>NC_091469.1:224502940-225232940 GCF_036971445.1 Narcine bancroftii
GCAGTAGGATTAAAATCCATGGCCTGCACCTGAGTGCTTTAAAGGAAGTGGCAGAGGAGCCAGAATAAACCCATTGGTTGGAGTTTTTCCCAGAACAAACTGAAGGTAACTGCAGATTGGAAAATCGTAATTGAGACTTCAAAGTTCAAGAAGGAGAAACACAAAAAGGAGGTAACTATAGGTCTGTTCACTTAATATCTGTTGTTGAAAACATGTCTATAGGCAAGGCATTTAGATTAACTTTTTTTGTTACATTAACCTCAAATGATTTTACAAAAGGTAAATAATATTTGACTAATTTGTTCATTTTCCTTGAGGATGTGACCAGCAGAAACAACAGAAGAAACCTGAAAATGCAGCGATTATGGATCTTCAGAAGACATTTAGAAGGTATCACATAAAAGCCTGGAGCACAAGATAAGACCTTGTTAATGATTGCATAGAAGACAGAGAACTCAATTTTTTTTAGATTGAAAGGATATAATCAGTCAAAAACCCCGCTGGCCTTCAATCACTCATGATTTATATCAATGAACTGGATGAGGGGGTGGAATGAAAGGGAACCAAGTTTCCCAGCAGCAGCATTAAGTGAAAGGACATGATGCAGTGAAGTTATTTTGACTCTGCCTTTATGAAAGGTAAATCATGTTTGAATAATTTGTTAATTGCCTTTGAGGATGAGTGAAGCAAAGTCAATAAGGGTGAAGGGAAATTGCGTGCAGTGATTATGGATTTCCAGAAGACATTGAGAAGGTGCCACATCAAAAGCTTAAATTTTAAGGCTCCATTTAATGTGCATCCAACAAGAGACCACAGATGCTGGAATTGAGAGCATTAAACCATCTGCTGGAGAAACTCAGTGAGCTACAGTAGCACTATTAACAGTTACTCTGCTAATTTTAAGTGACCAGCACCTACATAATGTGTGTTACGTGGAAACATGAACTATTTTAATCTTCAAACACTTCGTCTCAAGAAACCTAAATGTTGTGTTTCAATCCTGAAACCTAAAAAACACACCATTACCTAAAAAAAATGCATCCTATATAACATCTAGAAAAAACAAAGTGTGTGAAATATTCATTACTTCTATACCTTGTTTCGGCAGTGGGTAGGGAATAGCAAAATATTCTTCATAAAAGTCTAAGAGTTTCACAGCTGCATCTAGTGCAAATAAAGTCTGGTTGATCTTGTCCGGAACGGAATACACAGAGACCTAGGAAGGAGAAAAATAACAGGCATTTCTGGACACACCAAAAGAAAATATTATATCAAAACTATATCATCACTCTAATTTGCAATTTTATGGTGTTTCTAATGTGGTAAAATGTCCCAGGGTGCTTGGCAATGAGGGAAAATTGAAATCACTGGTCACCTCAAATAGTCAGCTAAAATTATTCATTGTTAGATTATTACGAAAAAAATCTATCAAATAACTGGCCGATGTAAGCTGTACAGCCAATGTCGATTCTGATTTAATCATTCAGAATTAGAAGTCTGAACCATTCAATGCATTTTTGTGTCTTTGGTGACAAACTGGAATTAACACTCCCCCCATCAGGAGAGTTGTAGCATTACTGCACGTAATTCCAACAACCAAAGTTCAAGTTATGAACCTGCCAAGCAAATTTATCAGTCAGAGGGGCCACTGGACAAATGCAAAGAAGATGGGCCGCCTTGGTCAGCTCAGAAAGGAAACGAACAATCACAAACTATCTCCACGCATTTGTGCTGACATGATCACAATAGTGATTCAGAAGCCTGGATCCAGAGATACCAGCTGGGAGTTTATTTAAGGTAGTAGGATTGATAGATTGGCTTCAAGCCCACCATTCACCATTGTCCTTTTTGGAAGAGATTTATCTGTGTTCCCAGATCTTGTTCCACCACACTCCACAGTGCCCTACCATTTACTGGGCAAATCCTACCTTGGTTTGTACTTCCAGCACCTCACATTTGTCTGCATTAAATTCCATCTTCCATTTTGCAGCCCATTTTACCAGTTCTCCAGATCTTACTGCAAGTTTTGAAAGCCTTCCTCGCTGTCCACTGAACCCCAAATCTTAGTGTTATTTGTAAAATGGCTAATCAAATTTATGACTTAAACATCCAGATCGTTGATAGAGATAGACAAACAACGATGTCACTGATCTCTGAGGCACACCACTAGTTATAGGCCTCCAGTCAGAGAGGCAATCATGCACGGCACTCTTTGTCTTCCCCCACAAATCTAATGTCTAATCCAATTTATTACCTCATCCTAAATACTGAGTGTCTGAAACTTCTTGACCAACCTCGCATGTGGGACCTTGTCAAAGGCCTGACATGTAGATAACATCCACTGCCTTTCCTTCATCAACATTCCTGGCAACCTCCTGAAAAGATTGAATAGACATGATCTACAACACATAAAGCCATGTTGACTATCCCGAATTAGTCCTCATCTATCCAAATACATATATCCAGTCTCTATGAATACCTTTTAATAACTTGCCCACTACTGATGTCAAACTCACTGGCGTATGATTTCCTGGATTATTCATCAATCCTTCAGCACCTCACCCATGGCTAAGGTCATTTTGAATACCTCTGCGAGGGGCCCCTACAATTTTTGTGCTAACTTGGAAAATCTTGGAAAATGTATTGGGTCTGTGGCCTCACTGTTCTTCTGCCTCATTTCTATAGACTATGTCCATCTCACAAGTATACACAGATATCAAAATAAGATCTCCCCATCTCTTGTGGCTCAAAGTTCAAGTTGATTGTCAGAATACATACATGTCAACACATACAATCCAGAGATGCTTTTATTTCTGTGGGCCAAATTTGGGAATTTCTCTACCAGTAACCGTAAACATAAGACCATTAGATATGGGAACTGGAGTAGGCCATCAGACCTGTCACGCCTGCTCCACCAGTCAACTAAGATCATAGCTGATCGGCTCATCTCCACCTACCCTCCTTTTGCCCATGTCATTTAATTCCCCTATTATGTAAAAGTCTATCCAACTTTGTCTTAAATATATTTACTGAGGCAGCCTCCACTGTTTCAACGGGAAGAGAATTCCATAGATTCACCACTCTTTGGTAAAAGCAGTTCCTCCCCATCTCTATCCTAAATCAACTACGTCATTTAGTTCTAGTCTCACCTACCAGTGGAAACAATTTATCTACCTTAATCTTTTCTATGCCATTCATAATTTTACACATTTCTTTAAGGTCCCCCACTCATTTTTTCTAAATTCCAGTGAGTATAGTCACAGACGATTCACCTCTTCTCATAGGCTAGCTCCCTCATCTCTGGAATCAACCTGGTGAACCTCCTCTGCACCATCTCTAAAGCTTTCCCCAAGTGATGAGAACTGAAATGCATCTAGTTCTCCAGATGCGGCCTCACCAGTAACCTGTACTGGTGCAGCATAACCTCCCTGCCCCTAAATTCAATCCTTCTAGCAATGTAGACCATCATTCCATTTGCCTTTTTGATCTCCTGCTGCACCTGTACACCAACCTTATGCGATTCATATACAAGCACTCCCAAGTCCTTCTGCACAGTGACATGTTGCAATTGCTTGCCATTTGAATAATAATCTGATCTTCCATTTTTCCTTCCAACCTCTCATTTACCAACATTGTTCTCCATCTGCTAAACCCTTGCCCACCCTCTTAACCTCTCTATATTTCTCTGAAGACTCTCCATATCCTCTGCACAATCTGATTTTCCCTTCAATTTGGCATCAACTATAAACTTAGATATACTACACACTGCCCTCCCCCATCCATGTCGTTTATGTATATTGTGAACAGTTGTAGGCCCAGCACTGACCGCTGCAGCACCCCACTCACCACTGATTGCCAACTAGAAAAACACCACTGCACCCCAACTCTCTGCTTTCTATTGCTTAACTAATCCTCTATCCATGCTAATCCATCGCCCCCATGCATACTCATCAGAAACTGTAAACAAACTGTGAAAATGTAGATGCAAATATAAATATAGTGATAAATAACAAGCATTGGAGTCCTTAAGTGAGTCTAGTTATCCCCTATTCAAGAGTCTGACAATTGAGAGGTAGTAACTATTCCTCAACCTGGTGGTACTAATTCTGTGGCAACTGAACCTCCTTTCTGATGGAAGCAGCGAAAACCGAGCAGGTGCGGATTCTTGATCATTGATGCTGCTCTCTGCCGGCACGTTCCAACTCGATATTCTGAATGATGAGGCAATGTACTAATGGGCTGCGTCCATTAGCTTTTGTAGGGCTTTCCGCTCGTAGATATAGGTGGCCCCATACCAGGCCATGATGCAGTCAGTTCTTCCCTGCTGCACGTCTGTAGACATTTTCCAATCGCAAATCTCCACAAACTCTTGAGGAAGTAAAGGCGCCGGCATGCTTTCTTCATGATGACATTAGTATGTTGGGTCCAGGAAGTCCTTTAAGATAGTGACTACCAGGAAGTTAATCACCCTTTCCACCTTTGCTGCCCCAATATTTTCAGAATCGTACACCTCTCATTTTCCCTTCAAAAGACTACAATCAGTTCTTTTATCTAGTTGACTTTGAGTGAGAGGTGGTTGTTGATACACCATTCATCCAGGCTTTCAATCTCCCTCCTATATACTGATTCAATGGCCCCTCTCATACAGTCCACTACTACATAAGTAAACTTGTATATGTTGTTGGAGTACTTAGCCATGGTTATCGAGCAAGTAGAGTGGGAGGCTAAGTGTGCATCCCTGTGCTGCTCCAGTGCTGATGGATATTGTAGAGGTGGTTTTGCCAATCTGAACAGACTGGCGTCTAGAGGTGAGGAAATCAAGGATCCAATTGCACAATGGGGTACTGATCTTGAAGTTAATCGACACAAGTTTTCAGTGCACAGCCACGTACTTTGTGCGGACCAGATGCTTTCCTTGGATTCACTCTCCTGAAGGCAGCCTGAATGTCATCTACAGATACTGCCAGTAAACACTACTCAGGAACTGTGGGAGTGCGCAATAGTTCCCACTTGAAGAGGCTCTGATAGCTCAGTTGTTAGAGCACTGGTCTTGTAAGCCAGGGGTCGTGAGTTTGTTCCTCGCTGGGGCCTCATTTCTGTGAGGCCTTACAGCAGACAAGGTTAAAGAATTTCATATTATAGTGTAAATTATGTACATGGCAATAATGGAACCTTTACCTTGTTCTGGTGGTCAAAGTGAGTATAGAAGGCATTAAGCTCCTCTGGAAGTGAAGCTTTGCTGTTGCCCATAGCTTTATAGCAGGTTTTTGGAAACTATCGCACTATGAACCACATCAACAACCATATGTAAAATGTGTTTCAATAAATATACACAGTGACATTTTCTCTCTTTTCTCCCTCCCTCCCCTCCTTCCCACCCCCCTCTAAAACCAATAATATTAAACATATAATACAAGAAAACAACATCTCACACAAAAGAAATACAAAAATTAAGAAAGGTGTGTCATCTATTTTTGAACAATAACTCTTAAGCATGCTTATTTTCTTATCTCTTTAGGAGATGGAGGTCTAAAGCCAGCATTTTCTGTCATATTTCATATACATTGTTCGAACAAATTTGGGAACCATATATTTGTCTTTTAAATTATACGTAATCTTTTCCAATTTATTCATTTCCACATACCATTGTTGTATTTTCAGACTCCCTTCCATTTTCCAAGTAGTCATTATACATTTTTTTTGCTACTGCTAGGGCTATCATAATTAATCTTTTTTGGGGCTTTATCCAATTTGAGTCCTAGTTCTTTACCTCTTATATTATTTAAAAGAAAGATTTCTGGATTTTTTGGTATATTGTTTTTTGTAATTTTGCTTAATGTTTGACAGAGCTCTTCCCAAAAAGTATTCACTTTTGTGCATGCCCAAATTGCATGTATTGTTGTTCCAATTTCTTGTTTACAGAGCTTTATAACAGGTTGAGCGCTGCCACAGAACTCCTCAACTCCCTATTTAACCTTTCCCTACAACTCAGTGCTTCCAAGCTCCAGCAACATCCTTGTAAATTTTATCTGCACTATCTGTACATGTGCAAGTCTTGAAATGACAACATTGTCATTCCCAAATAAATGCATCCCATTTTGAATTTCAATCATCCTGCATAATACAAGATAGTCAGTGATCAAAATAATCACAAATATTCCTTTTCCCACTATTTAACCATAAGAGAAAAGGAAAATTTAAAAAAATCAAATTCAGCACAAGACTGCAGAAATGAGTATTTGATTACTTGGGCATTATTAGTCAATTTCACTTCCAGTATTGATGCCATAGGTGCTCTGTGGTTAGTAAGGAAGCCAAACCACAGCTCACAAGCCACATGTAATGTTCAGCTTGCAATAATATGTTGGCTGTTGGAGATACCCATGCTCTCGAAGACAAACTGGGACCCTTTGAATCCTTGCAGCCAGTCCGGGGGTCCTGCGACAGTCACAGCTTGGGCTGCGTGACAAGGAGAAGGACTAGGGGCTGGGCACTGGAGAAATTGCCCCTCCAGAGGAGCAGAGCCAGCAGCACATGTTGGAGAGGGGGGGGGTTTCTCCTCACTCAGCCCACACCACAGAAGAGAGTAGCAGTAGGAGGGTCAGACAACGATGAGGGTCCTCTGCAGGGAGCAGCCGCAGAAGTCGGGAAGCCAGGGCTGAGCCAGGAGAGCACTGATGAAGCATGGGCTGCCCAGAAGTAGGGTGTCTGTCAAGACACTCTGGCAGAGGGGGAAACAAGATGACGGAGACAGGGAAGAGAGGCTGGAGGGTGTCCGCAATGAAGACCTCAACCAAGCACCAAGCCAGGACAGAGCTGGAGCTGGCAGCAGCAGTGAAGCTCCACTGACAGGATGGGTAAGCCCTGGCCCCACCAGATGAAGAGTCATACAAGGCAGTGCAGAGGTTAGACTGCTCCATACCCCAGCCTCTGCTCCCAGCAGCAACTCCCCCATCCCACTAATGACTGGGAAGAGGGGAGCAGAGGATGGAACAGGGAGGAGCAGAGCTGTGCCCCCCCACCCCCCCCAGCCTCACCCTGTTCCGGAGGCAACTTTGCATCGGGTCGCTTCCTGCATTGTGCGCTCAGCTGTGGATGGGGCAATGGTGCAGGTATCTACAGAGACCAGTGGCAGCAGTGTTCCCAAAGAGAACACTTCAGAAACAGGAGCAGAAGTCCAATAATGTATCTACCAAAGTGTAATGACATAGAGATTCTAATAAGAAAGGGAAATGCAAAGAAATTTATTTTGGCAATTTATCATTTACTTCAAGTGGAGACCACTAAACTGGGGATTCAAAAATCTAGACAAAGATGAGAGGCAGACTTAAATGTAATAATAGATTAGAAGAATTGGGCTGATTCATGTAAAGACTATATGACTAATACAATAAATGCAAGATATAGATGGCTACAATATAATGTTTTTACATCAACTATATCTCACACCAGAAGGCCACTCCGATATAAAACCTACGACCCAAGGACCTCGCTGCCACGTCCCAGCTTGCTTGGCCACGGCACACGAACCATGGGTGTAAAGGGTGGGGCCAGTACTGCGCGCACTGCACTCCACCTAAAAGCTCCTTTGCGCAGGCCCGAGGACAGGTCCACGTCCTCCCCCTCCACGCCCTCCCCCTCCACGCCCTCCCCCTCCACGCCCTCCCCCTCCACGCCCTCCCCCTCCACGCCCTCCCCCTCCACGCCCTCCCCCTCCACGCCCTCCCCCTCCACGCCCTCCCCCTCCACGCCCTCCCCCTCCACGCCCTCCCCCTCCACGCCCTCCCCCTCCACGCCCTCCCCCTCCACGCCCTCCCCCTCCACGCCCTCCCCCTCCACGCCCTCCCCCTCCACGCCCTCCCCCTCCACGCCCTCCCCCTCCACGCCCTCCCCCTCCACGCCCTCCCCCTCCACGCCCTCCCCCTCCACGCCCTCCCCCTCCACGCCCTCCCCCTCCACGCCCTCCCCCTCCACGCCCTCCCCCTCCACGCCCTCCCCCTCCACGCCCTCCCCCTCCACGCCCTCCCCCTCCACGCCCTCCCCCTCCACGCCCTCCCCCTCCACGCCCTCCCCCTCCACGCCCTCCCCCTCCACGCCCTCCCCCTCCACGCCCTCCCCCTCCACGCCCTCCCCCTCCACGCCCTCCCCCTCCACGCCCTCCCCCTCCACGCCCTCCCCCTCCACGCCCTCCCCCTCCACGCCCTCCCCCTCCACGCCCTCCCCCTCCACGCCCTCCCCCTCCACGCCCTCCCCCTCCACGCCCTCCCCCTCCACGCCCTCCCCCTCCACGCCCTCCCCCTCCACGCCCTCCCCCTCCACGCCCTCCCCCTCCACGCCCTCCCCCTCCACGCCCTCCCCCTCCACGCCCTCCCCCTCCACGCCCTCCCCCTCCACGCCCTCCCCCTCCACGCCCTCCCCCTCCACGCCCTCCCCCTCCACGCCCTCCCCCTCCACGCCCTCCCCCTCCACGCCCTCCCCCTCCACGCCCTCCCCCTCCACGCCCTCCCCCTCCACGCCCTCCCCCTCCACGCCCTCCCCCTCCACGCCCTCCCCCTCCACGCCCTCCCCCTCCACGCCCTCCCCCTCCACGCCCTCCCCCTCCACGCCCTCCCCCTCCACGCCCTCCCCCTCCACGCCCTCCCCCTCCACGCCCTCCCCCTCCACGCCCTCCCCCTCCACGCCCTCCCCCTCCACGCCCTCCCCCTCCACGCCCTCCCCCTCCACGCCCTCCCCCTCCACGCCCTCCCCCTCCACGCCCTCCCCCTCCACGCCCTCCCCCTCCACGCCCTCCCCCTCCACGCCCTCCCCCTCCACGCCCTCCCCCTCCACGCCCTCCCCCTCCACGCCCTCCCCCTCCACGCCCTCCCCCTCCACGCCCTCCCCCTCCACGCCCTCCCCCTCCACGCCCTCCCCCTCCACGCCCTCCCCCTCCACGCCCTCCCCCTCCACGCCCTCCCCCTCCACGCCCTCCCCCTCCACGCCCTCCCCCTCCACGCCCTCCCCCTCCACGCCCTCCCCCTCCACGCCCTCCCCCTCCACGCCCTCCCCCTCCACGCCCTCCCCCTCCACGCCCTCCCCCTCCACGCCCTCCCCCTCCACGCCCTCCCCCTCCACGCCCTCCCCCTCCACGCCCTCCCCCTCCACGCCCTCCCCCTCCACGCCCTCCCCCTCCACGCCCTCCCCCTCCACGCCCTCCCCCTCCACGCCCTCCCCCTCCACGCCCTCCCCCTCCACGCCCTCCCCCTCCACGCCCTCCCCCTCCACGCCCTCCCCCTCCACGCCCTCCCCCTCCACGCCCTCCCCCTCCACGCCCTCCCCCTCCACGCCCTCCCCCTCCACGCCCTCCCCCTCCACGCCCTCCCCCTCCACGCCCTCCCCCTCCACGCCCTCCCCCTCCACGCCCTCCCCCTCCACGCCCTCCCCCTCCACGCCCTCCCCCTCCACGCCCTCCCCCTCCACGCCCTCCCCCTCCACGCCCTCCCCCTCCACGCCCTCCCCCTCCACGCCCTCCCCCTCCACGCCCTCCCCCTCCACGCCCTCCCCCTCCACGCCCTCCCCCTCCACGCCCTCCCCCTCCACGCCCTCCCCCTCCACGCCCTCCCCCTCCACGCCCTCCCCCTCCACGCCCTCCCCCTCCACGCCCTCCCCCTCCACGCCCTCCCCCTCCACGCCCTCCCCCTCCACGCCCTCCCCCTCCACGCCCTCCCCCTCCACGCCCTCCCCCTCCACGCCCTCCCCCTCCACGCCCTCCCCCTCCACGCCCTCCCCCTCCACGCCCTCCCCCTCCACGCCCTCCCCCTCCACGCCCTCCCCCTCCACGCCCTCCCCCTCCACGCCCTCCCCCTCCACGCCCTCCCCCTCCACGCCCTCCCCCTCCACGCCCTCCCCCTCCACGCCCTCCCCCTCCACGCCCTCCCCCTCCACGCCCTCCCCCTCCACGCCCTCCCCCTCCACGCCCTCCCCCTCCACGCCCTCCCCCTCCACGCCCTCCCCCTCCACGCCCTCCCCCTCCACGCCCTCCCCCTCCACGCCCTCCCCCTCCACGCCCTCCCCCTCCACGCCCTCCCCCTCCACGTCCTCCCCCTCCACGTCCTCCCCCTCCACGTCCTCCCCCTCCACGTCCTCCCCCTCCACGTCCTCCCCCTCCACGTCCTCCCCCTCCACGTCCTCCCCCTCCACGTCCTCCCCCTCCACGTCCTCCCCCTCCACGTCCTCCCCCTCCACGTCCTCCCCCTCCACGTCCTCCCCCTCCACGTCCTCCCCCTCCACGTCCTCCCCCTCCACGTCCTCCCCCTCCACGTCCTCCCCCTCCACGTCCTCCCCCTCCACGTCCTCCCCCTCAAAAGATGCTCACAAACTCAAGCTAGCATGCTGGAACATCAGAACCATGCTAGACAAGGCTGACAGCCACCGACCTGAACGTCGGTCTGCCCTCATTGCACATGAACTCCTCAGACTTGACATCGACATAGCCGCTCTCAGTGAAGTCCGCCTGGCAGATGTAGGCAGCCTCCAAGAACGCGGCGCGGGCTACACACTCTACTGGTCTGGCAAGCCTTCGGATGAATGACGCCTATCTGGTGTAGGCTTCATGGTCAAGAGCTTCATTGCCTCCAAACTCGAAAACCTTCCGACAGGCCTCTCGGACAGAATCATGTCCATGCGACTCCCCCTTCAAAACAAGCGTCACATCACCCTCATCAGTGTCTATGCTCCAACCCTCCAGGCGGAACCAGCAGAAAAGGACAAGTTCTACACCGACCTACGCAACCTCATCCAACGCACCCCTACAGCCGACAAGGTTGTCATCCTGGGCGACTTCAACGCTCGTGTCGGCAAAGACTCAGAAACCTGGCCAGGAATCCTGGGCAAGCATGGCGTCGGCAAGTGCAACAACAATGGGCGCCTCCTGTTGGAGCTCTGCGCAGAACAGCGGCTTGTCATTACAAACACCCTTTTTCAGCAGAGGGACAGCCTTAAGACCACCTGGATGCATCCCCGATCCAAACACTGGCACCTCCTGGACTACATCCTGGTGCGAGAAAGTGACAAACGAGATGTGCTCCCCACCAGGGTCATGCCGAGCGCGGAATGCCACACTGACCACCGGCTGGTTCGCTGCAAGCTCAACCTTCACTTCAAACCAAAGCCCAGGAACAATAAAGCCCCCAGAAAGAGGTTCAATGTTGGAAACCTGCAGTCAGACGAAGCGAGAAGAAACTTCCAGGCAAACCTCAAAGCAAAGCTCGACGATGCAATCCGCCTCACGGACCCGTCCCCTGAAACCCTCTGGGATCAGTTGAAGACTACCATACTGCAAACCACTGAAGAGGTACTGGGCTTCTCCTCCAGGAAAAACAAGGACTGGTTTGACGAAAACAGCCAGGAAATCCAGGAGCTGCTGGCAAAGAAGCGAGCTGCCCACCAGGCTCACCTTACAAAGCCGTCCTGTCCAGAGAAGAAACAAGCCTTCCGTCGCGCATGCAGCCATCTTCAGCGCAAACTCCGGGAGATCCAAAATGAGTGGTGGACTAGCCTCGCCAAACGAACCCAGCTCAGCGCGGACATTGGCGACTTCAGGGGTTTCTACGAGGCTCTAAAGGCTGTGTACGGCCCCTCACCCCAAGTCCAAAGCCCGCTGCGCAGCTCAGACGGCAAAGTCCTCCTCAGCGACAAGATCTCCATCCTCAACCGATGGTCAGAACACTTCCAATCTCTTTTCAGTGCCAACCGCTCAGTCCAAGATTCCGCCCTGCTCCAGCTCCCTCAACAGCCCCTAAGGCTAGAGCTGGATGAGGTTCCCACCCTGGATGAGACATATAAGGCAATCGAACAACTGAAAAGTGGCAAAGCAGCAGGTATGGATGGAATCCCCCCAGAAGTCTGGAAGGCTGGCGGCAAAACTCTGCATGCCAAACTGCATGAGTTTTTCAAGCTTTGTTGGGACCAAGGTAAACTGCCTCAGGATCTTCGTGATGCCACCATCATCACTCTGTACAAAAACAAAGGCGAGAAATCAGACTGCTCAAACTACAGGGGAATCACGTTGCTCTCCATTGCAGGCAAAATCTTCGCTAGGATTCTACTAAATAGAATAATACTTAGTGTCGCCGAGAATATTCTCCCAGAATCACAGTGCGGCTTTCGCGCAAACAGAGGAACTACTGACATGGTCTTTGCCCTCAGACAGCTCCAAGAAAAGTGCAGAGAACAAAACAAAGGACTCTACATCACCTTTGTTGACCTCACCAAAGCCTTCGACACCGTGAGCAGGAAAGGGCTTTGGCAAATACTAGAGCGCATCGGATGTCCCCCAAAGTTCCTCAACATGATTATCCAACTGCACGAAAACCAACAAGGTCGGGTCAGATACAGCAATGAGCTCTCTGAACCCTTCTCCATTAACAATGGCGTGAAGCAAGGCTGTGTTCTCGCACCAACCCTCTTTTCAATCTTCTTCAGCATGATGCTGAACCAAGCCATGAAAGACCCCAACAATGAAGACGCTGTTTACATCCGGTACCGCACGGATGGCAGTCTCTTCAATCTGAGGCGCCTGAAAGCTCACACCAAGACACAAGAGAAACTTGTCCGTGAACTACTCTTTGCAGACGATGCCGCTTTAGTTGCCCATTCAGAGCCAGCTCTTCAGCGCTTGACGTCCTGCTTTGCGGAAACTGCTAAAATGTTTGGCCTGGAAGTCAGCCTGAAGAAAACTGAGGTCCTCCATCAGCCAGCTCCCCACCATGACTACCAGCCCCCCCACATCTCCATCGGGCACACAAAACTCAAAACGGTCAACCAGTTTACCTATCTCGGCTGCACCATTTCATCAGATGCAAGGATCGACAATGAGATAGACAACAGACTCGCCAAGGCAAATAGCGCCTTTGGAAGACTACACAAAAGAGTCTGGAAAAACAACCAACTGAAAAACCTCACAAAGATAAGCGTATACAGAGCCGTTGTCATACCCACACTCGTGTTCGGCTCCGAATCATGGGTCCTCTACCGGCACCACCTACGGCTCCTAGAACGCTTCCACCAGCGTTGTCTCCGCTCCATCCTCAACATCCATTGGAGCGCTTACATCCCTAACGTCGAAGTACTCGAGATGGCAGAGGTCGACAGCATCGAGCCCACGCTGCTGAAGATCCAGCTGCGCTGGATGGGTCACGTCTCCAGAATGGAGGACCATCGCCTTCCCAAGATCGTGTTATATGGCGAGCTCTCCACTGGCCACTGTGACAGAGGTGCACCAAAGAAAAGGTACAAGGACTGCCTAAAGAAATCTCTTGGTGCCTGCCACATTGACCACCGCCAGTGGGCTGATATCGCCTCAAACCGTGCATCTTGGCGCCTCACAGTTTGGCGGGCAGCAACCTCCTTTGAAGAAGACCGCAGAGCCCACCTCACTGACAAAAGGCAAAGGAGGAAAAACCCAACACCCAACCCCAACCAACCAATTTTCCCCTGCAACCGCTGCAATCGTGTCTGCCTGTCCCGCATCGGACTTGTCAGCCACAAACGAGCCTGCAGCTGACGTGGACTTTTTACCCCCTCCATAAATCTTCGTCCACGAAGCCAAGCCAAAGAAAGAAAGAAGTCCTCACACCACAAAAATTAGATAAATTGAAATCAGATATATCAGATCAGTGTTCTAGATGTGGCGAAGAGGTCGGTTTTTTTTTTAATATACAGTCAACGTGGTTTTGTGATAAAGTAAGTCCTTTTCGGCTGGAATTAAGAATTTATTTTTTTTAAGAACAAATTACAAGAGTCCAATTTCCACAAAATCCAGAATTATGTTTATTATGTAACATTATTGGGATAAGACCCAAATTGAAGTTAACGAGACATCAGATAGAATTTGTTAAAAATTGCTTTAGCAGTGGCCAGAAAATGTATTGCAGTTGCTTGGAAATCTGATTCACAATAAAGTTTGGAACGATGGAATGGGGAAATGTACAGTCGAGTTCCCCTCGAGAAAATTAAATGAACAAAATATATGATATATTTTTACAAATTTGGCACTCGTATCTACAAAAATAAGAGGATAAATTTTTTTAATTTTTAGATTTATAAATGTTGTTCTTAGCCTCTAAGACCTGCATGGAACCCCATTAACGATAGATATTAATTTGAAATTAGATGGATTTTAACATCTTCACCAGTCCACTCTCATTCTTACACTTAACTTTTCTTTCTTTCTTTATCTTTTTTCTATTCTACACTTTATGTATTTTCTTTTTGTTTGATTGTAGGGGGTGGGAGAGGGGGTGTTGGGGTATTATCATAATGCATTTGATACTCAATATACTACTATATTTGTATTTTGAAATATATTTGAATGAATGTATGGTTAAAAAGTTTTAAATAAAATGTTCAAAACGAGAAAAGAAACAGGAGCAGAAGTCATCCATCCGGCCCGTTGGGCCTGCTCCCACATACAGTGAGGTCACAGCTGATCTGGCCATGGACCCAGCTCTGCAATTCCACCCCCACGCCCCCGCAACCCTTAATTCCCCTACAATGCAAACATTTATCTTACTGTATCCTAAATATATTTAACAAGGCAGTCTCTGCTGCTTACTTGGGCAGAGGTCTCCACAGAAAATCAGCCAGGATTTAGAAAACATTTGTTATGTATATGATACTTTTTGATTATTGAGACTAACACAAATTAGCAGGTTAAAACTACACATATGAATAAATAGAATTACATACATATATTTCTGGATATTAATATACATTTTTTGTCATAAGAAATGCATGCAAGAGTAAAAACAAGTATATAATATTTTTCTCACATCTTGCAACAACACCTAAAGCTTATCCTATGTGCCTCTTACATTAAGCAAGTTTGGCCCCCCCTTGGTCTATACAAACAAAAGAGAGATTTCTACATCTTATCCTCAAATACATAAATTTCTAAAGTCGCTTATTTATTTAAAGAACAAGGACTACTACAAATCTGCAGGAACAAGATAGTTTTCTCAATTTTATGATTTTCAGAATGAATCGTGAAATTATTAACTTTAAAAGACACACAGTTATTTTTCATTGATCTTGCCTACGTGGAAATATCAAATGATATTGTGTGCAAGTGTACTAATGAGAAAAATCGCAAAAGCCAATGCCTGATATTTTTGCAAATTGTTGAAGAAAGGGTTAACTCACCTTAATTCCGCGCTTGGTCTCTTTCGTAACCCATTTAAAATCTGCCACAATGAAGGCCACTAGGTATGTACTCATCTTAACACTTACATCAAACTGATCTTCAATCAGTCCATCAGGTAATACAAAAGAATTTATCTAAAAAAGACAATAAATAGATGTTTTGCCTTTTCAATATTCATAGTCATAGAAGAAAACCCATGACATTTTATTATTATCATCTTTAATTTTGCACTCAGGGTATATGTTCAGACTTAGGAGAAGGGAGAGCAGGAAAAAGTATATTTATATTTTCCCCTGTTTGTAAAGCTTATTTCCTAAGTGAAATTCATTTACATCGTAATAAATAAAAGATCATTCATAAATTATACAGCTTTTGGCAAAATGATCAATTTAGATTTAGATTTCAGATTTATTGTCAAAGTGCATACATGACATCAAATACAACCTGAGATTCTTTTTCCTGCGGATGAGGCAGAATGCTACTTATTGGCAGTGCAAATTCACCAAAAAAAAAATTGGAAAATAATTAATCCAAATATTCTCATTATAATTCATCTTATGGGGTTCAAATTTGTGAGCTGTTCTGAATGCAAAGAAGGATGAATATTGTATTCTACAATGTGTAATTAATGACCTACTTATGTTTGTTCCAGGTTCGTGTATCCTTTCAATTAATTAATCACAGTCTTAATACATCCTTCAAAATCCAAAGCTCTCTCATTCAACTAATTTGCCATTTTTCTTGAAAACATTAACAAACAGCTAACAGTTTGGGAAATTGTCCAAGTACAGATAGTGGAAGAACTGTCAAGGAATACACAGATAACACAAAGTATTTTTTTTGCTTCAGGTAGCTTCGCATTCTACTCCTCTCCCTCATACCACTGTGTAGTGTGTATTGATCTTTGTTAAGCTCTGTCATCTACTGCATTTCTCGCAACTTCTTTTCGGGCACGTTATTTTGCCTGCTCAATTTGATGCAAATGGCAGCAGTGCTTTATAAAATTCCCAACTGTCACTTCATTGAAGAACGGCGACTTGGTTCTTCAAGAGTCTCATTTTCAGCTCATCCTTTCTTGGCAGGGAGTAAAACAGACACAATTAAAAAAAAAAGAAACAGAAATGAAGCACAAGTGACCAGGGATGAATTGTTACTGTGATATTTTGGGTACTGGTCCTTGTCAGATCTTTTCTAACTTTCCTCTTAAATATGCTGGAGCCCACACTAATTTATAATCCCTGTCTCATGTGGAGTTGGAATAGATTTGGATTAATTTCACAAAGATACAACTATTCTACAACAGATACAACCAAAAAGTCAATAAATGAATAATAAATAAGAAAAAATGTACATACAATGGGCATATTGGAGAGAGTGATGTGTCTAGGTTCTCTTTGTATTTTGATTGTAAATTTGGCTTTGAAGACAGGCTCATCAAAGCATGGAAATGCCATGCGTGCTGCAGTGGGCTCAAACTGGGTAGAAGCCAACACTCTGCATTAAATGGAAGAGAAGCAATTGACATTCTATATATTTTATACATAAAATGGTGCTTAGACTGAAAAAAATAATGAATTGCTCAGACATACAATCTATTACTAAAGAGATAAGACCCAATTCACTTGCTTATCATTTTCGGTTATTTCAGCAGATAATCTTTACCATCTTAGATTTAATTATGCTTTAGTAAAATCATAATATAATCCTATGAATCTGTCACACTAGACCGCAAATATAGCTACAATTTGAATGAAAATATGCAAACTGTCATGGAATTCCCTCTTTTATGTGTAGTTTTCAATGATCTTCGAGCAAACAGGGATATTGGTTTTAAAGAGAATGTCGACATAGATTAAGACAAGAATTATTGGCGAGGGATAGATGGGTTTGCAGGTAAAGACAATGCAGTTAAGCTTTTCTAAATAGGCTTGGGGAAATCTAAGTGCACACAATAGTAGTTGAGCTTCGGGATCGTGAAGGGACAGATTTGACTTTTCACACCAGTGAAGAGATAGGTGCAGAATTCGAGTGAATAAAATTAATTTTAATAATGAGGAATTGTTCAATTTCACTCCATTGCTGAAATTTTGTGACATTAAATAGAACCATATTTCTGAAACAGAATGGATTCTATCACCACTATAAAACACAGTGCAGCAGCAGTACTGGAATCACGTAAGGGGGTGGTGTAATAAAGCTATGTATTGCAGAGACAATGTGGAAACATTATGTTCACCCCAGATACTGGGAAGAGCAAGAAATCATTAAAAGAACCACGAGGTATATGAGAAATAACCTAGAAAGGTGAATAAACCAAGAGACCAATGAACTGAAGGCCAGAGGAACTTTGGATTTCACGGGATTGGAATGCACAGTGGGGAGAAGCTGAAGTGGCAAAAAAAAAATTGTTTGTGATTTTTACTAACAAACCCTCCAAGTAAGAAGTAAACTATTTCATTTGGTTGTAAGCACAGACATATTCCAACACTTTGCAAAGATTAGCTGGAGTTACTGATTGCTGGAAAATTGTCAATAGCAGAATATAGTGAATGTGGGAAGAGTGTCACCAGGAAGAGAAAACCAGGGAAAGTAGCATCATACAAAATCTTGGGTATCATCCTTGATGAAACCAAATGGACCAAATACCTTGGCATCAAAATCTACAACAACCCATGTTGGAATCATACAATGGTGAAGGCAACAGGAGTCCTAAACTTTCTGAGATGCAACTTCCATCATTGTTCAACTTCTGTCAAGGAGAAATTGTACCTCACCCTCGTCAGACCACATTTGGAATACGCAGTAGCTGCGTGGCACCCATACACAAAAAACACTACTATCATCGAACGAGTCCAGAGACAGGCAATCTGATTTGTCACAATTGTGTATGGAAGAGAAATGGAGCTCTCTCTGAGTGAGACATGAAGCACACCTGTTTTTACAAAATGCTAAACTGCCAGCTCGATATAGACTACTAATCCTACACAGAGCCCAAGCCCGCTGGGAGCAGACAAGGGAACCCAACCTAATTTGTAGTGCCATCTTCCAAGAAGATGTGTACAGCAATTCATTCTTCCTCTGCACAATTAAGCCATGGAATAATCTTCACCCTGTCACACTCATGCAACCAGACCCAATTAAATTTAAGACAGCCCCACTTCAAAAATCTCCTCTTTAAGCACACCCTCCCCCACCTCCAGTTTAAATTCCATACTGAATATTTTGGAGGATCAAGAACCAAGGAATGGTGGGTGGTGGTTGTGGAGGGTGGGGAATGGCAAGACACAGCAGTTTAATAGAGGGAGAAAATTGCCAGAAAAGAAAGTTAGATCATCATGTCAAAAAATAAACAAAAACTGTTATTAGAAGCCAAGAAAACAAGCAGTGAGCCTCAGTGATGAGAAACAATAATGTAACTATGGGGGAAGGAATTGGTGCAGAAAAAAGAAATGATATTATGGTCCCAGTGACCATAAGAGAGATGCCCTCCATTGCCTCTACATTTCCAATTTCTTTTATTCTTCATTACTTTGAGTAATTATAGAGTCACAGAGTCATACTGCTTTGAAGCAGACTCTTTGGCCCAGACATATTTATACCCACACCAAACATCTACAGCAACCCCATTATGTTTCATGCAGATTGTTTAAACCACAAACTTTACCTTAATTCACCACTTTGTGTTTTATAGCTGCTCTTGTAAAAGCCATAATAGCTATCCGATAGATTGCCAAAGTAGTCAATATTAATCAAGTATGTCTTTCCAGAGTGTAAGATTCCATCAGACAGAAGGGCAATTTGCTCATATGGTGGATATTCCAAGAGATGTAGGTTTCTTTCTGACCCATGTGATCCGTCCTCTTGCAGCAGTGCAAGAGTAGCCTTCATGATTTCCAGCTTTTTGCTGTGCATGACGATAGAATTGGTATCCACACCAACAGAAACTTCAATCCTCACAGATGCAAAAAAGTTCATCAAGGTCAGATTAGGTTGCAGAAGCAGTTCATAATGCACAGGCATAATGATTTCTGGCAATCTCATCTTGTTCCAGGGAAATCTCTGCCCGTCAGTTGTGAATGGAAAATCTGTCTCCCCCACACTTTTCTGGTCATGTTTTAAGCCATCTCCTACTGAAAGGACAATAGCAGTGATAAATCCAATCAATTTTAAATAAGTATCCCTTGCCATCTGGATGCTAGTCACCGTCACTTTGGTTTGCAGTTTTCCTTTCCGTGAGTCGAAATCGAATTTGTCATTCAGTTGTTTTTTGCAAATAAAAGATCATACATTATGAAAATAGTGATGGCCTAAGTGAAGAAAAACAAACATGACATTTAAAAATTACATTTTCTTACATTTAGCCACAAGCTATCTTTGTTAGTAATGCATGGATGCAATTGAGGCAGAAGAATATTTGATCTGAGACTTCATTAAGTGATCGTCATACTGTGATAAAATGTGCTTAATTCTGATTTGAACACCATTATTATCTATTTAAATCATTAAACAAAATTAAAATAGGATTTAAATTAAGAGAGAAGTTTGCATTAAATCAGCACAAAGCAATCATGAAATGTTCCAGTTAAGCTTTGGTGAGATATTAGCTATCTGAGCAAGAATATCCTCGGTTCTAATCCTTAACTTGGTATCAGTCAGGATTGCAGAATAGACATTTACACCTGACTTCAACACCTCCATGTTCAGGATGTCACTTTTGCAAGGTTTCGATGGCTCTTATGTCAAAACTTCCTTTTCCTGACTGAATCTCTATTCCAAAACACTTCACAATCAATGTTGTCGAGGCTTATACTTTAAGGATGACATATTACCAATCACATTTTTACCCCACATTGCAACATAAAATGAATTCTGGAAGAAACAAAATTTTAACCAAATTGGCTCCTAACTGCATGTACTCAGTGTTACCATCCAGTCATGGTTTCCACTGCTTTATTCACAGTCAGTGCTCAAGCTCTGAGCTATACTAAACAAAAAGAGATTCGGCACAAAAGTAAAAAGGACAATTAAATGTAAAGAATGCGGTGCATGTAACGTACGAACTGAAACTCAGTAATCTTTGGAAACTTGATATAAAGTATGAAAATAAGCTTAATAACAATGTGGCCACGAGATGTTATGCATTAGGTAGTGACATCAATTTACCAGGGAAGGATATCAAAAATGGAGTTTACTAATTTTACAGGGTGCAGAAAGTACTTGTAAGAGAGGAATGGAAGGGAAAGTTGAAATTTATGATAAATGGAGAACTACCTTGTTTGTAGAATAGGAGGACTAATTAAAAAAAATAAATCCTGAGGTAAATAAATGCTGGAGTTGCTATGTTTGCCTCTGCCTTGCAATCAATACCTCAATTCTGGCAGGTCAATAGGAACATGTTCTACCAGTATCGTCAAATTTTGTATTGGCAGAAAATATAGATTGTATTCCATGATCAATCATAAATAAAAACTGTATTTATAAGCTAAGTGGAGAGCATGGTTAGCACCACACCAGCAATCGGAACTGGGGTTAGAATCCCATGCTGTCTGTAAGATGTGTGCACATTGTCCCCATGTCTGCATGGGTTTCTCCCAGGGACTCCAGTTTCCTCCCACCCTTCAAAACACATACTGGGGGTTATACGTCATTTGGGTGAAATTGGGCGGCGTGGGCTCGTGGGCCGAAATGGCCCATTACCGTGTGTAGGTCTAAATTTAAAAGAATAAGTGAAAACATTTCAGCAAAACATTGATAGCAGAGTGTCATCTACCAAGAACATAATTTTCAAATAGGCCAAACTGAATAAACTAAAGATCAACAGACGCATACCCTGACTATGAGCTGAACACCTTTTATGCTCACTTCAAAAGAGAATTCAACTGCCCCTGTGAGGATCTGCAGAAGTGGGCAACCCTGTGACATCTGCCTCTGAAGCCATCAGAACATCATTCAAAAGGCACAAGACCCTGAAGGAGAACCCGACAGGGTACTAAAAATCTGTGCCAACCAACTAACTGGAGCGTTCACGGGCATTTTCAATCTCTCACTGCCGCAGGCAGAGGTTCCCACCTGCTTCAAAAGGACATCAATCATACCAGTACTCAAGATGGACTGCCTCAATGACTATCGCCCAGTAACACTCACATTGACTTTAATGAAATGCTTTGAGAGGTTGGTCCTGGCCAGCATTAACTCATACCTAAGTAAACACTTGGACACAATTCACCTACCTTCACAATCACTCTACACCAAATGCAATCTCATACAATCTCCACTCAGCCCTGGATCACCTAAACAACAGCAGCACATACATCAGGCAACTTTTCGTTGACTACAGCTCAGCTTTCAATGCCATCATACCCTAAGTACTGGTCAGCAAGCTTCAAAACCTGGGCCTCTGCATCTGGGTCCTTGATGTACTCATTGGAAGACCACAGTCAGTATGAATGAGAAACAACATCTTCTCTTCACTGACAATCACACAGGCGCACCTCAAAGATGCATGCTAAGTGCACTGCTCTACTCATGATATACTCATGAATGTGTGGCCAGGCACAATTCAAATGCCATCTACAAATTTGCTGATGATTCACAGGGCAATGAGCAAACATACAGGAGTGAGATAGATCAGCTAGTTGAGTGGTGTCACAACAATGTTGCACTCAACATTAGCAAAACTAAGGAACTGGACTTCAAGAGGGAGAAATCAGGAAAACACAAACAAATCTTCATTGAGGGGTCAGCAGTGGAAAGGATTAACAACTTCAAATTGCTGGGTGTCAACATCTCTGAAGATCTATTCTAGAGCCTAAATGCCAATGCAATCATGAAGAAGGCTCACCAGCAACTATACTTTACAAAGAGTTTGAGGAAATTTGGTAAGTCACCAGACTCTTGCAAATGTCTACAGGCATACAGTGGACAGCCTTCTGACTGGTTGCTTCAAGGTCTGCTCTGGAGGAGCCAATGCACAGGGCAGGAAAATGCTACAGAGAGTTGTGAACTTGGTCAGCACCATCATGAGGCAGTGTCTCAAGGAAGCAGCCTCTTTCTTCAAGGACCCTCACCACCCAGGCCATGCCCTCTTCTCACTGCTACCATGAGGAAGGATGTGCAGGAACTTGAAGACAAACACTGAATGGGTGCAAAAACAGCTTGGTTCCCTCTGCCATCAGATCTCTGAATGGACAATGAACCATCTCTCTTTTCTATTGCACTCATTTATCTATTTTTTTTTTAAATGTAATTTATAGCAATTTCGCACTTGTCAGGCTGCCGCAAAACAACAAATTTTCTGACATGCTTATGACAACATACTCATTGTTCAGTCTATCATTTGCAAAACACCGTATTATGGTTCACAAGCAATTCATTACTTTGAAATTTAAAAAAAACAATTTTCTTTACTACTTCACAAGCACAGAACTTCAGCACTCTTTTACCATATTAGAATTGCAGCCTGGACTATACATAATGGTCCACAGTGGAAAATGAGACTACAAACTTTGTCTCAATATGGCCAATTGATTAAAGATAACAAATGCTGTATTTGATGGCAATACAAGATCCATGGGCATACAAGATTCCCCCATTAAAGCATGACCAACGTTGACTGGGTGGGTGGAGTTTGGGAGAGGAGCTGCTGTCGACCCTGCCTCAGCATTTCGACTGAAGGAGCTCGGAAATATTCTCAAAGCAGGACCGTTTACGGGGTGGAGGAGAAGCCGCGGCTCGTGGCGTTAGAGAGAAAGGCGGTGAACTCGTCCCCCCCCCCCCCCACCCCCACCCCCACCCCCACCCCCACCCAAAGCACTGGCCAAAGGGAAGGTCTAGTGCATGGAAACCGGAGCTTGGGCGTTTTGCGCTCAAGTTCCTGTCGCCCATGGCATGCAAGTCGTTTTAAATGGTGCAGCTTGGCAACGTGAAGCCTGCAAGTCCCCGCCGGGGACCCGGAGCGAGCCGGGAGCGTCCGCCGGGGACCCGGAGCGAGCGGCCAGCGCCCCTCACTCGATTCTCCGCACCCTGCAGGGTATTTAAACACAGAGACGGAGGGAATTTGACCGGCTCCGTGTGCGTTGGGGAGCTCGGGTCAAGAAGCTGCTCCGCGGCCGCTCCTTTCTGAACACCGAGTGGAAGGGGCCTGGGCCCGACCGTTCAGTGGAGGAAGGGGACCTGGACCCTGCTGCGACCAACCTCTCGCCGGCTCGACAGAAGTGAAAGTGAGAAAACGCCGACCTTCGGGCCGCGCCCGATCATTTCGGAGGGGTTCGCGAATGCCAGATGCTGCAAAACATTTGGAAATGCTGCTGTGCCGCAGCGCAGATCGAACGGGGCAACTCGTCCCCAGGGAACGATCTCGAGAAAAAGAAACATGATCCAAGCCGAAATGTTTCTGCAACTTCACTGTCGGCCTGGAACCGACCCACTTTTGGTCAGTTTATGGCGCATTTTAATGAGCCTGTGTTTTTTTAAACAAAAGCCAGACTGTATCAACGTAAATGATCGTTCCAATCCCTCCTGAATATTCCAGTTTTGCTTGAAGATGTTAAAAACTGCAGTTCTGTCGGGTATTTTTTAAAAAATGAGATTGGTTTCCCAGCATGGGATGTGTTCGCTGTCAAATTCCTTGCTGCAGGGATGGCTGATGACCTTGTCTGAGCTTGGCCAGCAAGGTCAAGTAACTTTTTTTGCCTTCAACAAAACTACTGGAGTTTCATGAGTGAAGAGGGCCCAATGTACAAACACAAATAAGTGCCTTGGCTGGCCCAGTTTTCTTGTGCTTAATACAGCAACAATGTACGACCAGCAGATTTCTGGTGGTGCTTTAGTTTCTTTCCACAAATTTGGAGACCCGATCTACACTGGCCCTGCCAACTCTCTTCTCTTAAACCCCCCTCCTTTTGAGCCCTCTGACTGACATTATTGAGATGAAAAACTTTGGGTCATGTTTACCAAAATTTCTGACAATCAGATGCTGCTGCTTCTTTATGGAAGCCTTCACTTTTTCAGTTCCAATTGGGAATGCAATTACTTCCATGACTCCAATTAATCTTCAAGCTTTCATCTCACAATGATGCAGTATTTAAATCTGGCTAAAAATAACCTGCATGGATTGAAAGTTATCGGCATCTTGCAAATTCAATTAATCTTCAAGAAACTGACTTGCAAGTTTTTAATCGTTTTAGCACTTCATTCTGTTTTAAAACTATTACTATAAAAAGGTGTTTTTATATAATAAATATACACACACACAGTGTCTAAACACTGAGGAAAAGCATCCCACGGCATTTTACACGTATTAAAAACAAGGGAGATGAGGGGACCACTCCACTACAAAGGAGGCAATTTATGTTTGGAGTCACAGGAACTGGGCAAGGTACTAAATAAGTGTTCTGCATCAGTATTTCTCAAAGGAATTGATGGGAAGCATAGTTTGGAGAACACTAAAGTGGAGGTGCATTTTGTTGTAAGCATGGCCAGAAATGTTACATGAAGAACTGAACTCTCACTCTTGGTTACCCAGAGTAATGAAACCACACACACAGTTTCCCTTAACACCATGCTCTACTACAAGATCTCCAGACATACACCATTACACAAAATGTCGTAAACTATAATATTTACACAAAACTTGTGACTTCAAGTCACGAGGCAATCTCGTGAGTCCTGTTGACCGTGGGTCACTCAGATTAGGACTCCCTGGCACATTTTGAGATCAAGAAAGGTGGCGCTAGATCTTTTGAGGAGCATTAATGTAGCTTAGTCTCCAGGGCCTAATCGGAGACGTCGATCAGATCATTAAAAGAGGCAAGTGAGAAGATAGGCGAGGCCTTGATAAAGATCTATAGATCCTCACTAGTAATTGGCATTGACCAGGAGTACTGGAAAGTAGTTAATATTGTACCTTCGTTCAAAAGGAGAAATAGTGATAATTCAGGAAATTAGAGGCCCATTCAGGAACATATAGGTAAGTTGGAAAGTTGTTGTCCAATTAAGGACATTCAACATGGCTGGAAAGATGGAAAGAATGATGCTACAAGTGGATAAAAAAAAATTAAAGTTGTGGAAGAAAAAAATTTAAAGGAAATGAATTTGAAATTCAAAATGTTAAATAGCAGATAAATTCAAGCTGAAGCAGCTACAACAAAGATGAACTAACAAAAAGATTGACATTTCGGTAGAAGAAATAATATAAAAATTGTTGGGCTTAAAGAAGGTGATGAAAGTCAAGACATGAAAAGGTTTTTGCAGCGTTGGATTCCACAATTTTTGGGGGTAACCGAATTTCAAGGAGATGTTGAGATTGAAAAAGCTCATAGGGCGATACAACCGAAACCAGGATCAAAAGCCACGTCCGATACTGGTCAAGTTACTTCGTTATGAAGTGAAAGAAAAGATCCGTCCACCTTCTCCACTTTACCCTCCCCTCTCAATTAGAAGCTACAAAAATAGTATATATGCTAATATACATGTAGAAGTAGGTGTTCTTTTTTTTTCTTTTGGGGGAGGTGAGTTGGGGAGAAAATTTAAAAAAATTTTGTATCATTATGTATGACTTTCGATCATTGCTAATATTACTGAATTATTCCTTTTTGTGATACAAATGATAAACAAATATGTTCAAATCTGGACAAGTGTGAGGTGATGCAGGTTGGGAAGTAAAATGTAAGGGGAATGTATACAATTAATGGCAGAAAACCTAAAAGCATTGATATGCAGAGGAATCTGGAGATTCAGCTCCAGAGGGATCTGGGAGTTCAGGTCTTTGAAATTAGGCAGGCAAGTAAATAGGGTGGTAAAATAGGCATATTGTATCTCTGCCTTAGCAGAGTCTTTGATCGGGTAAACAGTTAGAATCTTATTTCCAGGTTTTTTTTAAAAAAATCACACACATTGGAGGACATGTGGTTGGCATGATGGGGCAGGTAGTGGTGGGGGTTGTGTTTTAATGAAAATGTGCAGGACAATTTTTGAACACAGAATGGTAATGACTGGAATGGGATGCCAGGTGTAGTGGTGGAAGAAGATATAAAATTGTAGTGCTTAAGAGGCATCTAGGTAGAATATGCAGGGTATAGTGTGATAGTCTCATGCAAGCAGCAAAGATTTGGTATAAATTGGGCATTGTGTGTCCTGAAGGGCCTGCTTTTGTACTTTACCATCCTTCAAATTAGGTAAAATCCTAAACCTACTTACCCAATACAGGGTACCTTCACTTCTCAGTAATTAGGAGATAGGCATTGGAAGTTGACATTATTAGAAATCCCCATATTTCATGAAGGAACATAGAAATCAATGACATACACACATTTGTCATATTTCAGATACAAATGTAGCAGAAGGAAGAAATCATCAGGGCATTTGGAACTGGCATCTGGAGAGTGCATGAAATGGAAGAAAGAGAGGATCAATTTGTTCAATACCCCGTTCAGCTGTTGCAACTCTATAACAGCTAGTAATTCATATCATAGAGCCCTTTAATCCAGCACTCACAGCTAATGAATCTTAATGGGATAGGTCATCACCCAAACATTATTCCCTCTTTTGAGATGAATGACAATGTACTGGACAAGTAAAATATAAACAGTTGTCAGGAAATCTCAAAGTACAAAATATTAAACCTGTTCTTACACCTTCAATAAAAATGAAAATCCCAAGAAATGAGAAGTCCTGAAAGGGAGATAAACGTGTGTCTGACCTACAGTTCACTTTGCAAATCTCGTGTCTTGAGAGTATAATTAGAAAAGGATATGCAAAACCAAAGTTGTTGTTTTTCCTCAATAACACAGGAAATTATCATCAAATTAATTTAATCAATTGATCAAAATGACTCACAAAATTCACAGCAGCAACACAATTTAATTGGAAAAATGCATGTCAATTATCCCAAATGTTTCGTTATAAAAGAAAAAAATACAATATTCAAAGCCAAATGAAATTTAAAAACTGTATTAAGACAAAGTGAATATTGCTCAGTTTCCTTCCATAACAGAAATGGAAATCAACCAATGAATGATCCCTGCCCATTCTAATTGCCAGATGCCATTCTAGTACACTGAACAAAAATAGACTACTGTTCAAGGTCAGTGATGATAACAGTTCAATTCATTGGTGGAAACAACTGTCAGATATTTAAAAGGTGTGGAGCTGTGTTTTTCTCCCAATGCAGTTTTTTTAAAATAAAAAAAACATACATTTCAAAAGATGAGACCTTTCATTTTCCAGGAGCTTATATTTCAAAATGTCATCAAACACAAAGGATCTCTTACTGCCCTAAGAAATCTAATACTGTATCTGGTTAGGCCCTCACAATGTAAATTTACAATGACACTGCATCTAGAAAAGCAATTGAATGATAAACCCTGGAGTTTTTTCTAGCCATTGATTGACATGTATGAAAAGTTTGTTTTTTTATTCCTGATTTAACTGGTGTTCCAGGATGAAGCTATTGTTGCCAGAGGCTGCTTTTGAGCTCTCACTTCATCTCCACTGGTACCACCACCTGCTCATTGAGCCAAACAATACATAACACATTTAAACAGTTCTCCATACTACAATCTGCAGCAGAATCTAATACGATAATAACCTCAGTTATGATCTTCAACCAAGCATAATAATTTAGTATAAACTAGGTGAGTTGAATCAGCCCCATCCATCTTGACCTAGTTGACTGTTCCAACTCTGAGACAGAAAATTATTCAATGTAGACTATAATTATCATATGCTTAGTGTGTAGTAGAGACTGGAGATGCTGACATTTCAATTGTATGTTCAGCTGTGACCCTACCTGACCTGTCAGCAATCCCCTGGCCAATATTTCTCCCTCAATCAGCTTCACTGGAGTCTCTAGGAGTACTTCATTAATCTTAAAAAAAAAATTGGGGATAGCCTATATCTGTGAAAGAAAGATAGGCTTTAGTGCTTCAGTGACTCAGAACGAAGCCAATGGCACTTGTGTTGGGAACAAAGGTAGGCTCTCTTCCTTGTGTTTCTCCACCTGCCTGCAGCTTTTGATACAGCTGACCAGACTACCTTCTTCACTGTCTCTCCACCACATGCAACTGATTCCAGACATAGCCATAATTGCTTCTTTTCCCATGCCCACGATGCCTTCAAAAATCTATTCTTGCCCCATTTTCTTCTCATTTATATGCCAGTTGTTGGCAACAACATCCGAATAAAACCTGTGGTCAGCATGGCCAAGTTAGGCTGAGGACCTGTTTCAATGACATAAAGCTCTCTGCTTGCTTTACAAATGACCATCTACTGTACTTTTAAAAAATCCCCTGATTCTTCAAAGTGTTTCCATTTTATCAGAGACCTGATCTAGCATTCAATACTAATTTTATACTTCATCTCTGGCCAATGAACCAGGCCAGCCACTAACTTATTATACTGGGTTGGGATTCAAACCATGCACAGTTGGCAAAACTGCAACCATTCAGCCCATTAACATTACTTGACCTCACCTCTGCAAAAATCATCTGCCATTAATACTTTTAACTTGCCTATTCCCATTCACTCTTCGTCAACCTTCCTTTGTCTCCCTGCTTTAATCAAAGTCTTCCAAAACTCAGTGGCCTAATTCCCAATCAAGTGTCATTTATCCTTCAAACTGTTTCATACTGGCTTACACAATATCTCAGCTAAACAACCATGGCAAAATTCTCATTCTTGATTGCAAATCTCTCTAGAACATGCATTCACACTAAAACTCTTCAAGAGTCTCTTCTTTTCCCCCCAAATTTTGGGAATTTGAGCTCATGGTCATCAATTGTTATTTATCTGTAATTGCCACTAAAAAGAAATTTATAAGACATCACCTTGAGCTGCTGTGGTCCTTGTAAAGGAGGGAGTTCCAAGATTTACAGCTGATGACGATGGGGAATAAGGATGCTGTGGAATATATCTGATCTGTAAATTTAGTCTTTTCCTCATCCATCGGCTGCTGTGTCTTCATTTACTAGGGACCAAAGCTTTAAAATTCCTTTCTTAAACCTCTCCATCTCTATGAGGGTTGTCAGCCTTCTTGGATTGTCTGAAAGTCTCCCAAAAATAAATAATCTCCTGGAGACCACCAAGATAAATTTCCTGTCAGCCTATAAGAAATTATGCATATTTGCACTGCAAATTGAACCAGCTGCAACACATGAGTATTTCAACAGCTAGATTAGACCTTCTTGGCGCCACATCCTCTTGCATTGTTGCAATTGCAAATTTTCAGAAGTAATCTTACCCTTTCCCTCACGTGATCGGACTTGTCAGTCACCAACGAGCCTGCAGCAGACATGGACATTCCCTTCCATAAATCTTTGTCCGCGAAGCCAAGCCAAAGAAAGAAAGAAAATAAATAATTAACATGAAATAATTTATCATGGTGGAAAGTGCTGCAAAAATGCTGAGTTTTCTCATGGATACTGCAAGTCAGCTGTTAAGTCCAAGTGTTCCAGAGCTAAAAACAATTTCAGCTTGTCCCTAGAATACATTATGCATAATGATTCAATTGTTTGCTTGCTTATGAAAACAACGTATTTGAAACAGGTTGTAAAAATGAACAAATAACAGGAAAATGTATAAAACAGAGAGAGAAATTTATCATCATCACGATGAATCTTGCCACGTGAAATTTCCAACCCAAAATGGCACTGGAGAGCAGTGATATCTAAATTTCATACAAAGTTAAGCTTTTCACTGTACACTTGACAACAGACTAAACACTAATTCTCATTGATAGAATGTGGAGCAGCTGTTGCAGGCTTAAACATAAGTTTCCTTTTGCACTCTTTCACAATCAAATCAGAGGGAGATAGAAGATAGAGTTCATTTTCAAATAACTATATATGAAACTGCTTTCCAGATATTACTCAGCTAAGAAAGTGCTCTTCTTAAAAAAAAACCCCATTATGTCATTAACCTTTCATTTTGCCAACAAGTTTTTATACTCATTTCCAAACTTGCTGTCATCAGATTTATTATAATTATTATAATCATAATTATGTTATTTTCTCCATTTAAAAATGACTTCAACTCATTATACCATTGAATTACATTTAACTCCACTTCATCTTTCCAAGACATGGCAATACATTTACGAGCAACTGTCAATGTAGATGAATAAACGTTGTCTGAAACTTATCCAACCCCAAGATCCTTTGGATCGAAAGGAAATTGAATTTTAAACAAATTTTGAAGAAAAATCCTAATTTTAAACCAAAAAGGTTGAACTTTATCACAAAACCAAACAAAATGTAGAAATGTTCCAACACATAATCCACACCTGAAACGCAGATCTGAATTATTAAATCCATATTTTTTCAATTTTCAGGATAACTGATGAAAAATTATAATTAACCATGCTATGTCTTACATTAATTTAGTCAACCCATCATAACATATCCACCTGACTAATCTCACAACTTAAATCCTCGATGGATCTAATTTTTTTTTAACCATAGTATCTTGTAATAATGCATACATCTCTGATATAAAACCTTTATCTGAAAAATATGAAACCATAAATTCAAATTTAGTTAACTTAAAAAATTTCAATTCTCTTCCAAAATTATCTAATTTGATAATAAACAAGAGCATTTTCTCAAATCCCAAATGTCTCTTTAAGCTGATTAAATGATAAAAATTTACTTTCCTCAAAACAATCCTTCAATCTTTTTATTCCTTTAATCCACCAATCTTCTAAAACTATTATTCAATGAAAAAGGAATCAATTAATTTTAATATATTGGGGTTTGAACTGATAAACTACCTTTTGATCCTATTAAAAAATTCCCTTTAGTCCAAATTTCTAATAAATGTTTCAAAATTGGTACATTTTATTTCTGTAATAAAACAGTATTCCATTTAAATACAAACTGATGAGGTCAAGATTCCACTATCGCAGTCAATTCAATCTTAATTGAGCTGCTTCATAATAATTTTTAAAATTACGTAATTGCAAATCTCCCAAAGCATACTGCCAGGTCAATTTATGCATTGCTACTCTTGCTAATTTTCCTTTACATAAAAATTCTCGAACTACTTTATTTAAATCTGAAAAAAAGATTTCAAAAGAGAACAAGGAATCAATTGAATCAAATATTGAATTTGCAGAAAAATATTCATCTTTATACAATTTACTCAACCTTTTAAAGTTAAAGGTAAATCTTTCCATTTGGTCAAATCCACTTTAATCTTTCTCATTAATGGTACATAATTTAAATTATACAATGATTGAAAATTTACATCATTATCCCAAAGTACTTAATTTTATCAGTCCATCGAAATGTATTAATTCGTCTACATTGATCATAATTTCCTTCAGAAATTGGAAGTATTTCACTTTTATCTCAATTCACTTTACATCAAGATAATTTACCATACAATTCTAAACAATTTTGAAAATAAATTAAAGATTGATCCAGATTAAATATATCAATACATCATCAGCAAATAAATTAATGTTATATTCATCCTGTCCAATCCTTATACCTGTAATATTCTCATTCTGCTTGATAGCCTGAGCTAACAGTTCAATGACCAACACAAATAGCGCTGGCAACAAAGGACAACCCTGACGAGTTGAACACGTTAATTTTTTTTTTAAAGTTTGACCATTTGTCGTCACCCTTGCTACAGGATTATTATATAGTGCCTTCACCCAACCAATAAATAAGTCCAAATTTATATTTCTCCAAAAGTTTAAATAAAAATTTCCATTTGACCCTATCAAAAGCTTTTTCAACATCTAATGATACTACCATTGGTATGTTGGGTTGCTGACGTGAAGCATTGATCAATGAAACCACTAAGAATATTATCCGAAGCATACCTATCTTTAATAAAACCAGCCTAGTCAGAATGTACTAATTGTGGTAAGTAATTTGCTAATCTATTTGCTAATAATTTTGCTATCATTTTATAATCCACATTTAATAAAGAAATTGGTCGATAAGAAGAAACCTTCAAAGGGTCTCTGTCTTTTTTTTGGTATAACTTATTATTGCACTCAAACACGAGTCTGGTAAAGCTTAGTCTCAAGTTACCTGATTAAGAACATCCATAAATAGAGGACAGATCTTCATAAAAAAAAAAACTTTATAAAATTCAGCAGTGAACCCATCATTTCCTGGTGACTTCCCATTAGGCATTTGTTGAATAACATCCTTTATTTCTAAATCCATAAAAGGACAAGCCAACTTTCTCACATCCTCCTCCTTCAATATTGGCAAATTTAACTCTGACAAGAACGCTTCAATGGAACCATCATCTTGCACTCCTTCAGAAGCATATAATTTCTGGTAAAATTACAAAAATTAGTCACTAATTTCGTGAAGTTTAAAAGTAACTGAATTGTCCTTCCTCACAGCATTAATAATCCTTGAAGCTTGTTCAGTTTTCAGTTGCCATGCCAAAACTTTATGTGCTTTGTCCCCTAACTCATAATAACATTGCTTAGATATTTGAATCAAATGTTCAAATTGGTCCATTTGCAGTATATTATATTTTAGCTTCAATTTTGTCAAAAAAGCCTTATTATCTTCTGTACAATTTCTCTGAAATTCCTTTTCCAACTCTGCTATTTGTTTTTCCAACTATTGAGATTCTACCAGAAATCTTTTCCTTTGATGCATAACTAATCATTTGACCATGTAAAAATGCCTTTAAAGCATCCCATACAATAAAATTACTCCTGACTGTATTTTTATTCAAATCTAAATAGATAGCAATTTGATCCTTATTAAATTTTACAAATTCAGATTTTTTTCAATAACATTGCATTAAACCTCCAATGAAAAATTGATTGAATAACTTCCGGCCCCACACAAGAAATAAACAGCAAAGAATGGTCAGAAATTATTCTACTCTTATATTCAGCTTGAGTAAAAAGTGCTTGCAAATGTGCTGATGCTAAAAAAAAATCAATGCTAGAAAATGAATCATGACATGAAGAATAAAATGAAAAATCTTTCTCAGTAGGATTTAATCTTCTCCAGGCCGCTATCAAATTTAGGTCATTCATTAAGGAAACCAATTGAACTGCTGCTTTTGATTTTTTCACAACTTTCAGAAATTTATCCCATAATGGGTCTAAAACACAATTGAAGTCTCCCCCAAACAAGATATTCTCCTTAGCTTGACTTAAAGTTAAGAAAGCTTCAGACGCAAACTGTTCATCATCAACATTAGGTGCATACACATTCAATAAAGACCATGACTCAGCAAACAATTTACAATTAATCATTAAAATACGACCAACTAATTCCGACAAAGAAACAAGTTCAAATGGTATTTTCTTATGAATCTAAATTGCCACTCCTCTCACTTTTGAATTAAAGAAAGATGAAAATCCATGTCCAAGCCAGTCTCTCCTCAATTTCAAATGTTCTTTTTCAGTTAATAGCGCCTTTGGAAGACTACACAAAAGAGTCTGGAAAAACAACCAACTGAAAAACCTCACAAAGATAAGCGTATACAGAGCCGTTGTCATACCCACACTCCTGTTCGGCTCCGAATCATGGGTCCTCTACCGGCACCACCTACGGCTCCTAGAACGCTTCCACCAGCGTTGTCTCCGCTCCATCCTCAACATCCATTGGAGCGCTTACATCCCTAACGTCGAAGTACTCGAGATGGCAGAGGTCGACAGCATCGAGTCCACGCTGCTGAAGATCCAGCTGCGCTGGATGGGTCACGTCTCCAGAATGGAGGACCATCGCCTTCCCAAGATCGTGTTATATGGCGAGCTCTCCACTGGCCACCGTGACAGAGGTGCACCAAAGAAAAGGTACAAGGACTGCCTAAAGAAATCTCTTGGTGCCTGCCACATTGACCACCGCCAGTGGGCTGATAACGCCTCAAACCGTGCATCTTGGCGCCTCACAGTTTGGCGGGCAGCAACCTCCTTTGAAGAAGACCGCAGAGCCCACCTCACTGACAAAAGGCAAAGGAGTTAAAACCCAACACCCAACCCCAACCAACCAATTTTCCCCTGCAACCGCTGCAATCGTGTCTGCCTGTCCCGCATCGGACTTGTCAGCCACAAACGAGCCTGCAGCTGTCGTGGACTTTTTACCCCCTCCATAAATCTTCGTCCGCGAAGCCAAGCCAAAGAAAAGAGAGTCTCCTGCAAAAAAGCAATATCAACTTTCCATCTTTTTTATACAAGCCAAAACATGCTTTCTCTTATTCTGATTTTTTAAACCATGAACATTAAAAATTTATATTAGACATTATCAAAGTAAAACTCAAACAACAAATAAAAATCTCCTCTTAACTTTCTATCCCTTCTAACTCAGGGTTTCCCAACCAGGGGTGCTCTGCCCCCTGGAGGTGTGAGATAGTATTCCAGGGAGTGCAAGATAACATTTCAGTTTTGTTTTTAAATATATCCATACTCCTTCAATTTGGATAATATGTCAGATGATGAAGAGCTGAAGGAAGATCTTATTGAACTGCGCACAAATAGTGTTCTTGAAATGCAGTTTGAAAGCAAAACTTTGGAACAATATTGGTGTTCACCAATGGACATGTTTCCAAGACTTTGTGAAAAAGCACTAACTGTGCTCATCCCATTCGCAACGACGTACTTATGCGAGTCTGGATTTAGTGCCCTTTTGTCAATCAAGACAAAATCTAGAAATCGCTTGGGTGCACAGGCAGACGTGTGGATTCCTATCAGCAACAAAGTGCCATGTTTTGAAAAATTCTTAACCAATAAACAGGAACAAAAGAGTCATTACATTTAAATTGGCTTATGAACATTTGAACATTAGTTCTTTAATTTTTGTTTTAAAAAGAAATTTCATGCATGGATGAAAATTTAATTATTTTGTAGGGTTTATGCAACTTTTAATTTTGTGATATTTTTTCTTTTCCATATGTTTCATTTCTGTTTATATATTATTAAAAATTAATTATACAAATTTGTTTTGGTCACCTTCACCTTTATTCTTAAATAAATTATTACTTTAAGGGGTGCAAGAACATATTAAAAATGTTTTAGAGGTGTGGGGCATAAAAAAGGTTGGGAACCATTGTACTAACTCAAAAAAATTCTTAAAACTCCCCTTAAAAGCCCCCCTTTCTTTCTATCCCTTCTAATAATTCAGAAAAAAAAATCTTAAAGCTTCCCTTGATAAATAATCACTAAACAAAATGATTCCCACCCCCCCCAACAAAATAGAATGTATTCAAATTTTTAAAAATTGTATTAAAGCACTACAAAGTAGTAACTCCCCACTTTGCTGAGTGTGGACAGAAATAAATCCCCCCCCACAGGTAGCAGACGAATTCGGAAAGCTTCAGCGACCTCCCTTCCCCCAATCTGACTCATAAAATGACGTCTAAATCAGTTTACAGCCCCATTGATTTTAATCCCAAAACTTGCTCCGGATCATCAATATCAATCAAGCTCTTTGACAGATTCCCATTCCCATTCTTTTTATCAAATATCTTCCTCTTAGGTGAAGAGTGCCCTTCAACAGCCCTATCAGGCAAAGATTAAAGCATCATAATCATTCTCAAAAAATTGTGATTGAAAATTACCATAAAATTTTTTCAATACTGCAGGATATCTAAAAGAAAATTTATAACCCTTTCTCCAAAGCACCTCTTTTAGCAGAATTAAACTACATCTTTTAATAATTTCTTGACTCAGAGCTGGATAGAAAAAACCTTATTTCCCTGTACCATCAATGGGGATTGATATCTACGTGCATTCTGGACTGCTACTCTCAAAATAGTTTCTCTATCTTGATATTTTAGACAGCGAATCAAAACTGCTCGTGGTGGTTAACCTGGATATGGTTTACTCCTTAAAGCCCTATGAGCCCTATCCAACTCCAAACCTTCTGGGGAAAAAAAAACTCCAATCCCAAAGCCTCAGGAATCCATTTTTAAAATTTTTTATTGGCTCTGAACCCTCAATTCCTTCAGGAATTCCCACTATTTTAACATTATTTAGACGACTTTGATTTTCCAGAGAGTTTATCTTCTTCAATAAATCTTTCTTCTGAATCTCCCATCCAACAAAAGAATCTTTCACTTTTTCTATTTTCTGTTTATTACATTCCACTTGATCCTTACTAACTTGAAAGGCATTTTCTTAAAATTATCTTGAACTGTGTCCCACCAAATTCAAACATTTATTGACATCACCTTTAACAGCAAAAATGTCCTTTTTAAGAAGAAACTTTTTCAGAAATATCATTCATTTTTTCAGTTATATTCATAAATTCATGTTCCATTGAGTAAATATTTGCATTGACATATTGCCTATTTGATGTGCCATTGATTCCAAAACGGTAAAAACAACTTCAAAATTAGTGTCCTCTCCTTGAGGCCTACCTTGTTTCTCTTCAACAACAATCAATGATTATTCTGCCAATCCTTGTAATTCAGCCTTCGATTTCACCTTGATTCTGGTCTAGACCCCTACAGATCCAGACCCAGCCTGTTCAGAATGGCGTTGACCCTCATCAACAGCCCAGACCTTAACCAGTAACTCCCGGACCTGCAACACACCACACATGCCTGGCAACACAGAGATCTGTGCATGCTCGCCTTCCAACATGCTGCCTCAAACCTCTGCGCCGCCGAGACTCGCAGCAATGCCGCACGTCGGGTCCATCATGGACTCCAGCGACTCTACAGCGCGCCCGACATCACGGGTGCACTGATCAAGATATGAAGAAAAAATTAGCAGCCAGGCGACATCATAATACTCAGCCGGGCTGGAGTCCTTTGTTGCTTAGGTGGCTGTCCAGTTGACTCCGAGGATTCCATTTGGTAAGTAGGCCTCATTTCTTCTAAACTTTTAAAGTAAAGTTTCTTCTGAATCTGTGTCTTTGATTTCTTTGTATTAGCTGCCATTACAGATTTAAACATTCAGCTAACTTCAAAACAAACTTTTAAAACTTTTCCAAGTATTTAAATTCAGGTGTTTTTAGTCCAACTGGGGGAATATGGAATTACACTTCTTCCTCCTTCGCCATCAGACCACGCCCCCCTCCCCCCACCGTCTTTAGGATGTTGATTGAAACCAGAGCACTGAGAGGTAACCCATGTAGTTAAAGGCAAACTCTACATAGACAGTGCCCGAGGTCAGGATTAGAGCATGGAACATTACAGCACAAAAAAAGGCCCTTGTGTTTGCCAAACAATGCCAAATTAAACTAAACCCCTTTTCACACTGCCAACCCACCTTGAAAGCAGGAAAACTTACCAGGCATTCTGCACTCAGGAGCCTGTCCCACTGCACTGTGATTTACCTGGTTAAATGGCAACCTGGCATTTTAAGGGGGTCCTGCCCTCCAGCGGTGACTATGCAAGAGCAGGCTGCGCTTTCACACTGCCAGAAGATGATTATTGAGTTAACTCGGCCAGGCTCTGACACATGCTCCCACCAAGTGTCAGAGCTTGGTTGAATTTAACTTGCCCTGCTGGGTTAGGACATTTCACACCGCACGATTACTGGGAACAGGCCTACTAAATTAGCCAGTTAACTCATGGAATTGGCACTGCCTGCTCATGATTCATAGTTCTCCATTCCCTGCATATTCATGCATCAGGAGTGAAACACAAGTCATATGAGAACATCAAACAGCACAGGCCCTTTGGCCCATGATGCTATGCTAACGTACTCCACAACCCTACATTTTTCATACAACCATGTGCCTATCAGAGTCTTTTGAGTGTCCCTACCATCACCCCTGGCAATGCTTTCCTGGCACCCACCATTTTCTCAGTGTATATAAAAACAATCTGATGTCTCCCCTAAATTTTCCTCTACTCAAATTGCTATCCTCTGGGATTGGCCATTACCAACTTGAGAAAAAGGTACTGGGTGCCCACCCTATCTGTATCTCTCAATCTTTTGCATCTCTATTAAACACCCTCTCATCCTCTGTCACTGCAAAGAGAAAAGCCCTCTCTTGTTGTAAGGTAAAACATCATGAGATGGGAATGTGTAGGGAGTTACCCTGTACAGGGCTGTAACAAGAAGGGGAGGTGTCCTTGTACTCCTGTTAGGTAAAACATCATGAGATGGGAATGTGCAGGGCTGTAACAAGATGTGAATGCATCCTTGTACTTACAAGATAAGAGGGACATTGATGGATTGAGAGGCAGGAAGCTAGCAGGGAAAGGATAGCAACAGTTTTAGTCATTGGACAAGTAATGATATGATGATGTTCTAAGCACATATCCAAGGGTATAAAAAATCACCATTTTGCTGATAACGGCAGAATGCATTCTCCGACTAACATGGTTAGTCGCAAGTGTTACAATCCGGTAATAAAGAACAAAGAACCCTGATTTCGACTCAGCCTGGTGTTTGTCTCACTCATTCATGAACAAAGCAGACCTAACATTGTACAACCTTTCTTCGTAGGACACAGACTCCAATCCAGGTGTAGAGGAGAACATCCTGGTGAATCTCCTCTGCACCCTCTCTAAAGCTTCTACATCCTTTCAATAATTAGGTGAACAGAACTGAAGACAATATTCTTAAGTGTAGTCCAACTTAAGTTTTATGGAGTAGCAACATTAATTCGCAGCTCTTGAATTCAATGGCCTGACTAATAAAGTCCAACACACCATTTGTCTTACCATGATATCAACTGGTGCAGCAACCTGTGAACCCTTCTTCCTCCACACTGCCAAGGATCCTGCCATTAACCATGTATTCTGTTTTCAAGTTAAATGTTCCAAAGTGTATCATTTCACACTTTCCTGGAATGAACTCCACCTACCTCCCCACCCAATTCTGCATCCTGTCGTCACCTACAACAACCTTCAACAATCCACAGTCTCTATTTCCTCACAAGCCTCATGCACGTTGCATCTACCCTTCCATTAAATGCTCCATCATCTAACAGAAATTATTGGAGAGAATTCTTCGGGATAACATTTTAGCCATATCTGAAAAAGCATAGACTGAAGGACAGCAGTTAGTACAATGCTATTCAAGTGTGGATCCAGCACTGTCTGTAATAAGTCCTCCTGTGTCTGCCATGTTGGATTTAGACTTGGTGAGGCAGTAAGTTATACAAAGCTTGCAGGCCCCTTGTTAAAAAAAACCAAATGATTTTCAAATGAATGCATTTACTGATTACATATTTATCATTTGGTTGGCTTGATCTCTTTCATAGGCTATAATATGATGTAGCCTGGAAACAAATACTTAAAAGTAATTTTTTAAATGGTTTTAACAAACATCAATATATATTTTGAAGCTCCTGCGGATTGGGTGGCCCCAAGCTGGAGCTTGTTTTGCTTATCCCTAAATCTGCCACGACGTGTCTGCGTGATTTCCTCTCACATTCCAAAGATGCATGGGATTAGGTTAGTTAATTGAGCAGCTTGGGCTCATGGGCTCTATCTCATAAGGAACAGAACATTATTAGGGATAATCACATGGCTTTGTTTAGGAGAAAACAAGTCTAACAATGATTGAGTTTTTTTAAAAAGATGTTACAAAGGTTAATGTGGGTAGGGTAGTGGATATTAACGGTGGACTTTAGTACATCATTCAATAAGACACCTTATGTTAGGCTGATTCTGAAGATTAAAGCACATGGGATCTACAATATGATAAAATTTGATTAAAAATTGACTGGGTCATAAAAGGCAGGTGGGTCATGGTACAAAGATATTATTCTGACTGGAGGTATGTGACCATGATGTTCCACAGGGATCAGTGTTAGGGACTATGTTGTTTGTGACATTTGGTTTAAACAAAAAAAGTGTAGATAAGTTGCAGAGAGCACAAAATTTAGCAGAGATGTGAATAGGAAGATTGGAGGTCCCTGCAAATATGTGAGGAAAGTTTTTTTTTAAATAAAAAAAAATGGTAGGAGCCTGTAATGTGTTGCCAGGGGAGATGTGGAACCAGGTTTAAAAGGCATTTAGGCAAGCTCATAAATGGGAAGGCAATGGAGGGATGCAGACCACAACCAGTCAAATGGGGATTAGTTTCCTGGTCATCATAGACATTGCAATCTGAAGACAGTGGCGGATTAACCATTAGGAGGAGTAGGTTTAAATCCAGAGACGCGGAAGGCAGGGGCTCCCAGGAAGGAGTGGGGACCTCAGGCGCTACGATTCTATCGACCCTAAAAGTTCAATCGACCCCCTGGCATTCTCCAACTCCATGGATAGCCCCATCGACACCTGGGGTCTATATTGACCACTTTGGAGAACCCCAATACAATTTAACGTAACTTTATTCTCTTCAAAGTGGGGGAAGGGAAAGGGGGAAAGCAAAGGGGGAAAGCAAGGTCACCTTCCTAAAGCTCAGCCGAAGGGCCCGGGTGGTAGTTAATCCCATTGGCTGAAGGGTCTTCCTTTCCTATATCCCATCTGAATCTTGGCCAGGTCAGCTCTAGAGAACAAGTAACATTCAGGGATGGTACTGAGACTCTGAGAGAATACACAAGGCCCTGTGGAAACAGTGAAGAACACTCACCACCTACCCCTTCAGATACCTCCTGCTCATCCACAACAACATCCGTGGTTCCCTCACTGGCCGTCATCAGCAGCGCCGCCCCCCCCCTCCTCCCCTCCCCCTCCTCCCCTCCCCCTCCCCCCCCCCTCCCCCTCCCCCCCCCCCTCCTCCCCCCCCCCTCCCCCCTCCCCCCCCCTCCCCCCCCCTCCCTCCCCCCCTCCCCCTCCCCCCCCCTCCCCCCCCTCCCTCCCCCCCTCCCCCTCCCCCCCCCCTCCCCCCCCTCCCTCCCCCCCTCCCCCTCCCCCCCCCCTCCCCCCCCTCTCCCCCCACTCCCCCCCTCTCCCCTCTCCCTCTCCCCCCCCCTCCCCCCCTCCCCCCCCCTCCCCCCCTCCCCCTCCCCTCCCCCCCCCTCCCCCCTCCCCTCCCCCCCCCTCCCCCCTCCCCCCCTCCCCCCCTCCCCCCTCCCCCTCCCCCCTCTCCCCTCCCTCCCCCCCTCTCCCCCCCCTCCCCCCCCTCCTCCCCTCTCCCCTCCCCTCCCATCCCAAGGGACGGTCCCACCTGCTGTCCCGCTGGGGTGGCTCCGGAACTGGAACTTCACCTGAGAGTTTAGTCCAACTCCCGTGAGGTGCACCTTCTCATTACATTGCTGGCGGGTCCGACCCCAGACTCGACAGGTCCCCACGCCTGTAGCCAATAACCCCCAGGCAGAATTTAAAAGTAAAACTCAACCCCTTTTAATTAAAATATTCACTCGGGAAGTAAGACAGGCAACTTTTCAGGGCTTTTAGATCCGGGTGATCAACCACCCCGAGTTGAAAGTGAAAATAAAAGTGTCGCTGGTGGCATTAAACAGCGTGTGGGCAACGTTAACAGCGACCCTACCGGACTCTGCATCGTAAGTGAAGCAGCGTTGCCTCTCTCGCCTTAATAATCGGCTGAATGTAACCTCATTAACCGGTGTTGCTGAAAGAGGGCTTTATATATTCAAATCTGTAAACCTACCCTTGAATCTAATGAATTGGCTTGTTAGTGCGATTTCTCTTTAAAAGGGCAATAATCGGCTGGACAACACGAAGCGGTCCTGCTGGCTGTGTCACGAATTGGAGGGTCCGCGCACACAGTGCGGAGGCGCCGGGTTCGCGCTTCCGCGCACCCTGTCTGCTTCAGAGGTTACACTATCCTGAGCTGTCCAGTTGAGCTGTTCTCTTCGTTCATTGCAGAACAGGGTCAAACAGGACAAGACAATCTTGATTTGATTAACTGCGCTATTTATTATAGCGGTTAACTGATTGATGAAAACTTCCTAGAGTCTCAAGAGTGTCAAATAAATATGCAATGGGTGTGTTTTTGACTGGGAGATTTGAATGGTAGACAGCAAAGAAAAACTACTAGGGAGATCTTGGCAGTGTGACAGAATATAAATGTTTTGGGGAGATAAAGTGGGGCAGGGTTTTTAGTGTAGGTCACATAAAATACTTTTAAACAGATCTTATTTAAAATACTGGAGCTCTGTTCATGCTGGACACGTCGGGGCCAACAGCATTGGCAGAAGCTTTGGAGAGTGCCCAAGAGATTTTACTAATGGATTGTTGCCTACAAAAAGGCAACAGATGATAAAGCTTGTCGGAGCTGCAGATTGTCTGCAGTGGAACTTGCTGTTCTAAGAGGGTCGTGTGGTTTTGCAAGCAGAGAGGGTCAAACAGGCTTTCTCTATGAGAGAGAAACACCAGTTCTGCAGTATTGCAGTTAGCAGCAGCTGGGACTGGAACAGAACAAGCTGGCAAGCTTGTGAAAAAACCCATTTGGAAGCCAGGTTGTGAGTTCTTAGTTCAGCCTGGTTAAAGCCCTTGTGGTTCATGCAAGAGGAGAGGACTGGCTGTCTAATGGTTCACTTGGAATTAGAGAAACAAGAACAAACTCTGTGGTGACCTGAAAGAAAGAGGTTATCATCTGGAGAACCCTGATGGGGGCAAGTTTCTTCGGCAAGACACTAAAGTGACTGATGGAAGTAAATCAGTTGTGTGTGTCCAGCGCACAACAAATCTCTCTCTGAAAACCGGCAAGAACCTTCCTGAGTGGTAACCATTTACCTTTCAAGCACCAAAGCCTGGTGAACTTTATAAATGTTAAATTCTGTGCACAGAATAAGAATTGCCTGCAACCAATGAACTTGGAGGAACGAGAAGTGAGATTGTTCTGTGATTCAAAGAACTTTTCTGAACTTACACACACACATTACATGCACGTGCGTTTAGAATTAGAATGGGGTTAAGTTAGGTGAGTTAAGTCGATAGTGATAAGTTAAAGTGTGATTCTGTTTTCATGTTAAAAGCAACTTTTGTTTAAGTAACCATTTGTCTTGGTGAATATCTATTGCTGCTGAGTTTTGGAGTCCTCTGGGCTCTTAACAGCAGCATTAAAATGGACATAAAAATGCTAGGGAAGAATTGGCAGAGCCCGTTGCTGAGAATATTTCAATCATCATTAGCTTCTGGCAGTGTGCTGCAATGCTGGAGGGTGACTAATGTTGTCTTTATTTAAAGAAGGGCAACAAGGACAAGCCAACAAAAAACAGACCAGTGAGCTCCATGTCAATGAATTGGAAAGTAGATGGAAGGAATCCTGAGGGATAACCTCAACCAGCCATTTGATGGTCATGGGTTGATTAGAGGTGGTCAATGTGGATTTATGTATGGCAGATCATGTCTCATAGAGTTTTTGGAGAAGTGACAGGCTTGCTGAGGGCAGGGGAGCGTATATTGTATGTACAGATTTTAGCAAGGCTCTTGACAAGTTTCTGCTTGGCTGGTTCATCTGAAAGGCTAAATCACATGGAATCCAAGCTTAGTAGAAAGAGGGGTAATAATGAAATTGTGTTTTCTGTTTCGAGACCTGTGTCTAGAGATGTGCTGCTGGGGTTGGTACTGGGTTGACCACTATTTGTTTTGTATATGAACAATTTGAATGACAATGTCGTTAATTGGATTGGTAAATATGTGGATGCCATTGATAATAGTTTATTGTTATCTACATTGCACAATATACATTTAGACTGAAATTCTTACTTGCTGCAGCTCTTCAGGTGCTTATTTTTATATATAAAAATAGACTCATGCACATATACAGAATTAAAACAAGATTCAATTAACAAAGGATAGATAATAAAATATTCACAGTTACCATAGGGGAAAAAGTGGTGTTACAATAGTGCAGACAGTCCTTTTTATGGTTTTGGGTAAGTCCTTTATTAGTGTAACCAGGGGAGGTTTAAGAACTCAATTGCACCAAAATTGGTGCTGTAGTGGAAGAAGTCTATTTTAGTTAATAATAGGACTGACATCAATTCAGTAGGGAGTGTCAAATGGGATTTAACACTTGACAAGTGTGAGGTGTGGCACTTTGGTAAATCAAACTGGGGGAGAAATTACATGGTGAATTGTAGGGTCCCAGGGAGTGATGAAGAATGGAGAGACCAAGGGAACAGGTGTATAGTTCCTTGAAAGTGGCAACTTGGGTGAAAAAGGCATTTGTCATGCTGGCTTTCATTGGGTAGGCCATTGAGTATATGTTAAGACCTCATGATTCAGCTGTGCAAGGCAATTCTGGATGCCCAACTATAGGAAGGACATTAATATATTGGAAAGGTGCGGAGGAGATTGACCAGATTGTTGCTGGAACCAGAGGGGTTGAGTTACAGAGAGAGGTTGGTTATTCTGAATCTTTATTCCCTAGAATTAAGTAGGCTGAGGGGTGGGGAATCTTGTAGAGGATTACTAAACCTTGTGGGGCATAGATAACCAGGGGCTTAGGTTTAAGATGAGAAGGAAAAAGATGTCGGAAGGATGAAAGAGAGACACATTTTTTTTCTCTCAGACGATGGTGTGCATCTAGAATGAGTTGCCAGAGGAGTCTAGAAGTGAGCACAATACCAAAATTCACAAGATGTTTGGACAGAATTATGGAGAGGAGGGACATGGAGGTACATGGAGACAAATGGCATTAACCCAGAATGCCAACTTGGTTGATGTAAGACTAATTGGCCCAAAGGCCCTGTTCTACATTGTTGGACTCTATGACTTGGCTCAAACCTACTGTAAGGGATGCTGAGCAACACTAATGGTATCCTTGTCTGCCTTACGGTAGGCAGAAGGCAATTTCATGGACTTTTACATGTTCTGTACTATTACATGATATTACTTGAAGCTGGCAACCTGAGCTGAGCATTTAATGTAGCACAGAGATAGCTTACTCAGAACTATAATGGGAAGCAGATGGTGTGAGGTAGCCAGCATATTGGAGGGTGGAGCAAAGTGGAGTACTGACCTAAATTTGCCATGACTAATTTATAAATTACTGAGGATCTTAATACTCCTCTGTAGTATAGTGATTAGTATCCCTGCCTGTCATGCAGGTGACAGGGATTCATTTCCTTGCTGGGGAGGAAACAGTCAGAGCAATGCTGTTACAGTGTCAGAGACCCAGGATCAAATCAGGCGTTGTCTGTAATGAGTTTGTATGTTCTCCCTGTATTTGTGTGGGTTTCCTCCAGGGGCTCCAGTTTGCTCCCACCCTTCAAAAAAACATATGGGGGATGAAAATTATTTGGATGGCACAGTCTCGTGGGCCAGAAGGGCCTGTTACCATGCTGTAGGTGTAAATTTTGGGTGGCACAGTTAGCGTAGCTGTCAGTGACTGGAACTTGGGTTCGATTCCTGCGCTGTCTGTTACAAGTTTGTACATTGTCTCGGAATCTCTGTGTGCGTATCCTCTGGGAGCTCTGGTATCCTCTGGGAGCTCTGGTTTCCTCCCACCCTTCAAAACTTACTGGGGGTTGTAGATCAATTAGGTGTAATTGGGCTCATGGGCCAAAAGGGTTTGTTACGTCTAAATTTAATTTTTTTTTAAATTAAAAATGTAAATCTTTGTAAACACTAAATTCAGAAAATTGTAACTATTTCATGGATGTTTGGCAACCCATGATCCATATTTGAATAGAATACTTTGATTGGTTCATTGGTTACCTATTTTGTCCACAAATTCCCTTTACTGGCTTATCAGAATTGTCCTTTTCATAATTCTCTTGTGGCAGTCGCCATTCCTTGAGTTTTCTATTACTGCCGTCCAAAGTGTGACTGCAGAAAGTTCTTATAGGAATTAGGAAGTGCATTAATTTTTAAACAATGATTATAAATGGATGCAGAAGTAGAAACTCATCTGTGAGGAGAATTTGTCAGTGAATACATTCTATAAAAAACATGAATAAAATAAAATTACCATCAATTTGTCCAACGTGAACAATATTAATATTTTAAGAATGGAAGAAAATTATTTAATCTATTATTCCATGGGTCTAACCAATCAAACAACATGCAAAGAGAATGACCACAAGGCTTCTGATCAAGGAGTTTCATTTTCTTCAAAGCCTGGAACATTAGCACACGGGAAGTTTTCACCCACAGCAATGAGATGATGACCAGATCATTTTAGCGATGTTATTTGTGAATATTGGTTGGCATTAGGGAGAATTTGTCTGCTCTTAGAATTGTTGTCTGGCTGTGGGAGCATCACACTTAATGTAGCATTCACCTGTAAGATGCATCTTCGTCAGTGCATCGCTCCCTTACTATCTATCACAGATTGAATCTGCAGCACTCTGACCCTGAGGTTAGCAGAATAGTAACCGAGCCACTTAATTACTTACTATTAAATGATCCAGAAGAATTTGTATCATGGAATATATCATGCAGATTACACCAGTTCAAGAAAGTAGCTCCCCGACGCTGTCCGGGGGGGGTAATTGAGGATGGGCAACTAAATGCTTTCAATTATCAAAAAAAAAATGAATCAAAGAAGTCAAAACGAATCAAGAAACAGTAATATTGGGATTAGATTTTCGATCCCAAAGTAATTTATGAGGGGGGAAAAAAACGTGAACCATGTGAGGAATAAAAGAATAGAGGCAACGTCTTCCAATTAATTTGTCAATACAGTAAATGATTCAACATGCACAGTATAGCCATATAACAATTACAGATCGGAAACAGGCCATATCGGCCCCTCTAGTCTACACCGATTTAAGTGAAACTCCACTAGTCCCACCTACCTGCTCCCTGCCCATTACCCTCCAGCCCCCTCACATCCATGTACTCACCCAACCTCCTCTTAAATGACAACATTGACCCTGCTGCAACCAACGCTTCTGGAATTCTTCTCAACAAAGCAGCTGCTGCAATCACAAATGCAGCTGTAATCACAGATTATTTTTGTATATTAGATTGCTGTTGGACTGTTGCTGTGAAAACATGATTCGTTTCGCAGAGGATTTGAATATTCAACAATGGATTAGTTGGATAATCATAAAGTGAAAACTGTTATCTTGAAAATAACATTGGACAGTTTATTAATTTCCCAGGCCTCTGCCAGATATTGACATGTAACTTCATAATTTCTTCTTTTTCTTCTTCTTTGGCTTGGCTTCGCGGACGAAGATTTATGGAGGGGGTAAAAGTCCACGTCAGCTGCTGGCTCGTTTGTGGCTGACAAGTCCGATGCGGGACAGGCAGACACGGTTGCAGCGGCTGCAGGGGAAAATTGGTTGGTTGGGGTTGGGTGTTGGGTTTTTCCTCCTTTGCCTTTTGTCAGTGAGGTGGGCTCTGCGGTCTTCTTCAAAGGAGGTTGCTGCCCGCCAAACTGTGAGGCGCCAAGATGCACGGTTTGAGGCGTTATCAGCCCACTGGCGGTGGTCAATGTGGCAGGCACCAAGAGATTTCTTTAGGCAGTCCTTGTACCTTTTCTTTGGTGCACCTCTGTCACGGTGGCCAGTGGAGAGCTCGCCATATAACACGATCTTGGGAAGGCGATGGTCCTCCATTCTGGAGACGTGACCCATCCAGCGCAGCTGGATCTTCAGCAGCGTGGACTCGATGCTGTCGACCTCTGCCATCTCGAGTACTTCGACGTTAGGGATGAAAGCGCTCCAATGGATGTTGAGGATGGAGCGGAGACAACGCTGGTGGAAGCGTTCTAGGAGCCGTAGGTGATGCCGGTAGAGGACCCATGATTCGGAGCCGAACAGGAGTGTGGGTATGACAACGGCTCTGTATACGCTTATCTTTGTGAGGTTTTTCAGTTGGTTGTTTTTCCAGACTCTTTTGTGTAGTCTTCCAAAGGCGCTATTTGCCTTGGCGAGTCTGTTGTCTATCTCATTGTCGATCCTTGCATCTGATGAAATGGTGCAGCCGAGATAGGTAAACTGGTTGACCGTTTTGAGTTTTGTGTGCCCGATGGAGATGTGGGGGGGCTGGTAGTCATGGTGGGGAGCTGGCTGATGGAGGACCTCAGTTTTCTTCAGGCTGACTTCCAGGCCAAACATTTTGGCAGTTTCCGCAAAGCAGGACGTCAAGCGCTGAAGAGCTGGCTCTGAATGGGCAACTAAAGCGGCATCGTCTGCAAAGAGTAGTTCACGGACAAGTTTCTCTTGTGTCTTGGTGTGAGCTTGCAGGCGCCTCAGATGGAAGAGACTGCCATCCGTGCGGTACCGGATGTAAACAGCGTCTTCATTGTTAGGGTCTTTCATGGCTTGGTTCAGCATCATGCTGAAGAAGATTGAAAAGGGGGTTGGTGCGAGAACACAGCCTTGCTTCACGCCATTGTTAATGGAGAAGGGTTCAGAGAGCTCATTGCTGTATCTGACCCGACCTTGTTGGTTTTCGTGCAGTTGGATAATCATGTTGAGGAACTTTGGGGGACATCCGATGCGCTCTAGTATTTGCCAAAGCCCTTTCCTGCTCACGGTGTCGAAGGCTTTGGTGAGGTCAACAAAGGTGATGTAGAGTCCTTTACTTCAGTAAATTAGATCACATTTTTGATTTTCTATTATTACTAATATTCTGTACTGTTTGATTTCCTCTCAGTTTGGAGAATGCTGTTCAAGATTATGCTTTTTGCTGTTGGAGTACTGATTCAGGTCCTACTGTGCATTGGTGTCCATGAAAATACAAACTTTCCTATGGCTTCTAATGGTCAAATGTTTCCATGGAACAAGATGAGGCTACCTGCCAGGATCATTCCAATCCACTATGATCTTCAGGTACATCCCAATTTGACCACTTCAACCTTCACCGGGTTAGCTAAGATTCAGATTTTTATCAGACAAGAAACTAGCAATATCGTCCTCCACGCCAAGCACCTGGACATCAGTAACGCGACGATTGCATTAACTAGAGATGGAGTTACTCATCCAGAAAGCAGTTTGCACGTTTTGGAATACCCACCTTTTGAGCAAGTAGCTCTGGAGAATGCCAAGTCTTTGAATAGTGGAGAGAGCTACATTGTTAGTATTTATTATACAGCCAATCTCTCTGAGAGCTTTTATGGCTTTTATAAAAGTACTTACAAAACTTCAGAAGGGGATAAAAGGTAAGCCAATAATACATCTTTACAAAAGCTTTGTACTCCTCCATGATATATAACAATAAAAGACTTTGATGGGTAATTTTGTATTTGTATAACTGCATAAAATTAATATATATAGAAATATTTTGCTTGCCAGTAAAAAATATTAGATGAAAGGGAAATTAAAAATGTTGATCAGTGAGGATGCCTAATATGTAATTAAAATATTTTTATATTAAATTAAGAATAAGGATTGAGAGATTTGCCCCTAAACTGCGGCTTTACAATTTATGTCACGAGAGTCTGTATAATACAAATGAGGTGATGCCAGATGTGAGAGGATGCAAATCACAGCAGATCACTTTTGGAGCAGATGTAGCTGGAAGGAGAGGAATGCAATAAATGAAGAATAATTAAAGAAATAGAGAACAATGTTCTTTTTTTAAACTTTATTTATTCGTTCAAAAAACAAATAATATATGACATATACAGCAATTAAACATGAACATTCTTTTTTATATCTATGTAAAAAAAAAAGAAAAGATCCACCCCTTCAGCCAACTCTCCTAAGGAAAGCCATAAAAAAAGAAAAAGAAAATTTTAAAAAAAGTTAAATATACATATTAAAATCTAATCAATATAAATTGAAATGTAAATATTCTGAGTATAACAGCCACTTATTTATAAAAAAATTATAATCATCATGCGAAACATATGTAATTTTTTCCATATTTAATGTCATTATGCTATCTATTAATATCAATCATATTTGTATCTTTCCACGTACTAGTTTTTGCTACGGATAAAGCTAAATATACAAAAGCAAGCTGAAACTTATCTAATCCCAAGCCTTTCAGAGGTTGCAAACTACCCAATAAAAATACTGTTGGATCTAAAACTATTTTAATCTCATACAGATATTCTAAAAACGATTGAATTTTCTTCCAAAAAGATTGTATATGTATACATGACCAAACAGCATGAAAAAAGTTCCAACTGTATCACCACATCTAAAACACAAATCTGATTCATTAAAACCATATTTTTTTTAATTTTTCAGGTGTCAAATATAATTGATGTAAAAAATTGTAATTAATCATTGCATAACGTGCATTTATCAATCTAGTTACACTATCATAACAAATATCTAACCAATCCTCTTCAGAAAAAGTAAAACCAATAAATGCTTCCCATTTAATTTTAGATTTATCCCAGCCCTTTTTATCCATACCATCCTGTAATATTTGATACATAAATGAAATATAACCCTTCTCTGGTTCCTTCATAAGAGAAGTCTCAAATTTAGTCATTTTAGGTAAAATCATATCTCTACCAAACATACATTTTACCAAAGATCGAATTTGATAATAAAGAAATAAAGAATTCTTATCAATGCCAAAATCTTCCCTCATCTGATTAAAAGATAAAAACTTACCATCTTTAAAACAATCTCCGAAATTTTTCACACCTTTAAATCTCCAATGCAATAAACTTTGATTATGTATTGAAAAAGAAATAAGTTGAATATTATTCAATGGAGTCAAAGCCAATAACTTACCCCTAGAACCTTTCATTTTATTTTTTCTTTATCCATAACTTCATTAAATGTTTTAGTATAGGCACATTATATTGTTGTAACAAATTCATATTCCACCTAAACAAAAATTGATGCATTTCAAATTCAGAAATACTTGCCATCTCAATTTTAGCCTAACTAGGAGGCCGTACCAAATCCATCAATGAACTAATAAATTTAAGTTGGGCTGCCTCATAATAATTTTGAAAATGTTGTAAACGTAATCCCCCTAACTCATATTTCCAAGTTAATTTATTCAAAGCTACTCTCGAAAATTTACCTCTCCATAAAAACTCCCTAACCATTTTATTCAAATATCAAAAAAAAATTTTATCAAGTAAATACGGAATAGATTGAAACAAATATTGTATATGCGGAAAGATATTCATCTTAATTGTATTTATCCTTACCATTAAATTAATAGGTAAATCTTTCCATTTAATCAAATCAGTTTTTTTTTTCATTAACAGAGCATAATTTAATTTACATAAAGATTGATAATTAACATTCAAAATTATACCCAGATATTTAATTCGATCAGTCCACTTCAAATTAATAATATTCTTATAAACTGAATAATATCCTTCACTTAACGGTAATATTTCACTTTTTTCCCAATTAACTTTATATCCAGAAAGACATCCATATTGTATTAAACATTCCTTCAAATGCAAAAGTGACTGAGCTGGGTTTATTAAATACACCAATACGTCATCAGCAAATAAATTAATTTTATATTCCTCATCTAAAACTTTCATACCTTGTATGTGTGTATTTTGTCTTATGAACTGTGCTAAAGGTTCAATCACTAACGTAAACAAAGCTGGTGATAAAGAACAAGCTTGACGAGTTGATCGAGTTAACTTAAAAGATTCCAAAATCAAACCATTCATCAATACTCTAGCTACCGGTTTACTCTATAGAGCCCTAATCCAACCAATAAAAGAAGAACCAAATTTGAATTTCTTCAAAACTTTAAACAAAAAATTCCATTTAACTCTATCAAATGCTTTTTCTGCATCTAAGGATATCACCATCGAATGATCTAAAGATTGTTGAAATCTATTAATCAAACTAATCACTCGCAAAATATTATCTGAAGCATATCTATTCCTTATAAAACCTATTGTGAATGCAATAAATGAAGAATAATTAAACAGAGAACGATGTTCTTTGAAAGTTTGAAATGAAAGGAATGCTGGAAAATCTCTCTATGCTCTCATTGGTCTCCTTCAATCTGCATCTCCTCCAGACAGGTTGGCTTATATTCATGAACCTTTACCATCCTTTTTTGGCCAGCACCCTTGCCATTTGTGTCATTCAGACAATCCCAGGCACTCCTATTTTTCTCTCCTCCCTTCCCCATGTTCTGCAATTTAAAACATGTTTGATTTATAACTTTTCATAGTTCTGATGAAAGGTTATTGTTCAGGTTTTCCAGAGCACATCCAATATCTCCTTTGATTTTGGTTATTCACTCTCTGCTGTTCTTTGTGTTTTAATTAAGTCTACAGGTTTACTGTGGTTTGTCCACAGAAAGTCTGGGTAAAGTACATGTCCTTTGAATATATCTACAATGATGTGTGTATGAATATGGACTTGCAGTTTATGAACTAAAGTCAAAAAATGGCAATTTTCAAGAAGAGATTGCACATATAAGGAAGTATAATATTCCTCTAAAATTTAATATATTATCACCTTCCAGCTTTACATTTTTCCACTTCCAGTACTCCTGAAATTCAGTGAAAATATTGCTTATTGCAATACTGGAAAGATTTTATTTGCTACATATTTGGATTCTTTATCAATGGGTTCTTAGCTTTTCTAGTTAACAAAATTGATTTAGGATAATTGGTAAGTTTTTCACTTTTCTTACTTATATATTTTTATCTCTTCTAATTGGCAAAGAGCCTGATTTCTTACTTATAAATACAGCAGTGAGAAGTATTAGCCCTCCTTTTAACTTGCTAGAATTGATTGCTTTGTGTATACTGCATTTGAGTACATGAATATTGATATTTATTTCTTTTGTATCATTGTGTTGGGTATTCAAGTAGAATGTGACTGAAGCTGACACTTTAAGTGGCATCCCCAAGGTTTAGGAATGATCAGACTTGGATGACTTCCACAATTCTCAAACGTATAAACAGAACTTCAAAGTAGTGTGAAAATATGTTTATTGTACATATTTATGACTATAATTTAATTTTGAATTATTTATATAATTATTTGCAGAATTCTTGCATCGACTCATTTTGAACCCACTTCAGCACGGATGGGCTTTCCATGTTTTGATGAACCATCTTTTAAAGCCAATTTTTCGATCAAGATAAAAAGAGAAAAGCAGCATATTGCTCTGTCCAATATGCCCATTGTATGAAATTCTGTTATTTAAACATCTTAACCTTGTAATTTCTAATAGTATTTATTGTGCAGTCGGCAAAATACAGACATCCACCGCATAATGTCCAACTGCGTATATGTCCCCGGTCCTATAAGGTTATAACAGAGTTCAGAAATCCCAATTGGAGAATAGGACATGGCTTCCTACACGAAACACGTGTATCTCATGTCTTTTGTATACAAAGCAATTGCCAGGCATATAATGATACAGTACATCTATAACCTATAATGCTGGAGAGGCTCAGTAGGTCAAACAGTGACCTTTATGTAAATAAGTCCACCTGTACATCCAGTGTACTTATTTACTGCATTTGGTACACCCTTTGTAGCATCTGTACATCGGAGAGACTGGTTGCAGACCGGGAGGTCACTTCGCTCAGCACCTCCTCTCTGTCCGCAACCACAGCGATCTCCCAGTGCAAACTATTTCAATTCTGGGTCACAATCCCGCGCTCACATTGTCTGTCCATGGCCTTATGTACTGTCCCAGCCTGACCACCCACAGATTGGAGGAACAACACCTTATTTTCCATCTGGGCACCCTCCAGCCAGATGGCATGAATATTGTCTATTAAACCTTTATTTTCTTCCCCATCCCCTATTTCCTGCCTTTCCAGTTCTTTCACCTACACAAAAGCCCTGCCTTTGCTCCCCCTCCCCCTCATTGCTGCTGTCCCCTCCCTCTTCTCCACCTATCATCTCCTGCCCTGCCACACCCCCCCTCCCCTTCCCACTCTTTTATTCTGATGCGCACTGGCATTTTCTCATACATTGATGAAGGGCTCAAGCCCGAAACGTCGGTTATGTATCATTGCCTTTGCTACGTAAAGGACACTGTTTGACCTACCGAGTCTCTCCAGCATTTTGAGTTTTTGCTTCTACTACAGTGTCCACAGAGTTCGGTGTTCCCCCCCCCCCACCGCCCCATACAGCCTATAATACATATGTATTGATAGTCGTAATAAATGCCTATGTTACTATAATATGGTTGTGATAGTATGAGGTCCTACCACCTTTGTATATTTATTTGTATATATAGCTAATGATTGGCTGAGAACTGTAGCCCCACCTACTGGCAGGTCATAAAGGGCTGCTCCTAACCAGACCCAGGTCAGTCTGGACTGGTCGACCTCGATGTACTACGCTCCAGTCTTCTGTTAATAGAAGCCTTGCTTTGAGTCTACAAGTCTTTGAGTCATTTGATGCACTACAATGGTGTTCATACATCAACCAAATTGCATAACGTCCAAGTTCACTGAACGTATCATGGACGTTAAGTAGCGCATCACTATCATACTATGGGACTGCAGCAATGTCATTGCCTTCCTGCTGGATGATCCAATAGGTCTGTTTTGACTATAAGTTGGATACAAATGCTGTACACTTGCGAAAAAATATTATTTAAAAATGTGCCTGAGCATTTTTCTTTTTTGTAGATTAAATCTCTGCCAACAGCAGATGGGCTTTTAGAAGATTACTTTGATGTGAGTGTGAAGATGAGCACCTACTTGGTGGCCTTCATTGTCTGTGATTTTAAATCCGTCAGTGCTGTAACGTCAACAGGAATTAAGGTGAGTGATACCTTGAAGAAGGGCTCAGACCCGAAGGGTTGTTTATATATCTTTACCTCCAGCGTTTTTGTGTTTTCTCAGGAATTAAGGTGAGCTGTGTTTTGGTGTTAGCTTTCTCTGCCAAAACAGTCCAACTGCTGGGCATCTAGGTGAGATGCCAGTGATCAACAGTGCCATGTTTTCAAAATATGGAAACATAGAAAGGGCAACCTGTTTTTTTTAAAATCTGTAATTAATTCTCTTTTTGAGCATTGTTTGATGCAATGACTGCAACATTACATATTTATATCTCTTCTAATTGGCAAAGAAGCTGATTATACATAAACGCCCAATGAGAATGGGGCAGCTTGGTCATTAAAATGGCAGCATCAATGTTGCAGCACCAATTGTATCCTCTGCTGTTTTAGCTGATTGGCTCAGGACACAGTCGGTTTAAATGTGTAGCTAACGATGGTTTGAATTTAAAGGCGAATGCTGGCAGTGACTTCAACTATCGGGGAGAAAAATATTCTTTGTGAGCAGGATGTGCTCTGGAAGAGGCCAAGGAAAGTTCGATTTAATTGTATTTTATTGTAACCCAGGAGCCTCCATGGGAAAGCTGTGGCCCTTTCCCATCCTAGACTTTTCTCCCCCACTGAAAATACTCTGGAACACTCCCACACCCCCTCCCCTCCTGTCACCAGAGCTTGCTTCACATCATAAAAGTATTTTTTTTAAATTATTAATGATAATTCCCTTGGTTGTCTGCTGATTATCTTCCTGCCGTGCAATTTGTAACCTCCTGCCATCCATACCATCATGTACTCAGTGCTCTGCTTTCTTCGTGCCTTTAACAAAAGTGGGTCTGGAAAGGAATCTTCCTTGGACCAGTCATGAGTCTCTCTAGGTTCATCTATTGTATCAGAGTTCAATCAAATCATTATGCTCTGGGGGCAGCAGGGAAACTATTGGAATTTTATTAACATTACTTCAATAACTACTACTTGGCCACAGATCATAAAGCGATGGCCTGTTATTCTAGGATTGGCTTGTTTGAAGTGTACACTGAAATCTATTAAATCTCTGATTTTGAAATGTTTACCTAGAAATGTGTCCTCGGTCTTCCTCCACTACTAGGAATGCAAAAGAGGCATACCTTCTTCAGATGGTGTTACAAAAACAAATTATCCCTATCTCTCTAATTAATTGTATTGATTTAAATAGAATAAAATTTAGAGGCAAAGCAGAATTTGCCAATTATAAAATGTATGGTACGTGTAACATTGCCTAAAGGCGAGCACTCAGCAGCACAAGGACAGGTTCTTCCCCACTGCCATCAGGTTCCTGAATAATCAATGAACCGGACACTGCCTTACGTTCTGTGCCTTTTTTCCTAATATAATAATGTGATATGGTGCATTTCATCGGATGCAAGGATCGACAACGAGATAGACAACAGACTCGCCAAGGCAAATAGCGCCTTTGGAAGACTACACAAAAGAGTCTGGAAAAACAACCAACTGAAAAACCTCACAAAGATTAGCGTATACAGAGCCGTTGTCATACCCACACTCCTGTTCGGCTCCGAATCATGGGTCCTCTACCGTCATCACCTACGGCCCCTAGAATGCTTCCACCAGCGTTGTCTCCGCTCCATCCTCAACATTCATTGGAGCGTCTTCATCCCTAACATCGAAGTACTCGAGATGGCAGAGGCCGAGAGCATCGAATCCACGCTGCTGAAGATCCAACTGCGCTGGGTAGGTCACGTCTCCAGAATGGAGGACCATCGCCTTCCCAAGATCTTGTTATATGGCGAGCTCTCCACTGGCCACCGTGACAGAGGTGCACCAAAGAAGAGGTACAAGGACTGCCTAAAGAAATCTCTTGGTGCCTGCCACATTGACCACCGCCAGTGGGCTGATATCGCCTCAAACTGTCCATCTTGGTGCCTCACAGTTCGGCGGGCAGCAATTTCCTTTGAAGAAGACCGCAGAGCCCACCTCACTGACAAAAGACAAAGGAGGAAAACCCAACACCCAACCCCAACCAACCAATTTTCCCTTGCAACCGCTGCAACCGTGTCTGCCTGTCCTGCAACGGACTTGTCAGCCATAAACGAGCCTGCAGCTTACGTGGACATTGCCCCTCCATAAATCTTCGTCCGCAAAGCCAAGCCAAAGAAAGAATAATGTCATAAGTGATTATAACATGTATGTTTGCACTATGATGTTTTGCCACAAAACAACAAATTTCATGACTTGTTCGTGACAGTAAATCCTCATTCTGACATTACAGGACCTGGATGTATTTCCAAGGACCCACATTTCAATTAAAAATGTGAACACATTGTGAAGGCGTTTGCATTCTGTTATCCAAATGTTCCCTGAATATGGAGGTATACACGTTTTAAGAGGGAGTTATTTGTTCCAACAGGTGTCCATCTACGCTGCTCCAGATAAATGGAATCAAACACATTACGCTCTAGAGGCAGCAGTGAAACTATTGGAATTTTACGAACATTACTTCAATATTTACTACCCACTCCCAAAGCAGGGTAAGTCAAAGCTAAGTTTTCTTTTTATTTTTAAAATATTTTTAATTGAGTTTAACAAGTAAGCATAAATACAGAATTGACAAATACATAATAATTCATTTGTATACTAGTTAGCATGCACAAAAAAATGAGAAGAAATTAGATAAAACTACATCAATAATAGCTTATAATACCTCAAAAACATTTAATTGAAATGATCTACACGACTATGTTAAATCTGTTTGTTGAAATGACTTGTATAAAATAAAATTTAAAAAAACGAATCTATCCCCTCCCTCTAATCAAGGTTACCTTATAAATTAATTTTTAAAAACAACCCTGGAATTTCCATTGAAAATATAAATTTTGAGTGATACCCTTTGTATAAGACGACCCCAAAAAAGAAAAATTCTGGAACTTACTGCTGATCAGTGGATGCTGCTAACAGCAAATAACAACATTTTAATACCAAATTCCACTGTAAAGGCTTTTATTTTTTTTAGTATATTTTAAAATAAACCATCGTCAGTTTCTGTAACAGTCATTTAAAGCTTGTACAGAGCTGAAGGCAGTCGGACTGGGTGGATGGACCCCATGGGGGGAGCGCTGGGACTTCGTTGATAACTAACAGGACGCGTGCAAGGTTGGGTCAGAGCCGGTGGGAAGATGGCAATGGTGTTGAGCCTTCGCTGACAAGGTGCAGATTTTAGACCTGGTGTATAAGACAGTCCAGTTTTTGAGGTGAAATTTTTAAGTTTCGCTGATCATCCCATATGCTGGCATATACGATAGGAAACAAAGGATACTGTACAGTCAAACAGGTCTAATGGTCGTGGGAGAACTAAGGCCAGGAATGGAAGAGGGAAGTGGTAGGTGGGAGTGAGGTGAGAGGAGGATAACAGGACAGATGCACATGGGTAGTGTTATGGACCCTGGACAATTTTATATTTGAACAGGGCAGGACTGAACCTACAGTGGGAGAGAGAGAGGAGAGAGGATTGTGTGCTGCTGTGAAGCGCTTCAGTAGCACTGGGAAAACTGACAGCTGCGTGGGAAGCGCTGAAACAGCACTGGGAGAAATGACAGCTGTCAGAAGCGTGAGAGCCACACGCTGGAAGCTGAAGGGCTTGCGGAGAGCTCTCCCGCTGTAGCCAACCTCTCTTCACCCCTCAAGAGAGCTGAAGGCACACGCTGGTATAGTTGAAGAGCCTAGTGCGCTGAGTTTTGAACTGGCTGTTCAAAGGGCAGAGAGTCAGACAGTTGGTCTGTGTGTGCGTGCTCACCCAGCAGCTTTAGCAAACAAGAGGCTGAGTTGCTTCATTCATGAGTGCTAGCACTGCTGTCTGTAACTGTCTGGCAGTGTGCACATCCAGGGGAGAAAGGAGACTAAGCTACTTTGTCTCTGGGTACCTGCACTGTTGTCCTGATGGGAGTTTGTGCCACTCTGATACGCAGAATGTGTGTGTGTGCGTGTGTGTGCGTGTGTGTGTGTGTGTGTGTGTGTGTGCGTGTGTGTGCGTGTGTGTGCGTGTGTGTGCGTGTGTGTGTGTGTGTGTGACCTAGGATTTCCCAGTCCCCTAGGAGGTCACTAGGTGACCACATTCGTAACTCAGGAAAGTTATAATCTACAAATATCACAACCATCTGTCTCCAAGTTCAACTAAAGACCAGCATGAAACCAAACTAAGTATCCCAAGCCTGGAGACCAGACTCTGCGAGCTGTTCCTTTTTGACTGATGGACTTGACGTGACTGACTTGAGGTTTTGTTTTGGAGTTTTCTTTTGGGGCATTTTGGGCTTGGACTGGAATGGTCTGGGTTTTTAATCCCCATATATACCTTATAAACCTATTTTGTTAATGTTTTTTTTTCTTTCTTTGGCTTGGCTTCGCAGATGAAGATTTATGGAGGGGTAAATGTCCACGTCAGCTGCAGGCTCGTTTGTGGCTGACAAGTCCGATGCGGGACAGGCAGACACGTTTGCAGCGGTTGCAAGGGGAAAATTGGTTGGTTGGGGTTGGGTGTTGGGTTTTTCCTCCTTTGTCTTTTGTCAGTGAAGTGGGCTCTGCGGTCTTCTTCAAAGGAGGTTGCTGCCTGCCGAACTGAGAGGCGCCAAGATGGACGGTTTGAGGCGATATCAGCCCACTGGCGGTGGTCAATGTGGCAGGCACCAAGAGATTTCTTTAGGCAGTCCTTGTACCTCTTCTTTGGTGCACCTCTGTCTCGGTGGCCAGTGGAGAGCTCGCCATATAACACGATCTTGGGAAGGCGTTGGTCCTCCATTCTGGAGACGTGACCTACCCAGCGCAGTTGGATCTTCAGCAGCGTGGATTCGATGCTCTCGGCCTCTGCCATCTCGAGTACTTCGATGTTAGGGATGAAGTCGCTCCAATGAATGTTGAGGATGGAGCGGAGACAACGCTGGTGGAAGCGTTCTAGGAGCCGTAGGTGATGCCGGTAGAGGACCCATGATTCGGGCCGAACAGGAGTTTGGGTATGACAATGGCTCTGTATACGCTAATCTTTGTGAGGTTTTTCAGTTGGTTGTTTTTCCAGACTCTTTTATGTAGTCTTCCAAAGGCGCTATTTCAGGTGTTAAGTTTATTGAGGTAAATTCTTTTGTTAATCTGTTAATAAATTTTGTGTTAAACTTAACTCATCTGTTTATGCATCTCAGTTGCTGCTGGTGAGGCATAACAGTAGATATTTGAATAGTTCAGAGAATATTATGAACAATTTCTTGTTCTTTTTAAACTTTATTTAATTTTCAAATTACATAAAATTAATAACAAAATAAACTGAAACAATATACACCCACCCCCTCCCTCCCACCCTCAGCAAGCCTTGCAATGGGAGCAAAAAAAAATCAATTAATTACATACATAAACTGCGTAATATCTCAAACTTATAACAAAAATAATTAAAATATTTCTAAACCCATATATTCCAAATAAGAATACCACATCTGAACAAAAAAAGGAATAATTATCATGCAAACTATACATAATGTTTTCCATATAAATACAAGATCTCAATTCATTATGCCAGCGGACTATATTCACATTTACATTATCTTTCCAAGTAATCGCAATTCTGAGCTATTGCCAATGCTAGACGAACGAAAACCATCTGAAACTTGTTCAACCCCAAACCAGTCAGGGATACAGTATGACACAACAAAAAAAAATCTGGATCTAATGGCAGTTTAATCTTAAATAATTTTTTCCCAAAAATGTTGAACTTTATCACAAACCCAAATTACATGTAAAAATGTTCCAGTATGTAATCCACATCTAAAACATAAATTCAAATTACTTAATCCATATATTTTCAATTTCTCAGGAGTTAAATGCAATTGATGTAAGAAATTATAATTAACTAAACTATATCTTGCATTAAGTAGTTTAGTCACCCCATCTTGACACATAACCTCCCAATCCTCCTAAGATATATCATAAGATAAATCTTCTTCCCATTTATTTCTAGATTTATTTAAATCTGGTTCATTCATACTATGTTGTAACAAAGCATACATATCAGAAATAAAACCTTTTTATAATGTTTGCAAAATCAAAAATTCAAACTTTGTTAATTCAGGTAACTTCATTTCTCTTCCAAAATTATCTTCTACCAAAGCACAAATGGTATTCCAAATTTTCCCTAAGTCGATTAAAAGAAAGAAACTGTCCTTTTTCAAAACAATCCTCGAGCACCTTTATGCCTCAGAATACCAAATCTTTAAATACATATTATTAATTGAAAAAGGAATAGTCCTATTTTGATATAATGGACTTAGAGACGATATCTTACCCTTCAAACCTATAATAGAATTCCTTTTATTCCAAATCCCTAATAAATGTTTTAAAACAGGCATATTATATCCCTGTAATAAATAAGAATTCCACTAAAATATAAATTGATGAACCTGAAACTCAGAAATACAAGCTAATTCAACTTTGGCCCAACTAGAAGGTTGAGTAATATCTAACATCCTATTAACAAATATTAATTGTGCTGCTTCATAGTAATTTTGAAAATGAGGCAATTGAAGTTCTCCTGAAGCATATTTCTACATCAATTTCTGTAATGCTACTCTCACTAACTTTCCCTTCCATAAAAATTTCTGCACTGCTGCATTCAAATCTTGAAAAAATACTTTTGGAAGTAAACATGGGATTGATTTGAAAGAGATACTCAATACATGGAAAGATATTCATCTTAATACAATTTACCCAACCTATTAATTTTAATGGAAGATCTTTCCATTTATTCAAATCCACTTTAATCTTTTTCAATAATGGTACATAATTTAATTCATATAAAGACTGATAATCCACATCAACAATTATCCCTAAATATTTAATTTTATCAGACCATCGCAATCTTGTAATGTGTTTACACTCTCTATTATCCCCGTCTGAAATTGGTAATATTTCACTCTTATCTCAATTTACTTTATTCCCCGATAATACTCCAAATTGCTCCAAACATTTTTGCAAATGTTTAAAGATTGCTTTGGATGTGTTAAATATATCAATACATCATCAGCAAATAAATTAATCTTATATTCATCTTTTTTTTATCCCTTTAATATTATCATTTTGTCTAATTGCTTGAGTTAACGGTTTTATAACCAATGCAAATAAGGCTGGTGACAATGGACAGATTTGATGCGTTGATCGTGCTAACTCAAATGACAAAGAAGTTTGGCCATTCGTCACCACCTTAGCAATTGGATTTTTATATAGTGCCTTAACCCAACCAGTAAAAAATGGCCCAAATTAATTTTTTCTAACACTTTAAATAAAAAATTCCATTCAACCCAGTCAAATGCTTTTTCCACATCAAGTGCGACAACCATTGGTTGGTTGGGTTGCTGCCTCAACTCATTGATCAACGTAATCAATCTATGAATATTATCTGAAGCATACCTATTTTTAATAAAACCTGCTTGATCAGCATGTACTAATTGAGGTAAATATTTAGCAAGTCTATTCGCCAATATTTTAGCTATTATTTTATAATCTACATTTAATAAATAACTTGGCTGATATGAAGCCACATTCAATGGGTCTCTCTTTGCAATTACTGTAATTATCACTTTTGAAAAAGATTCTGGTAATGATTGTTCATCGGTTATTTGTTGAAGCACATCCATAAATATAGGAGACAAATCTTCTTAAAACTCTACAGTAAATTTCCCATTTGACATGGCTTGTATAGCTTATTTAATTTCAAAATCTGTAAATGGAGACTCGAGTTCTTTCACTTTTTGTTCTCCTAAGACTGGCAAATCCAAAGCAGATTAAAAAAAGATTCAATAGAACCATTATCCTGAACCCTCTCAGATGAAATTGATCATTAATTTCTTGAGGTTTATAAGTAACTATTTAATTCTTTTAGCAGCATTAATAGTTCTCGATGCTTATTCAGTTTTCAATTGCCAAGCTAATACCTTATGGGCTCTATCCCCTAATTCATAATAACGCTGTTTAGATCTTTGAATTAACCACTCATATTGATATGTTTGTAATGTATTATAAAGAAGCTTCAACTTCGTCAATGCTGCTTTTTTACTTTCAGTATTATTCTTCTGACATTCTTTTTCCAGCTCATTTATCTGTTTCTCCAATGCCGAACTTTCTGCCAAATATTGACTTTTGCTAAATAGCTAATAATTTGACCCCTTAAATATGCTTTCAAAGCATCCCACAAAATGAAATTACTCTGTACTGAATTAATATTTGTACTTTAAAAAGAAGCTATTTGTTCCTTAATATAGCTAATAAACTCAGATTTTTTCAATAACATTGCATTAAATCTCCACCAATAAGTTGATTGCATAACCTCAGAACCAACACGAGATATAAATAACATAGAATGATCAGACACAATCCTACTCTTATATTCAGCCTGAACAATTTGAGCTTGGAGATGTACTGATACTAAAAACAAATCTATTCTAGTAAATGAATCATGTCTGGATGAATAAAAAGAAAAATCTTTTTCTGTTGGATTTAATCTTCTCCAAATTTCTACCAAATTCAAATCTTTCATCAAAGATGCCATCTGTACAGCCATCTTAGATTTCTTTATATTTTTCGGAGATCTATCCAATAACGGACCAAAACACAATTAAAATCCCCTCCAATTAAAATATTTTCATTAGCCTGGTTTAATGTTAAAAAAGCTTCAGAGATAAATCGCTGGTCATCTACATTAGGTGTGTAAACATTCAACAATGTCCACGATTCTGCAAAAGTCTTACAATTCACCGTTAAAACTTGACCAGCTGTTTCAGAAAATGATTCCAATTCAAACGGTATCTTCTTATGAACTAGAATTAAAGAAGAAGAAACTACATGACCTACCCAATCTCTTTTCAATTTTAAATGTTCTTTTTCAGTTAAATGTGTTTCTTGTAAAAAAGCAATATCAACCTTCATCTTTTTAATATAAGCCAAAACATGCTTTCGCTTAATCTTATTATTTAAACCATGTATGTTAAAAGTCGCAAAATTCAAATTAGTCATATTTTACTAAAAAAATCTACTACCCACACAGTTAACAATTATATAAAAAAACTTCCCTTGCTTAAACAAATAAAACAAAAACTTCCCTTAGATAAAATACAAAAAAGACCCTACAAAAAAAAATACAAAAGAAAATTCTCCCAAAACTACACCAATGTAGTAATTCCCCGATTAATTGGGTATGGATAAACCCACTAGTGGCAAATGACTTTCAAAAGATTCAGAGTCATCCACCCCCCCTCCCCCACAGCCAAACTTCTCAACAATTATTCATCTCAGTCAAATTCATCCCACTGATACCAGTCCCAAAGATTGTTCTCTCTTATCAGATGCTCTCCTCTTGGGTGACAATGATTGATCTGATCCCCGCACGTCTGGCAAAGAATTAGCTCAAAAAACTGAGATTGACAATTCCCATAGAAAACTTTCAACACAGCAGGGTATCGAAAAGTAAACTTAAACCCCCTTCTCCACAAAACTTCTTTAGCTGAATTAAATTCCTTTTGCCTCTTGATAATTTCCTGACTCAGGTCAGCATAAAAAAAACACCCTACTGCCCTGAACCATGATTGGAGCTTGATTTTGTCGAGCTTTCTGGACAGCAATCCGTTAAATCATCTCTCAGTCCTGATATCTCAAACACTAAATGAAAACTGCTCGAGGCGGCGGACCCGGTTAAGGTTTCTTCCTCAATGTGCTATGGGCTCTGTCCAATTCCAAACCATCTGGAAAAAATTCAATACCCAACACATCTGGAATCCACTTTTTGAAAACTTCACTGGATCTGAACCCTCAATAGCTTCCAGAAGTCCTACTATTTTCACATTATTCCTTTCTACCTTAATTCTCCAAAGAGTCAATCTTCTTCAACAACTCTCTTTTCTGAATCTCCCATCCAACATGAATCCTCCACTTTCTCCATTTTTTTCTCTATTCCATTCTCTGCATTCATGAAATGCCTCTTCAATTTAAAAAAAAATTATCGTTCTGTATCCACTGCTTTCAGACATTTATTAACATCAATCTTAACATCAGTCATGTCCTTTACAGACAATGCTTCTTCACAAATATTATTCATTTTAACTTTCATATCCATAAATCCCTGATTCATCTGAGAAGACATCTGTAATAACATATTTTCCATTTGTTGGGCAATACCTTCTAAAACAGTAAAGATTGCTTCAAATCCTGGATCCCTCATTCCTCCTCCTTGAGGCCGACCTTCTTTAGGTGCAATAGTTGTAATAAATTCTTCATATTTCTGTGCCTCTAACAAACCAAGACTTACTTCCTCCTCTTCACCTGCACTTGCTGCCAGTTGGGTCGCTTGACTGCAGGTCTGGACCCCTACCAACGTCGGGCCGACTTCTTCAGTCCGACGTCAGTCGGGTTCCCCCGCCACCTAGACCCTCTCCAGCATCTTGCGTACACGTGTCACTCCGTGCATGCCCGGCAGCACTACCGACCACGCAGGTGCATCTTCCAATGCACCACTGCACTTGTCGGGCACAGTAGCGGGACCACGTGCTAACACCAGAAGATGCCGGTCGGCCACCTCGTTTCAGAGTTGGCTGGCCGGGTAACAATGCCGATGCCATCTTGCAGATCTAAGACGGGTGCTGGCGTCATACTTATCCATTCTGGAGTTCGTTGAGGTTTAGGAGCTGGATCAGTCGACTCCATGGCTTCACTCTGGTAAATAGGCCTCAATTCCTCAGCACTTTTAAAAGGTAGTTTCTTTTGTAATTGAGCTCTTGGTTTATTCATGTTTGCAGCCATTGTCTTTCTTCAATCTTCAGACATCTTCAGAAACTTTAAAAAAAAACTTTTCAGACTTTTCAGTTCTGAGGTGGAATTGCACATCTTTTTCCTACGCCATCTCGCCAAGCCCCCAGTTTCTTTAATTGTTAAAGAATATTTTACTCTATTAAAGTAAATTAGTGAAAAGTTTATGCTTAAATTATATGAGAGAATTGTTGCTTTATATGTGTCATTTTCTGAGCTAATGCAATGAGCGTTGTTGTATTTTCAGACCTAGTTGCAATCCCTGATTTTGAATCTGGAGCAATGGAAAACTGGGGATTAACCACTTACAGGGAGACCTCTCTGCTCTATCATCCAGAGACGTCCTCTGCATTAGACAAACTGTGGATTACCATGGTGATCGGTCATGAACTGGCTCATCAGGTATTGTTCAGCCTCTTTATGTATATTAATGTCTGTAGTGAGCTTCATGAACTTATTGCTTGCTAGTTGGCTTCAGAATGTAATCCATGCAGTTTCTAATTTCAGGAGACAATGTTACAATATTCATTTGTGTCACCATTACAAATGGGTGTAATTGACAAATCAAAATTTTTAACCATACACAGGCATGCTTCCTTTGTTAATGATCCAAGGGGGCTATTTACAAAACTACCCAAAAGGTTTGGATAAATTCCATAAATACATCACCCTTTGGAGATGAAAGTCCTTTCTACTCCATATGACTGCCCAAGCTTTCTTGTGGCCAAAGATCTGTCATATTTTTCATCAGATTTCCTGTGCAGCAATCATCAAGTTGACTGGTTGACCATCTTGTGATATCTTGGCAGCAGGAGAAGGAGTTTGAATTATAGGGGTTGTTGAGCATCAGAATCCTTGGTATTTAAATCAGGAGTTCGGAGAAATTAAATATTTTTTTAAAGAGTAGGATCATGGAGGGATACAGGGCTTTGGAAATTGTATCGGAGGCAATTGAATAGAGCAGGGATGGCCAAACTTTTCATTTTTAATTTAGACATACAGCACAGTAACAAACCATTTCGGCCCACAAGTACATAATGGGGGTGTAGGTTAATTGGGCAGCATGGACTCTTGGGCCAAACTGGCCTGTTATTGTGCTATATGTCTAAATTTAAAAATTAAAATGTTGGCCACCCCTGGTATGGAGTTTCTGGGCCCTGCATCATAAATTGAGAGGAGATTTTAGTCTTGGAAGATTTGGATCTAGGGTTGGAGAAAATCTTTGATCCTTCAGGTTTGTACTGGACAAGTTAAAGAATTGTTAGGATTTTTAATTCAAAAAGATTTAGACATGCAGCACTGTAACAGGCCAATTCCACCCTTCGCATCCATGCCACCTAATTTACACCCCATTAGCCTACACCATACCTCATTTTTGAAGGGTGGGAGGGAACCGGAGCTCCCAGAGGAAACGCAGATACAAGGAGAATGTACAAACTCCTTATGGGCAGTGTGGGATTTGAACCCAAGTTCAGTTCCGATCACTGGTGCTATAAAGGCATTGCGCTAATCGCTCTGCCAAATATCCTGCCCTATCTTGATTGGGCACTGTGTTCAGAGTGATGGGGGAGATGCTGAGGGAGAGATTGTGGAATTTGCCATTTAAACTGGAGTTCAAGTCCAAATGAAAGAGTAACTGGGATATTCAGTGTTCAGCTGAGGGGAAAACTTGGTGTTCTTGGGGACATTGGTGAGATATTTAATGTTTGCTTCATGGAGAAGGAACAGGAAGTGTGTGAGATTTAAATCCAGGGTCAGAAAAGATGCTGGTCAAGCAAAACCATGTGAGCCAAACAGCATTTTGGGATGACTCCATGTGTAAGCGATGGATATTCATAGAGGAGCAGGAAGCAACTTGCTGACCTTCAGCAGTACATAGAAGTGCTGGAGAAACTCAGCAGGTCATGCAACATCCATAAAAAGTAAAAAGCAGTCAACGTTTCCTGCCTGAGGGCAAAGGGCTCAGAAGGATAGCTCTCAGATAGGAGAAGGAAAGGGGTGGGGAGCTGGAAGAAGGGAGACATGGGGAGTGGGGAAAGAGAGAAATGGGGATGGGGGTTAACAGAAATTGGAAGTCAATATTAATGCTGTCTGGTCATAGACTGCTGAGCTGACAGATAGGCTCAACTTGTCAATAGATGGACAGACTTCTTCTCCTCAATCCTCCTCCTTCTTAAATGTATTTAATGACCTGTCTTTCATTTCCTTCTGTAGTAGAGAATTCCACTGGATCACTATTCTCCTGACCTTGATTCCAAATGATATGCAGAATGTTCTCTGCCATCTGACCCCTGCCTTTGGACTGTCCACCCTTCAGGATATCTGCTGTCTACTTGCGTCTACATTTAGAAGTTTCTTTGAGATTCCCTGCCATTTTTCAAAGCACCCATAAATAAAAGGCCTGTTCAACTCAGTCTGTCCTTGTATATCAGTCTTTCTAACCCCAGGCCAGGAATCCGTCTCGTAAATCTTTGTTGCATTCCCTCATTGACGAGAATGTCCTTTCTCAGATAAGGAGACTACAACTCTTGTTATTTCTCACCAAGGCCCTATACCTCTGCAGCAACATAATTTCCCCTGCACTCTGATCTTCTTGCAGTGATGGCCTGGTGCTTGCTTTCAGTGACTGGCTTACAAGGATAGACAAGTCTTACTATACCTTCCCTTTTCCCAATCTATCACCATTCAGGACAGAATATGTTTTTTTGCATGCCGCTTTGAGTTGGCCCATGTTTTCATTACACTGTGTCTGTTTCTAGCTCTTGTTGGGCCTTGTTTCTTTTCCTCTGGTGGGTTTTCCTCACTGCCTAGTGTTTGGCTGGGTCTGCTGTGGAGCTTTATGGTTGTGTGGGGTTCCAGTTGGTATTCGGGTTCTGGGTAGTCGGGGAGTGCAGGTTTAGGTTAGTTGGGGGTTAGGGTAAGGTTGGGTTGGGGGGTTGAGTGTGGGGTTCCACTTTAGGGTTATAGGGAGAGGAGTTGTGTGGGGTGGGTGTCATGGTGGAATTTAGGCTTAGTTGGGGAATTCAAGTTGGGCTGCAGGTAGGGGTTAGGGCCACTGAATGTCTCAGATAGTGTCGTCTCTTTTTAGGCAATGCTCAGCCCTCCCTGGTCCTTGTGACACCAGGTCAGCACATTAGGGTTAGGGTTAGGGTCCACTTAAATTCCAATTTGCCCACTCACCCAATTTGTCTAAATCACATTGGAGTCTCTTGGCATTGTTGTCGTAGTTCATCTTACCCCACTGATTCCTTTTCCTTCCCGAGCATGCTCCCCTCCCCCACCACCCGCCACAGGTTTCTAGCATGGTGGTGGTCTGTAAACTGAGAGATGCTGCATTTAGTTCCCTCATCAGGTTCATTTGTGTATATCGTGATTAGCTGATGATGAGCCCCCAATCACTGATCCTACCAGTGACGGGAGCAACCTGGAAAAGACCTATTTATTATGACAAAAGAGCTTCTCCTTCACTACTGACTGAAACATACAGGCTAGTGGAAGCAGTATAATAGGAGTGGATGATGATATTAGTCACTAATATGAATTGTATGGCCAAAGGAAAATTTCCTACGTGAAGTGCATAGATTTAAAGAGCCTTGCTCGAATAATGGAATTGAAAAATTATTTTCAATTTAGGCCATCTCTTGTTGGACCATTGTGATTAGGTAATCTTATAATCAAATGTTTTGTTTAGTTATTGAAATATGATAACTGTTAGGTCTGCTTTGTTCGAGAATGAGTGAGTCAGACACCAGACTGAGTCGAAATCAAGGTTCTTTATTACCGGATTGTAACACTTGCAACTAACAGTGTTAGTTGGAGAAGGCACATTCTCCTGATATTAGCAAGTGGTGTTTTTTTATACCTCAGGACACACACTTAGTAAATTATCATACCATTACACTGTCCAATGAATAAGCTGTTGCTACCCTTCACTGTTAGTCTGCTGCTCATCAGCTTGTTAGTGCCACACTTATCTTGAGCGTACAAGGTCACACCTGCATCCTGTTACTCCTTAGTACTGGGTGACTCCTTCTCCGGTCCCATCTCATGATGTTTTTACCTTACATAACTCATCTTGATAGTATGAACTAATATTTAATTACTAATGGCGATTCATTTTGAAATCAGCATGCTTATAAAGTTCTAATTGAACTCTCTAATGAATATTGTACCTTTTTAGTGGTTTGGTAATTTGGTGACAATGGAGTGGTGGAATGACATCTGGCTGAATGAAGGGTTTGCCAGGTATATGGAATTTGTCTCTGTTGATGCCACCTATCCTGATTTGCAAGTTGTAAGTAAGCATTTTCTTGCTTCTAGTTGGTTGATTGCGAAGTCTTTGCTGAATTGAACTTTTATGTGTAACGTTAAATTTTTTTCAGGGTGATTATTTTTTGGGCACATGCTTTGCAGCAATGGGAAGAGATGCAATGAATTCCTCACGACCCATATCGACATCAGCAGAAAATCCTACTCAGATAAAGGAAATGTTTGATACTGTTTCTTATGACAAGGTACCTAATGAAGCCTGTATTTGGCTAATCTTTGCCATTGGTAGTGTACTACGAATAGCCATGTATTTAATATATAAGACATATTGCAACTTCTTTACAGCTGAGTGAAATCAGATAAACAGTGCATCTTGAGTCTTTTTGAATCTGAGTTTGGTGGTCGAATAATTGCATATGAATGACATAAAGGATCCACCATCATAAAGCAAGTTAAAGGGGTCAAATAATCTTTTGTGCTTTAATATGTTTTATTCTTATAAAAATTGTGTTGTGTAGACTGCATTTGTTCAAAGTATCGAATGAATATCACTTCTCCCCTTAATGTGGGCCCATTTCCACTGGCACTCTGTTTCAGGAATTAACTGGAAATGTACTGGGACGGAGTCCAGTGGAAAAGGAATGCTGACTGAATGCTGGCGTCAAATGATGCCATTTCACGCCGGGGAAACCAGTGGAAAAAGGACAGCAGAAAGTCACCCATTTCCAGTTGAAGGTAGAACACTCCAATCCCCAGGGATGAGCTGTTGTTTTCGGTGGAAAAGCAATTAGTGTCCCAGTTAGGGTGGTCCAGCAGAAATGGTACAAAGGGCTTTGTATCCCAGGACATTGCACAGCCAATTAACTGTAATGCCAGTGAAAAAGAGGTTATTAGTAGATGCAAAGAGGTGCATCATTTGTATCAGAGGTTTAAAAGATGCCTGACTGAGTTTTGTTTTATCCAATGATGGTGGCTCAGTGGAGCACTGAAAACTCTAGGTCAGGTAGTTGGGGCTTCAAGTTCCACAACATGGACTTGATCTCAAAAATCTAGTTGGAATCATACGTGGAATATTGAATAGATACTGCATTGTTGGAGATGACATATTTTGGATGTTAAATTGATACCTCATCTGCTTGAAGATAAGATGAGGAGTTATCCCCGAAATCTATCACTCAGTCAACATCAGATTGCCTAGTCATAAACAAATTCCTGCTTCAAAAGTGATTATTTCACTTTAATACTTTATTCACTTCTATGGAACCAAGATCCAGCAATATTGCACACAACTTCTGCCCCAAATTCTTAAAGTAGGCAGAATATACAATTTGAAGGCATCTCAAACTCACAACATTATCTCACATTTTCTTGAAACATTGAAATCCATCTTAAATGTTTATGATTGAAAGTAATATGTGAATATTACTGGTCCATTCCTGTATTAAGATCTATTTTGGAGGAACGTGTCTTGCACCATTCTCTTTTTGGAATATGTCGCTTTGCATTTATATTTGCAAGGCTCAAGTTATCTTTATGGGATTTCTCCTGGGAAGTCTTTGTCTGCCTAATGTTTCAGATGGTAAACTGTTGTCTACAAAAGGACAGACTATGTTTGTTTCTTGTACTGAAGAGAGAATGCCTTTCTTTGTAAATTTTCTTGCAATATACAAAACCAAACTCAATCTTGCAATAATTGGAACATTTGTAACGTGCTTCACCTTCTCCGTACTCAAAGACTTTAACTAGTTATGGCAGACTTCACTCTTACTGGATAATACTTTGAACATTACCAACTTTTATGTTTATCCAAACATTTGTAAAGCTTCCACCATTTTCCAACTTTGTCTGGGTTATAGCCTTTGAAACAAATTCATTACCTATCTTGCAGTCCTTTATAAAATGAACAGAATGAGAGGGAATAAAGCTCAGGGTAAGCTCTGAAATGTTGGACAGCCCACCTCTCCACCCCTCAGTTTGGTGGGGCAGAATGGCCACTGCCTGTGGGGTTTCCACCCTCTCAGGCAGGATGGTCTCTTGATACAGGCTCCAAATAAATGGATCCATCTGCAAAACCCACAAATTCTGGGTTCAACACTGAACACCCAGATAGTTGCAAACTGGCATTTATAGCAAGAAGCATCTATCAGAACATGTTTTAAATGTTTTGAAGTCCATTTCAACTTGTTTTAATAAATGTGAGTTTAAAAATTTAAGATCATCAAAAAGAGGTTATGTTATTGTTTTGACTGTTTACGAGATAAATTCTCATCTCAAGGAAACTACTAATGTCAAACCTTTAGCAATTTGTTAGTCTTTCATCTTAATTTCATTTCATGAGGCTCCAATAGCTCAGTGGTTAGAGCACTGGCCTTGTGACCCCTGGGTACGAGTTCGTTCCTTGCTGGGGCCTCATTTCTGTGAAGGCCGCTTAACAAAATGGCGACTCTCTGACTGCCTTACGGTAGACAAAAGTTAAAGAATTTCATGTATGTTACATTCTAAATGTAGTATTATGTTCCAATAATGGAACCTTTAGGTTTAAAATTGTTAGATTAAATTTGAGATTAATTTCTATTAAGTGATTTAATGTAGTATTCAATTTTATTTGTTTTAAAATAAAAATGTATGTCCTTGGAGATGTTAACCATACTTCACATCGTCTAACTTGTTGAATATAGGGAGCTTGTATTCTCCACATGTTGAGACATTTTTTGACCGAGGAAGCTTTCCGAAGTGGCCTGGTTCATTACCTACAGAAATACAGTTATGGAAATACCAGAAATGAAGATCTGTGGAACAGTCTGACCAAAGTGAGTGTTTCTACTCTTGTACAAAAGTTGATCTGTATAATTGAAGAATTTGAAGTAAAATAATAATTGTGATGAATTTTAAATGCTTGAAGGACTTCTGCTTGTTCTTAAGAATTTTCACCTAAATTCATGTGATTTCTTTTTAGCTTGAATACATTATAAGACCATAAGACACAGAAAAAGAAATCAGCTATTCAGTTTGGTCTGCCCCTCCATTTAATCATGATCTGATCCATTTCCCACTCAGCCCCACTGCCCGGCCTTTTCCCTATAACCTTTGATGCCATGGCATCAAATTTCTGCCTTAAATACCCCAATGACCTGGACTCTGTAACCACTTGTGCCAACAAATTCTACAGATTTACCACCCTCTGACAAAAAAAAAATCTTCTGCATCTCTGTTCTAAGAGAATGCCCTTCAATCCTGAAGTTGTGCCTTCTTGTCCTAGACTCACCCACCACTCTCTCAATATTCAAAATGTATCAATGAGATCCCCCCTCATTCTCCTAAATTCAAATGAGTACAGGCCAACAGCAGTCAAATGTTCATCATATGATGACCCTGTCACGTTTGTTGTCATCTGATAGTACAACCCGGTCCTCAGTGTAAAACATGCAAACACACAACTAGACATAACACATATACAGACAAACAATATATATGCAGGACAAGTATTTCATTTATATAAATATTGATGCGCCTTCCTGACAAGTGAGGAGATGCTGAGTGTCCACAATAGGTTACGAGTTAAGTGAACTCCAAGGAACTTGATGCTCTCCACTCTCTCTTGTGAACCCTCTCTGAACCCTCTCCAACATCAGCACATCCTTCCTTAAATGAGGATTCCAAAACTGCTCACAATGTTGCAAGTGAGGTCTCACCAGTGCCTTAAAAAGGCTTCAATATCACATCCCTGCTCTTGAAATGAATTGCAGCATTGCATTTGCCTTTTTGTAAGTAACCTGCAAGATTACTCTCAGGCTATTCTGCTCAAGGCCTACCAGGACTCTTTGTATCTGGTTATTTTAATTTTCTCCCCGTTTGATCATATATTGGTACCAGTCAATGAAATAATCACATGGTTCAGATAGGGTCCAAGAATACTTTGCTCAGAGCCCCATTTGCTGAAAAATTCTATAGCTCCACAGGTCTAGGTGTCTTGACCCTGTTCGTAGATGTTCACATTCGACTTTTGTTAATGCTGAAACAGACATTGCAAGTACTATTAAGACTATTTATAGATGGGTCATTCAAACATGCACATCCAGAGAACCGTAAACACGACAACACAGAAATCTAGTCTTTGCCAAACTATTATTCTACCTCGTCCCATTGACCTGCACCTGGACCACAGGTCCAATCCACGTACCTATCCAAATTTTTCTTAAATCTCAAAATTGAGCTGACAAATGCTTTTACACTCTCTGCATGAAGAAGTTCCCCTGAATGTTCCCTTTAAACATTTTACCTTTCACCCATGTCCTCTTGTCTCACCAAACCTCAGTGGGAAAAGGCCTGCTTGTGTTTACTCTGTATTTATCCCTCATCCATGCCTCCTCTGTGCATCAATCCCATGATCAATATTGTAGCTCATTGTTATTGATAGTCTTAATTTCATAACTCATAGTTGTATCTTTTAGAGGCCCATGTTCAGGTTATTGAGCCGGGAAGCTACTAAATCCTTTATTGTCCACCCCAGTGAGATAAATTTGTCTGTACTTCTGAACTTCTATATTTCTCATTACGTGCAACAAATTCTGTGACTGGGTGTTTTTAAAAAGTTGAAAATTCTGTTAAGAACACATTTTAGTCAGGGATAAAATGCCAGTAGTCTATTTTGTGCCACATATTAATTCTATTGTATCCTGTCTTCTGATTTTCCTTTTGGAGAGGAGTAAAACTAAACCATGGATTAAATCATTACTCCTGAACAGCTTTAAAAAAATGCAATAATTTGTTTTAGATTTATAGTCGTTTACAGGTACCTTTTGGAAGCACAGACACAAAGGCCATCTTTGTTCTGCTGAACTTTAGTTATTATCTTTATTTGGCAGGATGATCACATTCAATGAAAATTCTATCACTAATGTTTGTTTGTTTTTAATTTTAATTTAAACTTAGACGTACAGTATTGGCTCACAAATCCGTGCCACCCAATTAACTGACACCCCACCCTAGTATGTTTTGAGTAGTGGAAGGAAACTGGAGCTCCCGGGGAAAACCCACACAGACACGGGGAGAATATACAGCATGGGATTTGAACCCCGATCCCAATCGCTGGTGCTGTAAAGGCATTGCACTCACCCGTGCCACCCACCATATTTTGATTTACTGGCTATATCCTTTTTTTATTTGTTTCCAGATGATACACAAGCTCTTTATCAGAAGATAGTTGAGGACTTTTGTTGTGGACAGAGTTGTGGGTAGTAAGGAAGATTGTCAAAAGAATCAGTAGGATATAGACTGGATGGAAATGTGGGTAGAGGGATGGCTGATGCAATTTAATCCTGAAAAAATATCAGGTATTGCACTTTTGGAAGTGAAATGTAAGAGGGAAGTGTACAATAGATGGCAAGACCCTTTGGAGCACTGATCTTGTGGTACATTCATAGCTCCCTGAAAGTGGCAGCGCAAGTAGATAGTATGGTTAAGGTGTACTGCCTACTTGTCGTTGTTTGAGAATAAAAGTTAGGAAGCCATGTTGCAACAGTATATAAATTTGGTGAGGCTACACTTGTTCAGTTCTGGTCACCATATTAGGGGAGGATGTGGAGATTTTGGCGAAGGTGCAGAAGAGGGTCACCATGACGTTGCCTGGATTAAACAGTATTAACTCTAAGGAGAGGTTTGTCTTTTCTGGATCATTGGTAGTTGAAGGGTGACTTGATTGATGCATATAAAATTGAGACAGGGTAGATGGAATTTTTTTCCCAGGATGGCAGTGTCAAATATTGGAGGACATCGGTTAAGAAGAGAGGGTGGAAAGTTTAAAAGAGATTTATAAAGCACTTTTTAAATAAAAAACACTGCCAGGGAAAGTGTTGGAAGCCAATAAGATGACAGTGTTGAAGAAGCATTTGGACTTGTGCATGAACAGGCAGGGAATGGTGGGATTGAGACCATGTGAAAGTGGATGGGATTAGTTTAAATTGGCATCATAGTTGGCATGGACAGATGGGCTGAAGCATCTATTCCTGGACTGGATGCTATTTTCTCTGCTTGAACCCACAATTTAGGTCTATTCTGCAGTCAAATCACGAATGAGCCAAAATGCAATAACTCGATGTTTTTTTTAATTGAATTACTGACACAAAATATATTTTAAAAATGTGGCCAAGAAAATTTAAATATGATTTGGAATTGTTATTGAAACAAACCATTTGAATTAATGGTTAGAAAAATGCTAACTGTTGCAAATATTTAGTGAAAAACTCTGCCTATTTTCTTCTTCAAAATAATTTTGGATCCAAGATTTAAGTTGGCCATTCTACCGAAAACTTTAATGGAGTGTCTATTACGGTAAAAGAAAATAACTCTGTTTTGAATTCCCAATAGAATTGTACAGAGGAAGACTTTACTTCAGGTGGATTCTGCTACAGTGATTCACAAGCTGCGAAGAATGCCGTAAGATATGATCTGTACTCAAATATTTTCAGTTCTTACAGATAAAATGAATACCAGCAATTTGTACAAAACGACAATCCTACATCTATTACAGATCCAGTACAGTCCAGCTAATACTGCAAATAATAAGGAATGAATCAAAAAGTTGATGTTAAAGGGAGTGCGGGAAGTGGGTCCCTTTTGTGTTAAAGGGAATGTGAAGAGAGCATGGGAATTGGCATCCAGTGAGCTAGCTGCAGAATGGTTGGAACTTCTAAACAATTATTTAGAAGATTGTTGGAGTTTTATGGCATTTAAATGAGAACCACGTGCATCTGTGCTTTGCTGTTTCTCAGTACCACTACACAGTGGAACATCTTGACATCAAGGAGATTATGAACACTTGGACACTTCAGAAGGGAATACCAGTGATCATCGTTGAACGAAACGGAACTTCAGTCAGGTTACAACAAGAGCGCTTTCTTAAGGGAATTCTCCCAGAGGACTCTTCATGGGCCTCGCTTCAATCTGGGTACCTATTGCTTGTTGCTAATATTTTTCTTTGTGGTTTTGGTACATTTGAAGCAGGAAAACATTTAAGCGAGCTTAAAAGTATACAACAATTTAAGAATCACAAACATTTTTTGTTATCTTTTGCAGATATCTCTGGCATGTACCACTGACTTACATCACAAGCAATTCTAAAACAATTGGTAGACATCTTCTGAAAACAAAATCCGGTAAGAATGTCAAAAATTGTCAGGGCAGGAAAATCATTGATTCAGACATATATAGTTTGGAATAATAAAACTTAATATTTTATGCAGCTTATTTCAATATAGAACTAATTTTGAATGTCTTTGCTTTAAGGAACATTTAACATATTTTGTAACCACCCTCTTCCCAGACTACTTGTTTTGGTGGACATTTTTTTGAGAATTTGCATTTTCTTTGGCATCACATTTCCCACCATGTTTTTACATTATCACAGTAAAAACATGATGCTGGAGACACTCAGCAGGTCAAATAGAATATTTTGTACAGAAAAGATAAAGATGCATAACCAACATTTCAGGCCAGGGCCCTTCATCAATGTATGAGCAAAAAGTAGACAGGTGCCTGAATAAAATGGAAGGGGATGGGGGGGGGGGGGGGAAGAGGGAGGGCAGGGGGAGAAGCTCAGGCCCAGATATAGGAGAAAATGGGTGGATAACGAAGGAAGGGGTCCCTCACCCGACCCCACCATTTTAATTCGGGTTCTGTCTACATTTTGCTCATACATTGATGAAGGGCTCAGGCCAAAACGTTAGTCATGTATCTTAATCTTTAAATTTAAATTTTAACATACAAACGCAGTAACAGGCCCTTTCGGCGCACGAGCCTGTCCAGCCCAATTACACCAAATTGACCTACATCCCTCGGTACGTTTAGAACGGTGGGAGGAAATGGGAAAAACCCACACAGACACGGGGAGAATGTACAAATTACTGACAAACAGCACGGGATTCGAACCCCAGTCCCGATCGCTGGTGCTGTAATGGCAATGTGCTAACCATGATGCCCTCGATCTTTGCTATATAAAGGACATCGTTTGAACTGCTGAGTTCCTCCACCATTGTGTGTTTTTTACTTCAACCACAGTGTCTGCAGACTTTTATGTTTTACCCCTTACATTATCACATTTTATTTATTGTATTAGAATATGTGTCTCTGCCATCTAATCCTGGACTACCAATAATAAATTCACAGACCATGGGATAAGAAATACTCTACTATGTGATACAAATTTATTGCTTCAATCTGGAAACAAAATGGAATCTGTCACATTAAAATCACAATGCCTAAAAATTGACAGTAAAGGTGCATCTGACAGTCAGGTTGGCCTACCACATTCATGAGTCTGCTTCAGGGATATTAAATAGTGCAAGCTACCCAAGGCATCAGGAGATAAACTACAAGCCATGTAACTGTGAAGGCCTATCCTTTCTGCAAAATCATGGCCGAGTTTGGAACATTGCAACAGAGATGTTGAAGGGACAGTTAGGGTTCAGATAGCGAGTTTAGACTGGTCATGGGCTGAAAGATCTGAGACAAAACAAGGTGAGCATATGACTTAAACAAGTCTAGGTTCCTAGACTTAAAATGAATTAGGCATATCCCTTTTCACTAAAGCTTGCTTCTGTGTACTGTTAGGTCTGCTTTGTTCATGAATGAGTGAGTCAAACACCAGACTGAGTCGAAATCAAGGTTCTTTGTTCTTTATTGCCGGATTGTAACACTTGCAACTAACAGTGTTAGTTGGAGAAGGCGCATTCTGCCGTTATCAGCAAGTGGTGTTTTTTATATACCTTAGGATACGTACTTAGTAAATTATCATACCATGACATTGTCCAATGAATAAACTGTTGCTATCCTCTGCTAGTTACCTGCACATCAATTTGTCATCCCCACTCTTATCTTGAGAGTACAAGGTCACAACTGCATCTTGTTACGGCCCAGCACTGGGTGACTCCTTCTACATTCCCAGCTCATGATGTTTTTACCTAACAGTACATGGTCAACAGATGATGAGGTGAATGCACGCTTGAATCAAAATCACTAAAAAGATAGTAAGGCAGACATTGGCCACATAAATGTGTGGCAAGTTGGACAATAGAGGACAGACAAGGAAAATTATGGTCTGTATACCAAATGATTAGGTGCCTTGTCCTCTATTTTATATATATGTTTCTTTGAAACTAAATTGTGTGCATAGATGAGACACTGTGCAAGCCAATGTCAAGCCCTTGTTTTTAGATATTTATCCAATTTGGCTGCCTGCCTCAGTTGGCAACATTTATGAAGCTCACTAAGAAATCCAGCATTGAAATTTGTACTGATTATTGCCCAAGGGAATGCTGCGCCATCAGAATTATAACCTTTCCTTGGTTTGTCAATGTAGAAATGTTCTTGGTTAAGTGCATGTAGAACATGAATGGAACTATTTGTATTAAACACAATATGAAGATGAGCCTTTCTGGAGTTTCTATGGCAATATCACCAGAACATGCATTATTGCAAAGTTCAAATTTATTGTCTGAGTGTAACTGTTGGTTGTTTGGAACAAAAACACAAATGCAACTGGACAAACAGAGGTGCCACCTAGACACCTTGAATCTTACCACCTTTATCCACAAGCACCTGCCTCCCTATGATCACACCCATACACCTCCAGGCCCTGGTTATTGCAGGTATTGATACAAGAGACTCTTTTGGGAGCAAACATCAGGAAGGAAGTTTTCTCGTTGGAAAGCCCTTAATCAATTTGACCAGTTCTGAGTGGACACAGAGACCACCCTTGTGTGAAATTTCCGACTCCGAGTTTGACTACAGTGCCTTTACCCTACCCCTGTTTACCAGTCATGCTATTGGGTATGTTGTCCCCAATATCCATCACGTGCAATGGTTGGATGACTCCTCGGCCCGGCCTGGAAAGCGCAAAATCAAAAGTGGAATTTCCACAGTGAAGCCAGTCTTTATGATCTTGTTCCCTGTCTGCGGTACCGGTAAAGCATCCAGTGAACCCATCCACCTCTCTTGGGTCTTGGAACAGTTGACCAATGACACGGCTAATGGGTTCCAGGCCACAGGGAATGTGATGAGGAAACAGTCTGCTGAAATGGTTGCCATGTGAACAGTGGCAATGCAGAATTTGATGGCTGACCATTGGGGTACATGTGCTTTTATAGGCCTCCACTAAGCTGGTAATATTCTTAGATAGCTCTGAGAATATTACCAGCTTAGTGGAACACATAAAACAACATGTCGACAATTTAAAGTCCGGAGCTGACGTGCATTATTACTACACCAATCCTATTGGGCAGTGGTTTGGTACACATGGCTACAATGGCTTGAAAAAGGACTTATCATGTTATTACCTATTCTTCTTGCAATTGCACACCAGATTTATTGTCAGAGTACATACATGACATGAGATTCTTTTTTTCTGCGAGCGAGGCAGAATTATCACTTATTTATTGGTAGTGCAAAAAAAATCTGTACTCAGCATATACTTGTAAACAAATAAATGTAAACAGATAATGAATGTAAACAGACTGTGCAATACAGAATCAATAACATGCACAAGTAAGAGTTCTTAAATGAGTCCCTGATTAATTTTGTTGTTGAGGAGTCTGATGGTGGAGGGGTAGCAGCTGTTCCTGAACCTGGTGGTGTGAATCTTGTGGCATCTAGACCTCTTTCCTGATGGCAGCAGTGAGAACAGAGCCTGTCCTGGGCGGTGTGGAACCTTGATGATTGCTTCTGCTCTCCAATAGCAGTGTTCCATATAGAATTTCTCAACAGTAGGGAGAGTTTTGCCTGTGATGTCCTGGGCTGCATCCACTTCCTTTTGCAGGGTTTTCTGCTCAGAAGAATTGGTCCTCCCATACCAGGCCATGATGCAACCAGACAGCACACTTTCCACTACACATTTGAAAATGTATGCCAAATTTTTCAATGCTTACCAATCCTCTACAAGCCCCTGAGGAAATAGAAGCACTAATGTGCTTTCTTCATAACAAAATTCACATGTTGGGTCCAGGAAAGGTCCTCCAAGATCATAACTCCTAGGAATTCAAATTTGCTCACCTCTGATCCCCCAATGATCACTGGATCATACACTTCTGGTTTTTCTTTCCTAAAGTCCACAATCAGCTCCTTGATTTTAGTGACATTGAGTGCGAGGTTGTTGATGGAGCACCATTCGGCCAAATTTTCAATCTCCCTCCTGTATATTGACTCAACTCCCCTTTTCCTACCGCCCCACTACTGCGGTATCATCTGCAAACTTGTAAGTGGTGGTGTTGTCGTATCAAGCCACAAATTCTTGGGTGTAAAGTCAGCAGAGCTTGGCTGCTCAGTTCTTCATTTCCAAGAAATTGTGATGAGTAAGTTAGTAGCTCAGAATCCCTACGTAACAGCAACCACATTTCAAAATTATCCACGTTCTTTATGAATAAGCATGTCAAGAATACATGAGAAATCATTTAAATGTAAATTCACATTTATCATGTGTGAACAATTCTGTTTACTCATTATCTTTATCAATATTGCTTTAACCAGGACATATTGAACTTGAGAGAGAAGCTCAGTGGGTGAAATTTAATGTAGACATGAATGGCTATTATATAGTACATTATACAAGTGGTGGATGGGATGCATTGATTAATCTACTCAATCGGAATCACACGCTTCTGAGCCAGAAGGACAGAGCAAATCTGTTACATGATGCTTTCCAGCTTGTCAGGTACGGTGAAGTATTGATATTATTGTCCCTATTGATGCAATGTATCTATTACACTGTGAACTGCAATCACAGAAGGAACAGGCTACAATATATAACTGGATTGTGCTATATGTGATTCAGTGAAGTTACAGATTAGCAACAATAAAGGATTCACTGTTAGGTGATTGTATCTTCCTTAATGCTGCATGTTGCCATGTTGTACTGTTACCACAGCATCATAACCCTGTTCATTACAGTAGAAGCTTCACAATTTTTAAACATTAATCTATTGGGATCATAGTCTGTGACCCCACTTTCCTCCTGCAACTCCTTTATAGACTTCCAAACTACCATCTTCTACCATATGTACATATTTACATTGACTTCTCTTGTTTCTGCTAGACCACTCCCCATTCTCCCTCTCTTCCCCATCTACATACAATATATTTATTTTTTTAAAAAAACCTTAACCCCTGACATCCCCCACTTAACTTTCTTCCCCTTGCTATAAACATGTCATCTGGTATTCACTACTGTTGCTCTGGGAGGGGGGAAGGTGCTAGCTCTCCACCCTCTGTATGCCTCTCATAATCTTGGTGACCTCTATTATGTCACCTCATCCTTCTTTGCTCTGTTAACCTTGCCTCATAAGACATACTCTCCAATCCAGGCAACATGTTGGTAAATTTCTGCACCCTCTAAACTTAACTTCCACATCCTGCCTATCATGAGGTGACCAGAAGTGAACACAATATTCCAAGTGTGGGCTATCCAGTGTTTTACAGAACATTACCTCATGAAAATTGAACTCAATCCCTCAACTAATGAAGGCCAGCATGCCATATTTTTTTTTAAACCACCCTATCAGCCTGCTTGTCAACATTGAGAGATCTATGGATGTAGACCCCAAGGTCCCTCTGTTCTTCCACACTGTTAAGAATCATGCCATTAATCATGTGCTCCATTTTCAAGTTTGACCTTATGAAATGTATCACTTCATCTGCTACTTTTCTGCCCAACTCACCATCCTGTCTCTATCCTGTGGTACCTACGACAATCTTTTATGCTATCTGCAACACTTCTAAATGACACAAACTTACTGACCCATTCTTCCACTTCTTTGTCCAGGTCATTTATAAAAAAGCACAAAGAGCAGGGCTCCCAGAACAGATCCTGTTCCATCTACTACTCCCCTCTGCTTTCTGCAGGCAAGCCAATTCTGAATCCACACAGGCAAGGCAATTCTGAATCCACACAGCCAAGCCAATTCTGAATCCACACAGGCAAGGCAATTCTGAACCACACAGCCAAGCCAATTCTGAATCCACACAGGCAAGCCAATTCTGAATCCACACAGGCAAGGTAATTCTGAATCCATACAGCCAAGCCAATTCTGAATTCACACAGGCAAGGCAATTCTGAATCCACACAGCCAAGCCAATTCTGAATCCACACAGGCAAGGCAATTCTGAACCACACAGCCAAGGTTGCATGGATCCCTTGCCTCATGACTTTCTGAATGAGTCCATCATGGGCATCCTTGTCAAATGCTTTACTAAAATCCAGATACACCACATCTACCACCCCACCTTCACCAGTTTCTTTCTTTTACTTCCTCAAAAAAAAACTCCATTAGGCTCGTGAGGCACAACCTACTCCTCGCAAAGCCATGCTATGACTGAGAAGACCATGTTTCTTTAAATGCTTATAAATCTCTAGCTTAACATCTTGGACCAAGTTTAAGTCTAACTTAAAGTTTAAGGGGAATATAATTAGGGAAGCCAGCATGGAGTCTATTATGATCATCAAGTTGTAATAAAGTACTTTGCCTGCAAATAAACTGAGATGGTGCAATAATGGGTGATGTCATGAAGGTAGAAATGGGCAATCATACAGATCCTATAGTTTTAGAGCCCTTCATATTATCTCTGGGTCAGAAATATCACCAAGATTGCAAACAGTTTGGATTAATCAGACAGGTCCCAGGTAGAGGAGTGGAGTCATTAGTCAGTGAACAGAAGACCAAAAACAATTTAAGTCTTTAAGTCTTCCCAATATTCAGTTGGAGAAGTTTTCTGCATGTGCTGCAAGTTTTATTTGTAGATCGCTCCCTGATTAATTGACCCTCCACCTGCCTCCATTGCCATGAATGCTGCTGTTTCTAATGGTTTACCAACTCTTTCAGAGTTTTGCTCTCCATGACACCCTTTCAAGAAATGCTCGCCATCAGCAGTAAGCTCAATGTACATTACCTACCTTACTCATCAACAATAATGAGAGGGAAGAATGATTTTTAAAAAAATTCTCATTCTTGTTGGGAAGTATTAATAAATTATCCTTACTCTTGTGTTTAGTGCAGGAAAGTTGTCACTAGATCGAGCCCTTGACCTGACCCGTTACCTCAGGCATGAGAGGAAAAGCATTCCAGTATTAAAGGGTGTGGGTTACCTGGAGGTATTTTACAGAATGGTGGTGAAAAGAAATATCACAGATGTTGCCACAAATCTAAAGGTATTGTAAGAAAGTCCTCGTCTTCAGAGAGATAACTGTAGAGTCGCAAAGCAGCTAACAATGATCTAATTCAAATGCTCACTATTAACATGACTGACGATTGCTTCAATAGGCCAGAACGTACTAGCATCAACCACCTTGCACCTACCAATAGTCACTGTATTAAATCATCGAAGAACCACACATTTCATCGCACTCATCACAACGAGTGCCATCTCATGGAATCGCTGGTTATCAGTGTTCTTCCAAATGACAAATTTTGTTAAGAGGTGGCAGTGTGACGCCTGAGCCCAATTTTGATTTAATTCAGCAGCCAGCAGGGGGCGCAAAAGACAGTGATCAGGACAGGAATCCCTGCTTGTGTCTCCAATCGCAAAGATCTTGAGTTCATTGTATTAAAAACAAAAATTGCTGGAAGCATCCAGGCAGCATTCATGGAAAGAAATTTTAGTTAATTTTTTGGGTCCAGGAAGGATTTCTGACCTGAAAGGCTAACTGTTTTTCTTTCCACAGAGGCTGCATGCGTGACCTGCTGAGAGCTTCCAGCGTTTACTTTTTTATATCAAATTTCTAGCATCTACAATTGATTTGGGGTGGCACAGTTAGTGCAGCCATTAGTGCAATGCTCTTTCAGCGCCAGCGATTGAGACTGTGGTTCAAATCCTGCGCTGTCTGTAAGGCGTTTGTATGTTTTCCTGGGGGCTCTGGTTTCCTCTCACCATTCAAAAACATATTGGGGCTTGTGGGCCTGTTACCATTCTGCATTAAAATTTAAAATTTTTAACTTTTATTTGCATTATTTTCATGCATCCCCTGAGATCAGTTGACTTGGAATAAACCTGCCACTTTTTTTCATTTATGTTCTTGTGTTAGATGTTCCATTTACCTGTTGAACCACAGGATATTTCCACCATTTCCCATGATAATGTTTCCAAAAAATATTCATAGTATTTCCCCAAAAAAAGTTCTATTTCTTTTCATTGTTGTGCTTTTGAGATCTGCTGCAGGCAGTGTCTGGTACAGGTACACAATCCTTTATCCGGAACCCTTGGGGTATAGTGTGCTCCAAATTTTGGATTTTTCCGAATTTCAGAACAAAAGCTAGTTGCCCCAGATTTAAGCCCACCTGAATTGTGCTGCCATCTCTCTCTTCTCCCCCCTGCCCATCCGAGTCGTGCTGTTGTCTCTTTCCCACCCTTGCCCACCCGAGTCGACTGCCATCTCTCTCTCCTCCCCCTGCCCCCCCAGTCGTGCTGTCATCTCTCTCTCTCTCTCTCTCTCTCTCTCTCTCTCTCTCTCTCTCTCTCTCTCTCTCTCTCTCTTTCTCCCCCTCTCTCTCTCTCCCCCTTCCCCCCCACCCCCAACCAGGAAAAAAAATGCCAGTTTTTGGAGCTTTCCAGAACTTAGATGTCCGGATAAAGGATTGTGTACCCCTGTATCACAAAAGGATTTGAACATGTTTGTTGTTTATATTTCAGAACTATATCCTTCAGTTTTTCAAGCAGTTGATTGACAGTCAGTCATGGAGTGATGATGGGACCGTGTCCGATCGATTGTTACGGTCCAGCCTCCTGGAACTGGTCTGTGACCTCGAATACCATCCTTGTGTTCAGAAGGCATCAACTTACTTTAATCAATGGAGGAAGTCCAATGGTACCATAAAGTCAGTAATGTGGAAAAATGGTTTCTACTCTCTACTTTCTGATTGCCTAGTACAAAAATAGTGCAGGGCTCTGAATAATTTTCTCATAGTACCCTGAGAGGCAGATAGCATGTAGCAATGAGTGGTTTGGATGATTTCTTGAAAATATCTAATAATTGGCTTAGTGGTTAGAACACTGGCTTTGTAAACCAGGGGCCTCATTTCTGTGAGGGGTGATGGACTAAGTGGCGACGCTCTTTCTTCCTTACAGTAGACACAAGTTAAAGAATTTCATGTATGTTACATTCTAAATGTAGTATTATGTGACAATAATGGAACCTTTATCTTTATACTGCTCATTTAAAAATGTCCATTTAAAACATTTGATATCCACTGGTAAACTCCTCACAGATACAAAACTATCTTATAAAACAGTGCCAAATATTTAAGCTATTGACCCAGAAATTTATTATCCAGTAGGAATTCACAGTTCTGATGAGTTCCGTCCTTACTAAATTTGGGCGGCACTTTTGGCTTGGTGGTTACCACTACGCCTTTACAGTACTAGTGATTGGGACTGAGGTTTGTCTGTAAGGAGTTCTTACATTCTCCCCAGGGGCTTCAGTTTCCTCCCACTATTCAAAACGTACCAGGAGTGTAGGTTCATTGGGTGTAAATTTGGCAGCAAGAACTCATGAGCCAAAATGGCCTGTTACCGTGCTATATGTCTAAATTTTAAAATAAGATTTAAATTAAGAATGGGTTAAGTTGTATATCAGGTGCATTAGTTCAAATATGTGTTTCAAGTTGTGGAAACTTAGAAATGATTCTAAAGGAATGATTTAAGATTTCACGTAATGATGAATCAGCTGCTGTCTGTAGGAGTTTGTATGTTCTCCCCATGTCCACATGGGCTTCCTCTGGGTGCTCCAGTTTCCTCCCATGTTCCAAAGATGTACGAGGTTAGTAAGTTAATTGGCCAAATGGATGCATTTGGGTGGTGCAGGCTTGTGGGCGGGAAGGGCCTGTTACAACGCTGCGTATCTAAAATAAAAAAGAATGAAGCTATAATATTTATCATTTAAAATCCAATAAAATCACAAATATCTGCTGTTAAAGAGTATGTCTAGAATTGAAGAATACAAAATTCAAAAGAATAGTTACGGATCAATAATCTCATGTAATAAAAAGTATTCAACTTTTTAAAACCAGTTCTCCTGCCTTTTCCATCTCAATCACCCTCCATTAGACTAGAAAAAAACTCAGTTTATGCAGTTTACTTGCCTCCATGGAGGGCAATTCATTTTGATGTCACAAGGACACATTTTCCCCTTCAACAATACACAACGCTCAACATCCTTGAGCTTCATTATTCTTGCCCACATCAGTTTTCTACCTATATTGTTGCAGGAACTGGTGCGTGCATGGCATTATTGGAATGGGAATTGCCTCTGGGAACTTGCTTTATTTAAATGTAATTGTCCTGATGGTTAAATATCCCCACCGACACAGGAAAAAATGGTCAAAATGTGACAATGGGGCACCTCTCCAAACATACATATAATCATGTTGTGCATCTGTATTCTGCAATGGAACTTAATGAGCCTCAGTCTTAAAATGAGCACTTTCTTCTTAATATTTCAGTTTACCAACAGATGTCCTTGAGATTGTGTACTCTGTAGGTGCCCAGAGTAGTGATGGATGGGACTACCTTCTGACAAAATACATGCAGTCAGTTTCAGGCACTGAAAAGAGTAAAATTTTATCTGCTTTGGCAAGCACCAGAAATCCAGAAAAACTGGCATGGTATGTAATTTACTTGTATGTCATCAGATTTCCTGTGAGATCGTTCACAGTGACTCATGGTTATAGTGGGGACTCAGATTTCACGAAAGGTTAAAATTATGTTTGCTTTTGCAAATGGTAGAATCCAGAAAGACTGACCTGCTATGGGGTTTATTTGTACACCTGTGACACTCTGCGTAATAATGCACAAATCATTTTTTTTTTTATTTTGCAAATGGGAAATGCCCGTATTTCACTGTGGCAAAAAGGTTCACATCTGTATGTTTGGGATGCGGAATGAGTATTAATTGTACAGCAACTGATATTACATGGAATTTGCACAAGCATCAAGCCATTTTGTTGAAGAGATGTCAGCTGCCTTCTACAAGCCTCCTTGCACCCTATTTCATCTGTTCTCATCGATATGTATTTCCATCATTTTTTTTCTGCTTGCACATTTGTCTAACTTTTTTATAAATGTCTATCATTTATTGTTAATGTCCTTAATTTTCCTATTGCTATTGTTCAACATTCTAACTACTCTCCACCTGCATCAGAAGTTCTGATTTCCTCTATATAGCGGGACATCAGTACAACTAATTGAGCTGCTCCCTCACGGATCCCTCACCGCATGGCTGCTTTTTGCTCATAGCTTGAAGAAGGGCTCGGACCTGAAACTTTCGTGGCACATCCTTCGCCTCCTTTGGATACTGCCTGATCTGCTGAGTTCCTCCAGCATTTTTGTGTTTGTACTCCAATCGCACCTTCTGCAGACTTTTGTGTTCCACGTGTTTCCCATTTTACTGTTTTAGAGCTTTTAGTGTGATAAGTTGCTAATCAAGTGTTAAAGTTTATTTCTGCAGAGATAGAATTGAAAAGCAGCAAACTTTTGTAAATCCATATAGGAATTTGGTTCAGTCTCTTGTAAGAGTACTGCATACAGCTCTGATTAGCATATTCTAATCTTACAGAAGCACTGGAGTGTTGCAAAAAAGATTTAGGATGATAACGAAAATTAAAAAGATAAATAGACTGGTATATCTTGAGAAAAGAAAGTTGAGGAGTGACCTGATGATTCTTTAAAATTTAGAAATGTCTTGATCAAACCTGTGTGAGGCAAAGTGCAACTGGAGGGCTCACATTTTAAGAGAGTCACCAAGAAACTAATGGGCATTAAAAAGAAAATGCTTCATTCACAGGGGTGAGAATGTGGAAGTAGTTGAAGAGAATAGCACAAGTGTGATCAGAAGATGCTGGACATGTATATGAGGCAGAAGGAAATAGAGGGTTCTGCTGATGGTTATAAATGGCAGGAAGGTGGAACTTTTCTGTGGGTGGTAGAACTGCTCCCTCATCCCTCTACAAATCTGGGTTCAATCCTGGCATCCAGTCATGTCTGTGTGGCCTTTGCTAAGTTTTCCTGTGATCTCATGGATTCCCTCTGGATCCTGTGGTTTTCTCCAATATCCCATGTTGCTAAAGTAACTGACCACAGTTAATTGCCCTAATTATTTTGTGTGAATGGGTACGATGGAGAGAATAGATTACAGGGAAAATTGATGGGGATGGGACTGCTTTTTGAGCCACTCTTGACTCAGTGGCCCAGACTCTTCCCATGTCTTTTTTAAATAATTTTATTGAGTTTAACATATAAATCATACATACATAGTCTTTAATAAAACAAACAACACAGCATATATACATATCGATAGAAAATAGATAAAACTACATTAAACTCTTCTTTGGCTTGGCTTCGCGGACGAAGATTTATGGAGGGGGTAAAAAGTCCACGTCAGCTGCAGGCTCGTTTGTGGCTGACAAGTCCGATGCGGGACAGGCAGACACGGTTGCAGCGGTTGCAGGGGAAAATTGGTTGGTTGGGGTTGGGTGTTGGGTTTTTCCTCCTTTGCCTTTTGTCAGTGAGGTGGGCTCTGCGGTCTTCTTCAAAGGAGGTTGCTGCCCGCCAAACTGTGAGGCGCCAAGATGCACGGTTTGAGGCGTTATCAGCCCACTGGCAGTGGTCAATGTGGCAGGCACCAAGAGATTTCTTTAGGCAGTCCTTGTACCTTTTCTTTGGTGCACCTCTGTCACGGTGGCCAGTGGAGAGCTCGCCATATAACACGATCTTGGGAAGGCGATGGTCCTCCATTCTGGAGACGTGACCCATCCAGCGCAGCTGGATCTTCAGCAGCGTGGGCTCGATGCTGTTGACCTCTGCCATCTCGAGCACCTCGACGCTAGGGATGAAAGCTTTTGTCAGTGAGGTGGGCTCTGCGGTCTTCTTCAAAGGAGGTTGCTGCCCGCCGAACTGTGAGGCCTTAATGTAGCAAAGGCAAAGATACTTCACCAATGTTTCAGGCCAGAACCCTTCATCAAAGTGTGGGGGAACATGAGAGATGTCTGAACAAAAGGAGGAAGAGGGGAGGGAGTTGATAGGTGGAGGGGGGGGGGACACTGCAGAAAGGGGGGATGAGTCTAGGCTAGTTGGAGAGAAAAAGGAAATAGTAACTGGAATAATTAGTTGAAGGGGTAGGGTGGGAGGGGGGAAAAGCAAGCTGATTAGTGGAATGCAGTGAACTCAATGCACATGTCCTGGGCTTGGAGGGTGCCCAGACGAAAAATAAGGTGTTGTTCCTCCAATCTGTGGTGGTCAAGGTGGGGTAGTGTGAAAGGCCATGGACAGACATGTGGGTTTGGGAGCATGACTCAGAATTGAAATGGTTGGCTACGGGGAGGTCGCTTTTGTTGTGGACGGAGAAGAGGTGCTGGGCGAAGTGATCTCCTAATCTGCCACTGGTCTCACTATCCCTTGATCTAAACAAAGGTGTCTAATTTATTGAAATGATCTATGACGACCGTATTTTAACCCATATTTAACAAGTTAATAAAAAAAAAATTTTAAAAATCTAAAACTAAATCTAGTCTCTCTCTTCTCTCTAATCAACGTTACCTTGTAGAAAAGGATGTAAAGATATGGATCAAATAGGGACCTTCAAACACTAGACAGAATCACCGGAGCATCCAAACTTTTTAAATCTGCCAATCATGATCTATGGGGGGGGGGTTTGGCCCCACATCTTTTCAAATTAAAACTTTCTATCTTTAATGTTGTATCTAATTTTCTCCAAGCTTAAATAGGACATGACATCATGTGACCTCTGTGTATGAGCAGGTGAAGAGTCATCTTTCCATTTTATTAAAATTGCTCAACTGGCTATCAACAGGATAAAAGCTAAAACTTTCTCCCAGGTACATCTGGTTCACGAGAAAAACAAAACAAAGCAATTAAAGGCCATGGTTCTATTTTGATCTTAAAAATCGTTGATAAAGTTTGGAAAATGTTTTCCCAAAATCTTCCTAAATTGGGGAACTCCCAAAACATGAATCCATAAACTTCAAAAATTTTACACTTCTCACATAGTGGATCAACATCTGCATAAAAACGAGATCACTTGAGTTTGAACGTATATTCTATGTACCACCTTAAATTGTAATAAACAATGCTGTGCACAAAATGAGGAATCATTAATCAATCTTCATCTGAAAACTTTATATTCAAATCACAATCACAGTCATTCTTAATCACAACCATTGAGGCTGATCTTAAATCCAATAGGTTGTTAAAGAAATTGATGTACAAATAAGTCTCTTTATACATGACATTTCTAATACTCCCTATAAAATATATTAATTTCCTATTCCACCATAAACCCACTGTTCTACTTTGTATATCATCCCACTTCAGCAGTTCATTTACACAAAGCAGACTATTTAAAAATGTGAATCCTCCATTTTCTCTCTCTTTCTCCCCCCCCCCCCCCCCCCCTTCACACACACACATTCTTTCTCTCTCTTGTTTTGGGAGCAAGTTGATTTCATGTTAGAGGCTATTTAAATAATTATAATGTGAAAGTTAATAATTTGCCAGTGTGATTTATTCTCTCTACACAGAGTGCGATGGACAGCAGTGAAGGCAGATACAATAAAATCTTTTAATTAGATAGGTACATGAAAATGAGAAAAAGAAAGGGGAATCTAGGTAGTTGGTAGAATATATTAAGACATCAACACAATACTGTGGGCTGAAGGGCCTGCATTTTACTGCAGATTTCTATGTTCTATGTATTATTAATCTTATAATGAATTTGGCCTGCTAAGTGAGCACACTTGCCACATAGGCAGGACAGAGTGAAGGGAAAATCATAAGTACAGCAGAAGGAAAGATGATTTTATAGAGAAAATACCTAATTATCAGTGGAGTAAATAATTGCATGTTTATTTCCAATATCTCAGGTTGTTGGAACTCAGTTTGCAAGGGGACATCATTAAGTTACAGAATCTAGCCCATGTTGTCGTGACAGTGAGCAGGAAACCACATGGACAACTCCTTGCCTGGAATTTTCTAAAGAAAAACTGGAGTAAATTAATGGAAAAGTAGGTACCTTTTAAAATTGTCATCTTTTTCTTGACTCCTCAATCTTAGTCACTTTGCATTGTTCTTAATACTACATTCTTAAATTATTCTATGTTGTTATCTATTGTCATGTAATAAAACAAAAATGTAATATGAACCAAAATCACCTTTATTCTGCCATAAATAGTGACAGATTCTCCATTAATATTAATATTGTCTAGTGCCTCTTGTAGTCAGAGAAAGAGAAGCAGAGTCCCCCAGAGTCACCGAGTCCCCTTGGATCCTTTCCACTGCTCCCGTAGCATCTGCAGCGGCACAAGGTGACCTGATCCCAGATCCAAACCTTTGATTTCGGAGGTCCTACTTGCCCTCAGCCTCCCCTCGTATCCTGGTTCCAATAACTGGTAATCTTGAGCCAGTTTCCAGCAATGCACAGCCTGGTGCAAGTCCTTCATCCTCCAGTCACCAGCAGCCCATAGCCTGTGTGAGTTTCTGGCCTCCACAGCATGGAAATAAAAATAATGCATTTGCACTTTAAAAAGCCAATTTATCTGATAAATATTCTGAGAAAGGGAAAGCAAGAAAACCAGCAGATGCTGGAAATTCAAAATAAAAAGAGAAAATACTGAAAATTCTCGGCAAATCAGTCGCCCTCTGTAGAGAGGTAAACCGATTTAACATTTTAGGTTGGGATCCTTCATTTGACAGAAAGATCATCCACCTAATATGTTAACTCTGTTTTTGACTGGCAGACTATTTCCAGTGTTTTCTGTTCTCATTCTGAGGTCAGAATGGTTTCAGAAATTGGAGTAATTAGTATATTCATTCAGTTTTTTGGATGGCACAGTTAGCGTAATGGTTAGTACAACACCATTACAGCACAAACGATTGGGACCCGGGTTTGAATCCCGTGCTGTCTTAAAGGACTTTGTACATTCTCCCTGTGTCTGCGTGGGTTTTTTTTACCAGGGGCTCCAGTTTCCTCCCACCATTCAAAACATACCGGGGATGTAGGTTACTTGGGTGTAAATTGGGCGGTGCAGACTCATTGGACGAAATGGCCTGTTACTGTGCTGTATGTCTAAATTAAAAATTTTAATTTATCAGGTTTGACTTAGCAAAACTTAACTATAATCTGAGTCTTCCAACAATAGAAATGTTCCTTATAAAATGTGTATATATTATTTGCAGATTTGAACTTGGTTCATCCACTGTTCGATGGCTTGTAATTGGAGTAACATCTCAACTTTCATCACAGGAAGAATTGGAAGAGGTCAGTGAAATCCACAACTTTACGCATTTTACAAAGTGAAGAGGTCACTGTTCCTTGACCTTTGGACATGGTTGTCATTTGCAGCTCCCTCTCTCAGCATTGTGCCTTCATACCAATCTCTGAGAACCTCCATTCCATTAGGTTGATGTTACCACTGACCAACTGCACCTCATGTGAATAAGGCATTTATTTTTCTTTAATCGGGAGTCCTGTGATGGATGTTGCTCAGCTTTTTTTTTGGGGCGGGGGAGTAGTTATTAATAAGAAAGGAATAGAAGTGTATTTTTGTTGTGAAGTAAGAAGGTTAGTACCTATATTCTTTCATTTTTTTTGTGGGACCTGCAATGGAGACCCTTTTCAATATTAATTTAAGATGGTTCTCACTCGATCTTCATAAGACAGTGACCAATAGACACCATCCTACACAGATAATGATTTCTTGACTCAGGAATTGAGTTGTGAGCACAATAGGTGACAATGTGATTGTCATGAATTAACAATCCTCTTAATTATGTTTGGGCACTAAAGAGACTTTGTTAGGATTAACAAAGAAACAGCAATGGCAGCAATTCACCAGACAATGGTAAATTCAAAATAATAGTTTTTATTAAACTATAACATGGCATTTCTTACTTACTTTAAATTTAAACACCACTGTGCGCAAATGTAAGTGTGTGTGTGTGTGTGTGTGTGTGTATGTGTTCGTGTAAAAGTCCCAAAGTCAATTTTTAAAACTTCAGCATCATTTTGTCCTTGCTTTAATGTCTTAAATTTTAAGTTCAGAAATAATTATAAAGCGTTTTGAACATCATATCTTCAGATCTCCTTCAACTCATGATGAGTAGTCTTTCATAGGTGACACTTTCCATGTTCTAGTATTTCCTAATTTCAAAATGTGTCAACTACAAGGAAACGTGGGGATGATATTCCAAATTAATCTTATTCATTCAATAAACCAAACTTTGTAAATGCAGCTTTATGTAGCTTTAATTTGTTAATAAGACTGATAAACATTTTGCATAACTTTGTAATAAGTTTTTCATAATGATGAATAAACAAAGCATTCAGCTATATTTAAAAATATAACGAGATTTAACTTTTAAGAGATATACAAGAAAAAATAGGATGAATTCAAAGAAAATTATCTCGAGCTCATGTCTCCTTGATGGTTAGTCGAAGAATGAGATGCAAGCTATTAGTCTGCGTGGATATTACGACATATTTACGTCATAGTCACTATGGTAACATAACAAACAATACCCCTTCTTGAAGAGATAGGCACAAAATTAACTAAGAATCAAAAACAAGGTTTTAACCTTTACAAATAGGAGTGACAATTTTCTAAGCACAAATGAGACATGGTTTAACACATAAAAATGCCACTTACATTGTGTCTCCTGTGAATAGAATAATACACGTCCTATCAAATTTTCTTGTGTCACAGATTTTTCTTCTATGATGAGGTTGCACTCTTTATTTTCAAAACAGCAGTCAGAAAAGTGGTTTCCCTTTTGAAAACCACATTTTCTGAATTCCCTTTTTATTAGGAGTAACACCTATTAGCACTTATGGTTACTGTAATTCAACCCTGTCTTTCACAAGGTTCCAACTCCTGTGTGTGTGTGTGAGAGACACAGGGTCGTGACTTCTGAAAACTGATCCAAAAATGTCTGAAATTGATAATCTATTTCTCCAAATATCTCACATGGTGTGTGACATCATTTCTGTCCTGGTTCATAATATATTTTCATGCTGATGTGCTAAAACCATCCAAGTCCACTTATGCCTCCTCCGTGATATCTGACCACATGCACACAAAACGGCTGTGTGTTGACACAGGTGCTTCTGAGCCCTCACCGTTTCCAGTGTCTCAAGAACTACCATAAGTCCTTTCATTTCTTGACTTCAACTTCAATCAGCAGCCATTCCATCTCTGCAAAGGCTCTCCATCTTCTCTCTCAAAGAACCACCTGTGTTTAAAATGCTAATGTACTGTCTTTGTGCTGAAACCAGCTAACAGCTGTAAAGTATCATGTGTCTGCAGAATGTAAATGAGCCCTGCCTACCCAAAACTAACTTATTAAACTATATCTTGATAAAATATATTTTTAACATTAAACTAAGGATTAATATTAACACAGATCCATTACAATGATCTTCTCCATTTTTCCATGCTTCAGTATGATAAGTGAAATCCTAACTTTATGAAAAAAAACACTATTTTAGAAACTAAAATACTTAATTATTACATGAGCCAATTCCGCTCCTGCATTCATGTTGTGAACCATCTTGTGAGAATGGAGATTACCTCCCAATGACTTGTTTTGATACCACAACTGACTTGAGGGAAATGACAACCATAAACAGCTTAACTTGACTCTTATGCATTACATTGTGTCTATAATATGCTCTTTGTCTTCCCGCTCTACAATGGTCATAATCCATGATAAAGTTTTCCATTTTAAAATGAACACATTTCTAAGATGAAACAAAAATCTGAAAGAAAATGTTATCTAATTTCTGGGCAATTCTAGCCATGTTCATGATTCAATTCATTGTCATGTAATAAAGACAGTACAATATTACATGCAATTTGTTTTCATCTGCTGTAAGGTAGACAGATCTACCATCAGCAGCTATTTCCTGAAGCACCCCTCACAGTCAGGGAAAGAATCTAAAGTGTCACTGAGTGTCCGTGGATGCGCCTCCAGTGCTTCCACACAGCTTCCCCACAGCCACACAGTGTCCAGTCCATACCAGAGCTCAAGATCTGAACATCTAACATGATCAGGAACCCTTCAGCATCCCTGGCGCCTTCTTGCATCCCAGTTCCAATACCTGATGCCCCTTCAGCCAGTCTCCAGCTGTCCAATAGTTCATATCACTAAAATAACTTGATTCCATCATATTTTGCCATTCATCTCTCTCGATTGCTCATGACACTAGTGATAAATCCAAATATTACAATAAAACATAACATTTTAACTCTCAAAAGGAGGAGAAAAAGTTGTCATGTTCAACTATATATTCAAAACAAAAAGAAAAATAAATCCTATGGTATACGTTTGTGTTACAGGTGGAGATGTTTTTTGACTCTATTAAGGAGCAGAGCTCCCAGCTGAGATGTACCCAGATTGCAAAAGAAAATATCCATAAGAACATCAAGTGGCTGGAGAGGAATCTGGACATCCTCAGGGAATGGTTTCTGAAGGCATAATATTAGGGAATTTTACTGATTGACATTCATTATTTTCTTTTCATGTTGCTTCACTAGTTTCGGAGTATGAACTCTAACACTTGTCAATATCCTTCTTAGTATTGTTAAAGAAGTCCAGGACCCACAGATTTAGACTGTAAATTTTTTTTTGTGTGAAGCATAGGAATACTGGATGTTCTATAAAGTAAACAAAGGTTATTCTATAACCAGAGTATAAGATTACAATCTAGAATTTCAGAAATAAATTTGCTTTCAAGACAAATAACAATTATATTTTGACTCTTGTAATTGTTAAATGTTTATTGCAATTAATTTTGTTTCACACTTAACTGAAATAAGTTTGTTTCTCCTATACAAAGATTATATTATTGTACTCAAAATTGCACTCCTTATCTTTTTTTTAAACATACATTTATATAGATTTTTTTTTCAATTCAATATGTAGATATTTACTCTCCAAAGCAGCTACCCTAGAAGTCCTCTCTTTTTACTGCCTTCCAAATGCTTTGCCTTTTTCTTCAAACTTGTGCCACACAACAGACTATAGATGCTGGAATCTGGTCAAGCAGCTTCGCTGGCAGTCCGAATGAAGGGGTCGAACCCAAAATGTTGGGCATTCTTTCTCTCCCACTGACCCTGCTTTGACCCACTAAGTTTCTCCAGTAGATTGATTTTTTTTTTGCCTTCTTTAAAGTTCTGTATGTGATGAACAGAACCCATTGCCACTTCTATAATTCTAAAGCCAATGAATCAATAAATGTACTCTTTGAGTAAAAAGAAATTGTGAAAATTGAGATGTCTTCTGGACACTAGTTGATGATTTGGGTTCAACAATAATGCATGCTCATGTATACTGCATGTATACAATTTTTTTCCAGTTGCTTGTTATTCTAAAGCCAATATGAAATTATTTTGCATCTCTTTCTCTGTAGCCAGTGCAGTTAATTTGGAATGACATATCCTTGATTCATCTAGTTTAAATCTCCTAGCAAATTCTATAACTGGCTCCAGAATTTTTTTTTTAAATGTTATCCAATTTCCCAATAGAAATTATTTTATTTGATCCTCTCTTCTGTTATTTTTTGGGGCTTGCATTGAAATATGATTCTCTAGGAATCTTGCAAGGAGACTATTCACTGGATGAGTCCACTGCTGAATTGTGTGGTCTTTTTCAACATTAAAATACATTTAGCCAAGCTGTTGCAATTCTCATTTACTATCCATATAGGCATACATTCGAATGTGGATCACTAGATCATGATTAGTCAACAATTCCTGGTTAATGATTTCTATCTAATCTGAATGTACTGAGTAAAGCTGAACTACAATAATTATCCTCACTTGAGATCAGTAAATTCAATAAAAACAGCTTTGAATACTGGATTTTGTAATTTAGGATGTATAATTCATATTTAGCTTTGATACAACTTAGCTTCAGTCAAAACACACAAAGCACTCTAACATAGAATGCAAAGATGCCTCTGCTTGTAAGCATGAGAGACCAAGAAATCATTCTGTTCATGGTTGAGCTGAATCTGCTGTGTCAGAGTTAAGTTCAAAAGCAAGAGTACTGTATTTGCAAGTGTATCAGAATTAAAGTATCTGACAAATGTTACTTTTGGATACATTTGAGATAAAGGTTTGGTTTTACAAGTTTAGAAGACAAACATTACATTTAAATCTACATGTTGATTTTTTTTAAAGAAATAATGCTTTAAAATCTCTCATGCAGGTGGCATGTAGCTCCTTAATTTTAAAAAAATGAAATAAAATTGTTGAATTTTGTTTTTTTTTCTCCCAGGACTTAGGATACATTACTTTTCAGGGAATTTGATCTCATGATAATACAGCAGATCATAACTATTAATGGTTTCCAAATTTGTAGACACTGCCTAAAAGCGAGTAAAAGAGCCTTGGGAATTTCTAATCACCTACAACCTATAATGAGGAACAAGTTGCTTTTTTTAAAAAAAAGTGAATCCAGGACAGAGTATGTGCAAGGGGAAGAGAGTTTGCTCTGGACAGCATATGGGGAGCATGGACTTTAGTAAAGCATTTGACAAGGTCCCTCATGGTAAGCTGGTCCAGAAGATTAAATAATATCCATGATGAATTCAAGTTGAACTTGGTTGCAGAAGTCAGATGGTAATGGTGGAGGGGTATGCAAAATTATGAGCAGCATCAATGGAATAAATGCAAGTAGGTGTTTCCCACTGAGATTAGGTGAGGTACAAACCAGAAGACATAGTATAAGTATGAAATGGGAAAAATTTATAGGGAGTATGAAAGGGAACTTCTTCATACAGAAAGTGGTGGGAGTGTGGAACGAGCTACCAGCTGAAGTGGTGAATGTAAGCTCAAGAAGTATTAGGACAGGTACATGGATGGGAGAGGTATGGAAGGCTATGGAGTGGGTACAGATTAGTGGGACTAGGCAGAATACTAGTTCAGCACAGATGAGAAGGGCTGAAGGGCCTGTTTTTTTGTGCTGTAATGTTTTATGGTTCTATGGGTATTTCTCTGAAAGAAGGCCTGTGATCACTGATCCTTATCTGTCTGGAACCTCTGTCATTTGTGATTATCTCTTAACAATCTATGTGAAAATGTAGATGGTCTTGTTAGTTTGCAGGTAACACAAAAATGAAAGGAGTTGTGCATTGAGGAAGGTTGCCATGGTTGGACATTTGGGAAGATAAATGACAGACAGTGTTTAATCTAGACAAGTGTGAGGTGTATTTTTGAAAATCAAATTCGAGGAACATGTAGTAAAGTGGCAAAATGAGGTCTAGTATGGAGACCCCAAAATCCCTGAGCATAAAACCCTACAAAACGTAGTGGACACAGCCCAGGACATTACAGATGTCACCATCAAGAATATCTATGTTAGAGAGCAACTGCAATCATCAAGGATCCACACCACACATGCTCTGTTCTCACTGCTGCCATCAGGAAAGAGGTATTGGTTGCAGTGTGAATAATGACCACTCACAGACATGACGTAAGGGCCAAAGGCTTTACTGATCTCAAGATACAAGCATGTCTCAGCATGCTGCTGGATCAAGTCCAAGGGCAGGTATGAGAGAGAAAACTAGAACTCTTGGCCTTTATTAGGGATCTTAAAGGGAGGGGCTACCAGTTCAGCAAGCATGCCAGCCTGCCCAGCTCATTGGGGAATGTGCCTGCAATACCATGTTCCGCCACACAGGGACCACAAGACCTGAATCACCAGGTTCAGGAATAGCGGCTATCCCTCAACCATCAGACTCCTCAATAACAAACTCAATTAGGGACTCATTTAAGGATTTTTACTTGTGCACCTTAGTGATTTTTAAAAAAAATTCTTTATTACATACTTTGTTTACATTCATTATCTCTTTACATTTATTTGTTTACATGTGTACGGTGGGTAGAGTTTTTTTTACACTACCAATAAGTGGTAATTCTGCCTCATCCACAATAAAAAGAACCTCAGAGTTGTATGTGATGAAATCTATGAACTGTACTCTTGACAATAAATCTGAAGAAAGTCATACAGAATGCTTGCCTTCATCAATCATGGTGTTTAAAAATCAAGTAGTTATGTTCTAGAAGTATAAATATTAGGTTGGGCCACATTGGTGTATTCTGGGCATTTCTGGTCGCCCATCATAGGAAGGATGTGCAAATTTTGGATAGGTTGCAAAAGAGGTTTACTAGGATGTGACCTGGAATCAGAACATTGAAGGCTGAGGTGGTGACCTGATAGAAGGAAATAAAATTGAGGGTGGATGAAGTATTTTCTGAAGGATGAAAAGATCATATGCTAGAGGGTCTAGTTTTAAGGCAAAAGTGGAGAAGTTTAGAAAGAGATGTGTGAAGCCAGTTGCACTTTTTACAGAGTGATAGGCGCCTGGAATGTACTGCCAGAGGAGACTGCAGAAGCAGTTGTGATTATAACATATGAGATGCAAATATTCACTCTTTTGCTCAGAAGGATGAGAGGAGATCTGACTGACACACACACACATTCTCATAGGGTTTAACAGACTGTGTACAGGAGAAATGTTTTCTCTACATATGGGTTTAGAACCCAAGGCAGAGGTCATTTAGGACTGAGTCGGAGAGAGACTCTGAGGATGGTAAACCTGAAGAATTCTCTACAACTGGCTATGAAGACAGTCAATAAATATATTTTAAAAGGAGGCAGTTATCTAGACGTAGTTTTGAGACAGAGCCTCAGCAGGACATGTTGGAAGAGCAGAATTGCCCTCTGCCGCTCCTACTTTCAGATGCATTTTAAATATAAGTACTGTTCCTGTTGAAATATTTTGTACTTACGCCGAATTTCTTCTGAACAGATTTCAACTTTTTTAAATACTTTGTTAAACAATCTGCTTCACAAAATTTCTCAGAACTTTGAAATTGCTCTTCCTAGACAACCATAGAAAAGACAAATTCTACAGAATGGGGTTGATTTTCATGTTAAATGTGCAATTGGTAACAACGTTGATTATAATTTCTACCCTTTTTATTAACCTTCCTTGAATAAAGCAGACATTCTCATTCTACAGTTTATGCTAAACCCCTAAAATTAAAACAATGGCATCATGGATTATTAATTGGCAATTTAAAGGCTTGGACATGAATTGAAATCCCAACATTGCAGCTTGGAAAGGTAAATGTATTTAAGTAAGGGCGACAGATTGGCATAGCAGTTAGTGCAATGCCTTTACAGCATCAGCGATCGGGACCGAGGTTTGAATCCCACAGTGACTGTGACAATAATGGTATAATAAGGGGGGGGGGGAGGGGGGAAGGCAGGTAGAGGAGAAGAATCCTTTGGAAATAGCTCAGAAGATGTTACATGTAATTAGAAAATGCAATGTTTATACTTTTGGATGAAAGGTTGTCCTGGCAGAATAGGTGTTGTTCCTCGAGAAGTTTATTTTGGGCCACACTCCAGGAAGGGACGGTGAAGTTGCATGCAACCTAGAGCTCAGGATGGCCATTGTGAACAGAGCACAGATGCTCTGCGAAGCAATCCCCAAGTCCATGCTAGGTTCCAGAAATTTGGGGGGAGCAACGAATGCAGCAGATGAATTTGGAAAAGGTGCTTATGAATCTTTGCCACACCTGGAAAGGCTGTTTAGGTCTCTGGACAGTGATGAGGTACAGATGTAAGAGCAAGTGTTGCATCTCACGCAGTGGCAGGGAAAAGCATGAGGGGTCACAGAAAGGTGGGAAGGAAGGGATGAGCTCATAAGAGAGAGTCACGGAGAGAAAGAGAGCCCAGTAGAGGGGGGGGGGAAGGGGTGAGGAGGTGTAGATGTGTCCTGGGGTGGGGTCAAACTGCAGCTGATGGAAATGTCAGAGGACAATATGCTGAATGCTTGTGGGATGCAAAGTAAGGACAAGAAAAGTTTGGTGGCAAGGGATTGAGAGCAGAACTCTGAGAAACATAGGAGGTGGGTCTCTCTACACCTCCTCTCAGCTTGTCACCTGCAAGGACTATATCTTCTCCTACCCTATCTCCTGCAAGGATGTCATTCCTTCCAGTTTCTACATCTTGGCTGCGTTTGCTCTCAAGATGTGCCCTTCCATTCCATGACAGCTGGAATGTCCCCTTTTCAGGAGAAGTATCACTAAAATAAATTATAAAGTGATAGATAATAAATACAAAAGATAGGTAATAAATAAATAATAGGGTATATGGGGTGTCTCGGGAAGGGTAGCATCTCTGGTGAGGAGGGCCTGCCGTGCCCTTTTCAGCAGCTCGTCCACCTTTGGTCCCCACCTGACACTCAGCTTTCACTTGTGCCTCCAAGTAGCTGTACCACGTGCAGCAGCCACACCCCAGTAAGCCATCTTGGCAGACGGGTTAAACCAAGTGAGGGTAGCCGATGGGTCTTCAATCTTCAGTGATGTAGGGGATCTGTCTATCCCATTGTGTGGTCTGGCCCTGGTGGACTGAGAAGAAGATATCAATTAATGGTCCAACAGTCAAGAAGGCCGGCCCAGAATGATAAGACCCTTAGACATCCTGGTCACCCATTAAAGCAAGAGAGGTCTCCAGCCATAATGGTTGTCTGTGCCACTGGATCAAGGTCTCTTCTGCCAAGAGAGTGGGATTGCCCCATGCAATTACTGTTCCACTTAAAACTCCATCATGCACAGGTTTCTATTATGTGATTCATCTCAGTTAACCCAACTCATCAAGTCCTGAAGCAATGAGGGGCTGGTGAAGCAACAGGTGGAGATGGCCACTGGCAGTTGTAGCCACAAACCTGCAAGTAGGTGACCTTTGGGCCAGTGGTCATTTGTCTCTGTACCCGGGGCAGCAGAGATATCCGGCAGCATTCAGGGTAACTGGGAAGTCCTTTTCAGGATGGCACTGCCCATCCAAGGGTGGGCACAATGCTAGGTTGGGGATAGATAGCAATAACTGGGATGGAGTCCTTGGGAGACATGGAGTGGGAAAGTCAAACAGTAATGGTCTGCTACTTCTGAGTAAGTGTGCAGAGCACAACCTGTGCATCACTAACACAATGTTCAGACTTGCAAACAGTCCAAGGTCCAAACACTGGCACCTACTTGACGACATCATATACGCCAGCGTGACCTTCAAGACGTCACCATCAGCTGGGCCATGTGAGGTGTTGAGTGTTGGACAGATCATAGGCTGGTTCGGTCAGTTCTCAACCTGCACCTAGCCGCTTTGCATCGTAAAGAATCAAAGACTATCAGAGTATCATTCAACATCAGAAGACTCCAAGATCCAGGTCAAGTCCAACATTTTCAAGATGTACTTTAATGAAAAACTCTCTTGCAATTGACCGCTTGTGCAAACCTGTTCTGAAAACTGGAAGCAGTTCAAAGATGTCGTGTAAACTGCTACAACTATACTCAGAAGGAAAACCCGAGTACTTCAAGATTGGTTTGATGAAAACCACGAGACCATTTCAGCTGTCCTTCTGGCCAAGAACAAGGCCTATGGCAAAATGACACATCATCTGTCTCAAAGAAAGTCCAAAGTACAGGCAGAACTGTGAGAAATGAGGGACGTGGTAGCAGAGAAAGGCTGAGCAGGTGGAACGATATGCAGACATGCATGCCACCAGAGAGTTTCTCAGCACCATAAAGTCAGTTTATAGTCCTTCTAAATCAAGATGCTCCCCCTTGCTGTCAACTGATGGTTCGAGCCAGACCAAAAACCAGGAAGGACTGAAAAACCACTGGGCTGAATACTTTTCCAACCTACTCAATAGGCCATCCATAGATGATCCTGATGTCTTATGGCAGATCCCTCAGCAGCCCGTCCTGGATCACCTAGACCTGTTGCTCTCTACTGATGAGATCAATAAAGCAATCTTGCAGATGAATTCAAATAAAGCAACAAGGCAGGATGGTATTCTTGCCGAGAACTACAAAGCTCTAAGCCCAAAAACATTACAGGTGTTCCAAGACATCGTGGAAAACATCTGGATCACAGATGAGATTCCTGACGACTTTCACGATGCCCTCATCGTGACTTTAAAAAAATAAGCGAAGCAAATCAAACTGCGGAAACTACACGGTTATCTCACTGCTCTCTATCACAGGCAAGATTTTCGCCCACACCCTCCTGAACAGACTTGTCACTGTCTCAGAAAAGAATCCCTCGGAAGCGCAGTGCGGGTTTCGACCAGAACACAATACAGTGCACTTGATGTTTGCCTTGAGACAAGTTCAGAAGTGCATCAAGCAGATCAAGCCTGTTTACTCTGTCTTCATTGACATGACAAAGGCATGTGACACTGTAAACAGGGAGGCTCTCTGGATCATCCTGAGGCATTATGGATCCCCAAGGAAATTTGTTAGAATTATTAAGCTGCTCCATGCCTGAATGACAGGACAGGTCCTCTCCAGTGGTGATATATCAACGGCATTTGCCATTTCTAATGAGGTGAATCAGGGTTATGTACTAGCCCTAATCTTGTTCAATCTGTTCTTCACTTGTCTCGTGCTGTCCAAGGTCTGGAGGAGGGAGCGTACATCAGGTACTGACTGGATGGCTCTCTCTTTGACCTTTGGCACTTGAATGCATGGATGAAGAGCCTCTATAAAATCATTCAAGAAACCATTTTTGCTCATAGCTGTGTGTACTTGACGCACAAGGATATTGATCTACAGTTAATGCTGAAGAAATTCTCAGATGCTGCTATGCTCTTTGGCCTGTCCATCAACATGAACAATACTGAAATACTCCATCAATCCATGCCAAACACCATCAACATAGAACCAAAAATCACTGCTGACGACACCCAGCTGACAAATGTAAACAGCTTCAAATACTTACTTGGGGAGCATCATCTTGAGTGATGGGTCTTTGGACAAAGAAATTGACTCCAGGATCAGCAAGGCCAGCCAGGCTTTGGGGACGCTGCGTACCAGAGAGCTCAATAAACACAACATCCACATCTTCACAAAGCTGGAAGTCTACAGAGCAGTGGTCATCCCTTCTCTCCAAAATGGTTGTAAGACCTGGACTCTGTACCGACATCACATCAAACAACTGGAGAAATTCCACATGAACTCCCTCCATTCCATCCTTGATATCTGTTGGCAAGAAACTGTCTCCTACCTGGAGGTCTTTGGTCACATGAAGTCCACAGCATTGATTCCATGATCATCAGAGCCCAGATGTGGTGGGTGGGACAGGCCATCAGAATGACAACTACTGTATGCCTCACCAGCTACTCTAGCGTGAATGACTTCAAGAGCACCCACACATGTACTATAAAGACACTGTGAAGGAAACCCTACCCTACTGTGACATCCTGCCAAGAGAACTAGAAGCTGTGGCTGCTGACAGAGCCTATTGGTGAACCTTGTGCTATGAAGCCTACACCAGTTTTGAAAACAGGCGCTGCCAAAACTGATGGAAAACCTTGAACAGCGTCACAAAGCAGGAGCCGCAGTTATTACAATGGACTTCCAGTGCCCCCACTGTGCTAGATTCTATGCTTCCAGACTGGGTCTGCAGTCACCTTCGTGTCCACAGGTGAATTGCACAACAACATGTCTTCTTTGAACCAAAGGACGACCAATAATAAATATTGTGGAAGAATAAAAATGGCAATAGTGCAGGTAGACCTTTCCCCACTGTCAGAGCAGTCCATAATTAGAATAACAAGGGGAGGTTCAAGAGAATAGAAAGTGTTCTTGAACCTGGAATTGTTGATCTGCAGGCTTCTGTACATTTTGACCAAAGGTAGCAGAGGGAAGAGGTTGTGAGCAGGGTGAAGGGGGTCCTTAATAATGTTGGCTTATCATGTCAGAGGTTTGGGCCCGGAGCTTGGGTTGTCAATGCTTTGAACTGGAGTCTGTGTGGCTGCAGAGGTTGCGAGAGCACTGGCAACATTTTTGTGGACATTCAGTATCTCTGAAGGGCCTCTTTTTTTTCTTCTCTTTCTCCCATTGTTAGGGGTGCTGGACAATGGGCATGGCAACTCTGTCTTATGGCAGACAAAAGTTGAAGTATATCATGTATATTACATTTTTAATGTATTATTATGTGACAATGAAAGGAAATTTGAACCTTTGATAAACACAGATCTTTCCTTTTTTTTCCTGCACGACCAATAATAAATATTGTGAAAGACTAAAAATGGCAATAGTGCAGATAGACCTTTTCCCACTGTCAGAGCAGTCCATAATTTGCGTAACAAAGGCGGTGGGGGGGGGGGGGGTTCAAGAGAATAGAAAGTGTTCTTGAACCTGGAGATTTGCTCATCTGCAGGCTTCTGTACCACTACTGAATGAGCTTGAACAACTTTTTGTGTTGCTGAGTCACTCTAGAGGTGGGTGCAGGGGAAAACAGATAATGTTCATTCTCTTGAACCTCCTCTTGTTACAACATTGGACTCTTCCAACACCACAAAAAGAATAGTCTGAACCATTGTAATGCTACATTTTTCTTGCACTTTGGTGAAGATGCACATTTGTTATCTATTTTTATATTTTCTTTTAATTTGTCATATTGTATTGTGACAGATTGTTATATTTTATATTGTATATAAGTTATGTTTTATAGGAGATAAATTGTAGCAGTTTTTTTTAGTGTAGGTCACATACAAACACTTCAAAGCAGATCTCATCTGCTGTGGAGTAATGTATTATTGTTTTGGAAAACAACAGATGAATGAACTGCAGTCTGAGTGCAGTTTGCTGTTCTAAGAGGGTCATGTGGTTTTCTATATGTGTGTGTGAGAGAGAGAGAGAGAGAAAGAGAGAGAATTCAGTTTTACAGTTCAGCAGCAGCAGCTGGGACTGGAACAGGACAAGCTGGCAAGCTTGTGGAAAAAAACCCATTTGGAAGACGGGTTGTGAGTTCTTAGTTCAGCCTGGTTAAAGTCCTTGTGGTCCACACAAGAGGAGAGGACTGGGCACATAATGTTTCACTTGAAATAAGGGAAAGAAACAGGAACTCGGTGGTGACTTGAAAGAAATAAGTTATCATCTGGAAAAGCCCGATAGGGCAAGTTTCTTCAGCAAGACACTGAAGTGGCTGATCAGGTGTGGGTGTCCAATGAGCAACAAACCTCTCTGTGAAAACTGACAAGAACCTTCCTGAGTGCAAAGCTTTCAAGCACCAAAGCCTGGTGAGGGTTCATAAATGTTAAAATTCTGCACAAAGCAATAGCCTGCGACCAGTGAACTCGGAGGAGTGAGATTGAACTGTGAATTTACACCCCCATTACATACAAGTGCACTGAGAATGAGAAGGGGGGTTAAGTTAAAGTCTGATCCTGTTTTCAGGTTTAAAGATAATTAAGAGCGACGTTTGTGTAAGTAACCATTTGTGTGGGTGAATATCTATAAGTGGCGGGTTTTGGGGGTCTTTTGGGCCCCTAAAAGTAAAGTTTGAAAAAAATAAAGCACCTGTTCAGTGGCAGCAAATTAGAAATGTGCGTGTGGACCCGGGACAAGGTCTGTGACAGGAATGGGTTTCCAATAAGCTAGAGATTGAGTGAAGCAGCACAAACTCTGCAATGAAGGAGTAGTTTGGTCTCCTGACAAACTGCCCAGGGAAGGGACTTCACTCGGCCCCTGTCTCGCCTCCAACCAAACCCATGTTAAAGAAGCCTTTGGCTGTTAAAGGGGAATCGATGCTCTAACGTCGTTTTGCACGAGAAGCAGAAAACGGATGAGAGCTACTCACTAGCTCGCCCACAAAAGGTGTTTTCATTTACTCGGGTCACATTATTCCTTGGAACGTAGAAGGCCGAGAGGGGATTTGATAGAGGTGTTTAAGATCATGAGAGGGATAGATAGAGTTGATGTGGAAAGGCTTTTCCCATTGAGAGTAGGAGAGATGGATACAAGAGGTCATGGGTTGAGAGTTGACAGACAAAAATTTAGGAGTAACATGAGGGGGAACTTCTTTACTCAGAATGGGCTTCCGGGAAAGGTGGTGGAGGCAGGGTCAATTTTGTCATTTAAGAAAGAGTTGGACAAGTGTATGGATGGGAGGGATAGGGGCAGGGTGCTGCTAAGTGGGATTAGAGGAGGGTACTAGAAGGACCACATAGGCCTGTTTCCGTGCTGTAATTGTTACATGGTTATTGGGTTTTAAAAAAAAAGACTCTAATCTCTCCCCCCTCCTCCCTCCCGACAGGGCGGGTTGGACAACTCGTCGATCGACCCATCGAGGCTCTCGAGCACCAAGACAAGCAGCCAAGTGAAGATGGTGAACGACGGGCTGGGCCGAAGTGGTGCAATTTGGCGAGGGATGCCCGTGTGAAGTGGACGAACCTCCCTCCCTCCCTCCCTCCCTCTTTGGAGCAGCGCGGTGACGAACGCGCCGAGCGAGCGTCATTCGCGCCAGCGAAGGCCATGGAGCCGACTGTGCAGAGCGGTGAGTGCGCGGGGAGGGAACGTCGCCATGTGGTGGGTGACAACGATGCAAAGTAGCTCGCGGCTGTTGGGCGAGGGACGAAGCGGTCGGGGGATTGGAGGTGGAGGAGGAGGGTGGGGGACCGAAAGAGGGGGTTCGGACGCCGTCGGCTGTCTTCACCTCCGAACGACTGCGGCTCTGGTCGGGAAACTCCGCGAATCGCTTTGGAGGCACTTTCGCTGCTGTTTTATTCGGCTTAATAAATGTGAAAGGATTGAACGCCCCCTTGTCATCCTCCTCCAGTCTTCAGTTGCTCCAATATAAGTCATTGGTAAAATACAGGATTCTGTTGACACCGTGGTTAAGTGAGAAAAACCTTGATGAAGGGCTCCAGCCCGAAACATTGGTCATGTATCTTCGCCTTTGCTACATAAAGGCACTGTTTGACCTGCTGGAAACATTGGTCATGTATCTTCACCTTTGCTACATAAAGGCACTGTTTGACCTGCTGGAAACATTGGTCATGTATCTTCACCTTTGCTACATAAAGGCACTGTTTGACCTGCTGGAAACATTGGTCATGTATCTTCGCCTTTGCTACATAAAGGCACTGTTTGACCTGCTGGAAACATTGGTGATGTATCTTCACCTGTATCTTCACCTTTGCTACATAAAGGCACTGTTTGACCTGCTGGAAACATTGGTCATGTATCTTCACCTTTGCTACATAAAGGCACTGTTTGACCTGCTGGAAACATTGGTCATGTATCTTCGCCTTTGCTACATAAAGGCACTGTTTGACCTGCTGGAAACATTGGTCATGTATCTTCACCTTTGCTACATAAAGGCACTGTTTGACCTGCTGGAAACATTGGTCATGTATCTTCACCTTTGCTACATAAAGGCACTGTTTGACCTGCTGGAAACATTGGTCATGTATCTTCGCCTTTGCTACATAAAGGCACTGTTTGACCTGCTGGAAACATTGGTCATGTATCTTCATCTTTGCTACATAAAGGCACTGTTTGACCTGCTGGAAACATTGGTCATGTATCTTCACCTCTGCTACATAAAGGCTCTGTTTGACCTGCTGGAAACATTGGTCATGTATCTTCACCTCTGCTACATAAAGGCACTGTTTGACCTGCTGGAAACATTGGTCATGTATCTTCACCTCTGCTACATAAAGGCACTGTTTGACCTGCTGGAAACATTGGTCATGTATCTTCACCTCTGCTACATAAAGGCACTGTTTGACCTGCTGGAAACATTGGTCATGTATCTTCGCCTTTGCTACATAAAGGCACTGTTTGACCTGCTGGAAACATTGGTCATGTATCTTCGCCTTTGCTACATAAATGCCCTGTTTGACCTGCTGGAAACATTGGTCATGTATCTTCACCTTTGCTACATAAAGGCACTGTTTGACCTGCTGGAAACATTGGTCATGTATCTTCACCTTTGCTACATAAAGGCACTGTTTGACCTGCTGGAAACATTGGTCATGTATCTTCACCTTTGCTACATAAAGGCACTGTTTGACCTGCTGAAAACATTGGTCATGTATCTTCACCTTTGCTACATAAAGGCACTGTTTGACCTGCTGGAAACATTCGTCATGTATCTTCACCTTTGCTACATAAAGGCACTGTTTGACCTGCTGGAAACATTGGTCATGTATCTTCACCTTTGCTACATAAAGGCACTGTTTCACCGGCTGGAAACATTGGTGATGTATCTTCCCCTTTGCTACATAAAGGCACTGTTTGACCTGCTGGAAACATTCGTCATGTATCTTCACCTTTGCTACATAAAGGCACTGTTTGACCTGCTGGAAACATTGGTCATGTATCTTCACCTTTGCTACATAAAGGCAATGTTTGACCTGCTGGAAACATTGGTCATGTATCTTCACCTTTGCTACATAAAGGCAATGTTTGACCTGCTGGAAACATTGGTCATGTATCTTCACCTTTGCTACATAAAGGCACTGTTTGACCTGCTGGAAACATTGGTGATGTATCTTCACCTGTATCTTCACCTTTGCTACATAAAGGCACTGTTTGACCTGCTGGAAACATTGGTCATGTATCTTCACCTTTGCTACATAAAGGCACTGTTTGACCTGCTGAGTTTCTCCAGGATTTGTGTGTGTGTTTTTTCCAATCTAAGTCATTTGTCTACTTTGACTTTTTTTAATGTAGCCCTGAGCCTCACAAACCCACACTGTGAGTTATTTGTTCTCACCAGGATCACACTAGAATCTCCTGTCTTATTCCTGTTAAAGTGGTGCCGAGCATGATGAACCCGGCAAAATAAATACATTGTGATCTGATGCTTAGTTATCCATTTGCTTTTGATAATTATGTTCCCTATTCATTGCTGTATTTAAAAAAAATATTTTTGGTATTCTTTTCATGAAATGTACATAGAAAAACTCTCCTAGGTATAAAAAACTTTACAAAAAGAAACAAACAAAACAACGCCCCCCCTCCCACACACACACACACACACACACACACACACACACACACACACACACACACACACACACACACACACACACACACACACACACACATTATAAATCCTCACGTCATCAGGGCTCAAATTTATACTGATCCTCCAAAATTGTATGTGGGGAAATCACTTTCATTGATACTAGTGCAGCATTTAATATTATCCTTTTTATTATTGTACTTGTAATTAGGCTCCTATGTGGTCCAAATACGGCTGCCATATCTTGGTTAAATATATCATATTTGTACTTTAAGTTGTATATTTTTTTCCCAATAGGTATGCAACTATTCATCTGAAATCAATCATGCTAGATGTAGAGGGGAGTCAGATTTCCAAGTAATTGCAATGCATTTCCTAGGCTACTTTTACCAATGAAATTTGGAATTTAGTTACTTTATTGCTTATTTCAATGAAGTTGCCCAAAAGATAAAGCTCCAGAATGCCCATGAAGGCCACTCCATTATCCTTCTTTTCTTTGGCTTGGCTTCGCGGACGAAGATTTATGGAGGGGGTAAAAAGTCCACGTCAGCTGCAGGCTCGTTTGTGGCTGACAAGTCCGATGCGGGACAGGCAGACACGATTGCAGCGGTTGCAGGGGAAAATTGGTGGGTTGGGTGTTGGGTTTTTCCTCCTTTGCCTTTTGTCAGTGAGGTAGGCTCTGCGGTCTTCTTCAAAGGAGGTTGCTGCCCGCCAAACTGTGAGGCGCCAAGATGCACGGTTTGAGGCGATATCAGCCCACTGGCGGTGGTCAATGTGGCAGGCACCAAGAGATTTCTTTAGGCAGTCCTTGTACCTTTTCTTTGGTGCACCTCTGTCACGGTGGCCAGTGGAGAGCTCGCCATATAACACGATCTTGGGAAGGCGATGGTCCTCCATTCTGGAGACGTGACCCATCCAGCGCAGCTGGATCTTCAGCAGCGTAGACTCGATGCTGTCGACCTCTGCCATCTCGAGTACTTCGACGTTAGGGATGTAAGCGCTCCAATGGATGTTGAGGATGGAGCGGAGACAACGCTGGTGGAAGCGTTCTAGGAGCCGTAGGTGGTGCCGGTAGAGGACCCATGATTCGGAGCCGAACAGGAGTGTGGGTATGACAACGGCTCTGTATACGCTTATCTTTGTGAGGTTTTTCAGTTGGTTGTTTTTCCAGACTCTTTTGTGTAGTTTTCCAAAGGCGCTATTTGCCTTGGCGAGTCTGTTGTCTACCTTACTATTTCAGTAACATCCTGCAAGAAAGGTCTCACCTTCACACATGACCATGAAACATGTCAAAACATTTCTATTTCTATCCCACATGTAAAACACATTACCAATATTTCAGATTTTCATTTATGCCACTGCTGTCATGTGAAATATAATTGATGTTTTAAAAAAAAAATTGCACTAATCCATATCTTGCATTTATAAATTATGTCATGCTATCCAAACACCAATCAGACCAACGTTATAAATTTAGGTGTATTCCCCAGCCAAATTGTTCATTCCATTTCACTAATTTCAAGTGGGGCCAAAGTTGGCCCCCATTTTTCTCTTAGGAACGATCTTAGCTGGAGAAAACAAAAGAAAATAAATCCTATTAGGCACTCTGTATTTATTTCTTAATTGTTCAAAAGACATAAGAGATCCCTCCATATAACAATCATCAATAGATCTTATTCCTTTGTCATACCATGAATTCAATATTTTGTTACCCAGATTCATAGGCAGTGGCACATTTTTACATAATGGTGTCTTAATGATATCCCAGTTTTTTTTCCCAGTGCACACTTTTACTTCTTGCATCTTCTGATCATGCGTATTAATTTAGGGTTATCCATCTTTTTTGTTATTAACTTAGCATTCCACTTTTAAATAAAGTCCTTCACTGTTGTTTCTTCTATTGAATTCAATCGCATTTGGATCCAAGAAGTGGGACTGTCGTCTTCTTCAAAAAAAAATTGATAGAAATCTTGCTTGTGCTGATAAATAGCATTTCTTAAAATTCAGCAGTCTAAGTCCTCCCAATTTATAGTCCCATGTTAGCTTTTCCAGTGAAATTCTCAGCACTTTGTTATTCCATGGAAATTGCCTTATATATAATTTAAAGAAATTTTTAGGTAGTGCAATAGGCAACAATTGAAAAAGATTTTAATACAATTTACTCTCACTCGGGTAATCGGCAGGACTTTCCATTTCAGTAAATCTTTCTTTTTTTCTAAAATAGTGTAATTCAATTTATACAAGTTCTCTAAATTGTTATCTATCATTATTCCTAAATATTTGATTCCATCCATCTTCCATTCAAATTTACTACCTTTTTGATATCTTTCATAATCAAAAATTTTCAATGGCCTTTTCTCACCCTTGTCCATATTTATTTTATAACCTGATATTCTTCCATTTTTTTCTAATGTTGTTGGTAATTTTATCAGTGATTCAGATGGGTCAGTCATATATAATAGCACATCATCAGCAAATAAACTAATTTTATATTCTTCCTGTCCAACTTTGAAACCCTTAATGCCTGGATCTCTTAATAATCTGCACCAGTTGTTCAATAGCTAGGTTAAAAAGTGCTAGAGACAGAGAACACCCCTGTCTATTTGATTAACTCAGGGAAAGACCATTGATATCTGATAGTTATAATTTTGGCTTGTGGTTTATGATGAAGAGTTGTTATCCAGTTTATAAATTTTCTGCCTATACCAAATGTTTCCAATGTTTAAATAAGAAAGATCATTCTAATCGATCGAATGTTTTTTTTACATCTAGAGAGATGGTTATACTTGGATTCAATTTTGATTTTGCTATATATTATATTAAATAGTCTACTTAGACTGTTTGAAGAATGTCTCCCTTTAAGAAATCCCACCTGATCTGAATGGGACAATATCTAACAAAATTAATACAATCTATTAGCTAGTCCCTTTGCAAATATTTTATAATCAGCATTCAGGAGTGATATATGTCTCTAAGAAAAAGTTTTAATAGGTCTCTACCTTTCTTTTGTTGAACTATAATTATAGCAGTTGAGAAAGATTCCAGTGGGGTCTGGGTGTCCACTGACCAATCCAATACATCCATCATAAGAGGCATCAATAAATTGTCTTTAGAATGCAGGAGGATATCCATCCTCCCCCAGAGATTGGATATAATTGGATATACTTTACCTTGTAAAGTACCCAAGGTTTTCTTGATTTCTTCTCTTATGAAAGGGACATCTAAATCACTTTGCTCTCTATCTTCTAATTTTGCAAGTTCAATATTTGTTAAAAATTCATCCATCCCATGTTCATCTCCTAATAGTTCTGATTTATAGTTTTGTATAATATGGCCTAAAATATTTTTTATTTCTTTTTGATTATATGTTATAATATCTGTCTCTGTTTTTATTGCATTTATTATTCTAGATGACTGCCAAGATAAAACTTTATGCACCCACTCCCCAATTCATAATATTTGTGTTTAGTTTTTAATTTTTTTCTGTTCTATATGCTATAATGTTATATTTAAATTTTTTAAATTCTCTAATGGTCTATATTTTTCTTGTGACCCTGTTCTCTGATATTCTTTTTCCAATTTCTTTCTCGAGACCATCTAGTTCTGCAGCATATTCTCTCAAGATTTTTTTGTATAGGAAATAATTTGTCCTCTTAGATAAGTTTTAAGCATATCCCATATTAAAAATTCATTATCAGTAAAAGAAAGGTTAGTTTCACAGAATAGTTCTATCTGTCTCTTAATAAACTCACAAAAGTCTGGCATTGAGATGTCACCTGTATACATTTTCTTGTTTTTCCATTAATGCAATATTTAAAGTTAATGGTGAATGATCTGATAGAAATCTCACCAAATATTTTGTTTTTACCATTATTTTTAACTGGGAAGACATGAAAAATAAATCAATCCTTGTATGTGAATCATGTACCCTTGAGTCGAATGAATAGTCTCTTTCTACGGGGTTAAGCTGCCTCCATATAATCAATCAAATTTAAATCCTTCATAAATGATAGTGTTATTTTTGCAGCTTTTGCCCTTGTCACTGTTCTGGCTGATTTATCCAATATTGGATCTAGACAGAAAGTGAAGTTCCTTCCAACTAGTATATTTTGTCTTCCTGCTGCTGTTTTCAAAAAGATATCTTTCATCAAGGCTTTGACATCATAATTTGGTGCATAGATGATCATAAATGTCAATGATTCTGCATAAATTTACAATGTGCCATTACAAATCTTCTGGCTTGGTCAGTCAGTGTCCCTTCTATTATTATTGATATATTTTTATTAGTTAAAATTATTTCTCCTCTTGTTTTTGAGCTAAATGAAGATGATATTACTTGTCTTACCCATCTTTTTAAACAATTTAGCATGTTCCAATTTGGTAAGATGCTTTGCCAAGACCCAACTTCTTTTCACTTGTTCGTTTATCCCATTAACATTAAGACTAATAAATTTTAACATTCTATCCATAATGATTTTTCCAAACAAATATTGTTTAACAATAAAACCTTTTTGATTGTTTAAATAATAGTGATCTTTCCCTTTTTAAAAAAATCACATACAATGTCCCAGCTCTGATGGTAACAGAAGCATGAAACCCCAAAAGCGCGCAAAAAAAGCCAATGGAATCCCTTGAGAAAGAAGAACCCCTCCCTTTAGCAACATCTTTTAGATACTCCTCATTGTGTGCCATTCTCCCCCTTTGAACACAGTTTCCACATTGCTACTAGTTTTCTCAAGTTTTCTCTCTTTTCTGAGCTCTCCCTGAACATTTCAATAAAGATTATTTTTCAACATTAAATACAAGACATTTAAAAAAAAAAACAACTTTTACTTAGTCCCATTGTAAACATTCTTCATGGTCTTACTCTTTGGCAAACTTAACCGTTTCCATAAACTTTGCAGGAAGTTTTCCACCTCATTATTAGTCTTGAAAGATCATTGATTACCTTCTGCTTCTTTAACCCTCAGAGTCGCGGGGTATATCATCGAATATTTCAAGTTTTTGGAACACAGTTATCTTTTTATTATTGTCAAACTTTGCTTAATTAAAGTAAGATTAAAAACTTCAAAAAATAGCACTTTTTCATAGTCAATCTCAGGTGGGCCATTATTTTTCTTTGAGTATTCATGTGCTGCTCCCAGAATTGTTTCCTGTACCTGGTAACTCAGAAGTCTTACAAGGACCGGTCATGGTCACTGATCACCAGGTCTCTTGGGTCCAAGGGTTTAGTGAGCCCTTTCAACAAACAGTTTTTCTCTGAATTTTTCTTCTCCCAGCACTCACGGGATTCATGCTTCGAAGAAGTTCACCGGATCCCCTTTCAGTCCAATAATTCGGACATTATTTTATCTGCTAAAATTCTCCATGTGGTCGATCTTATCCAGCAGTCCTTGTTTGTCTGATTCCCATTGCTTGGCATCTTTCTCCAAAGCTTTTAGCTTATCTTGTGTTTTTCCCAAGTCTACTTCTGCTTGGGACATTCTTTCCACTAAGTCTTCAATGATTTCTTTAATTTCAATAATCCTTTCAGTCATGACTCTCATTACATTTTTGACACCTGCAAATTGGTTGCTCAAGTTTTCCATTTTCACCAGGATAATATTTAGTTCTTGTCCCAACTCCCCAGCTCTGCTGGGTCCGCCAGTCCCGAGGCCACCCTTGCGCTTCTTCCTTTTGGGCTTTCGCTCAATTTTCTGGCTGAGTAGAAACTTTCTCAATTTTTGTTCTCAGCTGCCTTGGTTTCTTAGTACTTGCTTTGTCCATTTTTTAGTGAAAAATTCTTAATTTTAACTGTCTTTTTGATACTCTTCACGGAGAGCTCGATCAAAACGCGTCCTTTGCATGGCCATGCCCCCTTCATTGCTGTATTTTGCAGTGTTGAAGATACATATTGTATTTTGTAACATCCTTCACTGTTTTTATTCATCTTGGGGATTTTATTTTTATTGTTGAGGTCTTTCCTTCATCCAGAGTGGATGATAAACCAGAGGCTACAGGAAGAATTGCGTGTAAACATTTTCAATTCACTGGCATTGGTTCTTATGACCAGTTGAGTCTCTATATTAACCTCGACTGAGGATCATGCTGCAAAACCCTTCTTTGTGTGATCCATAATAACTGGGCTGATGAGTAATTGACGGGGAAGGTTGACTGGCAACATATAACTGTAAATAAAATTGAATTGAGAAATTGTAACAATTGAAATATGAAACATTATGGATATAGGGTGGCAAGTTTAGTAAAGGTGAGGAATTAGTGTAGGTACATGAGTTGCTTTAAAGTCTTGAGGTAATAAATGCTTTGTTGTTATCCAAACCTTGCATTTCCTAATCTGAATAAAAGCACAAAGGTATCTTGTATTGCCTTTTGTCTAAACATTGTGGCTAAAACTAGAACTTTGTGTGTAATCATTTTAAGCTGTGTCATTCCATGTTTTAAAATCTAATTTATGATTATCTGAAAAGGATTTATTCAGAACACTTGATGCAAGTTATTTTGCCTTTCTGAGAGAGAAGGCTTACAAGGGTAGATGAGCAGTTGTCTTGCAATTTTGGAGAAAAGAAAAGTGCCTTTGTTTTGTTTGTAACCCTGTAGATGTTGGAAGATGTACTAGCCATCTTGCGTGAGAATTTTTCATTGTGGAATTTCTTTCACGTTGCAGAAATAGCTGTTATGATGAAATACTGATGTCTCCTGTGCATTATGGGATCTGTTGATTCTAATTATGAATAATAACCTTATAAATTAATCTAAGACATTTGTGAATAAAAGACTTATTCTTGATACAAGGGTGCATGAATTTGGGGGCATGGATGGAGGACCGTTAACCAACTGAAGGGATAAAGAGAGGGGTCAGAGTGTAGCATATCTTAGATTACTGATGATATTAATTTGAATAGAAAAGAAAATTATGCACAGTATGTAGAAAATCTCCAGAGATATATAAATAGGTTAAGTGCACGGATAAGGGTCTAGCAGATGGAGAACACAGTTGTTACACACCGAAGGAGGGAAAATAGTTGCTCAGATTATTATTTAAATGGTAAAAGATTACACCATTCTGTTGTGCAGAAAGATTTGACAGTGCTTGAACATGAAAGGTTGGTTTGCAGGTGCAACAGGTAATCAACATGGCAGATGAAATATAGGCCTTCATTGCAAGAGGGAGTGAATTTAAGAGCAGGGAGGTTCTGCTGCTATTGTACCAGATGGATTACTGTGGGAAACTGTATATGGCTTTGGAGGCAGTAGACTAGTTAACCAGGTTGATTCTGGAGATGAGGGGAGTAGCCTCTGTGGAGAGATTGAGTCTCCTGGGACTATACTGCAATATTTCAGAAGTACAGGGGATCTTGCAAAAACATACAAATTTATGAAATGAATAGACATGATAGAGGGAGGAAATTGTTTCTACTGGTGGGTGAGACTAGATCCAGCCTCAAGATTTGGTGGGGGGGGGGGGGGGTTGGGGGCGGTGGGGGAGGCGCGAGAGTTAGGACAGTAAAGAGGAAGAACTGCTTTTCTCAGTGAGTAGTGAATCTGGTGAATGCCTGAAGAAGTAGAAGTATTAAATTTATTCAATACAGATTTTTGCATCATGAGAATTAAGGGTTATGGAGAAAAGGCAGATAAGTGGAGCAGAATTCACAGCCAGATCAGCCATGATCTTATTAAGCAGCAGACTGGCTTGACCGACTAGATGGCCTGCTCATGCTCCTATTTTCAATATTCTTGTGTGAAATTAAAATAAAAAGAAAAAATTACATAAAATTTGGAAAGTTAATTGTTGATTAGTAATGCATAATGGGAGGTCACAACACTGTGGATCTTGATGCAACATGACAGGCTAATACTTTTCTCTTTTCCTACTGCGTTAATGATTTGTGTAATCCAGTACCTTTACCCAAGTTTTAGTTGAGCTTTCCTTTTAGTTTTAAAAGAAAATGGTAAATCTTGCATCAACATTGCATGTGTTAATTTTATCAATTTCACTTTAGTTGTGCTTTAAAGAGAGTGCAAGTTGATTTATCTCTTTTTTTGGTAAGTGAAAATGCCAAATTTTGCCAATATTTGTTTTAAAATAAAAAGCTAAAAGCTGGTCCAAGAATATAAAACAAAAATATTCAAACATTAATTAAAGAGCAGTAACTGGCTACTTATGAACAGTGCTTGACAAATGTTAGTATTGCTTGCAGTAAAATATTATTGATATATGGAAAATATGAATCAAATAGGAAACAATAACAATGAAATAAACCTTAAATAGACACAAAAGCATTTGAGGCACAATGTTTGTTGTTCTGTTATTGGAGATATTTCATTTCAAATAAAATATAATTTTTAAATGCTTATTTTATTTTGACATTTGAACTTCATAAGCTTTTAGTTTACTGGTTTATTTGTCACAAGCTGTCACTCACTTTTATATCTTTATTATTTTCCCATCATCAACATTAAGCAGCCTGGCTTCTCTTGTACACTTCTAAAGCATAGCATTATGTAAGATATCTGGCAATGCATTTTAAAAAAAAAATAAATTATGTATAACAGTCCACTGTACCATCAGTAAATTCTTTTCAAGTGTGGATCCAAACAAGATTTATTCTTTGATATTTAATAGTTTATTTGATGTTCATCCGCTTTTTAAAATGTGGTTTTACCATTTCAAATCTCATTTTCCAATGCGGTATCTATCTGCTCTCTCCTTTGGGCAAGTGCTAAATAACCTCCTTCATATATCTATAATTTCACTATCACAGTCTTATTGTGTTCATTACTTGGTGGTCCTTTTGCATTTTTTCTTTTCATTTTTGTATTCCTGTTTTATTATCTTTGATAATTCTTCCTATTTGCCTGCTCATTTTAAAAAATTTCTCAATTTTCTATTTTCTTAAAGATACTTTCTGCAAAGTATCAGTTTCTCTCCTTGTCTTTTAATATTTTCTTGTTAATCAACCATGGCACTTCAGTTGTATTGACCATTATCAGTTTGCTCAATATATTTTTACACAATTTTTAAATGATATTCATTGCTGTGCAAAATTATTGTTTATTGATATTTTTGTCCATTTTAGTTGTTCTGTTGTCAGCCCTGTAAAAGTGTAAATGGAAAAACCTGGAGCTCAACAATAACTCCATTCCTCTTTCTGCAGATACTGACTGGCCCAAGTGATTATAACATTTTCTGTTTTTATTTTGTCCAATCAATATTATTTTATTTGCCATTATTGTTGGACCAGAATGCACTGAATTCAGGCTGCTGTCTGCTTGCATGTACAAACCTCATCAGATTAAGAAGGGCGTCCCTTTCTCCATACCTTGCTTCTGTTAAAATAATTCAAAATACAGTAAAACCTCATTAGAACATGGTAGTTTGGGTCCAAGATTTCATACCACGTTACAGCCGAGTCGCGGAACAGTTACATACATGTCATGATTCAGGAAGAAGGAAAACAAAATACTGTGACTCAAACCCTAAAATAAGACCTTTAAACTCCACATATTAACATGCACATCTTGTAAATGAGTCAAAAGAGTCCATTTTTGAGTTTGTGGCTGTTAGCCACTGTTAGCCTGGCATCCTAAAATCAACGTTTAGGGTCCACAGCAACCCGCGCTATAAGCGATTCTGCGGATTAACGAATCACGTTCTGATGAGGTTTCACTGTAGTTTCAAAATGAAATCTTAAAAAGTTGTTTGAACTATTTTTAATGTTTATAATCACACAGTTAAAATCAGCTTAAATAAAACACTAACACAAAGTATGAGAAACAAAAGAGAAACAAGGCAATAGCTCTACCTTTTACTCGGTGATGTAAATGCACTTCAAATGCAGGCATAGGGTTTTGACTCAAAGCATTAACTGACCACTTCCACCCCTGAATGCTGTCTGATCTGCTGAATAACTCCAGCAATTTTTTTTTTCTTTTGCTCCCTTGTAGAAAGTTTAGATCAAATATGAGGTAACTCCATTTCCATCAACTTGCTATCATGCTCCACTGCTGAGCACCTCAGTATGACTTGCACATTTTCATGCCAAGGTGCAAAAATAATGATTCACTCTGTGAGGAAGACATAACTGTTGCCTCTTCTCAAAACTGCCTGCCAATATTATTCCCCGTAGTTTTAAAGCATATTATCATGTCATTACTGTTTAGGTTCCCTGTATTTTGTTTTAAATCTCTCAGCTAGTTTGTTCTCTATTACCCAGTCCTGTTCTGAATATTCCTTTAATGTTTGTCTTAGATATCAGGTTAGAAAATAATTTGTTATCCTTTATAACCTGGCCACCTAATTTCAGGCTAAGTTGAGATCCCCTTGCTTATTTTTCTTATTTCTGTAACTTGTTTGTTCATCTCCCTCTCACAGATTTCTCCAGTGGTGTAATTTGTACCATCTTCTCTTTTCTCATCATCTGTGTCAATCCTATTTTTATCTTTAACAGTGTGAGTTTTTTGTTAATGCCAGCATCTTATTAGAAATAGCAAATCGCTGCTGCAACTCAAAAGAAATGTTTGTATTTATATGGGTCCTTTGCAGACTTTCCAGGGTATCCCAAAGCATTGAAAACATAGATTTTTAGATTTAGACAGACATACAGCACAGTAAAGGGCCCTTTTGGCCCACGAGCCTGTGCCTGCCCAATTACACCCATTTGACTTGCACACCCCGGGACATTTTTGAGCAGTGAGAGGAAACTGGAGCACCCGAGGAAACCCACGCAGACACAGGGAGATGGTAGAAAATCCTTACAGAGACCACCAGATTTGAATCCCGGTCACTGGCACTGCAACAACATTGCACTAATCGCTGTGCTAACCATGCCGCCAAAGAAACTGTGCTACTGGCCACCAAATGTTATTACATCTGAAGGGAAAAGAATCTTTTATGTCTACCTAAGAGGGATACAAGGATTTGGTACAGTGTGTCCCACACAAAAAAGACATTTCTCTGAAATGGGATTTGACTCAATGTTTTTTTTAATGATTTTAAATTCTATTGAATTCTTTCAAAAAAAGTGTTTCCCCAAACCCTTGAGTCCCTGTTAAAATTATGTAAATCAAAAGTTACAAAACATAAACTTATCAATAAAATAGAAACAAACATGGCAGCAAAAAAAATCAATATAATAACCATGTGTCTATTTAGACCTCTAATAACAGAAAAAAACTTCCATTCATTAATATGCTTAACCACTACATCCACCACTATTTCCCCCCCCCACCCAGAAACCTAGATATTTGCCCCATTTTTGTGAATAGATGCCCAATTTATCAAACTGTTTGTAAGACGCATGTTTAAAAGCTGCCACTTTGGTCATTTATGGGGCGCACTCCTGAAATGATGGTCCCCCAAATTCTTCCAACATCTGAGTATAATTTGTCTTCCTACCATTATACGTGTCTGTATCCAATTTTGAGAGTATTTATCCCCAAATAACACAAGTATGTCTCCTAAGATAGAGTCTGGGGTAAAATGGAATTTGAATACCTGAAACTTCACCAATATACTTGTGTATCATGATCCAAAATTCTTGAATTCTGGGACAAGATCAAAGCACATGAACTAACTCCCCTTTATCCACCTCACAGCCCCAGCCTTCAGGGTATTTTTCAACCCTAATCTATATAACCTTGCTGGAGTCAATTAAAAACGATGTAGAATCTTAAATGAGGCACACTCTCTGGTCTCTTGACATTATTTTGATATTTTTACAAATTTTGACCCATTCTTCCATCTCAAAAACCACATTCTGGTCTACTTCCTGTGCTCTTTTAAGACCCAACAGAAGTTTATCCCCTGAGATTTGTGTAAAGGCTGCATAATAAAATGAGGTTTGGTGACTGTAATGTAGCCAGTACAGTAGATAATATTGTAGCAACTTGTGGGGGTTTCAGTTTAGAACCAAAAGTTGTGTATAATACATGATGCAATTGAAGATATCTCCAAAATTGTGATCTATTGTTGGATTACTTGATTAAAAGATTTTAAACTGTCACCGTTATAAAGGTCTCCCAATTTAATTATGCCTTTCCCTTGCCATTCCTTCCAGAAAAAAAACATCAATACACAACTTTGGATTCATCCAAATACTCAAGGCTTTATTCAAATGTGAATTAAATATAAATAATTTGGCTAATTTATTCCAGAACAAATGTATATGTGATATGATTGGATGAGATCTTGCCTCCGGAGGTAACTTGATAGACAATCATTGTAATGGAGGGATCGGCCCAGGAACTTTAAATGGATATGTGGCCCTACCTTGTAGGTAGGGTTGTGGCCCCGGGAAATTTTCCCAGACCACCCTCTCCCTATGATGTGAAAAGGCAAATGGCCAAGCAGGGGGAGCCTCATGACGTTAGCGCTTGAATGCTGCGTTACGTAGGTAATTAAAATTAAAAGATACCTACTTCCTGAAACAGCGGGCCACTTCAGCATATCGCAATGACAGCACAAGGTGGGATGAATGGCCATCCTCGTTAACCATAACCCCTCACGCAGCTATATTTCCTAGAGCAGTTCCAGCTGCGTGAGGGATTATGGGAAATGAAGTTGGCCATTCATCCCACATTGTGCTACCCTCGCGAAGTGCGGGGGTTGGGGGTTTGGAAAGCAGGCCGGGGGTAGTGTGGAGGGTATTAGCTGGTGGGTGAGTGACCAATGATACTCCTGTGAGTGCATAATGTGTCGATGGTTTGGGGTGGGTCCCCCGTAAATTGCCAGGGAGGGCAAATTCCAAGGAATTTGGACAGCAGTGTGAAAGGCCCAGGAGGTCCTGAATTCCTGGGAATTTCACCAGGACAAAGTTGGGTTATCGCTCGTCTGCTGGGTGAAAACAGCTATGAGACTAAGGAGGTGCTCTTTCCGGAGGGAGAGACCAATGTGCTAAATGCCCAAGAGTAAAAGCATAATTATAGTACATCGACTTTGGCAAACCTAAGCCCCCCCTTTCAATTGGCAGTTGTAATTTATCAAGTTTCAAGCATGGGCATTTACCATTCCAAATAAAAGCCTTAATTATTGTAACAAATTGGTTAAAATATGTTAATGGAATTTGCACTGGTAACGATTGAAACAGGTAATGACTCTTTGGAATACTATTCATATTCAAGGCATTTCCTTTTCCCAACATTGACAAGTACAGTGATGACCATCTATCTACATCACATGAAATTTTCTGCACTAATGGATCAAAATTTACCTTTACTAAATCCTCCAGTTGGGGGGGGGGGGGGAATTAATACTGTACAGAAGTATCGTATACCCTTCCATGGTCAATGAAATTAGCCAGGGTAAAAACCAGATGCAGGGCAGTATGGTAATGCTTCTGATTTTGTCCAATTAACCTTATAACCTAGAATAAGATTTTAAAATATTCAACAGACATGGCACTGACCAACCATGGTCTCAGAAATGGGACTTAATTCAACAGTTGACTTGAAGTAAAGAATGTGTGAAACTTATCCACACCTGATACACAACCCTAAGATTGTCCAGGTGTTGTTTTGTTTCACTGAATCCAGTTGGATTATCATGTTATGTGCTTGAATGTGCAATTGCTTGGGTCTCCTCTGCATTTAAAGTTCTATTTATGGGTCCTGGCTATTGGCCTATTGTAGAGAGCCCATAGGAAATGAAGCTCTTTTTGATAACTCCTTATAATAGCAGTAAATGTTCTATCTCTTGTATACTGGAAAGAGTAGCTACTCGATTGTTGAATTAAAGCATCTTGTGATAATGTTGAGGTGGCTGGTGGAATATTTTATACTCGTACACACCTTGTTTTTTAAAATTCTGGTGTTGTGACTCAAATCATGCTGTTTAATGCGCAACACTGATCACATCACAAGGGATGCATTTAGTCACCAAGCTATGGTAGGACAATGAGTTGCAAAAGAAAATCCGTTCAATTCTGAACAGTAAATAGAGGGATCTATTGGAAGAATGTCTATTTCAAACTGGTTTGTTGATCCTCATTCATTTGCAGCAATGAGATTTCCTAATTTAGAAGGCACAGACCTTTTTATTTAAAAATTAAACTTGAATGCTCAGTTTAGAGGAAGTTGATAGAGTTTGCATATGTCATGCGGCTGATGCTCTGAGGTTGAAACTTGTATTTCTGCTTCCTGTCTGTATGGAGACCGTATTATGACACTAATGGGTTGTGGGAAGGGACCATGATTTGAAAACTATTCACGAAACTGTGTGTGTGTATACAGTATATTCAAGTAACATTCACAGTAATTCAAGCATAAACAATACACAGTTCCGACGCAATTTAACTAAAACTATGGTATTTAACTATTAAGTGCATGAAAATATGGAAAAAACATCATTAGATTGTGATCCTATTCCAAAGTAGTAAGAATAAGAACTAATTGTAGACTTAGCAGGAGTTGGAGGAGGTCATTGGGCTCATCAAGCCTGCCCTACCATTTAAAATGTTCTTGGTTAGCCTTGACCTTTTGTGTTCCATTTCTCCATATGCTTCTACTGCATTTTGTTTAATAATTTTATTGATCAATTTCCAACAGCCATTGCGACAGATAATTCCAGTAGTTCACCACATTCTTTTTCAATATTTTTATTAGTTTCATCAAATAAATGTTACATAGCTACATGACAATAAAATATTAACAAATCTTGTATAGCAGTAAAAATGGAAATGTAACCTATGTTACATTAAAAAGAAGGAAAAAAACCCCAAAAAACACTAAATCTAATTATCAAACCCTTGGCTGCAGAGGCTACTGCCTTTACGCAAACAGTCCACTACCAAAATAAAAAAATATAAGGTCATAAACCAGAAAATAGTTCATTGTACAAATTTTGAAAATAATTAAAAAAAGAACTCCATAAGGAAACAAAACTAAGATTCATTTCAGTAGTGGAGCATCTATTTTTTTCCAAAGGCAGACATGCCATCAAATCAGACAACCATTGAGTATAAGTGGGAGGGACAGCATCTTTCCATCTCTTCTAGCGATAAGAGAAGCAAGGGCCAACTGCATGGGATTGTGATGCATTCAGTATCAAACCTGTTGGCCCACTTTTTCCAAAGAGTGTGAAAAAAGGATATGGAGTCAAAGTAATATTAAGAACTAAAGACCAGATACAAAATATCCCTTCCCAAAAAATTGGAAAGAGAAGGCTATAACCAGATTATATGATACATTGTACCTCCATTCACCAGTTCTGAGAGAAGAATTTCCTTTTTACTATAAGTTTTAATTGATCAGCTGCTAATCTTGTTATTATCTACCCTTGTTCAAAATTTTCCCATAAGTGAAATCGTTCCAACATCCTCTTGGGATCTAGTGAGTTAGAATTGGCTCACCCTTCATCATTTTAAACTCCAAGGCATACTACTGCTTAGTTTTTGTTAGTTGGACAACAAACTCGATCCAGGAATTATCCTGGTGCCCTACAGTGTGGGGACTGATATAGGGCTGTGGGGAAAGAGCAGGGCAGCGGGATCAGCATGGGGACAGCCTGTCCCGGCTGCCCCTGCCCTGACATCCCTTGCTGGGGGGGGGGAGGGGGGGAGGCAGGGGCAGCTGGGAGGGGGGCTGTCAGGCGTTCGCCAGCTGATTGTCATCCCCTAAGCATTCATGTGCTGGGGGGACCTCAGTGCTCTGGCGATTATTCCTCCCGGAAGGGGGTTACAAAGTTCACCTCGCATGCACCTCCTGCGCTTTCAAGTGACTTCCTGTCAGTCGCATATGGGCATAATATGCGGCTTTACATCGGGGGATTTTGGCCACCTGAAAGTGCCTAATGTTGTTCCATTGGGTATATTTCCTTCCTCTACTTGGTTAAATGTAACTGCACTCAAACATCTACAGCATTCTAAAAGTGCTACGTGCCTCCAAGCCAAACTCTCTTTTTACCATTCTGTTGGGCAGAAGATCCATGAGCCTGAAAACATGAACTAGTTTAAAGAACAGTTTCTCGTCTGCTATTTTCAGATTCCTAAAGTAATGTCTCATTGATAAAAAGGTGGTGCCCTTGCACTGTTTTAATTCCACTTTTCTCAATGCTCTACTCTTTGTATCTGGCTCCTTCATTCCATTATGTTGTGTTCTATATAATCCTACTCCACAATAATCTAATTCTCCCTCCCTCATACCTATAACCCTCTACTTACAAAAATGTTACACTTGTTTATTTTTTAATATAACCTGCTCTTGAAACTCTGATAGCTCAGTGGTTAGAGCACTGGTTTTGTAAACCAGGAGTCATGAGTTGGGGCCTCATTTCTGTGAGGGGGCTGGACAAAGTGGAGACTCTCTTGTCTTCCTTACAGTAGACAAAGTTAAAGTATGTTACATTCTGAATGTAGTATTATGTGACAATAATGGAACCTTTACCTTTACTGAAGTCTGAGCTAACTTGCCTACAGAGCATGCAAAATAAAGCTTTTCACTGTATCTAAATACATATGACAATAAATAATCCGTTTCAATAATAGCCACACCTTGTGTTACATGAATTATGTTTTTGGTTACCAAATCCCAAAACTTTAGAATCTCTCTTCCTCAACTTTTAAGATCCTCCTTGAAACCAATCTTCTGAAAAGGTTTGATTTCAGTCTTAACATTTTCTTCCACTTAATGTTGGTTTATTACTTTCCTGCCCCTTTTTCCCCGTAAAGAATCATAGGATTATTTTTTTATATTTCACAAGAAAAATTGTGAATTGTTTATTAGTTCATGCATTTATGACATGCTTAAACAACTGTAATTTGAGCAAGTAGTTGGCATAATTCTCCAAATAATCAGAAACTAGTAGTCTTTCACAAAATATTTTCTGTGCCAGCTTTGGTCCATCTGCCCGTGATCATTATTTTTTGAGCTTCAGATGAAGTTAGAAGTATGTTTATGGACTTTAGAAAAGCTTAGGATGATTCATTAATATTTTACTGCAAAATTCATATTTCTGAGAGAATATTGTTTTTCATTGAAAATTGGAATATAGTATTAATGTGGGATAAGTAGCTTGTCTGCGTGACTTAGAAAGCAGTATTGAAACTTGGTACCTAGCTGATTCACCAGGTAAAAGTGTTTGAAATTGCTTGCTTAAATATGAAATTTTAAAATGTTTCTATATCTTCTTTGGCTTGGCTTCGCGGACGAAGATTTATGGAGGGGGTAAAAGTCCACGTCAGCTGCAGGCTCGTTTGTGGCTGACAAGTCCGATGCGGGACAGGCAGACACGGTTGCAGCGGCTGCAGGGGAAAATTGGTTTCTATATAAACAGAATCTTACTGCTATAATATCACCTGGAATGTTTTGTAGTAATCTAGAGTCCATACATCTACAATATACAATGCCTTGCATACATTTGTTTGTGTTTAGAGGCTGGGTTTCAGATTTGTGTAATTACAAATAATTGCTTATTGAACTTTGGCAAAAGCATTGAGGCCATTGTGGACAGCATGTAGATTGAATGAAATGGATTTAGGATGTACCCATTAATTGTTAATGGAGAGGAGGCTCTTGTACAAATGGTGTCATTATCTCTTTTTAAAGTCCATTGCCAATCACTGGCAAATAGGGTAAGTGTAGAAATGGGTTTGCCTGAGGCGGTTTAAATACTGGATGGTGTGATAAGGATTCAGTCAGTAATTAGTTGAGCCCAGATTATCATCCACATGAGAAAACATCAAGCTATTTTATGCATAGGAACAAAAAAGAAAATCTACTATCCATGAATATTTTCACAAGATCGCAAGGTCACAAGATATAAGAGCAGAAATAGGCTAATTGGCCTATTGAGTCTGCTCCACCATTCTAATCATGAGATAATCCATCCTTCCACTCAGCCCCACTCCTTGGCCTTCTCTCCGTAACTCCTGATGCCCTGACTGCTGGTCAATCATGGCCTTAAACACATCCAACAGCCTTGCTTCCACAGCCGCTACCTCTGGCAACAAGTTCCAGACTTGTGACGCTCTAACTAAATACATTTTTCAGCATTTCTGTTTTAAATTGATCTTTTTGTCCTGAAGTTGTACCCTCTTGTGCAAGACTTCCCTACCATGGGGAACAACTTTGCCATGTCTACTTTGTCCAGATCTTTGAGCATTCTAAATGTTTCTAAGGTTTCCCCCCTCATCCTGGACTCCAATGGGTACATTCCAAGAGCTGACAAATGTTTCTCATCTGCTGACCCTTTCATTCTTGGTATTTTCTAGTAATTCTTCTCTGAACCCTCTCCAATGCCAGCATGCCTTTTCTCAAATAAGGCACCCAAAACTGTACACAGTGCTCTGGGTGAGGTCTCAGCCATGTCCTATAGAGTCTCAGCTATACAAGTTTAAATGCTAAATCGGATAGTTTAGGAATTAACATTACAGAAGTTACTCAATCTGCTGGACTAACTCAGCGAGTCAAGCACCATTAATAGGCCCTTTCAAACTGCTGTGTAAAATGGGGTTATCCAGGCAATTGCATGGTTAGTGACCCAGTTACATGGCAGTTTGAAAGGGTTCAACCGGGTCAACCCCATCAGAACCCAACCGGGTCCCTGACCTACCTCAGAGGTAGTCAGGGAACCCAGTTAAAATGACGTAGGTCTCATCCATGGCCAATTTGAAAATGGCTGATCCACTTATTCAAGTGACATCTGCACTTGCGTGTGTGCGTCACTGGGCAGCCAGCATCTGAACCCCCGCAGTACTCCTGGTGAGTGCTGATGCATCATTGTGGGGGTGGGATCCCCCTTAAATTGTTGGGCTGGTGATTTAATGGGTAGATCCCCCTGCAATTTGAAAGGTCCTTGCAGCACCTTTGCCCCAGTAATTGCACCCAGGTCCCAGGAGGGCTACCCAGGTGCTGCAGTTTGAAAGAAGCTAATGGGAGAAAATGAATGCTGACCTTTTCAGGCGGGATCACTTCATCAAGTCTGGGAATGCAAATGACACTGTGTATATTCAAGAGGGAAATGTTTGTGTGTATTTTGGTCAGTATGGTTCATAGTGTGAAAAATAAAAAATTTTTAAAAAAGTCTGGGAATGCAAAGGGAAAAGCCAGTGCAGTGGACAGGGTGGGAGGAGCAGCATGGCCTTGTGGGATTGGTGGACTGGGGAGAGGTGAAGCATGTCTAATGGAGGGAGTTAACAGAAAGTAGAGAGAGGGAAGAGAAAGAAAGGGGTTAGGCGGAGGAAGATGAGTTCTACAGGGTAGAGTTGGTGATTAGAAGACAAAGGCTGTCGAGCACTTGAATCTAACTACAAGAGAAGGTGACAATGGTGGTCTAAAAAGAAACCAGATGGAACGGAAGGAGGTTGAGAGTGGAAGAATCTAGTGGGGACATGAGGTGGGGGGGAGAGGGTAAAAGGGGACGTAACCAAAAAATAGCTGAAAATGGACAAAAAAGGGAGGGAATGAAGTGGGAAGGAGTACAGAGGAAGACAGATTACCTGAAATTACGAAGTTCTATGTTCATTCCTTCAGATTATGTTGGGCCTAATGCTGGCAGTGGAGAAGACCCAGTACAGAGAGGTCAGGATAGGAAGGAGAGTGGAAATGGCATGCAAATGTAAGCTCAGGGTAGCCATTGTGGACAGCATGTAGATGCTGGGCTAAACTGTCCCTAACTCTGCACTTGCTCTCACTCATCTAGAGGAGGCAATATTGGGAAGACCAAATGTAGTCAACGAGGTTTGAGGAGGTGCATGTGAACTCCCAACTCGACTTCTTCTGCACTCTCCTCCCCTTTCACCTGTACACTGACATCTGAATCTTCTTTGCAGCCTTTCTCTCCTATCACCCACTCCCCTCTTTATTACTCCTCTTCCTCCACCTGACCCCATTTTTGTTGCCTCTCTCTCGCTCTCTCTCACATGCTCTTTGGCATTAGTCAGTTTTCTCCCTTTTTCTCTCATGCTTCGCCTCACTTTGGTCCATCGATTTCATGAGCCCTTGCCACGCTCCTCCTACCTTGTGCTTTTTGCACTGGTTTGTCTCTTTGCACTCCCTGTCTTGATGAATGGCTCCAGCCTGAAAAGTCAACTGATCAATTTCTCCCTTTGATGCTGCTCACCTTACTGAAATTTCTCCTGCAGATTGAGTTTAGCTTTTAACATCTGCAATCCCTTGTGTGTCTCCACTCTGAACTTCCATTGAAACAAATAATTTTGCTTTGGTAATTAATCTCCACTCTTTGTGTGATTTTTTTTAAAGAAGATTTGTTCAACAGGGTATTGTGTCTCTTGTAAGGATGAATAGACTTGCTTCCCAAAAGTAAGGAGAATATAATGCTATACCCAACTAGCTCATTTAAATGTTACATTAGCAAGGGCTCAATTTAAATTCCATTGCTGAATCATAGTTATAGGAAATAAAAGTTCATGGTGTAGGAGGTAGGATGGAAGATTAGCTAGTTTGTAGGAAGTGGAAAGTAGACTCCAGGTATAATGAAACAAAAGATATGATTACTAAATATGATGAAGAGGAGGAAAGGAAACTGCATACAGATGTAGGTGGGGTGAATTTGGGGACAAAGATCTGTCAAATGGAATATAAAGTAAGAAAATAAGAACTTAGGCAAGAGGAAAAAAAACCAGCATTTTAGTTTGTTTAGTTTAAGCTCGTTTGTCACAAAATATCTAGTGTGGTGAGAACGGATCATCTGCAAGCAGACTGACGGTTATCGCCAACATTAATACAATCATATTATCTAAATGAGGTTGCTGATGGATCGGAGGGTTCTTGTGAATTATCACTGTGTAGGTAGAGTACTAACGTTAATTAAGAATGTCATTTTTTTTATCGTGAGGGGAATTAATTATAGAAGTGCAGTTTTTGGACGTTGGTGAGACCATATCTCGATTACTATGTCCAGTAGTGGTCTACTTATTTAAGGAAGGAATTTGATGCGTTGGAAAATAAATTCTGAGTGAGCTTACCAGATTATATGGTGAGGAAATGTTTCATCCACGAATTTAAAGTGAAATCTACAACATTCTGATGGATGTTGCTAGGATTGATGTGGAGTGGATGCTTCATCTTGTAAAGGAACCTGAATTTTAAAAATCAGATCAGAAATGTGGTTAAACTTTGTTGTGACTTTTTTTTTAAAAGAAAGTGGCAGAAAGTAGTTGGCGAAAGAAGGGGGTGAAAGGTTGCAGAGGATAGATAGGAATTCAGAGTTGAGGTTGCAGCCAGTTCAGCCTTCATTCCATTCAATAGCAGAGTGACCTTGAGAGGCCACATGCCCTACTACTCCTGTCTATCTATACTGAAGTAATTTAAATATAGAATAGAAAGTTAGCATCAGTAGTAAAGGTTAGATTGCTCTGAAAATCCACTAATGATTTTTTTTACATTTGTGCAGTCTGCCTGGGTGTAACATTAATCCACATTAGTTTCACTAGATTCCTAATTGCCTTCCAATATGGTCTAGCATGCCGTTTAATGTTGTGAAGGAATTCCACATGTAAAAGAGGAGCAGCAAATAGGCACTTAACCTTCCAAGCCTGTTTTGCTACTCTTATCTGATCCTTTATTTCAAGACCTAATTTCCATTCTTTTCTCAAAATCCCTTGAAATGTTCTGTCAAGAAATCTATCTGCCTCAAACTTGCAGAGCACTTTGGCCTCCTTCACCTGTGTTACAGAATGAATACTTTCAGAGTGAGAAATGTATTATCAATACAAAATAGAGATCCTAAGATGGCGAGTCCCTCCATTTTACAACACACAGCTGGGGGAATCATTTCTTCCTGCATCTTGCCTGTCCAGTCCAATTTGGATTTTTTATTTTGCACTCCAGTCAGCTTCCCTCTCATTCTTTTAAGCTTTGGGTAAGTCTAGTTTCAATGCACAGTAGTACTGGAGGAATTCAGCAGGTCAAAGGAGGTAAAAGGTCAATGACATTTTGGACCTGAACCCTTCATCAGGAAACTAGAATAAAAAGGTGGGGGGAGGGGAAGGAGGGGGAAATTAACAGGTAATAGGTGAAGACAAGTGATGGGTAGAAGAGAAAGAAGCCAAATCAAGACCACCCTCAAATGGGAGGAACAACACCTTCTATTCTGTCTTGGCAGTGTCTAAGCAGATAGCATTAATACCGAGACCTCCAATTTCTGTTGACCTCCCCCACTCCCGTCTTTGCTCCTCTGTCTCCTTTCCTTCAGCTTCCCACCCCTTCTCCTATCACCCCTCTTCCCCATCACTTTTCGGCTTTTTTACCCCACCTGTTTCCACCTATTGCTTTCTTCCCTGTTCAACTGAGCTCTTTTACTTGGGCATCTACCTTTTTCCCACCCCCAGTTTCCTGTCTGAAATGTGGGTTACCTTTGGGTTCCTTCAGATGTTGCGTGCCCCCTTCCCTGATGAGTTTCTCCAGCACTTTTGTGCATTTCACTTGACCACAACATCTGCAGATTTTGTTGTTTAGAGCCAAGGTTCAACCTCTCTACACATGATCATTTTGCTATCTCAGAAATCAATGGCTACGCGACATCATGTCATGTTTAAACTTGGAAATTAGATGCTCAATTTCCCATTTGAATTTACATTTTCAAACACTGTGGGGACCTTTTTTGAATAATTTTTATAATCTTGTAGCGGCTAGTATGGTAGATGCTACTAAATAAAGGCAAACACACACACAAAGATAGTCAACTCAAGACTGGTTTATTGCAGACCTACACAGACCTTCTATTCCCTGCCTGTTAATGAGCCCGTTAGTGAACAGCTGCTGGTCCTGTGGACCAGCAGGTTAAAGCTATGAGCCATTAGCGCCCCGCGCCTTCATCTGATCCACTCGCTGTACTTTGGCACCCAGCACTGCTAGCCCAAGATGCGTCAGGTAAGTCTGTGAACTGACGGTGGCGGTTCGCAATACGCGCTGTGTGCCCACTACAATCTTCAATTTGTTATGAAGGTAGAAATGTTGACTAATGAGGTAATTTATCAAAACGGCTTCTTTCTTGATAGTGGGTTTAGAGTTCCCTTTTTTGTAATAATAAAATATCAATACAATATAATCCGTTTGATTAAAATGTGGGGGTACCTTGGATGAAATGAAGTGTAATGTATCTTCTTGACTTTTAACACATATCTGTATATTGCATTTTTGGAGGTGAAATTTCGATGTTAATAAAAATATTGAAAAAGAAAAGGAATCGATCTGATGCACCCTTTGCTTTATTCCCTTAATGATAAGTATATCCTTTCTGGTAAGGAGACTAAACCTGCACACAATGCTCTGGTATGATTCTTACCAAGGCCCTGTGTAATTGTTAAAGACCTCCTACTCCTTTTGGAAATGAACCAAAATATCATGTGAGTTCTAAATTGTCATCTCATTGCACAAATGAAACCTGACGAAACAGCGTTCTCTGGTCCTCGGTGCAAAACATTCACTCAACCAGACCTAACATATTTATAGACAAGCAATACATGTGCAGGACATGTATTCATATATATATATATATATATCTCTCTCTCTCTCTCGGTACATATATATATATATATATATCTCTCTCTCTCTCTCTCTCTCTCTCTCGGTACATATCTCTCTCTCTCTCTCTCTCTCTCTCTCTCTCTCTCGGTACAAATAAATAAATATTGTTTTGTAAATATCAGAGCCTCGGATGGTCAGTGTGAGCAGTTCCTTTGGTCGTTCATGAATCTCACTGTCTGTAGAAAGAAGCTGGTCCCTCAGCCTGGTGGTGTTGACTCTGATACTCCTGTATCTCTTTCCCAATGGGAGCAGCTAAAAGAAGCTGAATGCAGGGTGGAAGGGGTCCTCAACGATTTTTACACACCCTTTTAAGACAACAATCCCTGTAGAGTAGATCACGTCGATGGGGCGGGGAGTTTTTTTCTGCTACTCTTATAGTCCTGTTCTAGCATGTTTGCATTCATTGGATAAAATAGAGAATATTAAGTAGGTTGTGCAGTATTCTCGTCTATGTTTTGAGCCATTCTTTTTCACCCATTAATGCTGCTTGACTTCTAATGTCTGCAGTATGGCATCTCCTCCTGCTTTCTCATTCCTCATTAGAATCTTGGTCAAATGTGGGCTAAAAGAATGTGATTTCCAGAGGTGAAGTGTGGGCAGCATTTGATTTTGGCATATTTGATAAACAAGGCAAACTCTCCACAGATTGGAGTCGCAGCTAGTTTTAAGGATTATGGTTGTTAGAGACCAATCATTCTCAGACCTGGGGGTGCCAATACTGGAATTCCTTAAAGCTGTGTTCTAAGCTCTCCATGTCACACTATTATATAATCAGCAATTTCCATCACAAGCACATTCAAAATCGACAGAGAAAGTTGGCTTAAAAACAAATATTGGAGGAACTCAGCAGGTCTCGCAGTGTCCACAGGAGATAAAGATATATAATCACCGTTTCAGACCTGGGCCCTTTTATAAGGTTCAAATCAAAAGCAGACAGTGAACCGGTGCAGACTCGAAAGGCCAACATGGCCTGTTTCCGCTCCGTAAATGGTTAGATGGTTATATGGTTATAGGTGGCTAAATTAAAAAGCTGGGAAGAAGGAAGGAATGAGTGGGTGGAGGCTCACAGACCAACAAACAAAAGGTGATAATTGGACATGGATAGGAGGACAGGTAAGAAGTGATCAGGGGAGGTGGACAGGTAAGAATTGAGAGGGATAGGGTATGAGAGAGAGGAAGAGGGGAAAGATCAAGGAAAGGAGAAATGGGGATGGAAAGGGGGGGGCGCTAATAGAACTCTGAGAAGTTGAGGTTAATGTCATCTGCTTGGATGGTGCCCAGATGGAATGGGTGTTGTTCCTCCAATTTGCTGGTGGTCTCAGTCTGGCAGTATGTGAAATGATGGGAAATTAAATGGGTGGCCACTAGGAGATTCCCCATAATTGCAGAGGACAGAGCCGAGGTGCTCAGCGAAGCGATCTCCCAGTCTACGTCCAAATCTGCAACCCCTCGTGGCCGCATCTGAGCACAGGCGGTTCCATCTTGGGCACAGACCCATGGTCACAGGACTTTTACTTCTAAACCCTGTTGGCTTCTTTAACTGTCTGTTTAATGCCTGGACAGAACCGCTAGCATTAGGATCCACCAGCTGAAGGTTCAGAGCAGTGCTGTGTCTTCGCTCTCTCACAATGGCAGTGCCGCCATTTTTGTTTTGTTGGGAACTGATGAATTTGGTATAAAATCTTCAGATTGTTCTGAGATTTTCCTTTCCATTAGTCCTCCAGGGGATTGAGATAAATTATGATTTAAGTGTATGTCTAATGTTAAATACTACTGTTATTAGAATTTCACGGGAGTTTCATCAAATTACAACGTTGTTTACAACTATAAGAGCTATTATAGGCTACAAATGTTAAATACTACTGTTATTAGAATTTCACGGGAGTTTCATCAAATTACAACGTTGTTTACAACAATAAGAGCTATTATAGGCTACAAACTTCAAAACACATACATACAAGTAATGATTTAAATTATTTTAGATTGAAGTCACCCTTCTCAAAATAGTTTTGCTCTTTGTCTAATGTCAACCTTGTATCTTGCATTGCTCTTTGGATGATTGGGTGTATTCAATGCTGTAAACTTGTTGAGTCCAATTTGATCTAATGGCAGATCAGTTGTCAGATTCGTGTCATCATGGGAAATGTAATGTGCTGTAGCTTGCAACTTTGCTTAAGCTCATTAAATGGAATCATACTAGTGTATTTTCTTTTGCCATTAAAAAAACATTCTTCCTATTGCCATTTGTTAACTGAAGCAGGAAAGAGTATAGTTGGAAAGGCACATTAGCAGAGAGGTTGACAGAGCAGCAGTGGTTGGAGTTTCAGTGAGGAAATAAGGAAAGTGCAGGATAGGTAAATTCTTACAAAGAAATATTTGAATGGAAAAATGGCACGACTATAGCTAACAAGAGAAGTAAAGTCAAAAGAAAGGGAAAACAATGAAGCAAAAATTAGTTCAAAGACAAGTTTACTTGGTTTTTCACAAGGCCTTTGACAAAGTGCTGCACATGAGGCTGCTAAATGAGAGAGGAGCCCCTGGTGTCATCGCAAAGGTATGAGCATGGATAGAAGATTGCCAGGCTGGCAGAAGCCAAAGAGGGGGAAATAAGGTGATCTTTTCTGACTGGCTGCCGATGACTAGTGAAGTCCCACAAAGGTCAATGATTGGTCCACTAGTTTTCGCTCTGTGTGTAAATGATTTAGATCTGTGGTTTTCAAACTGCCCCTCTAAACTCACATTCCACCTTAAGCAATAGATGTTCTCGATAGTGGGGAGGGCTTTGCTTGTAATGTCCTGGGCTGTGTCCATTAACTTTTGGAGGGTTTTATGCTCAAGGGTATCAGTGTCCCCATACCAGACCATGATGCAGCCGGTCAGCACCCTTGCCATTATTACATCTGTAAAAGTTTGCCATGGTTTTCTGATGACATTAACAAAACTCTGCAAACTCTTGAGGAAGTTGAAATGCTGATGTGCTTTCTTCACGATGACATTAATGTGTTGGGTCCAGGAAAGGTCCTCCAGGATGGTGACTCCCAGGAATTTAAATTTGCTCACCCTTTCCACCTCTGATTTCCCTCCCCCACCCCCCCCCCCCCCCCCCCCCCACGATCATTGGAGCGTACACCTCTGGTTTCCTTTTTCCAAAGTCTACAGTCAGCTCCTTGGCTTGGTGATATTGAGTGAGAGGTTGTTGGTGTCGGCCAAGTTTTCAATCTTCCTCCTGTATGCTGGCTCATCACCCCTTTTTGAACAGCCCACTATTAGTAAAATTGTGAATGGTGTTGTTGACATACTGAGAATTTATAGGTGTACAGCAGGGGGTCAAGAATGCAACTCTGAGGGGCTCCGGTGCTGATGGAGATTGTGGAGATGTTCTTTGCCAACTGTAATGATTGGGGTTTGGAGCATGAGATATATAAAAAAAATATAACTTCCTCTATTACACTGATACTGAACATTTTAGTGAGGTACCAGAAATCAAAATGATTTATTGCATATGCAGTTGTGCAACTTTAAAAGACAATTTCCACTCTTTTCCTCAGAACATTTGTTAGAATGTTTTCTTCAGTGTCACTCTTCATTCTTGAAAGTCATTTATTCTGTAGCTGTACCTTTCTACAATTTTAATGGATGTTTATAATGATGAATGGATCCTTTATAGTTTTGATGAAACTCTTTCTCCCTTTGGTCAATTAGGGACGTTTTGTTTGTAATCCTTCCCAGATAATATTTGATTTATATCACACTGGGGGATCTCATCCAATAGTTAGTTCTGTTTGTGGATGAGTTCTTCAGTGACAGTGTCGTAGCAGCAATTTTAATTTCTGCTGTTGCAATTCTGCAAAGTGATTTTTGGGAGGAATTCCAAGCTCCCAGTTGATTATTATTTTTAAAGCTACAAGAATCTAAAATTGCAAGTTACTGAATGCTCTCATATTGCCAGAATTAGACTTCAACAGGAAAAGATAGGGTAGAATATTCAGTCCTTTTACATGAACTAATCTTTCTCTATTTTAGGTTTCAACATTTACAATTGGTACTGAATTAAAACTAAGTGGGTCAAAAACTAGAATCTTAACAATTTCAACAGTGACTTGTCAGTAGTTGAGCAAGGAATGAACTAATCTCACCTTTAAGGAGAAGACTGGAATTTAAATCTTGGCATCAATAGATCTGATTTTCAGGTCCTTTTAGTGTGGAATATTATTCACCTTCAAACAGAGAAAACTGCATTGTGAAGGTAGAATGCTTTGGTTAAACTTTACAAAGGTTGGCTGATGCCTCAGAACAGAACCAGAAACATTCATTTTGAACATTATAACTGTGATGGCCTTGGAATTGCACAGGTCACAGAAAGTCAAATATTTAGTCATTTTCATCTCTCTTGTACTGTATATACAGTACAAGATAAAATTGAATTTTCATACTATTTCAAATGGAATTGTATCATTAATTCATGTGTAAACTTGAATGATCTCTTAAATCATTAGTTTTAAAACTCCCCATAAACTCACATTCTACTTTAAATAATCCGTATGCCATTCATGTTCCATGATTAGTAAAGGATTGTTTAAGGTGGTATGTGAGTCGGAAGGGAAGGTTGAGAATTACTGCTCTTGACCCAATTGTTACTGAAATATTTTGCTTGAGAAAAATTATCAATGGCCTATTTCCTTTGGAGTTATGAAACTATGCATATAATGAGTCAATTAAGTACGATTAAAACCTTTTTCTTTCCATCCACATACAACTTTAAGCAATCCCATACTAATCACACAGCACTTAAGGCATAGGGAGTACTTAAAGTGGAATGTGAGTTTAGAGGGGCAGTTTGAAAACCACTGTCTTAAATCATCTCCCCTGACCCCTGGTCTATTGCACTTTGGTGTTTTTGGAGTCCCAGAACTCATCATGTCCAAGTAATGAATGAATTTTATCAATAATTATTGTAAAATTTGGAATATTGCATGAGTCATATTAGGTATTGAATTTTGTACTTTAGTGAAAATATCATTAACAAACCAATAAAAGACTGAACTTGTTCGTGCTGGAGGTGGGGGTGTTCTGCCAGGTTGCATCAAATACGCCATATCCACTTGAAACCATTTTGTCTTTCAGAACGGGCTCCGTTTCCCAGAAACATGATTGAGAACAGCCTGTATGAAGAAGAGTCTGACAGAGTGGATTTGGGCAAGAATCCACACCTTCATCCTTTGGAATCTGATGAACTTGAATATGAGCCATGTAGTTCACGGTTGCTGGTGCGTGGTTTGGGTGAACATGATCTAGATGATGATGAGGAAGATTATGAATCATCTGCAAGGTTGTTGGGCATATCGTTTATGAACAGGAGTTCCAACCATCGTAGCAACATGTCAGGGGCTTACAGCCATGAAACATCAGGTGGATCTTGCTCGGTACCAACTGGTCGTACTTTACTTGTTGTTGCATTTGTTGTGGTGATTATTCTTTCTATTTCAATGGTGGTCTACTTTCTGCCAAAATGTACCTTCACCAAAGAAGGCTGCCACAAAAAGAACACTACTTTGACCCTCGTATATCCTTTGGCAACCAATGGGCAGGTCTTTCCTTGGCCAAAGATGAGATTGCCTAATGCTGTTGTCCCAGTGCACTATAGTCTTACTTTGCATCCAAATCTCACCACCGTGAATTTCACAGGCTCTGTTCAGATTAACCTTCTAATCATGGAAAATACCAACAACATTACTCTTCATGCCTCTGGTCTCAAAATCACCAGGGCAACCATTACTCCAGAAGCAAATGGCCACCCTAAGAACGTCCAGGTTTTGGAATATACACCACATCAGCAAATTGCAATGAAGGTTAACCCAATAATGTCAAAAGGAGAAAGATATACTTTGAATCTGAAATATTCAGCTAATCTGTCAGATGGACTATCTGGATTTTATAAAGGCATTTATCAGGATAAAAACCAGACAAGGTAAGTCATCCTCGGTTTTTCAAAATCAAACTATTATTTTTCTGTTTCTCATACGTCTTCAAATGAATTTGGAAAGGTACAAGTTTCTGCTTGTTTTGATTTGGTTTGAAATTCACCGCTTCTCACAGGACTGCAATTTGTACCACTCTTAATGACACAGCTGTTTATTTTGAGTATGCCACTCAGTATTAACATTCTGCATGGTGGTTACAAACCTAGCAAAGGATAGATATGAAGCTTAACAAGAAAATCTACAGATGCGGGGGTGTAGTGTAGTGCACAAAAGTGCTGGAGACAGTCCATGGATGGTGCATTTCCTGCTGAGTTTTTCCTGGCACTTTTATGTGATGCATTGATATGAATCTTGTAAATCTTGATTCAGGGGATTTAAGATTGTCATTCAAAAATGTTCTTAGTTATTTTTGGGTATGAAGCTTGCCACCCTGACCAGTCTATTCCATACATGCCACGAGCCTTGGTTGTTTTTTTTTTGTTTACGAACCAATTAATATGACATCTTCTGTGTTTTATAATTTTCTTTAATGAGTTTTTTTTTATCCACTACATAGCAGATTGGGGTTTTCTACCCAAAAATAATCTAGATTCACAATTAAAATATATACAAAGGAAAACTGCAAAGCTGTTACCATTTTGTTTTGTTTATGTAGATTATAGTATCAACCAATCATTAAATTGTATGGCTTCCCCACAGTCTGCAAAGAGGTGGGCGACTCTCTCTTTGCCATTGCACTCATCTCAAGGGAAATATGTATTGGGGGTGATATTCCACTCTTATAGGAAGATTCTGACTGGGAGGGGTCCTCTCATTGCCAGCCAAAATAGATATTGGTGTTTAGTGAATTCTGGCCAGGGAGTATTCCACAAATGATCTAGTTAGTCTGCTCAGTAAACCATGTCACAGTATTCTTGTCCCTAAGTGTCTGGAGGTTGAATTGTGCTAACCATTGGCTGACTTATGATCAAAGATGTTTGTCTGGAAGAACTATAATGTGGCAAAGACTGGGACATGGCAAAGCAATGGGGCCAAGCTCATCCTTTGCAATTCCTGGGATGAATAGAATGTCAGTGCAGGGAAGAAATGAGTGCTCTCTTGATTTGGACCCATGGAGCCATATACAAAAATGGTGATCAGGATGTGGGCTGCATTGGGTACACGCATTGTCAAGTGACATGTATATTACCATCTATCGGACCCATTCTATCCTGAATCCCTAGATGACCTGGAAAATGGCTCGAGTGACTGCCAGGACAGAAGTGCAGGGGATGGACAACACCTGCAGCAAGTTTAACTTTCTACAGTGAGGTCAGGGCAGTAGCTTGAGTTATCAAGTTTTCTTTTATTGTTGAATTTGTTCTCTTCTGTCAAATATCTTCTGATTCATTTTTAAGTGATGGTTATTCAGTGACTGAGGCATGCTATAATTTTGGATATTAATTAATAGATCCTGCCATGGATAATTATTCTGATCCCAAATTTTATTCTGGCTAGTTCAAGGCAGTATAGATAAGAAAAAAAATGTAGCATGTACTTTTTACGACCTTGTTGGAGACTAAGAGTCTGTTTCTTTAAATAGAAGAATCTTAAACTAGGGAACCAAGTTTCAGGATAATGGATCGCTCTAAGGTCCCAAATGTGGGCTCTACATTGGAGTAGGTTAAGATAGTTTGGCACATCATTGTGGACTGATGGGCCTGTATTGTGTTGGACAATTTTATGTGCACCTGCTCTTTTTCTAATGTTTTTATTTCTCCATTATAGAATGTTGGCAGCCACTCAGTTTGAGCCATTTTCTGCACGAAGAGCCTTTCCTTGCTTTGATGAACCAGCATTTAAGGCCACGTTTACGATTACAATAATAAGGGAAGCTGACCACATCTCGTTATCTAACATGGCGAAGGTACCTTTTAAGGAAAGGCCACATTTATTTTTAAATGAATGCACTTTTTAAAAGAAAATCTGGAGCAAGGACTGTTAATTGAACTGGTACCGTACTTGCAAATTTTGGTGTTGCCGAAAATGGCTGGAAGTAAGAGCTAGTGACAACAATGAGGCATCTGGGGCCTTAATAACAAAATGAAACAGTATGTCAACTAATTCATTGAAATGAAGCAATTGAGACAAAAACAGCAAGGATAGAGGTGGATGCTTTATGGCAGATGAATTAATGGTCAAATCAACTACAAAAAGAGATGGTCAGAATGTAAAGGAAGATGAGATTGAGGATGAAGGGATGACAGAGGAGATCTATTGTGAAGTAAACATGGGTTTGTCAGGAAATTGAGGTGCTGAACATTCATCCTGTGGAAGAGGTCTTGGAAACAGTGGTATAGAACCAGGGCATTCTTACAGGGCCAATCAACATGGTTTTAGTATTTTCAGTGTATAAATATAGGAAATTTGTTCATCCAAGATGAAGGTTGTAGGACCTATGTAATGATGCAAATGTATAGAAGGTGCATTATCATACATAAGAGCAAAAGGTTAACAGTGGAGAGACTAGGTGGCAATGAGGATCCGTGTAGCTGCCTATGTGTAGAGCCATAGGAGATTGGCAATCTCTTACATCTGATTTGTCATGGAGAAATGCATGGAAGGTAGGGAATTTGGGGGATGACAGTATTGATGTCCTGAAATGTTTTGATAGTATTAATGAGGATGTGCTGGTGGTGTTGAGGCAAAAATAAAATGGTGGATCAATCCCTGAACCCTGACCAAGTACATCCTGGGACATTGTGGGGACCAAGGGAAGAAAGTTAAGAGGCCTGAGTAGAGATCTTTATATCTTCTATAGCCATGGTTAAGGTACTAGAAGACTAGAGAGTGTCCAATGTTGTACTTTTTTTTAAGAAGAGCTACAGGGATAAGCCAGGGAATGATAGGCTATTGGGCCTACATCAGTGGTGAGAAAGTTACTGGAGGAGATGCTGAAAGACAGGATGGATCTATATTTGGAAAGGCAAGGATTGATTGGGAATAATCAGTTTGGCTTCATGCATGGGAAATTGTGTATCCTGAATTTGATTCAGGTTTTTTGGCGATTAATAGAGTTGGTGAGACCAGGGTGGATAGACATGGTCTACACGGAATTTAGGAAATTTTTTGACACGGTTGGCTGGTCCAGAATAGTAGATTACATGGGATTCAGGATGAGCTGCCAAATAGGATTCAAATTGGCGATGATAGGAGAGAGAGGGATGCAATGGAAGGTGGTTTACCTGATTGGAGGCCTGTAGCCAGTAGTGTGCTGCAAGGGTCTTTGCTGGGTCCACCATTCTTTGTTGTCATTTCTTACTGGATCGAGATCAACTGGGGAAGTGGGCCAAGGAATGGCAGATCAATGTTTTAGTTGGAGAAGCATGAGGTGATACTTTCTATTAAGTCAAATGAGGGCAGGAATTGCACAGTAAATTGAAGGCCCAAGAGAATGGTTTGAAAAAAAGAAAGATGAAGAGGTATAGGTACATAGGTCCTTGAAGGTAGTCACATGTGTTCACAGGGTGGCAAAGAAGGCATCCAGGATACTTGCCTTCATTGGTATGAATATTGAGAACAAGAGTTTAGATTTCATGTTACAAAATGTGCAACACTTTAATGAGACCATATTTAGAGTAAAACATCGACTGTCCATTTACAGGGTGGTTAAAGGTGAAAAAGATGCAGAAAAGATTCAGAAGGATGTTTCCAAAACTGGTGGGCTTAAACTATAAGAAAGGGTAGGTAGTCTGGGCCTTTTTTCTGAGCATAGTAAGCTGATAAATGACCTTGTAGAGGCATGAGGGGCAGTAGTAAGATAGTCATTTTCCCAGGGTAGGGGAATCTAAAATAGGGCATAGGTTTAAGGTGAGAGGGAAACGCCTGAGTGTACAGTGCCCTCCATAATGTTTGAGACAATAACACTTTATTTGCCCCTGTGCTTCAGTTTTAAATTTGTAATGAAACAATTCACATTTATTTGTATGCATTTTAGTTTGACCATGTAGAAATTACAGCACTTTTTATACATAATCCCCTCATTTCAGGGACATTTAGCTTTGTAGGTATTTGTGATCACTCAGGTATGTTTAATTGCTTCGTTGGTGCAGGTATAAGAGAGCTAGGGTTGCTTTTAAGCTTCTGATCACCTTTTGAGTCTGCAGTTGCCATTTTTCAACACGAGGACCAGAGTTGTGCCAATGAAAGGCAAAGAAGCCATTAATGGCAGAAAAAAATAAAACAGTAAGAGACATCGCCCAAAACTTAAAATTACCAAAATCAACTGCTTGGAACATCATTAACAAGAAAGAGCACACTGGTGAGGTCAGTAATCACAAAGGGACTAGTATTCCAAGGAAGATCTCCACTGCTGATAACAGACGAATTCTCATCATAATGAAGAAAAATCCCCAGATGTATGACTAACAGATCAGAAACCCCCTTCACGAGGTGTAGATATGTCAATGACTACTGTCCACAGAAGACTTCATGAACAGAAATACAGAAGCTACACTGCAAGATGCAAACAGAAAGGATGGCAAGATTTCAGTTTACCAAGTAGTATTTAAAAGAACTTGAAGAATTCTGGAAAAAGGTCCTGTGGACACTTGAGACCAAGATTAACCTGTATGACATTTGATGGCAAGAGCAGTGTGGAGGCATAAAGGGACTGCCCAAGATCCAAAGCATACCACCTTTGACTTGGTTTGCATCTTGCATTGTAGCCTCTGTATTTTTGTTCATGACGCCTTCTATGGTCAGCAGTCATTGACATATCTACACCTGCCTCCTGAAGAATGTTTCTGATTTGTCAGACGTGTGTTTGGGGATTTGTTTCTTTATGTTGAGAATTCTCTTGTCATTAGCACTGAAGGTCTTCCTTGCTATACCAGTCCCTTTGAGATTCCTGAGCTCACCAATACACTCAATTCTTCTTACCCATGTTCCAAGCTGTTGATTTTAATAATCCTAATGTTTCATTCATGTTTTTCAACCGCATAATAGCTTATTTGTCTTTCATTGGCACAACTTTGATCCTCATATTGGAAAAAAATGGCAACTGCGGACTGCAAAGATGATCAAAAGGTCAGAAGCAAGCCTAGCTCTCTTATACCTGCACCAATGAAGCAATTAAACATACCTGAGTACTCGCAAACATCTGTGAAACCAAATACCCCAAACATTATGGTGCTCTGAAATGAGAGATCTATGTTTAAAAAAAAAAATTCTGACTCTTTGTCCAAAACATTACAGATAGATCAACCAGCCAGAGCAAGTGGTAGATGGGATAGAGTTCATGAGCCATGAGGTAATGTTACAGCGCCAAAAAACTCTGATTAGACCAGACTTGGAGCATGATGTGGAGTTCTGGAAAACTGTACATACCATCATATTCTTGATATACCCTGTATATGGTGGAAGTCTTTAAATGTCAGAAAATGAGAAACACCACAGATTACCCAGCCTTTTAACGTGGCTGGGCATTCCTGGTTGAATGTCTGATTGGTGGCAATCTCCCAAGATGCCGATGGGAACACTGAAATGATGCCTTTGATTTTGAAACTAAATGGTTAGGGTCTCCAGATAAGTATAATCATTGCCATAAATTTATAACTCTTGGGAGCAGAATTAGGCCATTCAGGCCGTTGAATGTGCTCTCCCATTCAAATATTGGCAGATATATTTTTAAAAATTCCAGCACCATTCTCCTGCCTCGTCCCCATAACCCTTGAATCAAGTAATCAAGAACCTATCAACCTCTACTTCAAGTATGCACGAAGACTTGACCTCCATGGTCGTGTGCGGAAATGAATTTCGCAGATTCACAACACTCTCCCTAACTTATTTGTGGCATGAGTGCTACTTGCACACTGGTCAACACGCGCTGCATAATTGTCCAGATCTTGGTGCAGACATGCTTCATTTGCTTAGAAGATGTGAACAAAACTGAATGCACTGCAAGTATCTTCAATCTTCTGATATCGTAAGGCAATGATCATTAATGAAGCAACTGAAGAAAGAAACAATTCTTCTTCTTGTCCATTCTCATGTACTTTGATTCAAAATTGCCCTGGAGTAAAGCCGTATTGTTTTCCTGGCAAGCAAACCACAAATGTTGAAACTATGATTATTTTAAACAACATCCATAGAGTTGGTAAAATACATTTAGTTTAAAAACGAGTTCCTTTGTGTATCCATTCTCTGTGTATTTTAGAAAAATTATTATCCCATTAAAAGCACAAATTCATTCAATGCTCTGTAGGAGTTCAGAGTTCCTTTGAAATTAATTCATACACTAAACCTTGGCTACTCTACTGTGGATTTATCAACATTGAATGAGGATGCTTTTCAAGGCCCGTCTGTGCAAGGTACTTGCTCCAAATGGCGTGTGATTAAATATTAACTTTAAAATAGTTTGATCAGTCTTCTGTAGAGGGATAATTGCAGAAAAAGGCAAGAACTTTGTAGTAGTGGTATTATGATTTTTATTATCCAGTTGTTGATGGGAATAATATTAAAGAGAAGAGAGGGAAGGTTTCCAGCCCAGTGAGGTAGAAAACAGTAGACCTTTTCATACCATGGGCGAGTGGTGACCCTACTTGGATTTGGGTGAAATTCCTGGGAAGGCAGGACCTCCTGTGCCTTTTCCACTGCCTTCCAAATTCCATGTAATTTGCATTCCCTGGTAAATTTGGGGTGGGGGTGGGGTGGGGGGGTTGAGCCCCCAGCGATGAAGTAGTGAGTGATGCTTTTTGCACTCATAAGAAGTTCTGCCGGAAGTCTAGAAGATTGTGTGTCTATTTGTATGTGTGTGTGAGACACACATGTGTATACACACATAGATACATATGTTTATATGTGTATATATATATATATATATATATATATACACACACACAGATGTGTACACACACACACACACACACACACACACACACACACACACACACTTGAACTGCTTCTTACACAGCACACATTCTTAAAAATTGGGCAAATGTGACCAGGTGACCAAAATTCTTTAAATTCTTCAGAACATAAATTATTTCTGCTTAAGCCAGAACTTTATAATTTATGGTAACAAGCGTCAGCACAATTGGACTTTTATATTATTTTAGGCTTGGAAACGATTCTGAAATTTTACACTTTGGAATTTGAATGTACCGGTCGTTAGAAATGCAAGAGGGGAATAGCAGAATTAACTGATTTATTGAAGGCAAATTGAGGTTGACATGCTTAAATGCTGAAATGATGACACAACGACGCAACACACAAGTGCAAATGCAGCATGCAAGCTCTGACATCATGACGCCTCCCCTATTTGGCCATTTGCTGATTCAGACTGCAGGGAGAGGGTAGCCCGGTGAAATTACCCAGGAATCCCCATTTTACACGGCGGTGTGAAAAGGTCTATTTTTGGACCTGTCTATGGGTAATGAGAAGAATCATGTGAGCTGGGGCGAACAATTAAAGTGGAACAATAAACAAAGTGCTGGATGAACTCATCAGATCAAGAGGCAGAGGGATGGTCAATATTTAGGATGGAGGAGAACAAAGGGATAAGAAGGGATTCTGGCTTAGAAGTAATAAAACAATGGATGCTCATTACAGAACAATTCATTAATCGTCTTCTCATCCCTTGATAGAGGCTGGAAAGTGGCAATGGTTCAAATTCTCTTTTTTTAAGAGGACTTGCTTGGCAGTTAAAGGCCATCAGTTTAACTCCATAAAAGCATAGTCACAAAAGCTCATTACCCGTTCCATTTGAGGGAAACAGCATGCAGAAAACAAAATTCATATGGCAAAATTTGAATTGGTGAGAAGGAGCCAGGACAGATTTGTTGAGGGAAGTCATGTTCAGCTGAAGAATTTGAGAGTTAATGAAGCAACAGAGAAAGTTGATGAAGGATTTGTGGTAGCTGTTGTTGATGTAGTTTTCAGAAGCTGATTGCTAAATTCAGCAGTAATATTTCTCAGGAATTCAGTTTTTCTTTCCTTCAGATTTATTGTCCGAGTACATGCATGACATCACATACAACCTTGGGATTATTTTTCTTGTGGGTTTTAGATTATAATTTTTGACCTCAAGTCATAAGAGCAGAGTGAACTTGCCCAACAATATGGGAGCAAGGGTCTTTATGGTTCAGATTGGTGTTGATTAATACCAAACGCATGAAGACATTAATTAATTAACCAAAATAGTCATACATAAATGCAACTTGGTTAATGCATGTTGGAACATTTACAAATAGCTTGAAATTTCATACGCCTGGCCAAGGATAGCGGAGACTCTGGAATGTGGGTTGTCCTGGTAACGCCAGTCTGACTTGATGAATGCTGACAGTTTCATTTCTCTTTTGAGTCCTGTGATTTCCAAAAATTGGGGGAGTTGAAACTGGAAATACCTTTTGAGTCTGTGTGATTGGTCCTCAATATGGTGCATCATGTAGATGGACTTGTAGAGATTAATGCTGATTGGATAATGCTTGCTGACCAGGGAGGTGACTGTTTTGAGAATGCTAAATGTCAGATAGCGTTGGAGAATTTAAATCCTTATCTCCGTATGTTCGGAGAGTTCCTGGATCCCCTAGGAGAAGTTTTGGGGGGAATGGCGTTTGTGATGGACCTCCCATAGACCTGTGTAACAAATAAAGGGAATTGGCTCAAGAAAACTCTGAGTTCTTCATTCCTCAGGAGAGGGACCTCACCTCTGAATCTAGACCAATCCTCTACAATGACTATAGCCCAGTAGCACTAGCATCTACTTGTGATGGAAAAGTTGGTCATGGCCAGAATTAACTCGTACCTAAGCAAAGGACTGGACCCACTGCAATTTGCCTATTGTCACAAACACTCCAAAGCAGAAGCAATATTGCTGGCTCTCCACTCAAGTCTGGATCACTAGAAAACAGCAACTCATATGTACGGCTGCTCTTCATTGACTACAGCTCTGCCTTCAGCACCATTATTCCCTATGGTGGTTAACAAGCTGGAACCCCTTGGATCTCGGCATCTCCCTCAGCAACTGGATCCTTGATTTCCTTACCGGAAGACCACAGTCAGTACAAATTGGAAACCCCATCTCCTCTTCACTGACAATCAACCAGACCTACTCAAGGATGTGTGCTTAGCTGACTGCTCTGTTCACGATCCACCCATGACTATGTGGCCAGGCGCAGTTCCAGTTCTATCTACAAATATGCAGATGAAAGTTCGATTGTCAGCAGAATCACAAATGGCAAAGAGGAAGTGTATAGGAGGGAGATAAACTAGTTGAGTTGTTTCACTTCAAGATTCAATTGTCATGTATTAAAAGCAGCCATGTTACACGAAATTGCTTTTGCCTGCTGTAAGGCAGACAGGTTCGCCATCGGCAGAAATTGCCTGAGGCATCTCTTGCAGTCAGAGAAAGAGAAGCAAAAGTGACTTCAGCTCCCCCCTGCCCCCCACCCCCGAGTCATTGAATGTCCGTGGATTCACCCCAGTGCTCGTGCAGCCTCCGCAGCAGCACGGAGTCCAGTCCAAACCACTGACAACCCGAGCTCCAGATCTGAACCTCTGATTGATTCCCTTTCCAATTTCTTTACTGGTATTTTTGAGAAAAATAATATCAGATACATATGAAATAATGTTTAAGGAAAATAAAATTACATATGGTAAACAACAGCCTTTTTGCAAGAAACTCACTTAATTGAAAAAGAAAATCAAAAATTAAAAAGAGATTGCATGGGACATGTTTATAGCCTCTTTGTTTAATTCGAAGGTGAGGGGAGTGACAATTTTGATGAGGAAGAATCTTCCATTTAGAATACAGAATTTAGTAACAGATCCAGCAGGGAGATATCTAATAGCACACTGTCTGATACATTCAGAATTATGGACCTTTGGCGGCGCACATCGTGACACAGATGAACCGACTCCCTGCTTGTGACTGCTGCGGCTGTCAAGATGGTGTCGCCAGGTTTGGCTTCCCTCGTGGGCAGAGGGGCCGTGAACACACACTTGACTGCATTGCCGCATCACCCACAACTCAGGGGCAGGACTTGACAGCCTCCTGATAAGGTGCAGCATGGGCTTTTTAAAATAAACTATTGGAAATGAAACTGACTCCAGCGTGTAGTTCTGTTCTCGTTTCCTCCTTGTAGCTACCACTATGGACTATTGTATGCGCCAAATATTGATGATGAGAAATTTATCCCAGAAACATTTCTCAATTTAGTAGATGCTGATGAAAATATTTTAGTAGGTAGAGATTTTAATTTTTATTTGGACCCAGGATTAGACAGATCAACTAGAGTAATGATAAGGGCAAAAGCCACTTTGGCATTAATGAGAGAACTGAATTTCGTAGATGCATGGAGAAGAATTCATCAGAGAAAGAGAGACTATTCTTTTTATTCAAATAGACATTCTTATTCTAGATTCGATTTATCTTTAATATCAGCACATTTACAAGGTAAGATTATTGAAGCTGAATATAAAGCACAAATTTTATCAGATCGTTCACCTTTATAATGATGGTTACAAAGAAGAATTGCTTTATAGATGGAGATTCAACCCTTTGTTGTGAAAAAGACCAGATTTTTGTGATTTCTTTTGAAGGCAAATTCAAATATTTTTTGAGTCTAATTCGGTAAATATTAAATTTAATCTATGGGAAGCTCTGAAAGCATATTTAAGAGGACAAATTATAGGTTATACAGTACATTTAAGATTAAAAAGGATTATATAAGAGAGATGGAATAATTGGAAAAAGAGACATGTATGTTATGTAGGACTAGATGTTAATATCCCTGATTACACTCCTGAGGCTTGCTGCCTAGACTCTGTGGGGCAGCCAAGTGAGTGGTGGCATCTTCTCGGTGATCAAGTGGTGAAATTATTAGCAAACAGATTGAGCGATTGTGTACCAAAAATAGTAAAACAAGATCAAACTGGATTTATTAAGAAAAAACGAACAGTGGATAATGTCTGTAAACTTATTAATCTAATTCATGCAGTTCAAGGAAGTAAGAAACCAACAGTGGCTGTTGCTTTAGACACAGAAAAAGCCTTTGACAGAGTAGAGTGGAACTTTTTCTTTGGCTTGGCTTCGCGGACGAAGATTTATGGAGGGGTATGTCCACGTCTGCTGCAGGCTCGTTGGTGACTGACAAGTCCGATGCGGGACAGGCAGGCACGGTTGCAGCGGTTGCGAGGGAAAATTGGTTGGTTGGGGTTGGGTGTTGGGTTTTTCCTCCTTTGTCTTTTGTCAGTGAGGTGGGCTCTGCGGTCTTCTTCAAAGGAGGTTGCTGCCCGCCGAACTGTGAGGCGCCAAAATGCACGGTTGGAGGCGAGATCAGCCCACTGGCAGTGGTCGTCAATGTGGCAGGCACCAAGAGATTTCTTTAAGCAGTCTTTGTACCTCTTCTTTGGTGCACCTCTGTCTCGGTGGCCAGTGGAGAGCTCGCCATAGAACACGATCTTGGGAAGGCGATGGTCCTCCATTCTGGAGACGTGACCCACCCAGCGCAGTTGGGTCTTCAGCAGCATGGATTCGATGCTTGCGGACTCTGCCAGCTCGAGTACTTGATGTTGGTGATGAAATCATTCCAATGAATGTTGAGGATGGAGCGGAGACAGCGCTGATGGAAGCGTTCTAGGAGCCGTAGGTGATGCCGGTAGAGGACCCATGATTCGGAGCCGAACAGGAGCGTGGGTATGGCAATGGTTCTGTTCACGCTGATCTTTGTGTTTTTTCAAGTGGTTGTTTTTCCAGACTCTTTTGTGTAGTCTTCCAAAGGCGCTATTTGCCTTGGCGAGTCTGTTGTCTATCTCTTTGTCGATCCTTGCATCAGATGAAATGCTGCAGAGTGGAACTATTTATTTAAAGTATTACAGAGGTTCAATCTACCAGAAAAATATATTAATTGGATTAAAGCATTGTATAATGGACCTTTGGTGAAGATAACAGTAAATGGATATATATCGAGCCAATTTAAATTAAGTAGGTCAACTTGACAGGGATGTCCATTATCCCCCTTATTGTTCACCCTAGCAATAGGACCATTGGCAGAACTGATAAGAACAGAAAATAAAATGAAAGGGATAAAAATAAATGAGAAGGAGTATAAAATCAGCTTATTTGAAGATGACATCATAGTATACCTAACAGAACCGGAAATATCAATAAAAGAATTACATAAGAAATTGAAGGAATACAGAGAAATATTGGGCTATAAGATCAATGCAAATAAAAGTGAAGTGATGCCAGTGAGTAACACGGATTATACAGAATTTAAAAAACGAATCACCATTTAAATGGCAAGCACAAGCAATCCGATACCTAGGGATCAGGTTAGATAATAACTTAAGCCACTTGTACAAACTAAATTATCAGCCACAAATAAAGAAATTGCAGGAAGACTTAGAACATTGGAAAGAATTACCGCTAACGTTGATAGAGGGGGTAAATTGTATTAAAATGAATGTGTTCCCAAGGATACAATACTTATTTCAATCATTACCAATTCCCTTAACAGAGAAATTCTTGAATGAACTAAAGAGAATAATAATGAAATTCTTGTGGAAAGGGGGATATTGAGGGTAGCATTAGATAAATTAACAGAGAGGTATAACCAAGGTGGTTTGCAGTTACCAACTTTAAAAATTATTATAGAGCCACACAATTAAGATATTTATCAGACTTTTACCAGACAAGGGAAAAACAAGACTGGACTAAGATAGAACTAGATAAAATAGGGGAGAAGGTACCGGAACATGTACTTTATAAGTGGGATGAAAAGCTGGTGCAATATAAAAGCTCACCAGTATTGCATCATTTACTTAATAAATGGAAGAAGATCCACTTAGAAAGGAAAAAGTGAATTACCAAATACCAAAATTGTTATTGACACAAAACCCATTAATCCCTTTTACAATAGATAACCTTTCCTTTCGAGAATGTGAGAGAAAAGGAATCAAAAGAATAGAAAATTGTTTTTTGGGAAAAAATTTATTAACATTTGAACAGTTGAAGTACAAATATGGAACAACTCATGGTACAATGTTTGCATAAAAAATTGGGAAACAGACTGAGATTACCAGAAGCTTTGAATATGTGATTACAGACACAATGATAATTAAAAGATTTATAACAAACATGTACATTAAGCTGCAAGATAAGGAAAATGATGAAATAAGCTAATAAGTGTGTAAATAACATACAAAAGTGGGAAAAGGATTTAAACATAAAGATAAAAAATGAAGCATGGGAAAAGTTATGTTCTGGAACTATGAAGAATACAATAAACACAAGGTTACACACGATACAGTATAATTGGTCACACAGGTTATATGTCACTCTTCAAAAATTAAAAGAATGGGATCCAGCATTATCAGATAGATGTTTTTGCTGTAAGAAGGAAATGGGAACAACAACATACATACAATTTGGGAATGTACGAAAGTGAATATGTTTTGGGAAGATCTAAATCAGATATTAAATAAAATCACAAAAAATAACATACCAAAACATCCAGAGATTTTTTTCAAGTAACATAAGAAGTAATGAATTGGGCCTCAAATTGGATAAAGCACAAAAAAGATTCATTGTGATACCCTTAGCAGTAGCAAAAAAGTGTATAATGTTAACTTGGAAAATGGAAGAGAGCCTGAGAATACAGCAATGGTACATGGAAATGAATAAATGGATTCCATTGGAAAAAATAACATAATTTAAAAAATAAAGTCACAGTATTCAAACAAATTTGGGAACCATACATGGAACATAACAGGGAGAGCTTGCCACGGACCTCCACCCCCTAAAATGATAAGAAGACAAAACGATTTGATTCAGTGTGTAAAAACAGGACGCATTTTTTTTGTTTATTTTTCATTGTGTGGAAACATTGTTTTATGATTTTATTGTATTGTATATGTTGAATATTTATTGGTTTTGGAGGGTGGAAGAAAGGGGGGAGGGAGGGTGGGGGGGAAGGGAGAAAATGTAACTGTGTATATTTAATGAGAAACGTTTGTATATATTTTGTTTGATATGGTTCACAGTGTGAAAAATAAAAATTATTTTAAAAAAAAGAGATTATCATCTGTAAAACCCTGATGGGGCAAGTTTCATCAGCAAGACACTGAAGTGACTGATCAGAAGAAATCAGTTGTGATTGTCCTATGAGCAACCAATCTCTCTCGGAAAACAGACAAGAACCTTCCTGAGCAGTAACCATTTACCTTTAAAGTACCAAAGCCTGGTGAATTTCATAAATTTTAAATTCTGTGCACAGTATAAAAATTGCCTGCAACCAGTGAACTTGGAGAAGTGAGATTGGACCATGAATTAAAGAACTTTTCTGAACTTAGAATTAGAAGGGAGTTAAGTTAATAGTAATAAGTTAAAGTTTGATCCTGTTTTCATATTTAAAGATAATTAAAAGTAACTTTTGTTTAAGTGACCATTTGCCTTGGTGAATTTCTATTGCTGCTGGATTTTGGGGTCCTCTGGGCTCATAACAGTAATAATGAAAGATATTCTCTAAACCATCTTTTCCAAAATAAATCCACAATAAACTGCACTTGTTTCCATCTGTGTCTTGCATAAATTTCTTCTTTCTGTAATTGACCTGGAGGCATTAAAGGCTTAGATTTAAGAAGTAAGAGATGATTCAGTGTAAGTGCCTTGATGTCATTTGAATCGATAGAAATTTTCGTTATTGGACCACTATTTAAAATAGCTTAAATCTCACACAATACTGTCTAAAGATTGTCATCATTCAGTATTTGATTAACGAAAATGGAATTAAGAATTTATTGATCTAATCATTCTTTCTCACACACCTCCATGATATGATCCTGTGTGCGGGTTAAATATCCAATTAACTTCCATTTGAAGTAATGAATCATGAATTTGATGTTGATTTCAATTTTAAATTGCTTTTTGTAATTCTAGTTGAGCTGTAAAGTTAGATCCATTATCAAATTTACTTGACCATTTCTGGCGATAAAACACCGAAGAACTTGATAAAAGAGTCTGTATCAAGTGATGACACTGCTTCAATATGAATTGCTCTCGTAGTCAAACAAGTAAAAATAGCTCCATGTCGTTTTTCAACAATTCTTCCTCGTTTTACTTGCAAAGAACGAAGATATTCACTGGTTTCAAAAAGGTGTCTATCATACTGAAGTGTATGGTAACCTGCCTAACTGACCATGGCACTCATACCAGCAGTGATTAAGTGTTTTGAAAGGCTGTTGTTGAAGCATATTAGCTCCTGTTTGAGCATTGAGGTGGATCCATTCCAGTTCACATATTGTAGCAACAGGTCTACGGTGGATACCATCTCACAAAGCCTTGGAACACCTGGACAGCAAAGTTGCTCTTTATCGACTACAATTTGGCATTTAACACCAGAATCCCCTCAAAATTGATCAGCAAACTCCAAGACCTCGGGCTCAACACCACACTGTAATTGGATCCTGGATTTCCTCACCTTCAGTCCACCATCAGTGAGGATTGACAAGATATATGCTCCATAATCTCCATCAGGCCTGTGTTCTACTCACTTTACACCTCCGACTGTTTGTCTTGGTACAACAGCAAGCTCGTTACCAAGCAGCGACATCTGCTGATGACACCATGGTAATGAGTTGTATAAAAAGGAGTGCTGAGTCAGCATACAGGAGGGAGATTGAAAACTTTGCTGAATGGTGCACCGACAAAATCCTCACACTATATGTCACCAAAACCAAGGAGTTGATTGTTGACTTGACGGAAAAATCAGAGGTGTATGATCCAGAGATCATTGGAGAATCAGAGGAGGGGAGGGTGAGTAAATTTAAGTTCTTGGGAGTCACTGTTTCAGGAGGATCTTCCCTGAACCTAACACACAAATGGCAATGTGAAGAAAGCCTCTACTTCCTCAGGAGGTTGTAAGGTTTAGTGTGGCATCAGAAGCTGCATCAAGGTCTGGTATGGTGGGGGGAGTCACGTGATGGAATAGTGGCCGGACGGTGAACTCCAGCCCTCTCCAGAAAAGTCGGAAAAAATAAAGGAAAACACAAAGGCACAAAAATAAAAATTAAAGTGAGTATAAAGGTGGAAAGAAGATGGCGACGAAAAAAGAAAAATCGAAACCAACGGTAAGAAGAGAGGAAGAGAAGACAACGGAAGAAGGAGGAGAAGGCCTTACCTGTTCAAAGAGGCCCGCGGTGGAGAGAGAAACCCGCTCCCTCAGGTTGGTAGAAAGTGGACTACAAAAATGGCTCGCTGAGCCGAGTAAAAGTGCGCAACCGCGCATGCAAAAAAACACACCGGCGGGAGGGGTGACCAGCTGGGGAGTCGATCTCCACAGCCGGCAACGACAGCTGCAGAACAGCAGCAGCAAGAGGAGAACACAGAAGACAATGGAAACAAGAAAGAAGAGAAGAAAAGGACAACAAAGAAATAACAGATGGCCAACCCAGAGGAAGAAGAGGAAGAGGAAGAGTACAGTGAAATAGAAGAAGAAGAGAAAGGCAAGATAAAGGTTGTACTTTCTCTTATTAAAGGATACATGGAGTCATTTAAAGAATGGCAAACACAGGAATTTAATGATTTAAGAAAAAGAATAAACAGTACAGAAGAGAAAGTGAATAAATAGATATTTTTTTTCTTTGGCTTGGCTTCGCGGACAAATATTTATGGAGGGGGTAAAAGTCCACGTCAGCTGCAGGCTCGTTTGTGGCTGACAAGTCCGATGCGGGACAGGCAGACACGGTTGCAGCGGCTGCAGGGGAAAATTGGTTGGTTGGGGTTGGGTGTTGGGTTTTTCCTCCTTTGCCTTTTGTCAGTGAGGTGGGCTCTGCGGTCTTCTTCAAATGAGGTTGCTGCCCGCCGAACTGTGAGGCGCCAAGATGCACGGTTTGAGGCGATATCAGCCCACTGGCGGTGGTCAATGTGGCAGGCACCAAGAAATTTCTTTAGGCAGTCCTTGTACCTCTTCTTTGGTGCACCTCTGTCACGGTGGCCAGTGGAGAGCTCGCCATATAACACGATCTTGGGAAGGCGATGGTCCTCCATTCTGGAGACGTGACCCACCCAGCGCAGCTGGATCTTCAGCAGCGTGGACTCGATGCTGTCGACCTCTGCCATCTCGAGTACTTCGACGTTAGGGATGAAAGCGCTCCAATGGATGTTGAGGATGGAGCGGAGACAATGCTGGTGGAAGCGTTCTAGGAGCCGTAGGTGATGCCGGTAGAGGACCCATGATTCGGAGCCGAACAGGAGTGTGGGTATGACAACAGCTCTGTATACGCTTATCTTTGTGAGGTTTTTCAGTTGGTTGTTTTTCCAGACTCTTTTGTGTAGTCTTCCAAAGGCGCTATTTGCCTTGGCGAGTCTGTTGTCTATCTCATTGTCGATCCTTGCATCTGATGAAATGGTGCAGCCGAGATAGATAAACTGGTTGACCGTTTTGAGTTTTGTGTTACCGATGGAGATGTGGGGGGGCTGGTAGTCATGGTGGGGAGCTGGCTGATGGAGGACCTCAGTTTTCTTCAGGCTGACTTCCAGGCCAAACATTTTGGCAGTTTCCGCAAAGCAGGACGCCAAGCGCTGAAGAGCTGGCTCTGAATGGGCAACTAAAGCGGCATCGTCTGCAAAGAGTAGTTCACGGACAAGTTTCTCTTGTGTCTTGGTGTGAGCTTGCAGGCGCCTCAGATTGAAGAGACTGCCATCCGTGCGGTACCGGATGTAAACAGTGTCTTCATTGTTGGGGTCTTTCATGGCTTGGTTCAGCATCATGCTGAAGAAGATTGAAAAGAGGGTTGGTGCGAGAACACAGCCTTGCTTCACGCCATTGTTAATGGAGAAGGGTTCAGAGAGCTCATTGCTGTATCTGACCCGACCTTGTTGGTTTTCGTGCAGTTGGATAATCATGTTGAGGAACTTTGGGGGACATCCAATGCGCTCTAGTATTTGCCAAAGCCCTTTCCTGCTCACGGTGTCGAAGGCTTTGGTGAGGTCAACAAAGGTGATGTAGAGTCCTTTGTTTTGTTCTCTGCACTTTTCTTGGAGCTGTCTGAGGGCAAAGACCATGTCAGTGGTTCCTCTGTTTGCGCGAAAGCCGCACTGTGATTCTGGGAGAATATTCTCGGCGACACTAGGTATTATTCTATTTAGTAGAATCCTAGCGAAGATTTTGCCTGCAATGGAGAGCAGCGTGATTTTGGGAAAAAGAATGGACAAGGTGGAAGAACGAGAAGCAGCAGTAGAAATGGAGGTAGAGGACTTAAAAAAAGAAATTAGAGGAATCTAATAAAAAAGTTAAAGAGACACAAGAGCTGTTAGCTCAGAAAATAGATATAATGGAAAATTATAACAGAAGAAATAACATAAAGATAGTGGGCCTTAAGGAAGATGAAGAAGGCAAGAATATGAGAGAGTTTATAAAAGATTGGATCCCCAGGATCTTAGGATGTCCAGAACTACAGCAAGAAACCACAACCACAACAAAAGCCAAAATCTATTTTAGTAAAATTCCTAAGATATACTACAAGAGAAAAGGTACTGGAGAAAACAATGGAGAAAGTAAGAGAGAACAACAAGCCACTGGAGTACAAAGGGCGAAAAATCTTTATTTATCCAGATATAAGTTTTGAACTCCTGAAGAAGAGAAAGGAGTTCAATACAGCAAAGGTGATTTTATGGAAGAAAGGGTATAAATTTATACTAAAGCATCCAGCGGTATTGAAAATATTTATTCCAGGACAGCAAAACAGATTATTCTCGGATCCAGAGGAAGCACGAAAATTTGCAGAACAATTACAAAATAGACTGAGAGATGAAGACGTGTAACGAGAGTACAAAAGACTGCAAACTAAAAAGACATAAGTTTTGAGCTCCTGAAGAGGAGGAAAGAGTTCAAAACATCGAAAACGATCTTATGGAAAAAAACTATTCTCGGATCCAGAGGAAGCAAGGAAATTTGCAGAACAACTACAAAACAAGCAGAGAGATGAAGACATGTAATAAGAGTAAAAATGACCACGATCTATATGTATGTGGGTAAAGAGGTATATGTGTGTATATGTATAATGTGCATACATGAATGTATCCGTATTTAGAGGAAAATATATAGAGTATAGTCAAGAATTAATAAGGGAAGGAAATAGAATAGAGGGAATAAAGAGGGAATTAAAAGAGTGACCTTTGTTACATATGAAAAGTGAAATCTTTTCTGGGGGGGGCTGGGTGGGGAGGAGTTACTGTCACTGCAAAATCAGCTGACGCTTGCGAGTGAATTCGCAAATCCAAATGGAGAGGGGAGATGTGGTTGTCCGACAAGGGATAAAGGACAACTCAGGAGGGGAAGGGGAGATTGGGGCTAAAGAAGTTTTAAATAGGAAAATAAGGAAAATGTTTGATGTTTTAGGAATGTTGTCTTATAAAGTGTTCAAAACAAGAAAACAGAAATGGATAAGAAGGAAAGGTAATGATGGAGAAACGGAAAGAAAAGATAAACAAAGTATAAAATGGCTACGTTGAACTATATGACTTTAAATATTAATAGAATACATAACCAAATTAAAAGGAAGAAACTGCTAAATTTACTGAAAAAAGAAAAAATTGATATAGCATTTGTGCAAGAAACACATTTAACTGAATTGGAGCACAAGAAATTAAAGAGAGATTGGGTAGGACACGTAACAGCAGCATCGTATAATTCAAAAGCAAGAGGAGTAGCTATATTAATTAGTAAAAATGTGCCATTTAAAATAGAAGAGGAAATAATAGATCCAGCAGGGAGATACGTAATGATAAAATGTCAGATATTTTCGGAGTTTTGGAATCTACTCAATGTATATTCACCTAACGAAGAAGATCAAAAATTTATGCAAGATATCTTTTTGAAGATAGCAGATACGCAAGGGAACATATTAATAGGAGGGGATTTCAACCTGAATTTGGATTCAAATATGGACAAAACTGGGAAAAAAATTAACAGAAAGAACAAAGTAACCAAATTTATAATTAAATCGATGGAAGAAATGCAACTTTTGGATATATGGAGGAAACAACACCCAAAGGAAAAGGAATATTCATATTACTCAGCTAGACATAAAACATACTCAAGAATAGACCTATTTTTGTTATCAACTCGTATGCAAGATAGAGTAAGAAAAACAGAATATAAAGCTAGTATACTATTGGACCATTCACCCTTAATATTGACAGTAAAGTTAGAGGACATCCCTCCAAGAATGTATAGATGGAGATTAAACCCCATGTTACTTAAAAGGCAGGATTTTAGAGAATTTATTGAAAGACAAATTAAAATGTATTTTGAAATAAATACGAAATCAGTGAAAGATAAGTTTATACTATGGGATGCAATGAAAGCATTCATTAGAGTGCAAATAATAAGTTATGTAACCAAGATGAAAAAGGACTATAATCAGGAAACAGAGCAGTTGGAAAGGGAAATAGTAAATATAGAAAAAGAATTAGCAATGAAGGAAGATACAACTAAAAGAAGAGAATTGGCAGATAAAAAAATAAAATATGAAACACTACAAACATATAAGGTGGAGAAGAATATAATGAAGACAAAACAGAAATATTATGAACTAGGTGAAAAAACGCACAAAATACTAGCATGGCAGCTTAAGACAGAACAAGCTAAGAAAATGGTATTGGCATCAAGGAAAAAAGACACAAATTACATATAATCCAAAAGAAATTAAGGAAAACTTTAGAGAATTCTATGAACAATTATACCGAACTGAAAACGAAGGGAAAGAAGGGAAAATAGATGAATTTCTAACTAAAATCGAACTACCAAAACTACAAATAGAGGAACAAAATAAATTAACAGAGCCATTTGGAATAGTAGAAATACAAGAGATAATAAAAAAATTACCAAATAATAAAACACCAGGAGAGGATGGATTCCTAATAGAATTCTATAAAACATTTAAAGATTTATTAATTCCGCCCCTCCTGGAAGTAATCAACCAGATTGATAAAACACAAAGCTTACCAGATTCATGTAAAACAGCAATAATTACAGTAATATTAAAGCAAGGGAAAGATCCACTCACACCAGCGTCATATAGACCAATATCTTTACTTAACACAGATTATAAGATAATAGCTAAACTATTAGCAAACAGATTAGCAGAGTATGTACTGAAAATGGTAAATCTAGACCAAATTGGATTTATCAAAAAAAGATGCACAACAGACAATATTTGTAAATTTATTAACTTAATTCATGCAGTAGAAGGGAATAAAGCGCCAACAGTAGCAGTTACTTTAGACGCAGAAAAGGCCTTTGACAGAGTAGAGTGGAATTACTTGTTCAAAGTATTGAAAAAATTCAGTTTACCGGAGAAGTATATTAATTGGATTAAAGCATTATATAAGGGACCATTGGTGAAAGTGACAGTAAATGGACATGTATCAAAGCAATTTAACTTAAGCAGGTCAACACGGCAGGGATGCCCACTATCACCTTTATTGTTCGCGTTAGCTATAGAACCACTAGCAGAATTGATAAGAACAGAAAATAATATAAAAGGGATAAAAATAAAAGACAGGGAATATAAAATCAGTTTATTTGCGGATGATGTTATAGTATACTTAACAGAACCAGAACTATCAATAAAAGAATTATATAAGAAATTGAAGGAATGTGGAGAAGTGTCGGGTTATAAGATCAACATAAATAAAAGTGAAGCAATGCCTATGAATAATGCGGATTTCTCAAAATTTAAGAAGGAATCACCATTTAGATGGCAAATGCAAGCAATAAGATACCTAGGTGTACAAATAAATAAAAATCTCGGCCAACTATATAAACTCAATTATTATCCACTAATGAAAAAATTACAGGACGATTTAGAGCATTTGAAAGATTTACCACTAACACTAATAGGAAGGATAAACTGTATTAAAATGAACATTTTTCCAAGGATATTATACCTATTTCAGGCATTGCCAATACAACTGACAGAGGAATTCTTCAAGGAGTTAAAGAAAATAATAAGGAAATTTTTATGGAAAGGGGGGAAACCGAGGATAGCACTAGATAAATTAACAGAATGGTATAAACAAGGAGGCTTACAACTGCCAAACTTTAAAAATTATTATAGAGCCGCACAATTAAGATACCTATCAGATTTTTATCAAACAAGGGAAAAGCCAGATTGGACCAGATTAGAATTAGATAAAATGGGGGAAAAGATACCTGAACACATATTATATAAATGGGATGAAAAATTGATACAACATAGAAGTTCTCCAGTATTACATCATCTACTCAATATTTGGAAGAAGATTCATGTAGAAAGAAATAAAACAAATTATCAATTACCAAAACTAATATTGACGCAAAACAAGTTACTCCCTTTTACAATAGATAACCTTTCCTTTAGAGAATGGGAGAAAAAAGGGATTAAAAGAATAGAAAATTGTTTTTCAGGAAATAGATTATTATCCTTTGCACAAATGAAAGATAAATACAATATAACTCAAGATACAGCGCTGGCATATTACCAATTGAGATCCTACTTGAAGGATAAATTAGGAAGCAGTCTGAGTTTGCCAGAGGGAAGTAACTTTGAATATGTGATTACAGATACAATGATAATCAAAAGATTTATAACAAATATGTATATTAAACTGCAAGAAAAGGAGAATGAGGAAACAAATGGTAAAACTAAACAAAAATGGGAACAAGATTTAAAAATAAAGATAAAAAAGGAAACATGGGAGAAGTTATGTTCTGGAACGATGAGAAATACAATAAATATGAGGTTACGTATGATACAATATAACTGGATACACAGGCTATGCATTACACCTCAAAAGTTAAATAAATGGGACCCAACAGTATTTGATAGATGTTTTTGATGTCAAAAAGAAATGGGAACAACAATTCATGCAATCTGGACATGTGAGAAAGTAGAAAAATTTTGGGAAGATCTAAATCAGATATTAAATAAATTAACAGAAAACAATATACCAAAGAATCCAGAGATCTTCCTCTTAAGCAACATAAAAAACAAAGAATTTGGAATTGATTTGGAGGATGCACAAAAAAGACTTGTAAAGATAGCTCTAGCCATAGCAAAAAAATGTATTATGTCAACCTGGAAATTGGAAGATAATTTGAAAATACAACAATGGTATATAGAAATGAATAAATGTATTCCATTAGAAAAAATAACATATAGTTTAAGAAATAATATTGAAATATTTGAACAAATATGGGAGCCTTACATGAAACATAATAGCGAAAACCTACCGGGGACAATCACTACCTAAATTAACGGAAGGAGAAGGAAATGAAAAGAATGGACTCAGTGGAATTTCTTGTGTATTTTTATTGAATGACAACTTTGTTTGACTGGTTTAATGTATCCTAGATTTTGTACTTTAAATGGACGGGAGGGGGGAGGTAGGGAGGGTGGGATGGGAGGAGGGAGGGGGGGAGAAAATGGCACTGTATATGTATGAAAAGGAAAAAGTGTGTATCATGGTTAATGTGATTTATGGTGTGAAAAATAAAAAATTACAAAAAAAAAAGGTCTGGTATGGTGTAACTAATGCCCTCGACTGTAAAACTCTGCAAAAGGTAGTGGGCACAATCCAGAACATCATGGGTAAAAACCTTTCCACCATCGAGAACATCTACAGGGAACACTGCCATTGGAGAGCTGCAGCAATCATCAAGAATCCACACCAGCCAGCACACGCCCTGTTCTCACTGCTTCCATCAGGAAAGAGGTATAGATGCCTCAAGACTTGCACCACCAAGTTCAAGAACAGCTGGTACCCCTCCACCATCAGACTCCTCACAACAAACTTAATCAGGAACTTATTGAAAGTCTCTTAATTTTGCACTTTATTGATTTTTTTCTCTTTCCCTGTATTGCACATGTTTGTTTACACTTCTGTATTTGTTTACATGTGTAAATTGAGTTAGTTTTTTGCACTGTCAATAAGTGGTAATTGTATCTCGCCTGCAGGAAAAAAGGCTCTTGGTTGTATGTGATGTCATGTATGTACTCTGACAATAAATTTGAATCTGAATCTAAAATAACTAAAACTGTTTTGACTGTCTTAGATTTTAGAACAAGTCAAAATTGCCTTTCTCTGCTCGACCAATTTCTCTCATTTATTTGCAGTGTTAATTAATTAACCTAGTGCAGATTCCATAGCAGGCTTCCCAACCTGAGAGCAGTACTGCGCTGAGTAAGAGGTTGTCCTGCACCATTCACTCTGAAATAGATCTGTCTCAGGCTCATTGTTGAGAAATTTCAGATTTATTGTCAAGAGTACGTGCATGACATCACATACAACCCAGCGAATCTTCATCCTGCGGGCAAGGCAGAATTACCTCCGTTACCAAAATTAGATCTGCCCGATACTTAAAGAAGCATCCTTGCTTTCCATCATGTCTGACTTTCCAAAGCTTTACTGAGATTTTATTATGTAGCTTTTTGTTCGAAATAGTGAAATGTCCGAGTGCTTGTTGGAATTGTAAATTAGGAGCACTTGCTGTTGCTGTGTGCTTCTCAAAAATGAATCTCCCCTTGGAAAATGCTGTTGAAGAATCTGAGCCTCTGATGAACAAACTTTCTATGGGAAGCAAGCTTTTGCTAACAAAATTAATAAAGTTAAATGGAGATATATTGCTGATTCCCTACTTAACCTCTATGAGCACTGGGTGCCTTTGTCCTGCTTCCTAATTTGTGTGTGAAAATTGACCAACCAACCCCATGGCTGTTCAGTACATTCTGCATTCATAATTTCTTTGATTCTAGTGAGCTGATTTTGGATTAGAGGAAAACTGCAGCTTCTCCCAACAAAAATGCTGATTTTTACAAGTGCATTTAACCACTCTTGCCCCTTTCCCGCTAAAATTGGCTGAATGTGTGGTGTTAAAATTCTTGATACTTGCTTTTATTTTTATCCTCTACTGTGTTGTTTTTATGTTGTTTGTTCAACCTTTTTTGATAATTATTTGAGAAGTTCCTATATAGTATCTGGCTCGCAAATAACTAAGATCAAACCCATCGTCTTCAGCCCTATCTTACATTGATAGGAGTCTGTTCACAACCTTTACATCTTCTTTAAAGCCAAAATGAGCTACAAAGCAGACATGCACTTCAAAAATACCACTCATTTCCAGTGATGCAACCTTGTAATTTTTTTCCCTCCCACTAATAACTGTGCACATTCTGATAAGTCCTTCATCTGTTGCTTTTGTCAACTCAAGACTCGATGTGTCTAATTTGCATCGTGCTGGCTTCCTTCGATTTCTGAATTTAAAGCAATACACAACCTGCTGCTTACATCCAATTAGCAAGTCTTAAACCTACTGTTGCTGACATTCACTGTTGATTAAGCATTGAGAAAGTTTCTTTCTCTCCCTTTTCAAATCTATCATTGATTCACCCTTTCCACCATTCTTTATTTTCTGCCCTTCAAACATCTGAAATCCCTATATTTTCCAGTTATCTTGTGATCACCAGTAATCAAGGGGCAGCAGAGTTAGTGTAGCAATGTCATTACAGAGCCAGCGATCAGGTGTTCAAATCCCATGATGTCTGTAAGGAGTGTGTACATTCTCCCTGTGTCTGCATGGGTTTTCCCCGGGGGGGGGGGGGGAATCTGTTTTCCTCCCATCCTTCAAAACATACCATGGATTGTTAGTTAATTGGGCAGTATGGGCTCTTGGGCCAAAATGGCCTGTCATCGTGCTGTATATCTAAATTAAGTTTAAGAAGTTAAACATAAAAAAGATATTCAATCATTGGTCTACACAATAAGATTGAATTGTCTCCCTTGGCCTCTATCTCCAGTCCCTATTGTACTCCCTACAGGATTTTTCTGTTTTGCTATCTAAATATTTTTTTTTCGATTTTGGCATGAAATAATTGTTAGGAATGCATTCATTTTTACAAGCCAGACTTTCTTTAAAACTGCAGTACCTGCTGTTAAAAAAAGACATGTATTGACATTAATTATGCTGCTCTGTGATCTGTTCTAGAATGCCACCACTCCAGTTGCCAATGGACTTTATCAAGATAGATTTATGGAAAGTGTTAAAATGAGCACTTACTTGGTGGCCTTTATTGTTGGTAATTTAACAAGCATCAGCCAGAATACTTCAAGAGGAGTGACGGTAAGTCCCCATTTCTTAAAGTCTGTGGCTGTTGTAAATGACCCTGTGTTTATTATCTATCCTTGGATAATGGTAACGTTCCTTCTCCTTCAGCCTTTGTGGTTGTTGCCTGCAGCTTTTTTGTGTCTCATGATTATTTTTATAATCTCTATGGTTGAGAACCTAAAGGGAAAGTGACTTCCAGAATTGCTATGTGGAAGCCTATTGGTAGGAGAATTAACCTAATAAGGGTTAATGTGAGAGACGGCCAGTTGCTGGATGTGGGTGAAAACACTATGGACTCAGCAGGTTGAACAGCATCAGTGGGAGAAAAAGAATGGTCAGCACCTAAAGCCAGAACCCTTCAAGACTCGAGAGTGTGGATGGAAGCTAACTAGAAAATGAGGATACATTGGAGAGGGGGCCGTAGGGGATTGATGAACTAGGGAGGGTTGAAGGATGATGGGCAAAGGCAGTTGATTGGCAGCAGCCGGATGAAGGTAGGGTGAATCAAGAGAAACAAAGGGATCAGGTGGAGGAAGATGGTGATTGGTGGTACATTTGAACATCAAGGAGGGATGGATGGTATTCCATAGTTTATTTAAGAGGCGTTTTCTTTCTGGACTGACAGTAATGCTGGTCACCAACTTGAATTTGAATAGGTATCTGTATATGCTGTTCCTAACAAGATGGATCAACTGAATTATGCATTAGAAACGGCAGTGAAACTTGTGGAGTTTTATGAGAAGTTCTTCAATATATCTTACCCCTTAAGGAAACTAGGTAAGGTAAAATTAAAAATCTTTTGTAATGAATTCTTGTTTGTTTTTCACCGCAATTGCAAGTGTTGGAATGTTTTGTGTTCTGCCTCCAGTTAAAAGGGCACATTTAAAATAGAATTATGTCTGTGAATTTGCTTGGATTTTGGCTTACTTTCACTTTTTAAAAGCATGCTGAAAAGGAGTATAGTAAAAATCTGTGTAAATCTGGTGTGCAAAGTGCTTTGATGTTTTCCTGAGAGACTTTCTGGATTTTTGGATGATATTCCAATTACTGTACTGCTCCAATGTGCTTGAAATCACTTTTTTATAATCATCCAGCCATATTATAAATTTTCCAATGGACCCAATTAGACAAGGAGGAGGATGGAAATGAAGATCTGGTGAGTATAAAGGGATGTGGGAAACAGCATCGGAGTCCAAGAAGTTGAAGGAGGTCTGATGCTGAGGCCAAAGCCTGTTAAGGGAAGTTTGAGAATCTACAGGCAATGATGTTGAATTTGAAAAATTGGACAGCACATTACTAGAGTTTTATTTCTCTCTGCTCTTAGAAGGGTAATTCAGCCGAGAGTCAATGTGATTCATTGTCAATGGAGTAAATATGTGATAGAATTAAATAATCTAATTTCAATTCATGAAATGTGTGGAATGAACAGCGTCTTTGCTTCCAAGGATTATTTTTGTGTGGATGTGCAGTAATTATCTGCAAAGTTTGGTCTTGGAGCACAGATGACCATCCATGTGGTGGACATCTCATTTCTGAAGGACCCATCATTTGTTTTTATTCTTCCCTCCTCTTGGCTATAATGTCCTTTAAGCTCCAAGATTAATTTCTGCATCCTTGTAATTTCTTTAACTCTACTGAACACAAAGAACTATTTCCACTGCAATTCAAGATTCCTTTATTGTCATGTAATAGTACAGAACATGTAATTGAGAGAAAGAACAGCAAAGAGAGTCCCTTTGGAGTAGCTGAGGGTCCCATGTTGCCTTGAGAGCAATTAAATGTGTATAGTTCCAGTTGTTATAGATTTATGATTGATCAGATGACATTCTCCTCCACATGCACTGCAATTAAATAAGCTTGAGTCCCCAAAAAACAGATGGTGCAATTCGAAAGTAAAACACAAAGGTCTGCAGACTCCAGTTGAAGTAAAAACACAATACTGGAGAAACTCAGCAGGTCAAACACTGGTACTTTTTATAGCAAACATAAAGATACATAACCAATATTTCGGGCTTGAGGTCTTCATCAACGTTTCAGGTTTGAAATGTTCGTTATGTATCTTCATCATTGCCATTATAAAATACCTTATTTGACCTGCTGAATTACTTTATCATTCTGTTCTTAGATGGTACAATTCATTAGATTGTGGCCCTTTTCCATGAACTTGGTACAGATTCAGTAAAAATCCTGGCAATGGAAGCCTCCATTCTCTTGGTTGCCGGGGCCCAAATTGTAAAGTATCAGATTTTACTCATTTATGGACCAGCAGATGTTCACAATTGAGAGAGAATACAAAAAAAACCTCTTATTTGAGAATAAAATGCTCAATTTTATGCATTGCAGGTGAGGGTACGGGTTTGAAAGATTGAGGATTTATTGGTGTACTTTCCAGAGATGCAGTATATATAATGTGAAGTAGCTCTTGCGATATTGGGCATTGCTTTGATCAAAAATCAATTTTTTCTAGAGAAGCAAACTTATAGATGTATGGGAGAAATAACACACATTTACATTGTTCTATCTTAAGTATTCAAACCAGGATGTTGATAACATCAGGTCAGATCTGCTATTTTAACCTAAGCAGGGAAGCTCTTCCTTTACATTCCCAGTGTTCTCCTTCACATGAAATCCATATTCCTGATCAAATGGTAATTTCCAATCATAAACTGAATGTTAAAACAAGATTCAGGTTTTAATAACTTTTTAAAAATGTGTTTATTAATTATAAAACCACAAAATAAATTACAATTATGTAATATTAAAAATTTGTTATAAATATGTGGTATCAAAATATAGAAAGGAAAAAAAAAGAACCTCTCTATTATCCTCCTCCCTCTCCCCAACCCCCTACAAAAAAGAAAAAAATATATTATATATATTAATAATATATATCTCTCTCTCTAGATACACACACACACACACACACACACAAAGTGACCCTCAACAGAAGTACTCCATAATACAAAATTTATAATATATGGAGACCTATTAGGAGAAAATAAATGTCAGTTTCATTCAAATATTTATACCAATACTTTGTAAATATGGGCTCCATATTTTACAAAATATATCTCATAAATTATATTTTTATTCAAGTGGTATACAACTTCGAACTTCTGCATGCCATCTCTCCAGTCCCAAATCTATATCAGATTTCCAAGTTATTGCAATACATTTTCTAGCTGAAGCAATTTTAACAAATTTCACTTGGAACATGTTCACTTTTAATTTAGGTTTAACCCCTTAATATCACCCAGTAAAAGCAGCATTGGGTCCTGTGGGAATTTAACTCCAATTATTCTTTCTAATAAATTACCAATTTCCAACCAAACATATTTAATCTTAGGACACAGGTTTTAATAAATTTGAGTCAAAGTCCTAGTACATAATTATTCCAATTTGAGGTAAAAGTGGGGGCAGTGTTGCTTTCTGAGTTTCATTTGAATTTTCTTGCAGTCCTGTCACACTCTTCTGACACTGTTCCTTGCCTTTTTTAACACAATATCACATTTAATATGGTCTACATAGGGGCAGCATGGTAAAGTAGCAGTTAGTGCAACACTCTTACAGTGCCGCGACCCGGGTTCAAAACCAACACTCTCTGTAAGAACTTTGTACATTCTCCCTGTGAAAGGGAGTTAAAAGCAGGGAATGACCCCATTTTCCTTGTAAAGGGAGGAGAAGGTGGACCAGTTCACTTGTTGTGTTCCATTAATACTGTGGGGTGGAGTTTTGTTCAGAAAAGGCATGTTAGAACATAGAAGACCAGAGCTCAGACCAGAGCTCAGAACAGGCCCTTCAATCCACGTGTTTGTGCCAAACATGATGTCCAAATCAAACTAAGATTCACCTCTTGCATTGATGGATGTCTCTATGTCTCCTTCATGCATCTGTCCAGAAACCTTTTAAAGGCCATTTCTGTATCTTTCAGGCACCTCTGGATAAAATATTTCCTCCACACATCTCTCTTGACCTTCCTCCTCACCTTAGATGCTTGTCCTCTCATGTAAAATGTTTTCATTTGGGGGAAATTGTCTGAATGTCCACCTTTATGAATGCTTCTCATGATTTTACAAGCTTCTATCAAATATCACTTTGGCTTCCTATGCTTGAGAGGGAATGGCTCATGTTTGTCCAATCAATCCCCATACTCACATCCTCTCAACCAGGCAACATTCTGGTAAACCTGCTCTATACGTTTTCCGAAGCTTCTACATCCTTCCTATAATGAGGGTGACCGGAATTGCACACAGTATTTCAAGCCCAGTTAAACTAAAATTTTACAGAACTGCATTGTGACTTCCTTGCTCTTGTACTCAATGTCCCATCCATTGAAGCCAAGCCTCCCATGTTTTCACCATCCTGTTTATCACCACTTGCAATGAGCTATGGACCTGGACTCCCATAACCCTCTACCTATCAATGCTTTTAAGACCCTGGCTTAACTGTGTGCACTCCCCTTTCATTTGAAGTCCTGAAGTGCATCATCTCCCATTTGTCCAGATAAAACTGCATCTGACATTCCTGTGTCCATATTCTGTTGTATTCTTTGATATTGTCCACAACTCCACCAATCTTTGTAACATCTGCAAACTTACTAACCCACCCACCTACTTTTTCATCCAAGTCACATATGCTTATCACATACAGCAGGGGTCTCAACACTGATCCCCATGGGACGCCACTGGTCACAGACCTCCAGCGCGAATCACAACCTTCTTGAAAAGACCTCTGTCTTTTGTGGGCTGGCCAATTTCATTATCCAACTATGAGCTAGCCAATTTTTACCCAATGCGTTGACTAAAAGTTAAAGCTTAGGCATGACAAAATGTATAAAAGTATGATCAATGTATTGTGGAAGAAAGGAGGTGGCCTTTTTGGTTTAATTTTCTTCCTCTACCCACAATAACAATCTGCTGTACAGTTTGTTATTTCATGTCAGTCTGCTGGAGTGTTTGTCCCTGGCCTTGCAGTTGTCTCTAAACCTTATCTACCTCCATTTACAGGTAGTATCGAAAATGACGTCCTTGTTATGATCAACTGTTTGAACCTTGTACCTGTCAAAATTATTAATCTATGTGCATGCTTTATTTGTTCTCTATTTGTTCTGTAGTGTATCTGGGAAATGCCAAGAATAAAATTAACCAAAGCATTTCTGAGAAACTTTGTGTTATTTAAAGGAATCAACAAAACATTAATAGATGTGATCATTCATGCACAATGAATTATGAATTAATTATGAATAATGTTGCAGCAATAGAAGGAACATTTGTATGTAGGAATTTGTGCTATTGGAGAGGGTCTGAATAAATTGGGGGAGTGGGGCACAGTGGGTGTACAATTGTAAGTGTGGGAGATGGAGGGAGTGGAGTGCAAATGAAATATTGAAGGAAAGACTGTCAGTATCCATAGTCAGCAAAACAATTAGCAAATAACAATCAACAGAAAATGGAAGAGAAGGCTTGCAGACAAGTTACAAAGGATCATATGAATAATTAATAGGGGATTTTAACATCCCAGCACATTAACTGGGATTGCGTTGGTGTGAAAGTTTCAGAGGGGTTCTTAAAGTGTGTTTAAGTGATTTTTTTTTGAGCCAGAATATCCAACTGGACAAGGGGCAGTGCTGAATCTAACGTAGCTACTCTGTGAGTGTAGGGAGGGAGAATTTTGGAAATAATGCCTGAAACTTAAAGTTTCAAGAAAAGGATAGGATGGAAATTAAGCCCTTATATGGGGGAAGGCTGATTTCTGGAAGATGAGAGCTGGCAAAAGTTAACTGGGAGAAGCTCTATGCAGTTAAGTTTACATCCGATGAGCCATTCACAAATGAAACATTGAGAGTTTGGAACAATTATATTCTGTAAGAGCAAAAGATAAGAACAATAACTCCTAAGGAGTCTTGGATAACAAGGGGTATAAAGGGCAGGTGAAAAATAAATAACCCATAATTGACAACATATAAGACTCCCTCCCCCCCTTTCCTCCAAAAAATAGCTCCAAAACTTCCCCTCCCCAGGTCCAATATGTGAAGGTGACATTTTGGTTCCGCCATTTTGGGCACCAAAATACAAATCTAGTGGTGGTTTTCATCCGCAAGATGACGTCAGGAGGAAAGAGCTCAAACTAATCACCCAGCTTTAAGAAGCCTATGGAGTTGCCAATGTCCAGGAAGTGGGGCCACATTTTCATGGAGCACCTTCCCATGGGTGTCCTGTGCTTCCCGGAGCCGCCACTCACTTCCCCCGGTGAAAAAGCCGACCACCGTGTCCCCCGTGTTTGCAGTACACATCGATGGTACGATCAATCACTTGCTTTGAGGAGAGCTCTATTTATCTTGTGTATGACATGGAAATGCAAAGCCTTCCAACTGTAATCTGTTTAATTTGATTGCAGCTTACATGCAGTTCGTTCCAAATTTTATTCTTAAACTTGTTGACTTTACCTTAACATAGTTGTGCCTCATTTATTTTGTAGAAAGATGGTGCTAATCAAGGTTATAATTTGCATTTTGTTCTAATTTCGCTTGATCCTATTGGCATTAAACATGCATCCACCTCGTCCATGAATAATTGGCTTGACCTATGTGACCAGAATTTTCTGAGTACACCAAGAAGAAATGCCTCATGGTTTGAGAAATGGCATATTCTGTAACCTGAGAATGACCCCTGCCTCGAGGTTCTCCAGCATGTGGGAAATTGTGCAAAAAAAAACACCAACTGCTCGAAGAACTTGACATCCACGATGCCTGATACACCGAGTTCCTCCAGCAGTCACATTTTGCTCTGGATTCTGCAGTCTCATGACTGAATTGTTCTTGTGCCAGAATTGTTTTAATTTTTTTTAAATTTAGACATGCAGCATGGAAACAGGCCATTTCAGCCCAGGAGCCCAGTTCAATGAGATTCTCTCTCATCCTTCTAATCTCCAATGGCCTAACCAACCCAATCTGTCTCATTTCTCAGTCCTGCTAACCCAGGGATCACTCAAATAAACCTTTGATGCCTTCCCGTCATGGCATGCACATGCGTCCCAAGAGGAAACCAAAACTGTGTACACAACTCTCACTGGGATCTTATCAAAGACCTAGAAATCAACAGTGACATACTTTTACGCTGATGCTTGCCATCTTGCAATGAGGTCTAACGTGCCATTTGACTTCCCAACTGCCTGACACTCCTGAATGCTTGCATCTCAGCAACTGGTGAAGAGGGATATCTGGGCTTTGTTGAATCTTCCCTCTTTCCATTCTATCGCCATTTAGCTTTTAGAACTGATGTGGATAACCTTGTTTTACCCACATTAAACTGTATCTGCCATGTCTTTGCCCATCTGTTTTACTTCACATTGGAACCTCTGCATCATCCTCACAGCTCACCAACCCACCCCACTTTGCTACGCATTTAATTATTTTGCCTTTACTTCGGATTGAAAACTTTTCTTTCCCCCCTTTTTTAGATCTGGTGGCTCTTCCTGATTTTGAAGCAGGAGCCATGGAAAATTGGGGCCTAATCACCTTTAGAGAAGTAGCACTTCTTTACAAGGAAGACACTGCTTCTATAATGGACAAACAAATCATTACTATAGTGATTGCACACGAGTTGGCTCATCAGGTATTTCAAGCCTATTCGATTATGCATGCTTGATATGAGTTCAGCAATTAATAATGAATAAATGTATTTAATTAGAATGTTGCACAAATCACTTGTTTGTCCAGTGCTATTTTCTGAGTCGTTCTTGTGCCTTGTTGCTCCATGGATGCTGAAAATCATTTCACTCTCTCATGGATCACTTGGAAACTATCAGCTGTAGTAATGATAATACTTCTCCCTTTCAGAAATGCAAAGTTCATGAAGTTAACCAACTTCTTCTGATGGCATTTGACATGGATGCTTTCCCCATCTAAAACTTCATTGTTTCTATTGGGGGGGGGGGTGTAGAGTCACTCTCACATTGTTGATCTGCTACCTCAACATGCCAAAAAACAAAATTTTGCAAAGTGATGAATATAGGTACAAAGTCATGCAGCATCGAACAGGCCTTTTGACCCATCTAGCTCATGCTGACCAATATAGTATTTGTAGTCCATTTCCTATTTGCCAATCCGCCTCCAAGCTCCTCTTATCCATAAGTCTGTCCAAATGAATTTCGAATGTTTTTGCGCTAGCTTCTACATTTTCCTCAGCAGCTCATTCCAGATACAGACCACCCTCTGAGTGGGGTAAAAGAGTTCCTCCTAAATCTTTCCTATGTTCTTTCTCTAGTTCTAAAATCATCTATCCTGGCCCTCCATAGTATCCCATAAATTTTGATGTCATCTAGAAATGTACTAACCAAGTTAACAGCATTGCCATTTAAATTGTTAATATATGTGACAAACAGTGCTGACCGACCACTGTGCTACACCACTCAATACAGGCCTCCAATCAGAAAAAACATCCTACCACTCCTACCCAATGGGCCGCCTGACCTTGGATCCCACATAATTTAACCTTTTAGGCTAACCCACCATGTGGGGCATGGTGAAAGGCCTTGCTAAAGTCCATATATAAAATGTCCACTACCCTGCCCTCAGTAACCTTCTTGGCCACCTCTGCATAAAACTCTGTCAGATCGGTGAGACGTGATCACCCACGCAGGAAACATGCCAACTGCCTCCAATCAGTTCCTGACCATCCAAATGCCAATAGATCTCAGAATTCCCTCCTGGAATTTTCCAACCACTGGCGTCAAAAGCACTGGCCTGCACATGTCTGTCACGCCCTTGCTGCCCTTTTTAAATAACGACACAACATTAACCATCCTCCAGTCTTGCGGCATTTCATCCGAGGCCAAAGAAGATGAAAATTTCTCAGCGAGGGCCTCTGCAATTTCTAGCTTCCCCAAGGAGGGGGATGTATTTCTTCGGCCTCTGGGGATTTGTCCACTTTAGCGCGCTCCAAAGCTCTTCCCTAGCAGTTCAACATCTCGCCACTTGTTTCCTCCAGTTCCTTGGCCTCTGTGATCTCCTCCACAGTAAAGAGTTGATGATAGTAGAAAACCAGGGAGAATTATTAAAATCTATCATTGTTGGGCTACGAACTGGTATCTCAATTGTAGAAACAGTGGACCAGGAAATTTTCTGTTAGCCAGTATAATAGAGGTGTACACGATTTGTGAGAGACATCGATAGAGTGGATATACACCTTTTTCTTGTGCAATGCCCAAAACTGGAGAGCATCTGGTTTTTTAAATATTTATTTTATTTTTCACACTGTGAACCATATCAACTAAAATATATACAAACCTTTCTCATTAAATATACACAGTGGCATTTTCTCCCTTTTTTTTTTACCCCTACCCTCCCTCCCCCCTTCCCACCCCCCCTCCAAAACCAATAAATATTCAACATATACGATACAATAAGACCATAAAACAATGTATTCACACAATTAAAAATAAGCAAGAAAAATGCATCATCTGTTTTTACACACTGAATCAAATCGTTTTGTCTTCTTATCCTTTTAGGGGGTGGAGGTCCGAGGCAAGCTCTCTCTGTTATGTTCCATGTATGGTTCCCAAATTTGTTCAAACAATGTGACTATTTTTTAAATTATATGTTATTTTTTATCCAATGGAATCCATTTATTCATTTCCATGTGCCATTGCTTCAGGCTCTCTTCCATCTTCCAAGTTGACATACATTTTTTTTTGTTACTGCTAAGGCTATCATAATGAATCTTTTTTGCGTTTTATCCAATTTTGAGGCCTAATTCATTACTTACGTTATTTAAAAGAAAGATCACTGGAATTTTTGGTATGTTACTTTTTTGTGATTTTATTTAATATCTGATTTAGATCTTCCCAAAACGTATTCACTTTCGTACATGCCCAAATTGTATGTCTTGTTGTTCCCATTTCCTTCTTACAGTGAAAACATCTATCTGATAATGTTGGATCCCATTCTTTTATGTTTTGAGGAGTGATATATAACCTGTGCAACCAATTATACTGTATCATGCGTAACCTTGTGTTTATTGTTAACTAATATGGCTACACCTCTAGCTTTTGAAATATATGATGCTGCCGCTATGTATCCTACCCAGTCTCTCTTTAATTTGTTATGTTCCACTTCAGTTAGATGCATTTCCTGCACAAATGCTATATCTATTTTTTTCTTTTTTCAGTAAATTTAATAGTCTCTTCCTTTTAATTTGGTTATGTATTCCATTAATGTTTATAGTCATATAGTTCAACGTGGCCATCTTATATCTTGTTTACACCTCTTTTCTGCTTCCTCACCACCTTCATCCCCTTTTTTCCATTTTCATCTCTCAGTTTTCCCCTTTTAAACTCAATATATGACAACACATTTAAAACATAAAATACTCCAACAATTCCCATACCCAATATTACCTAACCCCAAATGCCCTCCCCCCCTCTTTGAGTTGCCCCTTATCCCTTGCTGGGTGAGCACAACTTCCCTTTCCATTTGGGTTGTGATCTTTCTCGCGAGTGTCAACTGATTTCGCAGTGATGGTTATTCTCTCCCCCCCCAACCCCCCCCAGAAAACATTTTTTTAACATATATAACAAAGCTCTCCCTTTTCTCCCCCCTTCCTTCCTTCCCCTCTCTTTCCCCTCTTTAGTTCTTTACATATACATTGTTTTTACATCTTTATATATACTTTGTCACCTTCCTTCATTCTTATTACATCTCTTCTTCTATCCTCCAAACGCTCTGCGAATTCTTGTGCTTCCTCCGGATCCAAGAACAGTGTTTTGTTCCCCGGGTATACATATTTTAAGCACGGCTGGATGTCTTAACATGAATTTATAACCTTTTTTCCATAGAATCAATTTTGCTGTATTAAACTCTTTCCTCTTCTTTAAGAGTTCAAAACTTAATGTCTGGGTAACTTTATTCCTTGCCCGCTCCAGTATATTTTCCCTTGTCATATATCTCAAAAATTTTACTAAGATGGATCTTGGTTTTTGATGTGTCTGCCGTTTCAGAGCTCGTGTTCTGTGTGCCCTTTCTATGTCCATTTCTTCCTGCATTTCTGTCGTTCCCAGGACCTTTGGGATCCATTCTTTTATAAATTCCTTCATGTTTGTGCCTTCTTCACCCTCCTTCAGGCCCACTCTTTTTATGTTGTTTCGCCTACTATAATTTTCCAACATATCAATTTTCTGAGTTAACAGCTCTTGTGTCTCTTTAATTTTTTTGTCACTTTCTTCCAATTTTCCTCTTAAGTCATTTACTTCCATTTCTATAGCTGCTTCTCGTTCTTCCACATTTTCTACTCTTTTACCTATTTCGGTCATGACCCATTCTAAACTTTGCATTTTATCTTCTGTTCTCTTCATTTTTCTTTTAATTGCACTAAATTCTAATGACAACCATTCTTTTAATGCTTTCATTTGCTCTTCAATAAAGGCTTTATCTATGTTCTGTCCATCAGTTTTACCTTCTATTTCTCTGTGAAGATCTTGGTCGTCTTCTTCTGTGTTTGTACCTGCGTTTGTGTCTTCTTCTTCTCTTCTTTGTATCTGTGTCTCTTCTGTTTTTCCTGAACCTTTTTTTGGGGCGGGTGGGGGGTGTTCACAAGTCAAGAACAAAGATTTTTTAAAAATACAAATCACTTTATTAGCAGTGATAGGTGTTGATATAAATTTCATTCATTAATAAGCCCAAAGCATGCAGTTAATAAGGAATAAGGTGTTAATTTTAATAAAATAGATGTACAGAGGCGCATACAGCCCAATTACATCCAATTAACCAACAAATCTGTACGTTTTGAAGGGTGGGAGAAAACTGGAGCCCCCAGGCAAAACCCACGCAGACATAGGGAGCATTTACAAACTCCCTACAGACAGCATGAGATTTGTACCCATGTTGCTGAGTACTGTAATAGGATTGCACTAACTGCTACACTAACTGTGCCACCAGTAGGTTTTGATTTGCTTTTTCTTCAATAATGACCTTGTTGATTATGGCTAAGTTTAGATTACATTTGTCTACATCTTGCATAGTAGAAGGACTATTATTATATGGCATTTCAGCTATATGGCATTTCAGCTATATGGCATTTCAGCTATATGGCATTTCAGCTATATGGCATTTATGTATAATATTTGGGTTTAACAGCATATTTTTGAGTTTTATAAAGTAGAAATTACATAATGAATAGGTATCATCGAACCATACAACATATGAAACAGGCCATTTGGCCCTTCTAGTTCATGCCAAAATATTATTCTCCTAGTCCCAGTCCATAACCCTCCAGACTCCTCCCATCCATGTAGCTATCCAATTTATTCTTAAAAGTTGAGAGTGAGCCTGCATTTACCATGCCAGATGGGAACTCGTTCCACACTCCCACCATTCTCTGAGTGAAGAAGTTCCCTGTAATCAGGGATGTAGTGCTCACTGGAGCAGCGATCCAGCACTTCATGGGGTGGCTTTGGCACCTCCTGTCACTGTGTTTTGGTGAGCTCCGACACCTAAAGAAAAATTAGTACTGCTTCCCTGCCCCTAAACCTTTCCCCTTTCACCCTAAAGCCAGGTCCTCTCGTATTTATCTCTCCTAATCTAAGAGGAAAGAGCCTACTCTCATTTACTCTGTCTATACTCCCCATATAATTTTGTAAACTATCAAATCTCCCCTCATTCTTCTATGCTGCAAGGAATAAAGTCCTAACCTGTTTAATCTTTCCCTGTAATCCAACTCCTGAAGACCCAGCAACGTCCTAGTAAATCTTCTCTGCACTCTTTCAATCTTACTGATATCCTTCCTATAGTTAGGAGATCAGAACTGTACACAATACTTCAAATTTGGCCTCAACAATGTCTTATACAACCTCACCATAATATCCCAACTCTTTGATTTATTAAGGCCAAGATGCCAAAAGCTTTCTTTACAACCCTGTCTACCTCTGATGCCACTTTCAGGGGATTATGTATCTGTATTCCCAGATCCCTTTGTTCCTCCACACTCATCAGTGCCCTAACATTTACTGTGTATGTCTTTTCTTGGTTTGTCCTTTCAATATGCAGCACCTCACACTTGTCTGCATGAAATTCCATCTTCCATTTTCTGTCCCTTTTTTCCAGTTGGTCCAGATCCCTCTGCAAGTTTTGAAAGGCTTCCTCGCTGTTCACAATTCCTCCAATCTTAGTGTCATCAGCAAACTTGCTAATCCAATTTCCCACATTATCACCAGAACATTGCTATAGACATCAGACAACAATGGTCCCAGCACCGATCCCTGAGGCACACCACTAATCACAGGCCTCTAGTCTGAGAAGCGATCATCCACTACCACTCACTGACTTCTCTCACTCAGCAAATTTTGATTCTAATTTACAATCTCTCCATGGATATCTAGTGTCTGAACCTTCTGAACTAACCTCCCATGTGGGACTTTGTCAAAGGCCCTACTAAAGTCCATGCAGACAACATACACAGCCTTTCCTTCATCTACTTTCTTGGTAACCTAAAAAAAACTATAAGATGCATTAAACATGACCTACCACGCACAAAGCCATGTTGACTATCCTTAATCAGCCCTTGGCTGTCCAAATACTTGTATATCCGATCTCTCAGAACATCCTCCAATCATTTACCTATTATTGACGTCAGGCTGTAATTTCCTGGTTTACTCTTGGAGCATTTTTTAAACAAGCATCTTTCTTGCCTAGATAATAATCAGCAGGAAATGAAAGAGTGGTGAAAAGGATGTTAAATCAGGTTTTAATAAAGTTCTTTAAAGAACATAGGGTCAAACACAGCCCTGCGATGGCTGAAGGCGCATCTGGAAAGATGGGGACCTGATGCGCCAGAATCTGAGGGGTTACATAGCTGAGTAAGGTTGCCTCACTCAAGAGGGTCATGGTTTTAAGGACTGTGAACATGAAATCCAGAGAGTGCAATATCATGTTTTCCCCTCCGAACCTTCTGAAAATGTCCTGTCAACAACTTTGTATCTGTCATATCCTCTTTACTTCTGCCTTTTATCCTGCTTTAGTTCAAAGCAAATTCAGACCTGAAAGCTCTGCTGTTGATGTGGAATGAAACGGATGCTAACATTGTGTAAGAGAACTGGTTTGAGGTATCTATTGTGTTTCAGCAACTTACTGTATTTGTGCCTGTCAGTCCAACGTAGCTAGAGTTTACACAAATTTTCTGAGTTGTGGGGTGAGATGCACTGCCTGTTACCATCCATGGTGAATGGAATCATTAAATGTGTGTATTTTTACCTTGGGATTTATTAATTTTTTAACTTCAACTGTTGAAAGGTTCTATGATTATCTGGGACATTTAAAGCTGTAACGTGTCCTTTGATTGCATAGGCTGTCAAATTAGCGCAGTCTGAGAGCTGGACTCCAGGTTAATGGTGAAAGGTGAGATGCGGGGGACTTCTTCACAGAGAAAGTGGAGAGTATGGACCATCTGCCAGCTGAAGTGGCGAATGTGAGGTCAATTTTGATATTTAAGAAAAAATTGCATAGGCATGTGGATGGAAAGAGTAATTTTTTAGACATACAGCACAGTAACAGTTTGTCCCAGGGTTGACCTACAACCCTGGTACATTTTGAACGGTAGGAGAGAATTGGAGAACTCGAGGAAACCCACGCAGACATGGGAAGAACATACAAACTCCTTACAGACAGCGCTGAACTCTGGTTGCTGCCGCTGTAACAGCATTGTATTAACCATGTCACTCCATCCCATGCCATGCCACGGTGTGAAGGGCTATGGTCCAGGTACAGGTTTATGGGACCAGCCAGAATAGTAGTTTGCCATGGACTAGATGAGCTGAAGCAACTGTGTCAGGGGTGCAGAGCTAATTTTTTAGGTGCTGGAGCTCACCAAAAATGGTGACAAGGAGGTGCTGGATTTGCCTCATGAGTTGCTTGCCGTGGCCCCCTGAGATGCTGGATGGTGGTCCGGTGAGTTTTGGCAACACTGCACCCCTGGCTATAGGATTGCTGTGGTTCTGTTTGTGGGTTAGACAGTTTGTTTCTTGAACTTGAATTGACCAAGAAAGCCACAAGAGGTTATTACAGGCACAAGGATTAAACAGAGGACCTCTACTTAATATCCTCATCACATTCCTGCACTCCAATCACCTCAAACACTGACTGTAGTTTCCTCTTCCTGCCTCTACTGATAATCATCTTCGCTTCTCACTGCCTTACCCTACAATTACAATTAGGCATTTGCTGGAAGCACTTTACCTCTTCCATTACTGCAGTTTCCTATTTGCCACAAATATGTTTTCCATCCACTTCCTCCATGATCTCCTTTGGTGAGAATTAGTGGAAGAATGGCCTCTCGTATAATTTCAGTCATACAAGGACCAATCCACTGGGCATAAAACTATTTCTACATGTGTTCTTTCTTTGAAACCTGAGCAAGTTTTATTTATATTTTGTTAACTGACTGTGTCACCCTTTTTCTATAAAATATCTTCTTTGCAGATGTCATTTTGAGTGTCCACTGGTTTATAACTCGTGGGGATATATCTGTTGGTGATTAAATGTTTAACACCAGTGGTGATCTTTTGGTTTTGGAGATGATGCCAAGAGATCCTCACATCAGTTTAAAATGCATTGAGAAATTCACCTGATCTGGCATTGGTGTATTTTGCTGCATTTGCCTAAAGTGTTTCTCCCAGGTTTTAATGAGTAAGCCTCAAATCGAAGAGACTAAAACCATAGCAGTTTTTGTGTGTCTCATGTCATACTTTCATTTTAAAAGACCTCTGTGGCCATTGCTCATAATATTAGGGGAGATGGGATGATTAATCTATTGAATGGGAAATTACTCGCATTTTTGTTGCAGTTTTTTAAAAATACATTAGAATTAATCTGATAGCTATATTTCCTGAATAATTTTTATTCTCCTCAGTGGTTTGGTAACCTTGTGACTATGGAGTGGTGGAATGACCTTTGGCTAAATGAAGGATTTGCCACATTTATGGAATATTTTTCACTTGAAAAAGTATTCCCTGAACTACAAGTGGTAAGTTTATGCTTTAATTTTTCATCGTCTCTTTATCCATCTTGGGTGTAGTTTGTTGGTAAAGGGGAAAAATATTCATTTCAGATCCTTTCAATTCTTCCCCATTACTACAGTGTGTACGTGGGGCCTGAATTAAAGTGGCAAGGACCCAAACCATCATTTATCATCCTAACATTTGTTTGAACTGCAAAACACTTAATAGATCTATGTTGTTGTCAAAATTTAATGAAATTACTGTGTTGCCATACTGAAATATTGCAAGATGAATATAGCTTGTTAAACACATTTGTGCTGGACACCACCTCTTGACCAATTATTTAGGAAGAAGGCAGTCTATTGAACAAGAAAATTTGCAGTGCTGGAGTTGAGTACAATGCACTAAAATGCTGGATCACTCAGATCACTAAAGTATTAGATCACTCAGCATCTGTAGGAAGAACAAGGCAATCAACAATTCAGGACTGAGCCCTTCTACGAGAATCTGGAAAGACAGGTCTAGCAAATGAGGTCACTTCCATCTAAAAATGAACAGATAAGCAATGATCTATTTTCAAAGTTCAGTATAACAATTGATGTCCATGCGGTGCTTTTTTGTCGTGACAGAAGTTCAATGATATTCTTCTTTGTTTTCATCCACATAGGGTGACCACTTCCTGAACTCTCGCTTCAGGGCAATGGAAAAAGATTCAATGAATTCATCGCACCCACTCTCGACTGCAGTTGAATCTTTTGAACAAATTGAAGAAATGTTTGATTCAATTTCCTATGAAAAGGTATTTAAACCCATAATAAAAGATCAAGATTCAATTTGTTGTCCTTGTAATAAAACAGTGTTATATACACAAAATTACTTTTGCCTCTTGTAAGGTAGTCAGAGTTGCCATCAGCAGAAGTTGCCTGAAGTGCTTCTTACAGTTAGAGAGAAGCAAAAGAGAGGACCCTACCCCCCCCAGAGTCACTGTGTGTCCGTGGATTCACCTCCAGCACTTCCGTAGCCCCCGCAGCCACACAGAGTCCAGTCCAAACCAATGGGAACCCGAGCTCCAGATCTGAACCCCCAACACTGACAGGAACCCTTCAGTGCCTTCAACATCCCCTCACATCCCAGTTCTGATACTTGGTACTCCTTTGGCCAGTTTCAAGCCAGTCTCTAACAATCCGCACCCCAGTGTTAGTCTCCCGACAGCGGCAGCCCAGAACCTCCGTAGGTTCCTCGCCTCAAGTCGCCGTCAGCCCGCCGCATGCTTTGGTCTTTCAGCCGCAGACCCCCCTCATTGGTCTGCCGCCATGGTCACCGTTCCCATCGGTCGTCTCTCTCCTTCTCTTTCTCAGACGGGGGATGGTCTCTCTGTTTTCTGGTACTCTGCACCAGTCCTCCGCTCCCCTGGAGTCTGCAACCCCTCACGGCTGCTGCCAATCAGAGGTTGCGGGATTTTAAATAAAACTACCGTCTCCTCCTTGAACGGGCTGTTCAAAGCCTGTGCGGCGCTGACGGCAGTTGACCCTGCAAGAGCACTGTATCTCCTCGCTCTTGGCGGGTCTGCACCAGCGGCAGCACTGCCATTACAGTGGCTCCGGCAGCGCTGCCATTCAACAAGGAAGGCATTCTAAATAAATTATAGATGTGCTCCAAGATGACGTATTTCAAATCCAGTCTCTCTGCACATGGAGAGTTCTGGCATACAGAACATTCTGTGAGAATGCCGGAAAGGTGTTTCTTCCTTGAATATAACAATCAGCATATGTATTCATCAACCTCATTATTATTTACATTAGTGAAAGCTCAGATTCACGTACGCTGATCATTGTTCACAGTAAATCATTTCATTGTTGTGCTTTATTTTGTACATTTATTGCGAAGTACATTTGTCACTGGAGGAGAGATTCTTCCTGTGTCTTCCTAGGTCACCACAGAAGCCAGTGCCTGATAAGTAGATGAATAAAAATGAGTAGACAGCAGGACTCCAGAGGCCTGTGTCTAAACTGGTAGGGATCGATTCACCAAGCTGTGTCTCGTTTGGGAGTAAGCATCGATATATTGGAAAATAATAGAATATTTTGTTTGTATCATACATATGTTAAAAGAAATTCCCACCCCACCTAATTATTTTTTTTCAATTATTCTTTTCTTTTACACTGCCTTAAAAAATATGCATTGCATTTGGAATTGTTATTTATGTCTTTATCATCTATTATTCAATGAAATAATCTAATGCTATCCAGAAGGCTACTGTTTGCTTCCTGGTCTGAATAAAGTTCCATTTGTCTAAAAGATGAGTCAACAATAATCTTCATTGCCACTCCATTTATTTTAAAATTCTTTTTCTGATTTGTTTTCATGGCAACCCTCCCCTTTGTTATTTTTGCACTATGGTGCTGTACCCTCTACCTCAATAGCCACTTTCAGGTGGCCAGAATACCCGACTGTAAAGCCGCCTATTCTACCCCAATGCAGCTGTTGGATGGCCACCTAAAATTGGAGAACCCCGCCAGGAGGAGCACTTACCTAACCTTCCTCCTGTAGGTATATTCTCCGGCTCCTGAAAGCAGCAAGGGGCTAGCAGCTTTCAGGTGCCTAGCAGACCCCGCTGCCTGATGGTCCCCCGGCGTGGGTCTACCGGGCTGGGGCAGCCGTGTCCTGCACCGGCCACCCCAGCCCCATAGTCCTGCACCGGCCGCCCCAGCCCTGATATCCCATGACAGCCCCTCCAGCACAGTAATCCCTTGCCGGAGGGCTGTCAGGCAGTGAGGAGGGGGCTGTCCGGGAGCGGGGAGGGGAGCTCTCAGACAGCTGCCCCTGCCCCGACTCAGGAGCCGGCATTTGCTCTGTGGCACCTCTCCCCACGGTGGACCTTTCAGGTGACAGAACAGCTCCTTTAGTGCTGCCACCTGAATGTCCCTTTGCAGACACCTGCAGCCGCTCCATAGCCACATTTTCCAGGCGATTCCACCTGAAAGCAGCTAATAATAATCTTTTGGACTTTGGTCAAAAGATCTTTCATTTCCGTCTTATTCCAGGAATATGTTGCCACTTAACATAATACAATATTGACTGATACATCAGGTATTAAATTGAGCCCCTTTCTTCTTCCTTGGACATAAGAGTTAATCGTATATTTGAGGTTTTTTTTTGCATTTTTGTCCTGACCCAAAAGACACTCTGGTCATACTTTGTGTGATGGAAATAAATCGTAGCTAATTTAAAAGACCATCCAGAACTTGTACATTGTGGCCAAAGTATAGCTATTTAGCCATAGCCCAACTTTCAATCTCTAATCCATTGGATCTGATGAATCATCTTCATTCAGGTACTTGATTAATATAATGTCAGTTTCAGCTTCCACTATTCTTTCAGACAGTGAGTTCTAAACTCCAACAATCCTTGGATTAAAAAAATAATTTGGGTACCGTGGTTAACTACACTCTCTGCTAAAGGAAATTGGTCCTTCGCTTCCACTGTATGGCCCTTTCAAAAGTTTATATTTATTTAAATCTCCCCCGGGGACAAGCTCAACAACTGTTTTAAATTGTTCTGGTAATGATCTTCATGTGTTTGTAAGCGTTTCAAATCTACTTCTGCTGTAACAGTTCATGGTTAATGATTGGATAATTAACAGTGTGAAGGAACTGAGGGACCTTGGGTTGCAAATCCATGCATCTCTCTCTTTTCATCTTTTTATTGAGTTTTTTAGAACATTGTATAGAGAACACAAGGTTACCAAATATAAAGACTATAAATGCATTTCCAAAAATAAAACAATGTTGTCAGAATGACAAAAAAGTAAAGAAAGGGAAAAAAAAGCAAAGAACTCTAACCCCCTACCGAAAGAAAACCTGGGATGTTTTGGCATAAAATTAAAGGTAGTATAGTTCGGCTGAATCCATAACACATTACTAACTGAAGGAAAAGCCATGTACATAAATAATTACACTCAATGATCAGGACAAACAGATTTAATGAGCCTGAAAATGGTCCATAAAAGGACTCCAAATTTTATGAAAATTAGTGTTAATATACAACGTGGAACACCTGATCTTTTCTAAATTAAGGCAAGACATGACATAACCGCTGAGTACTAAAGTTGGTGGGGGGGGGGGGAACAGGATCTTTCCAAATAAGTAGGATAGCTCTTCATGCCAGAATAGTTGTAAATAGTATGACTTGATGATCAGATGAAGAAAATAGCTCATTAATATCATTTAACACTCCAAACAAAACCGTTAAAGGATTAGGTTCAAGATTAACCGTAATATTATTGACAAAAAATGAAAAATCTCCCTCTAATAAGGTTCAAGAACTTGACAAGACCAGAACGTTTCTGTTGTGGTTGCTTCCCTGTCATTACATCTGTCACATCAAGGATTTAGGTCAGGAAATACACAGGATCATTTGTCTTTAGTCATGAAAGTCTGATGTACAACCTTGAACTGAATAAGAGAATGTCGAGCACATAGTGAAGAAATGTTAACTAATTTAAGAATCAAATCCCAATTTTTGTCTGAGATAGAAAACTGTAGATCAAGCTCCCATGCTCTTTTAATCTTATTGAGGGAAATCTGACAAGGATTTGAAAGCATGTTGCATATAAATGTTATTAAACCCTTTTGGAAAGGTTCTAATTTGAAAATGACATCCAGCATGTTAGATTCACAAGTCGTGGGAAAATTTGATAAAGAAACCTGTTCTTTAAAAAACATTGAATACCAATTGACAAATGTCAAATCATATAAAGAAGGAGGAGATACATAATTAGATGATATAAAACTTGATATGGAAAAAAAACCCTTTTAAATCAAAGCATTCCCTGAATTGAAAGTAGACATTACAGGGCTGTACATCGTTCTGTTAACTTTGGCTAAAGAAAAAGGAAGTTCTGCTTCCTAAAAAAGATAAACCGGAAAACTTCTCAGCTGACCTCCATTCTAAACGATCCCAAACTGGTCAGTTCAATCTATTAAAATATTCAATCCAAAACAAGAGAAAACATATGTTGATTGCCCAGTATCTTAAATCTGGCAATGCCAAGCCTCCGTGCCTTTTAAATCTCTGCAAATGAAGTTTATTCAGCCAAGGTCATATGTTTTGACAAATGTAGGAAGATATAACAGAGTGAAGGGAATCAAAAAAAATACTTGGGGATGAAGACTGGAATTGCATAAAAAAGGTATAAAAGTTTGGGTAAAATAATCATTTTAATAGTGTTAATACGACCAACAAATGAAATAGAGAAAGGTAACCATGTGGACAATGTCTGCTTAAATTGTTTTAATAATTAAGAAAATTTTTAAATAAATGTGGCTTTACATGCATCTCTTAAGGTTGACATGCAGCTTGATAGGATAGTTAAGAAGGCCTTCGATAATAGGGGGGGATTGAGTTCAAGAGTCGAGAGGTCATGTCGCAACTCTACAAATCTCTGGTGTTCCAATCTGGTCACCTTGTTGCAGGAAGGATGTGGAAGCCATGGAGAGAGTGCAGAGAAGATTTACCAGAATGTGGCCTGGATTGAAAATAAGTCTCTGCGAGGAAAGGTTTGCAGAGTTGGGACTTTTCTCTTTGGAGCGTGGAAGAATGAAAGAAGACTTAATAGAGGTCTACAATATTCTGAGAGGCATAGATAAGGTGGACAGTCAGCACCTTTTTCCCTGGGGCAGGAATAGAAAACGCCAGGGGACATCTCTACAAAGTGAAGGGAGGAAAGTTTAGGGCAGACATTGGGGTGTTTTTTTTTACACAGAATTGAGGGTGCCTGGAATGCCTTGCTGGAGTTGGTGGTGGAAGCTGAAATATTAGGGGCATTTAAGAGACTCTTAGACACATGGTTGAAAGAAAAACAGAGTTATGAGGTAGGAAGGTTTAGGTACATTTTTTAACATAGGAATATGTAGGTCAGCACAACATCAAGGGCTGAAGAGCCTGTACTGTGCTGTAAAGTTCTATGAAACATTTAATTTGGCTTTACAAAAAAAAACGCTCTCTTGTCCTTTACCTCCATCAAAATGCTCTCCCATTGACACCTTTTTATTTAAAAAAAAATTGGACATACAGCATGGTAACAGGATCTTCCAGCCCACAAACCCATGTGGTCCATTACACCCAATTGGCCTGCAACCCCTGTAAGTTTTGAAGGGTGGGAATAATCCTGAGCACCTGAAGGAAATCCACACAGACATGGGCAGAACATACAGTACAAACTCCTTACAGACAATGCAACGCTAACAGTGTTTCCCTATCTCTGTACCTACCAGGTTATTCTCTATAATTGATCTTTTTCTCATTGAGTTTTCTACATAATGGTTTTAAAACATTCTCTTAATTTTTTTTGATTAATGCATCTTTATACTATTTATGCTGTCTCTCTACATTTTGAAGTCCCATTCAATTATAATCTTGTTATTTCTGCACTTCGAGAAACTTGCTGTCCAACCTCCCTTTAAATGATGACACATTGTACATCATTAGCAATAGAACAGTATAATTTTAATCCTTCCCTCAACTCGAATGACTTGCTTTTTGAGGTTTCAAGCCAATCATTCATTCTTAGTCATTATTTTTAAACTAAAATCGTAATAGCCCTCCTCTTTGCTTGTAACCAAGAGCACTTTTGCTTTTCTGAAGGCAAACTTTCACTTGCATCTTCAACATCTTGCATGCACAACTTTAGCTCTTTAGCCTAACTTCCTTGCCTCATACCACCAAGTTTATACCACTAAGTCCCTTGAAATTCCTTTGTTTCCCATTTTTGATGCCTCCATCACTTTTGCATAATCTCTATAGCCACATTTTCATCTGTAATCTTCTCATATTGGCAAGTAGCATGAATCCTGTACCATGGATTTGGACTCACCTGGGTTCCTTTTTAACCTCTTTGCTGGCTACCTACTTTTAGGCAGCCTCTTTTCTGCAAAGTAATTGAAACTGAATTTCAATCCAGGGAGCTATGAGATTGAGCAACAGAAAAAGTGAAATACTAAAAAAAAATCAAAGAACTTGAAATTCATGTCTCTGGATCCTTGAAGATGGGGCAGATAAATAAATTAAGAATGTAATTTTCAACTTGGTTAATACCTTTTCTTTATGTGCCCACCACTCTCTCCAACAATTAAGTAGTCCTTAGGGCTCACATGTCCAAATCAAACTTCTCTACATTGTTTTTATGCAGATGTATTTCCTCATTGTGATAAATGCAACAATGGATCTGCTTCATTAATTCATTTGTTTTGGAGAAGTCAGAGCCTTGAGAAATATTGGAATGAAGTATTTCAAACTTGCACTGCATTTTTTTGAAGTTAATTGTTTTAACTTAATCCTTTAAGTGCTTTATATGGTATTGTTGGAGAGAGTGACATAACTTTAACGGTATCTAAGCTGCATGTATTAGATTTTATTTTGTTATGGCTAGGCAGGAGGTTTTGCTCAGTTGGAAGGATGTTACCCCACCTAATCATGCTCAGTGGCTGTGTGATGTCATGTCATATTTAAATTTAGAGAAGATTAGATGCTCAATTTCCAATTTGAATTTAAATTTTCAAACACTGTGAGGACCCTTTTTGAATTGCATTTATAATCTTTGATTTGTTGTAAAGTTAGAAATGTTGAATAATGAGGTAATTAACACTCTGATAAGAATTTTATCTTCCTTTTATTTTTGGCCAAACAGCTTCTTTCTTGGTAGTGGGTTTAGATTTTCTTTTTTTTATATAATAAATTAATAAAATGTCAATACAAAATAATTTGTTTGATTAAAATGTGGAGTACCTTGGATGAAATGATATGATTTAAGAGTAATGTATCTTTTTGACTTTTAACATGTATCCGTATGTACTCTGTATTGTTGGAAGTGAAATGTCAAAGATTAATAAAAATATTGAAAAAGGAGAATATATTTCAGATATTTTACTACCCAGGACTGAGATCACAGGGTAGAGAGAAGTGTAAAAACACTTGTAAAGTCAGGCTGGATCATTACTTTCCAGGAAGAGTACAGTCATGGGTCACTTAACATCTATGATATGTTCTGTGAAATAGGACATTATGCGATTTGGATGTTGTGCTAACACCATATACTAATGATAGATGATTAGAAGTGGCATGGGTGCCAGGTTAATTAAACTATTCTGTGACAGCAAGATTTGGTGCTGTGGTATTCCTGCATCAGAATAATTATTAGGACACATTTTCACCTGCTAAGTCACAACTTCGAACTTCGTTAATTTTGTACTGGAACATGGTGCGTGGCAAAAAGGACTCGGGCTCATTTTCTGCAATACTTTTGCTGGATGCCTTGAGTTCTTCAGTCTTGTGTCAACAGTTCCGTCAGTGTATGTGACCAAGAAGCATTTTGCAATAATGGTAAACAGTGGCTGTGACAGAGAGGGTCACTGAGTGAATTGAGCAAGTTCAATTGTGAGAGAGAGGTCCGCTATATCCTGTTCTCCAATTGGGATTTCTGAATGGATGTATAAGTAGTTGGACATTACCCAAATAGATGTTATATGGCACATGACTGTCTAAGAATGTAACAGGATTCTGTCATTGAATTCTGGGCAAAATCACATCAACTATTTCAACATTGCAGATCCACGAGACAATATGGTTGACGCTAAAATAGTCTGGAAAGCCACACGTATCAAAGCAATTAGCATTAAATGCTGAAATTCCCAGAGAGATCATGTGATTGATGGAAAAAGGAAATGATAGGACTGCATTGGGAACAGAGGGCATTTATTGAGGATATGTCCTGGACTAGAGAATTTTACCTGTGCAGGAAGATTGCATAGGATGGTGTTACGTTCTTTGAGAGGAGATTTATAAACATTAAACTTGAGAAGAGTGCTCATTTGTGAAAAGATTTTATTTAACATGAAGGTGGTGAGGGTCTGGAAGCACTTCAAGACTGAGAAGAAATCTTCATTAGTTTAGAACATATTTGGATATGTGTCGAAGTGCTCCAGCCAAAGCTTGGAAAATGTAATTAGCCTCCATAGATTCTCTTGATTTGGAACAGACCCAGTTGATCAAAGCTTCCCATTCTATAAATTTTCATGATTCCAATGAATTTTAATATTTTTCCACTTGAACTCTAGAACAATGATAGTCTACTAACTTTTTTATGGAAGGAATAACCATTGTAAATCATTGTACATCATTCATATGTATTTATTAAACACCTGATCATTCCCAGCCAATTGGGAATAGGAAGTATGCCTTGTCTGAGAAGCAAATCAAATCTTTTGAAGCTTATTGATCTTAGAATACAAGCAATGGGAATGGAGTTGGAAACAGCTTCCATTTCTTGAGAACCAAGGGCAGAGCATTAATGATCCAACCCGCAGCTTGTGCAACACTGAAGTGCTTGCTTTGAATTTCATGATTAATGTTTACAAAAGTTTAACCTTCAAATCCTCAGAGTGGCTGAATGATAAAAGTGAATTCATTAATGGATGCCATCGAAAGGTCGTTGGTAAGTCGGCTGTTGCTAGGAAGGATAGTTGTTTCTCTGCAGCTTCTCCCTCAAGGGGATTCTCGGGTGTACTTTTCTATACCAATTTGTCAGTAAATACCGACAGTAATGGGGGGACAGAAGAATATTCTAAATAAAAAGCCCAATTTAGTAATATTTCAAAATGATCCCAGAATAAGATCATTTGTTTTATTTCCACTTTCCTCCATCCCAGTTCCTTTCTCAATTGCTTAACCTGATAAGCAATGGTTTTCTACTGGCTGGAAAATGCATGTGTACCTTTCTGAAATGGACCTTGTTTGCTTAACAGGGTGTGGCAGCAATAATGATAATTATTTCCATTCACAATGGTATTAATTTTGCAGGAGAATTCATTAAATGTTTTTTTTCTTCTGCACTTATCCTCACTGAAAATGTGTTTAATAAAGAATGCTAAATTTTTTTAAAAGATTTTGTTCTCCAATTTATTTTAATATTATGTGTAAAATTAGGAATCACTTTGAATAAATCTCATGCAAGGTAGCTCGTGAATAATGCTGCTCCAACTAAATACCAAATGCATACATTTAAGATCAAGTGCATATGTCTCTGTCACAATAGCTGCAGTTTGGTTAGATCAAATTCATCTGTGGTTCTGTGACCCAGCCCACACGGTATTGACATTCTTCTCAACAGCTTGTAATATAAGTACCTCTGTTCAATGTTGGTTCTCAGCGCTGTGTCAAACCATTGGGCAAGACTGTGTGCTTAAGTTTCCGCCATGCAACTGAAACCCACAAGATTTTAACTGAAGAAGCCATTTTAATTAAAGTTAGATAGTGTACTAGAACGTGACAACCTCTCTAATTTAAAAAAAAATAATTAAAAAAATATATATATAAACGAGTTTGTTACAGTGCGAGTGACCGTGGTTCAAATCTGGTGCCGTCTGCGAAGAGTTTGTCTGTTCTCTCCACGTCTGAGTGGATTTCCTCCGGGCACTCTGGCTTTCTCCACCATTCAAAATGTACTGGAGGTGCAGGTCAATTGTGTGTAATTGGACGGCACGGGCTCATGGGCAGAAAGGGCCTGTTACCGTGTTGAATGTCTAAATTTAAATAATATACATGGAAACAGGCCCATGGACCAAACTTGTCAATGCCAAACAAGGTGCTCTGCTGTTTTAGTCCCATTTGTCCACATTAGGATTATACCCCACCAATCAATGTAGCTGCCCAATTGTTTCACAAAGGAAATCTGTCTGTACCACTTTGTATGGCAGCTTGCACTTCCATATGATCAGCACCCTCTGAGTGAAGAAATATCCATTTTTAAATGCCATTTCGCCCCTACATTGTAGTTATGCCCTCTCATATGAGATTGTCCTATTCTAGTCTGATACTATTCATCTTACTGATGCCCCTCAGGATTTTATAGATCTCAATAGATCCCCTTTCAACATCCTACATTCTATGGAACACAGGCCAAGTTTTTCCAATCTCTATCACAATAACTTCCCTTATCCTGACAAGTTTATAAAACTCTTCTGAACTCTTTCCAACTTTGTAATATCCTTCCTTTAGATCTATTTGGGTGGAGAATGTGTGGAATTCATTGCCACTAACGGCTGTGGAGGCAAATGTATCAGCCATACATCAAATGGCCTAATTCCGCACCTATGTCTTATGGTTAACCAGATTAGATGTTATCACTGTTGCTGGATGGCACCCACAAGATTTTATTTGAAGAAGCCATTTTAATTAAAGTTAGATAGTGTCCTGCAGTAGTTGTGAGACTTCAATTCTTATTTGCACTGGGGAAAACCACACTGCAAGCTCCACTATATCGGAACCTGGATGCGAGAGTGTGTTAAGGACGCTAAAGTCTTCCTAATCATGTAGAGGTTCTGATCTGGAGCTCGAGTTGTTGTCGATGGTTTGAACTGGACTCTGTGTGGCTGGGGAGGCTGTGGAAGTGCTGGTGCAAATGCACGGACACTCGGTGACTCTGGGGAGAACGCTCTTTTGCTTTTCTTTCTCTAACTGGAAGAGGCAATTCAGGCAATTTCTGTCAACGGTGAATCTGTCTGCCTCACAGCAGACGAAAGTAATTTTGTGTAATATGACACTTTTTATTGCATGACAATAAATTGAATCTTGAACTGAATTTTTGATATGACCATTTCTGAAGGTTACCAAGCGTTTGCTGATCGGAAAAAATTAAACTAAATGATGGGATTATGCAAAGGACAATTGCATTTCAGGATAAACATTCAAAATGAGCAACCTTCTTCTGCCCTTTTCTTTCAGGGTGCTTCAATTCTGTTGATGCTGAAGGATTTCCTCAATGAAACCATTTTACAGCAAGGAATTACACAATACCTAAAGGAACATGAGTATGGAAATACGAAAAATGAAGACCTCTGGAACAGTATTGCCAAAGTATGTATCTGGTGTGATGCCTATTGCATTTCAAAGATACCCCATTCTAATAAAATCAGAGACTTTTCTTTCTTTGGCTTGGCTTCGCGGACGAAGATTTATGGAGGGGGTAAAAAGTCCACGTCAGCTGCAGGCTCATTTGTGGCTGACAAGTCCGATGCGGGACAGGCAGACACGATTGCAGCGGTTGCAAGGGAAAATTGGTTGGTTGGGGTTGGGTGTTGGGTTTTTCCTCCTTTGCCTTTTGTCAGTGAGGTGGGCTCTGCGGTCTTCTTCAAAGGAGGTTGCTGCCCGCCAAACTGTGAGGCGCCAAGATGCACGGTTTGAGGCGTTATCAGCCCACTGGCGGTGGGCAATGTGGCAGGCACCAAGAGACATGGCCTACATGGCCTACAAAATCAGAGACATGGCCTACAAAACATACCTTGTTTTTAGAATAAAAGGGTCTTGTGTACCCTTGAACCTGCTCCACTGTTGCATAAGTTGGGTCTCATGCTTCAACTCCACTTCCTGCCTGAAACCCGCTCCCTCCAATTCTCCTATCCTCTGATTCTATTAGTTTTCAAAACCTATTGTCCCTGACCTTGAATTATTCAATTGAGCAGAAGAAGCTGTAAAGATTTCTGATTTATTGTTAAGACATTTTCCTTCCATTTGTTCCATGTGACTGATAGTTTTTAAAAAAAATACCTATACTGGAAATCTGAAATAAAAACAGAAAATGTTATAAATTGTCAGTATTCAGACGGCCTCTGTGGAAAGAGGAGCAAAGTTACACATTTCTCTTTCCACAGAGGCTGCCTGACCTGAGTGCTTTCTGCATTTTCTGTTTCTATCATTCTTCCCTGCGATGGACAGCAGTGAGATACCCCTGTAGTTTCCGCAGATTGATTTGCTTCCCCTATTTTTGTAGAGTCATGATGAGTGCATCACAGAAGTCATCAGGCATCTCCTCTGTGATCCTGATGTCTTCCACGATGTCTTGGAATATCTTTAGTGCATTTGGGCTAAGAACTTTGTAGATCTCGGCAGGAATACCATCCTGCCCTGTTGCTTTATTTGATTTCATCTGCAAGATCGTTTTATTGATCTCATTAACAGGGGCAACAAGTCTAGGACTGGCTGCTGAGAGGTTTGCTGTAAGACAGCAGGATCTTCTGTGGATGGCCTATTGAGTAGGTTAGAAAGGTATTCAGCCAGTGGTTTTTCAGTCCTTCCTGGTCTTTGATCAGGCTCGACCCATTAGTTGACAGCAAAGGTGAGCATCTTGATTTAGAAGGACCATAAACTGACTTTATGGTGCTGAGAAACACTCTGGTGGCATGCATGTCTGCATAGTGTTCCACCTGCTCAGCCTTTCCCTGTCACCACTTCTCCCTCATTTCTCACAGTTCTGCCTGTACTTTGGATTGCAGATGTTTAAACTTGACTTTCTTTGAGACAGATGACAGGTCATTTTGCCATAGGCCTTGCTCTTGGCCAGAAGGACAGCTGAAATGGTCTTGTGGTTTTCATCAAACCAATCTTGAAGTACTCTGAGCATAGTTATTGCAGTCTGCGTGACAACATCTTTGAACTGCTTCCACTTTTGAGAACAGGTTTCCACAAGCAGTGAATTGCTAGAAAGTTTTTCATTAAAGTACATCTTGAAAATGTTAGACTTGGCCTGGATCTTGCTTCATCAGTCTGCTGATGTTCAATGATACTGTGACAGTCTTTGATTGTTTATGATGCAAAGGGGCTACGTGCAGGTTGAGAACCGACTGAACCCAGCCTGTGATTTGTCCAACACTCAGGACCTTGCATGGCCCAGCTGAAGGTGATGTCTTGAAGGTCATGCTGGAGTACTGTGATGTCAAGTAGATGCCAGTGTTTGGGGTGTATTCAAGTCCACAGAACTGTGATCATCCCTTCTCTCCTATATGGATGTGAGACCTGGACTCTGTACTGAGGTCAGATCAAGCAAATGGAGAAATTCCACATGCACGCCATCCATTCCATCCTTGGCATCCATTGGCAAGACCGTGTCTCCACCTGGAGGACTTGGGTCACACGAAGTCCACCACCAAAGTCCCTGATTTTCAGAGCCCAGATGTGGTGGGTGGAACACGCCATGGGAATGGACGACCGCCGTATGCCTTGCCAGCTGCTCTGTCGTGAACTGATGACCATAATGTCATCCTCGCAATTGCTATAAAGGTGCTGTGAAGAAAACCCTCTGCTACTGTGGAATCCAGCTAAGAGAATTAGAAGCTGCAGCTGCTGACAGATCCTGTTGGCGAGCCCAAAAACTGGTGGAAGGCCGTGAACTGTGACGCAGAACATCAGCCACAGTTATTACAACCACGGACTTCCAGTGTCCCCATTGTGCTGGACTGAGCTTCCAAACTGGGACTGCAAAGTCACCTTTGTGTCCACAGATGAACTGCACAACAGCTTGTCTTCTTCAAACCGAAGGACAACCAATATGTTTCTGTCATTCTTATTCTGAGACTTTCCTCCCTTGTTCTAGATGCTACAGGCAGAGGTTATAGCTCGCCGCCATTTATCCTCGAGGCTCATTCTGGTAAAGTCCCACCCAAGCCCAACTACTTGTGCTTTGCACAGCCGACCCAACCCAACCTAAAGATATTTGTAGAAAAGTCAATAAATGTATCCTGCAGCTACATTGGTTTTGATTTTTAAAAAACAGAAGGCACTTCTGGTTGTATCTTACAAATTATTCTGACCTGGATAAAATAAGGTCTGATAAAGAAAGCTTATTGTCATATACACAGGTATAATGTATAGGTGTACAGAAATTCTTCCTGCAGCCAAACACGTGTATAAGGTACCCCAACTACAACAGTATAAATGGCTACAATGAGCCAAGAGAGGAAGATGATAAAGAAAATGATAGATAAGTTCAAGATTCAAGGTTCTTTTTATTGTCATGTCATATACATGATGTACTTCAACTTTTGTCTGCCGTAAGGCAGAGTTACCATGAGCATTGCCCAACACTCCAGGTCCAAACATCTTTCTTTTTTTTAAAAACATTTTTATTGAATTTAATATACAAACCTACATAATAAATGACAATTACATAATGAATCATTTGTATATAAGTAAATACATAAAGAAGGGAGGAAAAAATAATGGGTAGATAAGAAAATATGCATAATTACATTAATAATTATAATAACTTAATCTAGTAATAATCATAATGAATCCAACCTTGTCAGACCATTTATTAGACTATTATATTAAAATAATAAAAATTAAAAAGAGAAAAAAAAACTAAAAACGAATGGACTAATCTAATCTATCCCCTCCCTTGAATCAAGGTGACCTTTTTTTATAATGAAGATTTTTTTTTAAATCAATAATGATGTGGAATCACTGGTGATCCCCAGAGAACTGACAAAGAATTACTGGAACATATAGTAATAATTGGCTCTTTCAATTATAAAAAAAATTCAAAGAGTGGGCCCAATAATTTCTATTTCAATAAAATAGCTCATCTGGCTATCAAAAAATGTAGTAAAAGCTAAGACATTTTTTCTGTGATGCCGATAGAGGTTCATCTGAGTCGTGAGATAAACCAAACAGAGCACTAAATGGACAGGGTTCCAAGTTAATCTCTTTGCAAAATCTCTTTCAATTTTGGGATTCCCAGAACATACAAATCAGATAGCGTTCAAAAATTTTACGTTTCTTCCAAAATAGAAATGGGATAATTTAAATTTCGACATTAGAGTTCTGTGCACCACCTTAAATTGTAATAAGCAGTGTCTTGCACGAAATGAGGAATCATCTGAAAATATTATATTTAAGTCTCTTTCCCAATCTCTTTTGATCCCGGCCATTGGGACTGAATATAAGTCCAGTAAATTAATTTACCTTGAAAATAAAATTGTCTATTTAAAAAACAGATCCAGAGTCTTAGTATTAGAAAGTCAAGGGAAATCCAAAAACTTGGACTGAACAAAATGGCTATTGGAAAGATTAAATTTGGCTGATAATTGTTCGAAAGATGGAAAATTATTTCAAATAAAAATATCCTTGAAACTTTGAATACCTTTTCTATGCCATTCCTTGAAACCTGAATCCAACAAAGATGCTTATCTATAATTGGAATAGCCAGTGGAAAAGCCATCAATTACAAAGAACTTCCTAAACTGAGCCCAAATTCTCAATCTGTTTTTCATCAATGGATTATTTGTTAATTTGGAGAAGGAAAATGGTAAAGAGGATCCTAAAATTGCCAAAAAAGAGGGTTGTTTTTAATAAACTGTAATTCCATTTCTACCCAGGAAGGGTGATTCACTGATTTATCCAAATCTAATAAAATAAAAGTAAATTACAAATGATAATCACCAACAGTATAATCTAAAATCTGGAAGTGATAATCCTCCATTTCATGATAGCTTTGTTTATATGTGGTTTTTTTCCTCGCCAAATATACGTAAAAATAGCTGAATCCAGTGAGCTGAAAAATGATTTGGGGACAAAAATTGGCTATAATCTACCCTGATCACCCTTTTTGGCAACTTCCATATCTCATTGGGACTATCTCTCATACTCGTGAAAATGTCCATGACATTAATCACAAGCCAAAATTAAGTTCACATAGAATTCCTCTTATTCCATCTGAACAGTCTACTGATGTTGAATGTTAGGCCTTGTAAAGAACAATAATTTTGCCATCCATATGGATTTAATTATCAGAGGGAATAATGAGAAATGAAAAAGAAACCTAGTGGGTAATAGGTTCTCCCCTGTGACTGAACGTCTTATTGAATTTAGCCATGTCAAGCTGCTGAAGGTTGAAATGTGAAAGGTGAGGTATTGTTCTGGGCCTTGTAATTTTGTTCAGTAAACTGGAAATAATTGCACCAGTTTCCTCGTGTAGCAATTCTACAAAATGTTGCCAATTGATCCGCAGCTGAATATTCTAAGCTCTGCTTTGGTCTGATCTCACAGGGCATTGTATTTATTTTACAGGTGGCAAGTGTAGATTTGAATGTGAAAGACATGATGAAAACCTGGACATTACAGACAGGATTCCCATTGGTCACTGTTAAATTAGACACCACTACTAATATAATTCACCTCAATCAAGAATGTTTTCTCAGGATCGCTATTTCACAGAATTCATCGTCCTCTTCTTGTTGCAGGTACGGCTATTCAGTTCCTGAAGTTTTGGTAATCGTTGAGCATTTTCCCCAAGAGATTCTAAACTGAAGGATTGATGGAAGAAATATTTGGGCAGTGGTGTTCCCATTTGGTCAGCTAGAGACTTTGCATTGTATTTCAATGTCTTTTTTAAATGCCATCTCTAATTAAGAATAGTATTTGGAGAAAAAAAAATGTCTCAAACCGATAAACCTATAGATTTATTCCTTATTCTCAAGACAATAAACCTGAAAAGTGGAGGGTGTAATGTAGATAAAAAATGAAATTTAATGTAAAATGGCCAAATCTCATTTGAAATGATTCCTGAGGTTTAACAACAAAAAAGTTACATGCAGATGTTATTCCATTAACTATTTCAAGATATGGTTTCCTGTAACTGAACAGTTTTGATCCAAATACGACCAGAATATTGACAGGATTTGTAGGTAGAGGATCAGTATCAATACCTTGACTAGGTTTGGGGTGAGATCTCAATCGGCAGTTTACACCCTTGAGGAATGAATGACTCAGAGTCATCATCTTCAGCCTGTGGAATGTCCATTACCTCCGCAGAGGCTCAAGGACCTCTGCAAACATGCAAGTGCCCCGATGCTATCTGACATTGACCAATTGCGAAACAGTCTCCTCCTATAGGGCAAACTTTATCCCATCAGCATTAAGGTACGCACTATATGTTGTATCATATTGTGGACCAATCACAGAGATGAGTTCGCCTCCCCTCAGATATTTTTCAGTTTTGGTTCCCCCGGTTCTTTTAAATCACGTGATTTTGGAGAAATGAGGGCTAGTCGAATTTTATCAGATAGGCTGTCGTTGACAAGCCGCATGTCCTGGAGCTCCTACTGCCCTTTGGTATCCACAACCATCTCAGCACTCCTCCACAATGTCCCCGACACATGTAAGCCAATCAAGTTGCATTAATCAACATAATTCTGAATTAGACAGACAATCACTTCCATAGCTTTCTACTGTTCCTACACATTGTGAATTGCCTCTGCTCTTGAATCAACCAGAAAATCAAAAGTTTTTAACCTTCCATAATTTTGAAAACAAAAACACTCAAGAAACTCTTAAACATTTGGAAATCTCGTTCAGTTTTTTTCCTCCACATTGGCTCCATTTGGTAGTCTCTATGTAGTCTTGCCACTGTTGGGTAATCCAACATAAATTGGGTGAAGAATGCATCCATTCAGTCTGCAAGGGTGAATCGGAGGAGGGGCTTGCTTGTCTTGTCAATTTTTCATCCCGCCTCCTCCATTCCATTTCCTTTTATGTTTTGGAATGACATCCTCTTCCTAAAAATAACAAATGGTTATCCCATCCTCCCCCCCCCCCAGAAATAAAAAGCTTCATTCAAAAGCTTTGGATTTGCAACCATTTGAACCTCATCTCTCATTTCCATTATTCTATTGTTCCTGCACTCCTGTGGCAATTTCAGATTTCTGTTATCTTTTCCTTTTTGCTCTTCCCTTAGCCACAACTTCTGCGCTCACTAATCTTCACTGCGATTCTTTAATCTTTTTCAGTCAGCACCATGCCACTCACAAAATGCTGGAAGTATTCGGTGGGGTGGTGGGAAGTGGGTGCGGTGGAGTGGGGGGGAGGTGTGTGGTCAGGTTGCATCAATGGAAGACAATATTTGACATTTTGTGTCTGGGAAGAAAGAAGGCAGAAGCCAGAATAAATTGGGAGGGGGGGGTGAAGGGCGAGTAGCATGAAATGGCAAATGATAGGTGAATGCAGACGGGAGGGGGGAAGAAGTGGGAATAATGCAATGGGACGAAGAGGCAGAGAGCCAAGGAAGAGGCTCCGTGATAGAATCGTCGAGCTGAAGAGCAGGAGGGATCGTGGCGAGCAGTGAGAGAGGCTCTCACAGAACTCTTGGAAGAGGGAAGGAAAAGTTCGGGGCTGGCCTACCACAAAGAGATTTTGCAGTGGAGCAGCAAAGCAGGCCACAAGAAAGATTGCAGATGCTGGAAAAGGGGCAAACCAAAATGCTGGAGTAACTCAGTGGATCTGCCAACATCCAATGGACAGACAGCTCCTTGTTTCTCCAGTTATAGAGCATCTACAGTCTTTTGTTTACCACTATGCCCTTGATTCTTACTCTTTTAGTCTCCATCACCTTTGCTTGGTGACCCTCTTCCTGGCTTTCTTTGCCACTTCACATTTAGCCTTTCATTTCCCAATTGATTGGCCTGTGTGTGTAGAGCATTTTTTTTTGTTTTCAGCTTTAACTGGAGTTTCCATTTGTAATTGTATACCTCTATATTTAGAAGTTTATGGATAATGATAAAAAAGATAATGTATCCAAATTTTGCATCTTAAAATCTGAATTGATCCCCCTTGGAACTAAGGGTTAATTTGGAATATTAGGGCTGTTTTACGTTGGGCCTGGCAGCTAGTATTTTAAGAAAACCAAGATTAAAGGAGTATTTTGCACAAATGTACTGAAGAAGCTCAGCAGGTCACGCAGCATTGATGGGAAGTGAAGGGTAGCCAAAGATTCGGGCCTGGGCCCCTTGTCAAGGTACACAAGAGGGAGGGAAATACGTGCACAATGGTGGGATTGCTTCATAGGTGGCAGAAATTGCGGAGGCCAAGATGTTAGATGCAGAGGCTGGTGGGGTGGTAGGTGAGGACAAGGAATCTTGTCCTTGTTACATCTCAAGGTGGAGGGAGCCAGGGCAGATGTGCGGAAAATAGAGGAGATGCGGGTAAGGGCTGAGTTGAAGGCCGTAGAGGAGGTGCCACATTTTCTTGAAGAAGGGGGTCAGGAGGTTCTGGAATCGAAGATCTTGCTCTGGGAGCAGACCTGACTGATGTGGAGGAATTGAGAGAAAGGAATAGAATGCTTCCACATGTTGGTGTGGGAATCGTATGTGGAATTAAGAGTATTATCAGTATTACCATTCAACAATTGAACCAACAATTTTATTTCTTTTGGACTATGAACATTTTTTTATATAGTTGGTCTATTTTTCAAAACACAGTAGAGTTTAAAAAGAATCTGGTGCACTAATTAGGAAATATTCCAAGCTCTTAAATTTATGGACACATATAATGACTCACTAAAGCCAGAGGTGACTATTTCTCTACTGATAGCAAACAATTTCAATTCCGCACGCCCCCTCCCCCCCCATAATTGTGACTTCTGATGTTAATTATGACCACATACATCATGCATATTTGTATAATTAATCTCTTGCATGTAAAATTAGAACAGTGAAAACAATAAACAATTTGGATCAATATAGAAGTATGGAATCGATGTATGAAACAGGGTATTTTACAATTAATGTATTGAGAGTAATTTGTGTTGCAATTGGTTTAAATTATTTTTCTAATAGTGCATGGTAACTTGAAATCTTTTGTTCTGCTTTGAAACAAAGGGTCCGACTCTTTATAGGGCCAAAAGTTTGATATGCTGAAGATTAAAATTAAGAACTATTATCTTGGAATTCAGTTTCCATTAACTCAGCTTCTTCTCTTGTCCAATTTTTAGTAAATGCATCAAAGTGAAATTAATTGTAGTTTTCCTTTTATTTTTAGTAACCTATGGCATATTCCACTGACATTCATCACCAGCAGCTGTAGTGACTATAAACGGCCTGAGTGCATAAAAAAGTGGCTCCTTAAGAATAAAACTGGTAATTTCTTTAACTGTAAACCTTTGATTGACATCTTTTGTTGGGGCTTTGGTGGTTAAGAAGATCAGTTTTGCATGTGTTCTGCATTTTATATAAGTATTGATATTGTGGTAAGAACTAATTGAGATTATATTTCTTTAAAATATTATTGTTCCTTTTATTTAAAGTTGGATTCTTACTCTATTAACAATTAGTCCTTTTTTGTATTTTAATGTTTGTGGAGTGCTAAATGATTTTCATCTTGGCTTAATGATGCATGAACAAATTTTGCTTTCTGAAATCAGGTTATTCTGCAATATTAAAACCACGCTGATGAAGTACCATAAATATTTGAGTGTAATGCAAAAAATTTTGTACTGAAATTTGAGCTCAAAGTAGGGGGGGGGGGGGGGTCGCATTATACATGGGAGTTAAATTTAAAAAAAAAATTCTGCCAGGTTTAAGAATGTAGTCGGCTGCCGATACATTCTATACAACTTGAAGATGCAACCATTGAAAGCTCTGTGGGCAGTAGGATGTTTGCTAGTTCATTTTGAACCACTCCTTATCAGCAGCCGACTACATTGATGGCAGCGCAGCTAGGTTGGGGGGGAGGAGGGAGGAGAGATGGTAAGCATGAATCAGTGGGGAGAGACGCCAGCGTGACTCGAACGGGAGAGGGGGGGAGAGACGGCAGCGCGACGCGGGTGGGAGAGGGGGTGAGAGACGCCAGCGCGACTCGAGTGGGAGAGGGGAAGCGACAGCAGTGCAACTCGGCTGGGAGAGGGGGGAGAGACGGCAATGCGACTAGGTTGGGGTGGAGGAGGGGGGGGAGAGATGGCAGCACAACCCGGGCGGGTGAGGGGGGAGAGATGACAGCGCAATTCAGGTGGGAGAGGGGGAGAGACAGCCGCGGGACTCGGGCGGGCGAGGGGAGGGGGTGTTTTATACACGGGGGTAAAATTTTTTCCCCTCAAAAATGGAGGGGGGTTGCATTTTACACGAATATTTACTCACTAAATGTAACAATTCAAGTGAATACTGTTGTATTATTTGTACAGTCATAAAGTAGATTATTGTTTAATATTAAAGTAATTCTTTCCAACCGTCAGAAGAAAGCCAAGTTATTTGCAGTTTCTTTCCAGAAAAGAGCACAAGAAACTAGAAGCAGGCAAAAGCCACCTCTGTCTTCCCCCACCATTCAATATGATCATGGGTAACCTGACTTCTGCCTCATTTTCCCCACCTGAACCAGTTCCCCATAGCCTTTGTTGGACTTGTGTTAATTAAAACATTCTGGTATTATAACAGCACAGTATAATTATAGTGGTTACATTATCAGACTAACAGCTAGATTTCTGGGTCATTGATTCAGGAGGCATAAGCTTAAATACCACTGGGAGTTTAAATTCAAGTAATGATATTTTTAAAAGTTAATAGTAGTAAACCACAATATCAATGGATTGTTATTAAATCAGAGACACATAAGAGGCTGGAGATGTTGGATTCTGAAGCCAGACACAATCTGGAGGAATTGAGCAGGTCGAGCAGCATCAGTGGGAGAAAAAGAGTAGTCGACGTTTCAAGCTGAAACTGAGTCCTGATGAAGAGTTTCAGCTTGAAACATCCACCATTATTTTTCGACTATTCTCATTACTTATCTGTCTGTTCAGCTTGAGAACAATTTATGATGGGCAGCAAATTGCTGGCATTAACACCAAAGTCCAGCCCCGTGAAGTAATAAATACTTTTTTTTAATGGAATATGATGTGGTTTAACATAATGTATGATTCCAGAAACTCATTGGATTTTCTGTACACACTCTGCAGAAAGTTTATTTAATTGCTAACATTTCAGTCACGGCTTTTCTCTCATGTTCTTGTATGTATTCTTTGTTGCACTGTCTCCTAAGAATAACTGATTCCACAGTGACAGGAATGGACATTCAAGAAGTGATGAAGTCGAGAACGGACATTTGAAGGGTGGCGTGGTTAGCACAGTGGTTAGGGCAATGCTAGTGCCGTCCCAGTGTCCTGGGTTCGAACTTACCACTGTCTGTCAGGAATTTGTACATTCTCCCTGTGAATGCATGGGTTTCCTCTGAGTGCTTTAGTTTCCTCCCACCTTCGAGATGTATGGGGTCAGTAGGTTAATTGGTCACATGGGTATATTTGAGTGGTGCAGGTTCATTGGCCAGAAAGGCCTGTAACTATGTTGTATCTCTAAATTTAAAACAATTAAAAAGTGGAACCCATTATCTAAAATGTAAATATTTAGTCTGTGTTGTCAACATCATAATGACGCAAAAACATTTAGGTTCAATGAAAATACGTGCAGGAGTAGGCCATTTGGCCCTTCAAGCCTATACCACTATTCATTATGATCATGGCTGATCACTTACTCAATACCTGCCGTCTCCCCATACTCACTCAATGGAGCAACAGTATGAAGCTTCAAGCTCAAAATTCTGCACTTGATATCTGCAATTGATATCTGCAATTGTTTGTCTTCACGTTGATCCTTTGCAGGGCCAGGACAGTTGTCTCAAACCAGGAAGAAAGTGAAAAATATGCCCATCAGCAAGTGGCTGATACAGCAGAATTAACATAAATTTAAGGGCAGATTAGATTGCTGACATTCTTTCAGCAAGGTTGGAAGAGTTCACATTGGAACAGACAAGGTTTTAAGTGAATTATTAAAAATTGGCAAATAAATGATCTGTACAGTACTGTTTGAACCGTACAAATACTTTATACTCTCATTTAAACTTGAATGCTCAGTATCTTTTTCTACCAACTTATTTTACTTTGACATCTTCTTCTGGCCGCCCATCCCATAGGATGATGATGGTTCCTTTCAGTCATTTTGTGGGGTTTAGTATGAGGATACCCCACTCCTCAGAAAGGAAGAGTGTGTGCGTGAATGGATTTAGGTGAGTAGGGGGGCTGCACAGGTCCAAACCCACCCTCTCGACATCCTCTCCTGGATCCAGCGGCATGGTGAGGTCCATGATGGCCAGGGGGAGTTCTGTTGTAGTTAATGGCCAGGCCAAGCTTTGAGGCAAGGGATCCCCTTTCCATGCTTCATGGCATGTGTTTGCTAGGTGGCCATTGATCCTTCAAGAGAGTTTGTCTGCTCTTTGACAGATCTTGTTTTACAACCTGCAGGGTGTCTAGCCACCCTCCTTACTAGGCAAGTCTGGTGGAGGAGCCGGTTTAGTCACTGACCACCCAACCATGCAGCAGGTAGTATTGGGTTACATGGTACCAGTAGCACTCCGACGAGTGACCTGACCAGGGTCACTTTGACGTACATCATCACTGAAGACATAGCCTTGATTAGATCCAGAGTCTCTTCAGTTTTCCATTGTACCTTAACTATGACCAGTGTATGACCATATTAGTGGCATGATGGTATACATTGATCTTGGGTCCTCAGCTGTACAGTTGTACTGCACAATAAAAATTCTTTACTATTGACACTTTTACGGTTACATACAGAACCATTAACTTTTATTGGACCTTATCTTTAAAAATGGCATAGACAAAGGAGGAAAAACCCAACACCCAACCCCAACCAACAAATTTTCCGCTGCAACCGTGTCTGCCTGTCCCGCATTGGACTTGTCAGTCACAAACGAGCCTGCAGCTGACGTGAACATTTACCCCTCCATAAATCTTCGTCCGCGAAGCCAAGCCAAAGAAAAAGAAATGCATTTGCACTTTATTTTCCATTAGATACCATTGATCTGAAAGAACCAAGTGTGGCTTGGGTGAAGTTTAACGTGAACATGAGTGGTTACTATATCGTTGATTATGACAAGAGCAGCTCAGAGAAATTAATTGTATTATTACAAAATGATCACTTGGCGATAAGTGATCAGGACCGAGCTGGCCTAATCAATAATGCCTTTGTGCTTGCAAGGTAAGTGCTGCCCTTTGACTCTTTTTAATCATTCAAGTTTGGTGCTTGCTTGTACTACAAATAGTCAACAAATCTGTATGTTTGGTGTTGTTGCTAATTGTTTACTTGGCAATGGTTTATGGTTTAATTAAGATTCATTAAACAACGTTATTTGCAAGCACCTTTATGATTGTAAGATAAAAATATTACTCAGTTTTTGCGTAACAGTAGAATTGATTGTGGAGGTGAAAGGCAGGTCTGCTTAATCTCATTAAATAGTGAAGCAGACTTGACAGGCCAGGTGGCCTACTCCTCGTCCTCTTTTTATGTTCTTAGCATCTATTTTATATTTTAACAGTTGTAACAATCAAATCTCAAAATTTTGGTTAAATGTAGTTGACTATGCTTATTAGACTATGCTACTCATTGGATTTGGTCGTCCTTTCCTCAAAAATATACATTAATCTTGCAGCTGGGTCAAGCAGTCTGATAATGCAAGCTAAATGGCATTCAGATGTTTGCTTACTCAATGGTACAACAGCTGTGACATTCTGGATACAAGGGCATAAGAAATTTGATAAAGCCGTCGGCTTTCTCTGCAAATCTATGACCAAGATGATAGACCTTTCGGGCATGAGCCCTTGATCAAGCCCGAAACGTCGGTTCTGTATCTTTATCTTTGCTACATAAAGCACACTGTTTGACCTGCTGAGTTTCTCCAGCGTTGTGTTTTTATTGAAGTTGGGGTAGTGCAGTTAGTAAAGTGGCAACTTAATATGAGGATGGAAGTTGGCTCAGAACATTGTGATGTGAAATCTTATTGGAGGAAATTACAAGGGGCAGGAAGCATTGCCAGGTGTCATCTATTGGCCTTAACAGTTAGTCAAGATGCAGGAAAGTGTAATGAAATGGGAAATTAGAAGTACGTGCTACTTTCTTAGTGCAGTTGTTATCATGGGTAACTTTAATGCATACATGGATTGATCAAACCAAACTAACAATTATACTATGTGGCTGGGTTTTTTTATTAAGACCACTATGTTGAGGAACCAATTAGAGAATGGGCTTTTCCTGACTGGTTTTGGGCAATGAGTAAGAAATGATCTTGTGCATGGTCGCTTTGGAAAGAATGGCCATGATGTTTGAGAATGCTTGCTAGAACGTCAGGTGAAGTACTCGAATCAAAAACTAGCGTCCTTCACCTGGGCAAAGAAAACTGAAGGTTTGAGACACAAGTTTGCTCTGATAGATTTTCAAATCACAAAATGGGTAACGATTTGGTGTTGAACTGTGATCTTCAAAGTAATATTTTTTAATGAAACTGTTCAGGCTGTGAAATATTTTGAGGGTTGCACAGTGATTTTTGGTTCTGGGTTGATCCTGATCTCTCTGTTCACATATTCTCCCTGTTTTTTTTTGCTCCCAGTTTATTTTCAAACACTGAAGACTTGTTGGTACATTAGTTGGCTACTGTGAATTGCCCTACTGTCGGTGGGTGGCAGGAATTGATAACAGATGAGTGAGAATAGGTATCAGGCTAATGGTTGGAGGAATGTGACTGATGAATTTTCTCTGAGCTGGCATAGATTCAATGAGCCAAATGGTTTCTGTATTGTAAATAAACATGATAAGAAACTGACCACTATGCAAGTAAAAATCAATCCTGAATTTTTCAGATCAATGTGTTTTCACCTTGTCCTTTAGTGCAGGGAAAATCTCAGTGAAGACAGTGCTGAATCTGACAAGCTATTTGAAGTATGAAGACAGCCCAGTACCAATAGTTGAAGCATTGGTGCAATTCAACAGGATCTATATGCTCATTCAAAAGAGGGGTAATCTCTCGCTCTCTAATCGGGTGAAGGTATCAGATGTCTTTCAACTTCACTGTCTTGTTAATTTGCCATGTATCTGCCGCAAAATCCTGGGAATGTGTTTGTAGAATCATTGTGTTCTACTTGCATAAAGCTCCAGTGACTCTAATGGATTTGACCCAAAATTCCATCAGGGCTGCATAGCCTTTTTTCAATATGTGAAAATTGCTATTTCTGGAGCAGAAATTCAATAATGAAATAAATCGTGCATGTATATAGGTACTTCTACATAGAACAAACATGTGTGTGATTACATCATTCATAGAGCATTGGTCATTCAGAGCATTGCTTGGAGAAGATGGGTCAAGGTGATTCAAAGCATGCCTGTTGCTGATCATTCATTTCACACAGGTTTCATTAGCATTGGATGTTCTGCAGAAGTAAACTTTAAAAGGGATCTTCCTGGGCATGTTTACAACTGACAATGAGAATCCAATTAGGAGTAGGTCACCTTTAAGTTATTTACGTACCGGCTTCCCTTTGAGACCTCTTCCCCCACCCACCCCATGTAGTGACAATCCCAAACTCTTAACCAAGCTCGTACCCCATGCCCAATATCCAAATGACAATTGTTAACAAGCTCAAAGTACTCCTATGCAGCAACCATTCCCTACTACTTGGCACTCCTCCAAAACCACCACCAATCAAAAAACACCAACACTGCATGTATGCGTCCTCCTTTGTATATTCTGTATTGGCACAGGATGTGAAACCTTTTCCTAGAGTAAGGTCGATTCAATAATATCTGTTATCATGACCCAATGAATTTCCAAATAGTGGGGGGGGGGCTTCACCGATAGTAATTTGTGTACCACTTTGCTGATGACGTTCTAGGTAACTGAAGCTTGATATTCAATTAATATAACTGATGAACATACATAATTATTCTCACAAATTTTTGAAAATATGCACTGTAAATATTTGTGTATAATGCGAAAAACTTTCCCCCTTTTTTCCCTCAAAAATAGGGGGGGGAGGTCACATTATATACGAGAGTAAAAATTTTTTAAAATTCTGCAGGCGAGCGGTAGTCAGCAATGCGACTTGGGCGGTTGGGCGAGCGGAGAGATGCCAGCGCGACTCGGGCGGGTGAGCGGTAGTTGGCAGCGCGACTCGGGCAGCCGGGCGGGCGAGTGGTAGTCGGCAGCGCGACTCAGGTGGGTGAGGGGAAGGGGGGTTGCATTATACACGGGGGTAAAATTTTTCCCCCTTTTCCCCTCAAAAATGGGGGGGGAGTCGCATTATACATGAATATTTACGATAATTCTGTAATGCTTTTATTTTTAGAGCATGAAGTCCCAAATCCACGGGAACAATACTTTTGAATGAAACATTTTTCAATAGTTATCTTTCCCGCGTTTTAGCTTTATTTTGTGTTTAGTAACAGATTGGGATGGTTCTGAAATGTGATAATTGCTGCTGATAAATTGGAATATATTTTGTGCATCATGTCCAAACTGTTTGTGTCTGTTTTGTAGGAATACATTTTTGATATTTTTGGAGACTTGATTGACCAACAAACATGGAGCAATAATGGATCATTCTCTGAAAGGCAACTTCGTTCCAAACTTCTTGCTACCGCATGTGATTTGAAATATGACTCTTGTATTCAGAACGCAAGTAATCTGTTTACCAAGTGGATGAACAGTTCAGACTTAAGTCTGTAAGTAGTCTCAAGTCTGTAAGTAGACTCAATGATGTAACCTTTTTGCCTTAAGTTCAAAGCCTCTAAGATATATTTGAATCTCCAATTGTCGATTGTTAATGTTCGACCATAAGGCATAGGAGCAGAAATAGGTAGGTAATTCAGCCCATCGAGTCTGCGCTGCCACTTCATCATGAGCTGATCCATCTTCTCCATTGCCTGGCTTCTCCCCATAGCCTTTCATGCACTGGCTAATCAAGAACCTATCAATCTCTCCCTTAAATGCACCCAAGGACCTGGCCTCCACAATTGCTTGTGGCAACAAATTCCACAGATTTACCACCCTCTGGCTGAAGAAATTCCTTGGCTTCTCTGTTCTAAGTGAACATCCTTTAATCCTGAATTTGCACCCTCTTGTCCTGGACTATGGAAAACAACCTTCCTACATCTACTCAGTCCACGCCTTTCAACATTTGAAATATTTCATTTAGATCCCCCTCATTCTCCTAAATTCCAATGTCCAATATTTGTAATATTTAATTGCTTATCTATGTTTTAATGTAGCATGAATATATCATTCCACAGAATTTTTTTAAAAATCTCTCCAATAATGAACTTGAATACATTTGTTTTTTTTATTGCTGCATTGGATTGGGATATTTCTAGCAGGTCCAATGGTTATTGTTCTTTCCTAATTGCCCTTTATAATGTGGTGATGAGTTGTTAACTTGAACCACTGCAGACCTGTTTGTGGAAATAGTCCCACAACCAAGAGACACCTGAAAGGCTGCAGCCATTGGAATCTGGGACAGACAACAGTCTGCTGGAGGGACTGGAGTCCTGCACTATTATCACCATTACTTGTAAACCAGTATCTATTTATTATCAGTGGTAATAATTGTGGGGATGCCTAAACTTAAATCACAATTTAAGTTTCCATCTCACTATTCCTTTCTACTTGGGGTGGGGTTGGGGGGGTGGTGGGCAGCAGCAATCATCTTCATTTGCACTATCTCTCAAAATTTTTGTTTTACCACATTCTTTCCTCCTCTTCAACTTCTTTTCAAGCTTGTGTTATAGAAAATGAATATGGAAGTGAGAAAAGAAGGTATCATCCAATCCAACAAGTAGTGCAAAATAGATGTTCAAACCTCATTTTATTGATTTATTTTTGCTTCTAAAATGTATCTGAACCTTTCCATATTCTTTCTGTTCAGTCCTTTCTAAATTGTCGGTCTCAGTTTCACTTTTTTTAAATTGCAGGTTGCCATCTGATCTGACTACAACAATCTTCACTATTGGAGCACGTACTCTTGAGGGCTGGACGTTTATGTGCCAGATGTACAGCCATTTGCAGTCGAAGACGGACAAAAGCAAAATGCTTACAGCCATGGCAAAAACCAACAATGTTCACCATCTGATCTGGTTTGTGGGATGTTAACTTCTGTGCCAACTGACAGTTTCATTAAAATAACAATCACAATTAATGTGGATAGAATGCATTTATATCTTTTCTTTTAAGATATGTTCAGCATCTATGGCATGTTTCAACTCTAACAAAAGATGTCAGGTTGAATCTTCTGCTTTTTAAATATTCATCAGAACATTCCCAAATGGTTGCCTTAAGTAAGACAACATTTTGGAGGGAAATTTCCTCTATTCTTGAAAATTGTATATATATTTACACACCAATATATAGATTATTTAAAATGTAATCAAGTCCATAGCCCAACAAATTAGTCTCGGAACAGCTTTTACACGAAATACTGAATTATTGGATAAAACTCATTTTAATGATTATTTTTCAGTGTTTCTCACCAGATAACTAATGGATTATCTTTGCTTGACTCTCAGGCTGATGTACAACAGCTTGCATCATGACACCATTCGGACACAGGAACTACCTTTTATTCTTGCTACTTCCAGCAGAACCCCAGTTGGATATCTTTTTGCTTGGGATTTTGTCAAGGAAAATTGGGATGAACTGATTAAGAAGTAGGTACTTAATGCTGATATTCTTTTATAATTATATCTAATGTGCACATTATGACGCCTAAAAATACATTTGACTTTTGCATACGCTTTAGCACATAGAAATTGGACTTGTAATTTGTCCTTTACATTACATCTTCCAATTGATTTTAAAAAATTGTGCACATTGAGATTTCATTTGTTTATCTTCTGTAATATTCATCATATTCCCTCCACAATGCCAAAGGCATCATTTTGTTTCCAGTCATAATATGTTAAGTCAGGTTTGTTCAACATTATTAATAAATAATGTACACAAATATGTATATTCTAACCACCAATGTTAAGTTAATTCAATGCTATTAGCATTGTGTACCTCATTAAAAAATTAGGTATTTAATAGTTCATTCCTTGGGCTTGTAAACAATATATCTGAAAATATAGAGCACTCTGTTTCCATACTCTTTTCAAAATTTTGGGAGGTGCTTGAAAGAAGAAGGTATGGCTCAGGCCCAAAATATTGCTTGTGTATCATTGCTATATAAAGTACACTGTTTGACCTGCTGAGTTTCTCCAGCATTGTGTTTTTAACCATGTTAAGTGATCTTCTTTGAGTCGAACAATTTAAAGTTCAGTCCATGAAAATGCTTAATTTTTCAAACTCTATTATTAGGTTTCATCTCGGATCGTTTTCTCTTCAGACCATTATCACTGAAACTACATCACAATTTTCAACGAAGGCCCACCTGCTTGAGGTTAGTGATGTTTTGATTGTGAGTATATTCATACCAATTTTAATTTTTAACTGTATGGTACATCCATTGGTTTGGCTTTGATTAGTGTAAGCAGGCCTCAGCCAATTTAGTTGCACATAATGATTGATACTGATATATAGTATAAAAAGATTTTTTTTTTTAAATGTGTACTTTAAATATTTTGTCATTGGAAATCATATTGTCCCAACATGTTTATAATAATGGAACTGATTAAACTATTAACTATATCAAACATTTTAAGGAATAAAAATGGTTATTGATGAGGAAGAAATATTAAATTAAAATTTCCTGCAAAACAGTCCAGTTCCTTGTAAGATAGAATCAGGAACAAGTGGGAATGCACATGAATAAAATGCTGTCTTTCTGAACACCCTAGGATATTTGAAATTGCATATTAAGAACTTGCTGGAAATCATGTGCTCAAGTCTGTATGCGTTTAAATTATATTTCTTTCCTCTATTTGCCTCCTTCTCTGACTGAATGGTCCGGGATCTGTCATTTTGCATTCTCATGTGCCTTTCACTCAGATGCAATCTTTTATAGTTTCATGATAGTACAATTATGAAAATTTAACTACAGGGCACAATATTGTCTCTTAGACAAAAAAATCTTCTCTTTGGCTAGAACCTCAACTCTTGGATGCAGTCCTTTTGCCCTTTTATTTCTCTTTAAGCTTTATTTACCACTAATTACCATTCCTTTTAAATTTATAATTTAATTTACCATATACAGTCATTCCTATGTAAAGGTTGAATCCCTTCCCCTTTTTTTTGGCCCAAAATTGCATATTTTCCATATATCCCATGTAGAAATTGATTCTACCCCCCCTCCCCTATTTTTTGCCCCGACTTACCGCCCACCTGAGCTCCCAAAGTCCTGACCATGAGCCCCTCACTTCGGCCATCCACCCTCCTGAATGCTTGACGCCTCGGCTGCCCGCCCATCGGAGCTGCCGACACCCGAATGCGGATTCTCTCCTTGACTGCCCACCCACTGGAGCTCCTGGTGCCCCAAGCGCAGACTTGTCACCTGGTCCTGGCCATCCGAGCTCCCAACACCTTGAATGATGCAGATTCATATGGCAAAGTAGTATCCATGTTAAAGTCGGCACCCTCCAAATTTGACTCAAAGAATTGGTCTCCAAAACTCAACTATTGCATGAGTATGTATGGTAATTTAATTTAGACATACAGCATGGTAACAGGCCCTTCCAGCCCCTGAACCCATGTTGCCCAAATACCCCAATTAATCTCCAGACCCTGTACGTCTTGAAGGGTGGGAGGAAACAGGAGTGGCCTGGAGGAAACCCAAGTAGAGACGGGGAGGAACTACAAGCTACTTACAGATTCTAACCCAGGTCTCTGTAATAGCACACTAACGGCCACCCAATATAAAAATAGTGCCCCTTCTAAGATTGTGTATACTTTGTGAAACTAATCAGAAATTATCCACTGGATTACTACATAGACCAGCTTTTAGAATGCCTTGGCACCCATTTTTAACAAAAGTAATGGGAGGAGAAGCAAATTATTTTATGTAGCAATACACTGGTTCTCAATCTTTTTCCTTCCACTCACATATCACCTTAAGTCATCCTTTACAAACCGCAGAGCACCTATGGCATCCTAAGAGAAAATGTAGCACCTGCCATCCGTTTAAGGAATATAACCTTTGTTCCACTTTTTCTAATTTACACTAATCCTTGTTTTATTTTTAATCATAGGTCCAAACATTTTTTGAATCACTGGCGGACAAAACTTCTCAGCTTGGATCGGTCAAAGAGGCTCAGGAAGTGATTCGTTTGAACATTCAATGGATGGAGGAAAATATGAAAAATCTGGATAAACAACTGTAGAAATTTTTCGTAGTTCCGCAAATTGAAACCTGTATACCTATGTGCTAAATGAATCTAAATTGCAGTTGTGTAAAGCAAGGTTAAGTCTATTGTCATTTGCAACTTCAGTTTGCACTATTGAAGAGTTGTATTAGCTCAGGGTGACTTGAATATTAATTTTATCTGTGGGGAGCTGCAAAGCAAACCTTAATGGTTTTTGGTAATGGGTAAATGTATATACAAAACGACATTTTTTTAACAAGCAAGATAACCTATTTGGTTGTAGCCATTTATCACGTGTGGAAAGAATAAGAAATTGTTTTCTAGCAACTAAAGGTGGAGTGTTCAGCTTGGCTTTTAATTTTTGTGTTATTTTAGCAATTGCTTTTCAGTAAAGACTTTTCTTGCAATTAGGTTTTGACTTAATAGGAAACTTGGTGCATCACTGGCCTTCTCTGTAACAAAGACAAAAATGAAATGACACTTCTTTGTGAAGCATAATCTTTCCAAAAAACAGTGTATGGTGGACACCATGTATTGCTTTAACTATATCAGTTACAGGAATCCATACATCTTCAATTACAGAGGGGATCTCAGAGACATTTCAAATTTTGAAAGGTTTTGATAGATGTAGATAAGATGTTTCCCTTGGTGGGTGAATCAAGAATAAGAGGTCACAGTCTTAAAATTAGAAGTTATCTGTTTAAAACAGAGATGAGGAAGAACTTCTTTTGTCAGAGGGTCGTCGATCTGTGGAACTCACTGCTGCACACAGCGGTGGAGGCCAGATCACTGGGAGAATTTAAACAGGAAATTGATAATTATCTAATTAGTAAGAGTATCAAGGGATATGGGGAAAAGGCTGGAAAATGAGCATGGTTCAACTTAGTGCAGTGTCACAGAACAGACTCGATAGGCCTAGTGGCCTGCTTCTGTTCTGCTTCTTGTGATCTTGTGACCAAAAAAATGAGTCTAATCTCCAAAATGACTTGTACAATTGTTGGGATACCATTTGTTAAGAATCTTACTTGAGTATCATCATAAACCAGTGACCCTTGCTTTTGTACCTTTTCAATTTTTTTTCTTCACTTCCATTGTATAGTTGCTACTGAATGTACACTTTTATTAACTAAAGCTATAGGCTATATATAAAGAAAATTGCAAACTTACAAAGCTTTTTTCAAAGATTCTGTGATCATCTGAGCTTTGCTACTATAAGTTGTGTCATCAGAATTGTTCAACAAAATTAGTGCTACTTCTCACTGACAGCATGTATGTATTTAACAAAAGTACAATTAATTGTAATTAAAATGCAAGGCCATCCGAATTTAATGTTGAAAAAAAACTACTGTATATCAGTAGATGTTGCAATAAATATTTTGACAGGTGGTGATCCTGTGTCAAAAATGCAATGCGGATTTAGAAATTGTGGAAGTTGATCAGTGGTGTTCAAACTATGCGAATCGTCTAAAAGAGTATGCAAAAAAAAAATCAGCTACTTCTAGAGTTAATGCATTTGTTAGCCTCATAATATGAATTGAGAAATATTAGGTAGGATGGTTTACCAGTGAGTCAGGTAAATCATGCTTTCAAACCATTTTTGAAGAAAACAGGAGGAGTTTAATTAAATGATTACAAATAACAAATTCAGAAGTATCCAACCATGACACAAGTAAGTTCCACATTGACAACTGCTGTTCTTTTTTTTCAATGAGGTGAGCTTTTTTAAAAAATTTGGTAATGTAACTAGAAACGTGAAATGTTTAACCTATATGTGTGCAGCTTAAATGGAATTTAAGCAAAGTTTTAAAAACAAGGTGAACCTCCCCAAAATATTACCATTGTATTGAGAGTGTGCTCGTCACTTGGGTGTAGAGCAGGAATTCATTTTTTTCAATGTTTGGAGTTTGTCAGGTAATAATTATTAGCTTTCAAATAAATGTGCTACATTTGGAAGCCTGCATTTATTTTAGCATTTTAATAAAAATGGGAATAACAAAAGTGCAAATATTTTCCTGATCAAAATGTCCATAGAATTGTAAATCTATTTAAGATGTTTGGTTTGTATTGTTTTGAAGCTTGGATACACAATACTTAGCTGGAATACAATCTAATGCAAATTGAAAAAAAAATGTTTGAAGTATTTTCTTCCATTCCTCTATGAAGCAGATTAATAAATTTTAATAGTTTTGGACTTGTGTACTTATTACTGAACAGCAAACAAAGCATTTGGTGAAAATAAATTGATGGAATCTCTAACTGGACAATGTAAATTAATGTACAAGGTTATAAACATTTGTATTTAACTTAAACAACAGATTGCTCCAATATTAAACTATTTAAAGTTTTAAAAAAGGCTATTTAATGTGGAATCTTTAGTTCTTAAAAATATACATATTGGACGAACTGAATTGTTCATGTTCTGAACAAGTTGTACTATATAATCACAGTGATCTCCAGTTATTAAGGCATGTCTGAAGTCATTTTATCTTTGTTGTAGGATGCAATAGGTACTCTGTGATAAGTAAGGCATTACTTAAGGTGGTATGTGAGTGGTATGCAACTGCTGCAACCGTGTTTCCCTGTCCCGCATCGGACTTGTCAGCCACAAACGAGCCTGCAGCTGACGTGGACATTTACCCCTCCATAAATCTTCGTCCGTGAAGCCAAGCCAAAGATGTGAGTGGGGAGAAAAAGGTTGAAAACCACTGCATTACACATAATACTAAAGCATTTAATTAGCCTTCAGAAGCAACAATTGGATAAAGAAGCAAAATCTATCATAGCTGGGTGATCTTCTAATTTGTGTTTCCAATGGGAACCAAACTGCAAAATTTAAAATTATGATAAAATTATTCTTATGTTGCTGGATTGACAGAAGTCACTGAAATTTTAAATCAAGTCAAGTTTATTGTCAACTGCATCACATTATATAGATAAAAAGGAGATGGTTGAAGATTTACATATAGAAAGCCCACAAAGATCCCCTTCCCTAAACCAAGTCCTGACCAGGAAACCTGAACAGTTTTGATTAGATTCTCAAATCACTTTGTTAAAAAACCCCCCTGCGTGCTGTAATAGAGTTGGGAAAAAAATGAGGTGGCCCTATTGAAGTAGATGGAGAAAAGTTTTATTTTATTCAGATTTAACTTCAACTTTGATTTTTTTTTAATAAAAGGAAAGAATTTGAAGGTACAAGAAAACTTTAAAAATAAAGGCTTAGATTATGTTCTGTTGCATCCAACAAAATTAAAAATTTTCCTTCCCGGAGGCAAGAAGAAATGTTTTAATGATTCTAAAGAGGCCCTAAACGTTGGTTCTAATTTGAATACTTCTCAAAAACAAAATTAGATTTTTGAATATGCAGGCATCTAACCTTTTATCTGAGATCATAGGGACTAGAGACCAGACACCTGTTGTTGTTCAGAATCGTCCAGATTTCAGAATAATTTGATTTCTGCCTGAGTTGCACTGCTGTCTCTCTCCCCACCCCCCACCTCTCTTGCCCAACCGAGTTGCAGTGCTTTCTCTCTCTCGCCCCGCCCCCTGTTGTACCAGTGCCAGGAGAACTTGGTTCCCCTGCGCTAGCGCTGGAACATCAGTTTCCGCTGTGTGTGGGATTATGGGTAGAGATGACGGGCATTGAGCTGCTGCCAGGCCAACTGAAAGTGTTGCGATGCGGAACAGGCATCAGTATAGGTGATTCAGAGGTGCTTATAAAGTAGAGGAATGCATCGGGATACATGGGAGATGAGCTAGGGTTATGATGGGTCATGCTTGGTGCCAAACTCCATCTTTGATGAGCAGATGTCATCCACTGAAAAAAGTGCTGGCTTTTGGAATTCTGAGTAGAAGGTTAAGTACCTGTATTATTGTATATATAATAATGATACTTTACTTATGTTGATATATAGAAATGAATGATAAATATAGATGTAGAGAGCTCCAAGAAGATTGGATAAAGAGAAGGTCTCTAAATCAGTGACATGGACACACTTCAGTATCGGGGAAGAATTGGGGCCAATTTTTTGGTGGGTGGTGCCAGGAGAGATAGTTCAAAGAGATGGGAAAGGATTTTATGGTGATTGTCAATATATTATGGGTTTTTTAACTTTATTTAAATCTTGTTTTAATTTTTATTTTATTGCCGATGTCTGTGCCAAGGAAAGATCAAGAAAGATGTAAGAGAAAGGCAAGGATAATAAAAAAATGTCTGGGGTATGATTAAATTCGTAAGTTTCAATGTTCACAGGCTCAAAATTTTCTTAAGAAAATTCAGTCGAATATAGTGTTATTAGAGGAGACCCACCTCAGCCAACAAGAAAGGAAAAGTAGCTGTTAAAATAAAGAAAAATGTCCCATTTATGGTCCAAGATGTGGTCGCCAATCCAAATGGAAGGTTTGTGATGATGCAGTGACAGATATACTCAGAATCCTGGACACTTATGCCCCAAATTTTGATAGCAAAAAATTTATTCAGGATATATTTTTAAAACTAAGTGATGGGTGCAAAAATATTTTGATTGGAGGGAATTTTAATTTTTTGTCTGGATCAAGTCATGGATAAGTCAGCAAAGAAAATAACCAGGGCATCTAAATCTACCTTGGCCTTTATGAAAGATCCAAATTTTATTGACATCTGGAGAAGACAGAATCCAAAAGAAAGATTATTCTTTTTACTCAAGACAATACATTTCTTACACTAGAATTGATTTAGTTTTGACATCAGCTCAATTGGAGGGTAGGATAGTGACCGCAGCTCAGCTATGGTTAGATCGTGCACCCTTGATATCCATTATAATGCCAGGCAAACAAACCGTGATGGAGAGGCAGTGCTTAAATACACTAGTGTTGGGAAAACCTGAATTTTGTAGTTTTGTTAGAGCTCAAATTGAGTTGTTCTGTGAGATGAACTGCCCCTCTACTGAGGATAACTTCTTAATTTGGGGCACTTTGAAAGCTTATTTAAGGGGCAAAATCATTGGATTTAAGAAAAGTATTAAAAAGTCATGAAGGAAGTTAGTGCTTTAGAACAGGAAATATCTTAATCAGAAAAAAAAATGACTGAAGAAAGGGTATGGAAGATAAATAGAAATCTGATGAACTAGAAACTCGAATACAACATATTACAAACATAAAAGACAAAAAAAAAACCCCTAATTTTAAGATCAAGACAGCAGATTTATGAACTGGGGGAAAACCCCATAAAATCTTGTCCTGGCAAAGAAAGGCAGAAGTAACCTCGAGAATAATGTGATCCAAACAGGGGACAGTAATATATAAACCAAAAGAAATAAATGAAACATTTGAAAGGTTTTTATAAAGAATCTGAATTTGTGAAAGAACATACAAAAATAGATGAGTTCTTGCATCTATTAGAGCTACCAAATTTAGATCAAGGGGAGAGAGAGGGGGGGGGGCTGAATGCCCCCTTTCTCAAATGAAGAGATTACACAGACTTCGACCTCTTTAAAGCTGGAAAAATCACTGGGGGAAGATGGTTTCCCTGCTGAATTCTATAAAGAATTTAAAGATCTTCTAATGCCCCTTCTTATGAAGGGGTGGAAAAAGTGGCAGAGATGTACTTTCTCACAGAATCTTTTTAACAGCTATCATTCTGATAATTCCATCAAAGACTGGGATCCCTTCCACCCTGCCTCCTATAGACCAATCTCTTTACTGAATATGGATCATAAAATTATTGCTAAAATATTAACTAATGGATTGGCAAAATATCTACCAAAATTAACAAATCCAGATCAAACTGGATTTGTTGAAAGAAGACAACTGACAAACAACATAACTAGGTTACTTTCTATAATACATTTAGTTTTGTCAGGACCGAATCATGGCTCTAGATGTGGAGAAGGCCTTTGACAGATTGGGATGGGACTTTCTTTGCAAGATATTAGAGAAATTTGGATTGGGCCAAACATTTATTAATTGAGTGAAGACACTTTACCTTAAACCCCAAGCTAAAATTATTATTATAAAAGGACAAATGTCTCTAATTTTTCCATTGAATCGGTCCACCAGAATTGGTCCATTATCCCCAGTACTGTTCATACTGGCAATAGAACCACTGGCAGAAACCATTTGGCAGGATCAAGGCATAAAGGGGTTCAAGGTGAGCCAGGTGGATCACAAAAGCAATCTTTTTGCTGATGGTGTGTTAGTATATTTGACCCAAGGAAGTTGCTGACTAAGTTAAGGACCAGACTGGAAGATTATGGGAAAGTTGTAGGTTATAAAGTGAATTTAGATAAGAGTGATATTATTAACAAATGGAGATTATAGATAATATCAACAAGGAAGTCAGTTCAGGTGGCTAGAAGAAGGCATAAAATATTTAAAATTAAAGTAGATAAGAATGTATGTTATTTGCACAAACTTAATTACCTCCCCTTGTTCCAGAAGATTGAGGAGGACCAAACTAGATGGAGAGCTCTGCCTATAACATTGATAGGCAGGGTTAATTGTATCAAAATGAAGGTGATGCCAAGACTTCAGAATCTTTTTCAATCATTGTCCATTTCATTACCTCACAGCTTTTTAAGGTACTTAACGAAGGTGTCAGCAGGTTCCTATGGAATGGTAAGATGGCTAGAATCTCCATGGAGAAATTAGCATGGGATTATAATTTAGGGGTTCTAAAGTTGCCTGATTTTAAAAAAAAATATTGGGCAGCCCAGGCAAAGTTTATTGCATCATTTCTTTGATGGAGAAACTAGCCCATCCTTTCACAAATTGGTCTACATTTAATAGATGAAAAGATAGCAGAAGAATTTATTTACAAATGGAATACTAAATTCATTTCAAAGAAATGAAAAATCCTATACTAAAACATATACTGCAAACTTGAATACTTTATTTTAAAATTTTCATACATATATATAATAATTTGTATGCATTCATCATATTGTACAAATTAATCCTGACTGCTAAAAAATGATACCCCCTCCCCTTAACAAACTGTCCCTAATCTCAACCCCCTAAGCAAAATCAACAAACAGTGCTTACAATTTTTTGTAGTATATAGTAATATATTAAAGGAAGAAAGAAACTAAAAATAACTCCTGGATTGGACTAGGATAAGCTATTGAACACCAAAGACTTTATCAAAGAAGCAAGTATCTTAACTCATCTTATTGTAGGATCCAGCAATCAGAAGAGATAATATTAAACAACCATACCTATCTTTTGCATATATGGGCTCCATATTTGTAAATATATATTATATTTATTCTTCAAATTATAACTAATTTGTTCTAAAGGAATACACTTGGATTTCTGCATGTAATCAATCTACACTTTTTCACAATTTTCTTTTGATTTAGTGAAAGTTTCAATTTAGTGTTCATCCCTTCCACGTTCCCTAATAAAAATAGGTCAGTGTTTTGTGGGTATGAAATAATAGTGATTTGTTCTAATAGTTCCCCTACTTTCACCCAAAAAGGTCTCAATTTTGGACAAATCCATGTAGAGTTCAGAACTGTACCTTCTATATTGCAGCGATTTTATTCTATGCAACTTGTATGGTGTGATATATAATTGATGCATAAAATGATACTATCTATATTGTACATTGATTGTGTTAGTCATATAATCTCTGCACAAGTCTGTCCATGTGCGTTCATCTATTATAATATTCAAATCCTGTTCCCATTTTGTTTTAGATGTATAAAGCCCAGTTTAGACGTTGCTCTTTGCAACAAAAAGTACATTGCAGAAGTACATTTCCGTACAGTCCCTTGCCAAATAAGAGTTTCTACTTCACTACAAGGGAGTAATAATCACTCTGATCCTAGTTTATCTCTTAAAAATCTTTTTATTTGAAATTAGACAAAAAGCATATTTCTCTATGTTTCATATTTATCCTTCAATTGAGTAAAGGACATTAACTGACCTGTTCATAATAATCTTCAATGACTCTAATTCCTTTACCAGACCATAATTTCAAAAACTGGTTGTCACGCGAGAAAGGTATCAAACTATTTCTGAAACAAAGGGGTATTAGGTGATATACCTCCTTTTGTTCCAATTTCCCCATCTATCTTACCCCAAATATATATGAAATGCTTTAATAAAGGTATATTTTTAATTCCTGTCATTAGTCTTGAATTCCATTTATAGATAAAAGATTCAGCTGATTTTTCTCCAAGTTTTCCTAATTCTATGTGTTACAGAGTTCTGTGTTGTGTATTGACCTATGTGTTGTGTGGTTTTATGTTAAAAAGTAACAGTTTTCCTTTAAGAGCCAAGGTGAAGGTGGGCTGCTGAGAGAGTGGAAGACGGACTGGGCATGTGCAGAAAATGATCTAAAAATTTCTGGACTTGGATGATAAACCACCACTGGGTGGTGCTGTGGAGTGGCAGGAGGCCCAAAACATGAGTCATGGTCTGGAGGACAGTTTAGAATGTTGGGATTTCAAAAAGGAATGAACATTCCAAAGGCAGCCAGAGGATCCGGACCAAGCGAGTTGTTCCTCTCTCTGCAAGCAACACAAGACAACTTTGAATTTTGTGCTCTCTCTCTCTCTCTCTCTCTCTCTCTCTCTCTCTCTCTCTCTCTCTCTCTCTCTCTCTCTCTCTCTCTCTCAAAGATCTTTTGGCTTCAGTTTACCAAACAAACTGAATTTTGTTTATGATCTTTCCTTCGGTTGAGATCAAAGTTTTTTGAGTCTTGTGTGTCTTGGGTATTTTTTTTGACATTGCGTATAGTCTTCTTTAGTAAAGACCATAACTTCATTTTTATCCCAATTTATTTTATAACCTTATACTTGTCCATATTCTTCCAGCCTAAGATGCAATTGCCTTAAGGATGATTCAGGCTTAGTCAAATAAATCAATACGTCATCTGGAAACAAACTAATTTTATGTTCTTCATTACCAACTCTGAATCCTTTATGGACACATCTCATCTAATTATCTCTGCAAGACGTTCAATTGCTTACACAAATAATGCTGGTGATAAAGGACATTCTTGTCTACTAGGCCTTTGTAAGTGAAACAGGGCAGAAATGTGCCCATTGGTTTCTACTTTAGCCTTTGGCTAGTGTACATTGCTTGAATCCAGTTAATGAAGGGTTGTCCAAGTCGAAACTTTTCTAAAACCTTAAATAAAAAGTCCCATTCCAATCTGTCAATTTTTTCTGCATCTAATGCTACAGCCACACTTAAAACTCTTTTTTGCGCTAAATGGATAATACATAACAACCTCACCACATTATCAGCACCTAATCTTTGTTTAACAAAACTTGTTTGATCTCAGCATTTATTTACTTTGGTAATAATTTATTTATTCTGTTAGCCAAGACTTTGCAACAATTTTATAGTCTGCATTCAATAAAGATATTGATTGGAATGAAGCAGGCTTTAGAGAATCTCTGTCTTTTTTTTGGTATTATCATAATTAATGCAATTGAAAAAGATTCAGGTAAAGTGTCTGTTACTGATGCTTGTTAGATCATATACATAAATAAGGGAAGGAATAGGTATTTAAATTTGTTATAGAATTCAGCTGGAAAGCCATCTTTCCCCAGGGTCTTATTACTTTGCAATGTACTCTTTGCTTCTTTAATTTCTGACCGGTCAATGAGGGAATTCAACGGCATCTGTTCTTCCAAGGATAGCATAGGCAAATTTATTTGAGATAAATATTTGTCAATTTTATTTTCATCTTTTAAATATTCTGAATAAAAGCTTTCAAATGAATTGTTTATAACTGATATTATTGGAATTTTTCCAAATAGCATTTATAGTTCTGGAGATTTGTTCTATCTTCAATTGCTATGCTAATAGCTTGTATAATCTTTCGTCTAATTCATAATATCTTTGTTTAGTCCTTGTTGTTGCCTTTTCTGTTCTATAAGTCTGCAAGGTGTTGTATTGAAGCTTCTTGTCGATTAATACCTACTGTCTATCCTCTGATCTTCTTATTTGCAAGTTTTTTTCCATCTGTTATTTCTTGTTCTAATTGATCCATTTCTCTCATATTTCTTTATTTTATAAGTAAAACTTATTATTTGTCTTCTTAAATAAGCTTTCAATGCATCCCAAATCACAGACTTATCAATTACTGAGTTTAAATTCAGATCACAGAATTACTGAATTTTCACTATTACAAAATCACAGAAATCTGACCTTTTCAGAAGCAAACTATTTAACCTCCATCTATAAATCAATTTCTCTTTATCAGGCATGTCGATCTGCATTAACAATGGTAAATGATCAGATGGAAGTCTAGCTTTATATTCTACCTGAAGTGCTCTGCACTAAAGCTGTGCAGAAGGTAGGAAAAGATCTATTCTATATTATAAATCATGTCTGTTTGAATAAAAAGAGTAATCCCTGTCTGTAGGATGTACCCTTCACCATATATCTATTAAGTTCAGATCTTTCATTAAAGCCAAAGGCTGCTCTGCTTCTAGATACTCCTCTTGTAGACTTGTCTATTAATGGATCTAGACCAAAATTAAAATACCCTCCTACCAATACATTTAATGAGCATTTGCATATATATTTTAAAAAGTTCATAGTTCAGAGAATATTTGGCAATGGACCATTACAAACCTGCTTGCTGGGTTTGATTCAATATGTTGTATATCTAATGGAGGATTTTTATTAATTAATTTTGCTACTCCCCTTGACTTTGAATTAAATGAAGAAGATACAACATGACCCACCCAATCTCTTTGCATTTTCAAATGTTCCTTTTCTACTAAATGTGCTTTTTCTAAAAAAAGCTGTATCTACTCCCATTTTTAAAATGTGCCAGTATTTTATTCTGTTTTTTCATCTTATTAATCACATTTATGTTAAAATTTAAACATTTTATTGCTTTACTCATTCCAATATATTCTTATCATTCCACTTCCATCACCTTTTCCCACAAGACTCCATAACTAGTCAACCTCTGTGCCCCTCTACAACCCACCTGATAGTCCAAGAATAAAAGAAATTCAGAAGTACCAAAAAAAACACACTACTAAATCTAATACTATATAATAAAGTCAAAGGGACCCCCCCCCCCCTGCTTGCATTGCCAATAACAGCAACACTGTTACCCTCCATTGTGCGGGTATACACACATGGATCAGCAATGGTTAGCACGTTCCTCCTCCTCCCCCAACCCTCGTAAGATTTATCATACATTTTCTTTTAAGAATCATTTCATAACCATAATCAAACTCCTCATTTCAATTAAACAATTTCATTGTAAGAGTTAAATGCCATATTCAGCCCTCAAGGTCTTCATCCAGGCTGTAGGCTTGGCAAAACTCCAACAAATTCCTCACCTTCCAGATGGTTTACAAAAAACTTTCTCGCCCATTCGACAAAAGGATTTTCAAGGTCATAGGGTGTTGCAGGAACGAGCGGTATCCTTTTTCCCATAAAGTCTTATTCACAGGGTTAAATTCTTTTCTCTGTTTTAAGAGATCTTCACTTATGTTGGAAAAAAATAAAAATTTTCCCCCTTGATATTCAATTGGACCTTGTCTCTGTTGAGCTTTTTGAGAAGGATTTCTCAAAACCTCTTCTCTATCCATAACACAGGAATTTTACCAACAGTGAACGCTGATTCTGTTTGGTGCTGGTTTTCTTCTGAGAGCTCTATGACCCTTTTCAATCTCAATTTCTCCCACAAAATTCTCTGGTCAATTCTAAATATTAAATTTCAATATTAAACCTAATTATTCATAGGTCCATTAAGAATCTCACATCTCTTCCATCGTCCAATTTAAATTCCGTGTTGAATCAATGCTCTAATATAAGAGGTCCAATTAATATTGAATAAAGGACATAGAGCACTCAGACCATGGCCGTAATCAAATCAGATTTGATGGAAACTTTGCCTTTCAATAGGTTGAATAAATGAGAAGGAACTATTTGGAATGAGGCAATGGATTAATAAATTAGAGATTTTGTTCTGATATAATATATGGGAGGTGAAGGGTCTGGAATCTGTCGGCCACTGTTTAAGGGCTCATTTGTGGCAATGAGCCACATCTCGTATGATAGAGGGGGGTGGTGCTATATTCTTTAGTGCCATAGAGGGAGATCTATTATTAAATATATGTTTATGAATGGAGTTATATTGATTACATTGATCTTTTATTTTACTTTAGAGAATTGATTTAACATGGAATTTAAATTGAATGATGGAAGAGAGATGAGATTCTTAATAGATATATGATCAATTGGGATTGACATATATATTGAAATTTAACATTTAGAATTGGTTTAAAACATAAAATTTGCATATTTGGGTATGTTATAATCTGTTGGTTTATGTAATCCTTATAATTTTTTTTAAAAACCATCCCATTTTTTTCTTTTCAAGCTTTTTTAGGAGGAGGGCTTAGGCCTTTTTTTTCCTTAGGGTCTTTGGTGGGAATTGGGTTGGTGGGGGGGGGCTTTTCCTTTTTTTCTTTCTCTTTTCTTTTTCATCTTGTAAAAGCCATGTGTGACAAATTGTGAATAAAATGTATGTAATGTAATTGATTGTGTGGCATCTATAAATTAAAAGTAGAAAGGGGCAGCATCAGTGGGAGAAGGGCCAATATCTCAGGTTGGAGATGGGCTCTGACCCAAAACATCAACAGTTCTTTATCTCTCATGGATGCTGCTTGGCTCCCTGACTTAAAACAAAACAAACCAAAATTGTCTTGTCCCGAGTACTTCTGAGATCCACTGCTGGAAAAAGAAACCGTGGCATGTCTTGTTCCACCCCCTCTTTCAAACTCACTATTTTAATATTATTTCCTCTACTATAATTTTCCAAGGTACCCACTGTCACATTTGTGGCCCGAAATGTGAAGTTAATAAAACATTAAACACAAGTTTATCAGGTAAACTTCTCTGGGCTTTTTATTCTCCCGTTTCCTTTGTTCTCTTGCTTGAGCTCTTATCTCTCTCTCATACCACGTGACTTCCGGTATATCTCATACATATTCATTATCATGACATCCCTCCTTTAATCAGAAATAAACTTTATCTTCACTTACCAATATCCCTCGGAAACATACAAACATCGTAACTAATGGTAATACTATAACTCAACTACATAAAATTTACTTCCTACAGCACTCATACATGCACTTTATGATATAAGATTAAATACTGTCCCAAAGTTCTTATTAAAACTATGGCACAAAGTCTTCGTATCATTTGGGCACTTTCCGGTTTCGTTTCGGCCTGCCTGCGATATTGTCGTCGCTTCTCGGTTGTTCACTCTCGGCGTCGGAAATACTGCTCGCCACGGCTTCAGGTGTTTCTGGCGTTCTAGTCTCTTCATCAGGAGTACTGGTAACTGCCTCTGGAACATCATCAGGTCTCTCAGTTTCAGCATCTCGTATTGGCCTTTCAACCTCTTCACTCGATATATCTCTGGACTGGTACCTTTTTACACCTGATACATTTCTCTTATACAGGACTCCAGTCGGAGACTTGACTGTCACCATACTGCCACTTCTGGATACGACAGTATAGGGTTGATGGTAATAAGGTGTGTCTAGCTTACCACCAGTTTCATGCCTCACTAGAACATTATCTCCTGGCATGATGTCTGAATACTTGGCTCCACGTTTCGAATCTGCGTACAGCTTTGCTGCACCTTTCTTTTCAGCATCGTGGTCCCTCATCTCCTGGTCATCTCGGATTTCCTTTATTTCTGGCATTTTTGTGCGGATTTTTCTCCCAAAAAATGCTTCTGCAGGACTTTTTCCAGTGGTTGCATGAGGCGTTGCTCGATAGACAGCCACATAAGATAGCAATGCTTCTCGCCAATTTTGTCCTTCTGCGTGTGCAATTCTCAATCGTTTTTCAATGGACTGATTTTGTCTCTCTACTTCTACGTTGGCTTGCGGCCATTTCAGAGTTACTTTATGATGGTGGATACCTGTGGTCCTCATGTATTCCGCAAATGTCTCTGAAATGAATTGTCGACCATTGTCAGAGTATAATGTAACAGGTAATCCATATCTTGCGAATATCTCTGCTAATGCTTGTATTGTTTTTTCAGTGGTTGTGGACTTCAACACCACGTACTCATAGTATCTGCTGTAGTAATCTATCACTAACATAATTGATTCACCCGTCGGTAAAGGTCCAAGAAAATCAACAGCTACGTCGATCCATGGTCCTGTCGGAAGTTGCGTACTCCGGATCGGTTCTGGCGGATTACTCCTACTTGTGATTTGACATCCGTGACAAGTTTTAACAAATTTCTCGGCGTCTTTATCACAACTTGGCCACCATACCTTGGTCCTGAGGTTTTGCTTGGTACCAACAATACCTAGGTGTCCTTCATGCGCTAAGGATACGATCTTCGGTCTCAATCTCTGCGGTATCACCAATCTGCAACCTCTTAATACATACTGTCCGATGCAACAAAGTTCGTCTCTAATGGGAATGTAAGCCTTGTGAGTACACTTGTCCCATTGTCCACTCTGTATGCATTCTCTTACTTCCATGAGTTCTGGATCACGTTCGGATTCTCTCTTGACTTCCTTTGTAGTCACAGCTTTCGGTGTCGACTGAATAGCTATGAAGCGTACAAAGCTCTCTGTTTCTGTTCCCAATTCTGACTTGGATTGTGGACATCCATCCTTCACCAATCTGGACAGCGGATCAGCAATGTTTGCTTTCCCTGCAATGTGGATTACTTTATATTTGTAGGGTTGTAGTCTGAGTACCCATCTCTCTATTCTGGCACATGGTTTGGATCTAGGTGCATAGATCACCTCTAATGGCTTATGATCTGTGATGAGTTCAAATTCAATGCCGTCTAAATATGCATGAAACCTCTCACAGGCCCATACAAGTCCGAGTGCTTCTTTCTCTGTCTGAGAGTATCTTCTTTCCACATCTGATAACGATCTGCTGGCATAGGCAATGATTCTTGGTCCTCCATCATGCATCTGGACCAACACGGCTCCTAAACCAACTGGGCTGGCATCCGCTATGACTTTGGTTGATGCCGCCGGATCGTAATATCCAAGAGTTTTTGCATCTGTCAGGCTTTGCTTCAGCGCTGTGAACGCTTTCTTCTGCTCAGATCCAAAATGAAATGGTACACCTTTCCTGGTTAGTTTCCTTAGTGGTTCTGCCACTGTAGTGAAATTAGTAATGAACTTTGCACAAAAATTGACCAATCCCAGGAAACTCCTCACCTCTGTTGCGTTCTGAGGTGCACGTGTCTCTGCAATAGCTTTCACCTTGGCCTCTGCAGGGTTTAGTCCTTTCCTTGTAAGTCTGTGTCCCATGAAGTGTCCATTTCTGACACACCGAACTGGCACTTGTTTCCATTCACGGTAAGGCCTGCCTCCTGTAGTCTAGATAGTACACGCCTCAACTGTTTGTCATGCTCTTCTTTCGTTGGTGCATGGACTATGATGTCGTCAGAAATGTTGGCAACTCCAGGAATGCCTTGAATCACTCGATGGATTTCATACTGGTAGATCTCCGAAGCTGCATTATTTCCAAATGATAGTCTCTTGTAACGATACAATCCACAGTGAGTCACAAATGTTGTCACATCTCGGGAACCTGGATCCAGCTCTAATTGATGATAGCCCCATTTCAGATCAATTTTTGAGAATACCTTGCTAGTAGTTAGTTCTTGAAGTATTTCCTCCACTGTTGGTATAGGGTGTCGTTCTCTAATTATAGCTTCATTGGCCATTCTCATGTCAACACATAGTCTTATGTCACCCTTTGGTTTGGGCACAATCACTACGGGACTGACCCATTGTGTCGAATGTTCCACCGGTTCAATAATGTCTTGTTCGATCAATTCTTTAATTTTGGCTTCGACTTTCCCATGAAGTCCAAATGGAGTTCGGCGCATTGGTTGTGCCTTGGGTTTGACTGTTTCATCTACCGCTAGCTTCAATTGTCGACCTTTCAGCTTTCCTACTCCTTGGAAGACTGCGGGGAATTCTTGCTTCATATCCTCGTATGACTGAATTGAATTGACACAAGCTCCAATATGAAGTATTGCCAGGTCTTGCGCTGTGCTTCTACTCAACAATGGTTCTCCCCTCTCTTCTATGACCATAAACTCTGCTTTGGTGTACTTATCTCCAGCTTCAACAGTTGCAGTAAAACATCCAATGGTCTGCAATGGCTTGGTTGCTGTGTATGGATACAGTTTCTTGGAACACTTCTTTGAGGTACAGATGATCTTTTTCCTTTTCAACTTCTCCCATAAATGTCGATCAATCACATTACTGTCACTGCCTGAGTCTACAATGACCTGAACTGTCACTCCACCAATGATCACTGGGACCTTCTCATGACGTACTTCATTCAACGTAAATTGGTAACAACTCTGTTCCTCCTGGGTATCATCATCGTCACTGTCTATCTGGCGAATGGTATCTTTCTTTCCAGGATACTTTCCTTTCCCCCAGGCTTTGCCTTTGGAAGTTGTATTCTTCCTCTTCTGGTCTGCATTGGACTTGCTTTTGCACTTCTTTGCAAAGTGGTCCTTACCTCCACACTTTCTGCAAACTTTGCCTTTGGCCGGGCAATATGGGTCTTTTCCAAAGTGACCTCGGTTTCCACATCGATAACACTCCACGTCCTGTGTCAACGTATATCTTGGCTGATTATGGCGATGTGAGAGCCTCTTAATTTGCTGGCTTGAGTTGTCTTTCGGGGTCATGGTATGAAATTGCCCTTCAACAGCCTCTAATGCAGCAGCAATGGTTAAAGCATCGGTGAGTTCCAACTCACTCCCTCTTTCCAGTAGACGTCTTCTGAGTTTATCTGATCTGCAGTGCTGTACGACTTGATCCAATAATTGGTTGTCCAAATCAGCTGGCATGTAATTGCATCCAACAGCTAGCTGGCATAGTCTCGTAACGTACTGAGCAATTGTCTGGCCATCTTCTTGTCTCGTTCTCTGAAACAAATGGCTTTGAAATGTAGCATTCGGTGTCACTATATAGTGTGCATTTAATGCATCTACCGCTTTCCGGTACTCATCCTTTCTTCCAGTATTCAAAAGTGTCTTAAATGTTTCCCGAACTGAGGGTCCTGCAGTGAAAAGAAGTAATGCCCTTCTCTGCGCTTTTTGTTCAACTGTACCGGTATCTAGAAATAGGCCACGACTGTCGGCGTAGGATTCAAATTCTTCCAGCCATGCCTTCCACTTCACACTTACAGTGCTTGCATCACCCGTTGGGTCAAAATGAGCAATTCCACTATGTGTTAGAAAGTCACTGTTTGCACCAGCCATGAGGAAATATTCCAGCCCCAAAAGTACTGAGTCACAGAGAAAATTCTTATCACCTTGAAGTTGTCTGTAATCCTCTGTAATCTTGTTTAGTCTTTAATTTTCTTCAAGCTTCTTTCATCCTCGTCGCCAATGTCACATTTGTGGCCCGAAATGTGAAGTTAATAAAACATTAAACACAAGTTTATCAGGTAAACTTCTCTGGGCTTTTTATTCTCCCGTTTCCTTTGTTCTCTTGCATGTGCTCTTATCTCTCTCTCATACCATGTGACTTCCGGTTCATCTCATACATATTCATTATCATGACACCCACTTTTTGACAAAGTTTTTGATTTCTTTTTTTTCAAACTTTATTTATTAAAAACTATTGGTAAACATACAAAATACACTTCACAACAAAATTTATACATATATATAAAAAGAAAAAAAAGAGAAATAAAAGCCCACCACTCTCCCACCCCTTCAGCCAGCTCTCTTAAGGAGATCCAAAAAAAAAGGAAAACAAAACTAAAAAAAAACTAAAATAAATCCAAATACCTCTAAATGCATATATTCCAAATATAATGAGTACTTATTAACAAAAAAAGAATAATTATCATGCAGAACATAGGTAATTTTATCCATAACAATACAAGCTTTCATTTCATTATGCCATCTCATTATACTAATCACTATATTATCCTTCCATGTACTTGCTATACATTTTCGAGCTGCAGACAATGCTAAATATACAAATGCAATTTGGAATTTATCCAACCCCAATTCCCTTAAAGGAATCACATATCCCATTTAAAAAAAAACAGATGGATCTAATGGTAACTTAATCTTATACAATTTTTCCAAAATTGATTTAATTTCTTCCCAAAATGGTTGTGCATACATACAAGACCAAACAGCATGTAAAAAAGTTCCAACACATGTACCACATCTAAAACAGGAATCTGAATTACTAAAGCCATATTTTTTCAACTTCTCAAGAGTTAAATATAACAGATGCAAAAAATTATAATTAACCATTCCATATCGTACATTTGTCAATTTAGTAACACTATCATGACACATGTCCATCCAATAATCTTCAGGAAACACAAAAGTTAAGTCATTTTCCCATTTAAACTTAGACTTCTCCCATTCCAACCTGTCCATATAATCTTGTAATACTTGATACATAACAGAAATATAACCCTTTTTAGGCATAGAAGAAATCAAAGACTCAAACTCCGACAATACAGGTAAAATCATCTCTCTACCATACTTTTTTTTTACCAACGATCGAAGTTGATAAGAAACAAATAAAGAATTTTCAGCAATATCAAAACGTTCTTTCAATTGAGTAAAAGAAAGAAATTGACCTTCTACAAAACAATCCTGCAATATTTTTATACCCTTAAAATCCCAATTCTTTAAATGACTGTTAAACAATGAAAAAGGAATAAGCTGATTATTATATAATGACGTTAAAATAGATAATTTACCGTTTGATCCTATAATCTTATTCTTTTTTGTCCATAACATCAACAGATGTTTTAATATCGGCACATTATACTCCCATAATAGATCTATATTCCACCAAAATATAAATTGATGTACTGCAGTTTCAGAAATACACGCCATCTCAACTTTAGCCCAACTTGGAGATTGATCCAAATCCATCAAACCACTAATCAATTTAAGTTGGCTGCCTCATAATAATTCTGAAAATGAGGTAATTGCAATCCACCTAATGTGTACTTCCAAGTATGCTTATTTAATGCTACCCTTGGTAATTCACCTTTCCATAAAAATTCCCTGGTAGGTTTATTTAAATCCTGAAAAAAGTACCTTGTAAGAAAACATGGTATTGATTGAAACAAATATTGAATATTTGGAAAAAATATTCATTTTAATACAATTAACCTGGCCAATTAAAGTTAATGGTAGATCTTTCCACTTAATTAAGTCTGCTTTTTATCTTTTTCAACAATGGAACTAATTCAATTTCTATAAAGATTGATACTTAGTATTCACAATTATTCCTAAATATTTAATTTTATCAGTCCATTTCAAATTAATAATATTTTGATAAACTGAAAAATCTCCTTCACCTACCGGTAAAATTTCACTTTTATCCCAATTTTATACCCAGATAAACATTCCCGTAAATGTGGCAAAGATTGTTCTGGATTTGTTAAGTATATCAAAACATCATCTGCAAATAAATTAATCTTGTACTACTCATCCCTTGTATCTGCTCATTTTGAGCTAACGGTTCAATAACCAACGCAAATAGGGCTGGTGACAATGGACAACCCTGTCGAGTAGAACGTGTTAATTTAAATAATGATTAAATCTGTCCATTTGTCATCATCCTAGCAGTCAGGTTTGTATATAAAGCTTTAACCCAGCCAATAGAAAAAGTCCAAATTTAAACTTTTCCAAGACCTTAAATAAAAAATTCCATTTGACCCTATCAAAAGCTTTTTCTGCATCAAATGCAACCACCATTGGATGGTTGGGCTGCCATCAGTATGCATTGGTCAAACTAATTAGTCGAAGAATATTATCCGAAGCATATCTATTTTTAATAAAACCTGTTTGATCTACATGTATCAATTTAGGTAAATATTTAGCAAGCCAATTTGCTAACAATATAGCTATTACTTTATAGTCCACATTCAATAAAGAAATAGGTCTATACAAAGATACTTTGAATGGATCTCTATCTTTCTTTAGAATTACAGTAATTAAAGCACTAGAACAAGATTCTGGTAACTCATAATCTTCAGTCACTTGTTGTAATACCTCCCCAAACACAGAAGATAAATCTTCATAATGTTCAGTCACTTGTTGTAATACCTCCCCAAACACAGAAGATAAATCTTCATAATGTTCAGTCACTTGTTGTAATACCTCCCCAAACACAGAAGATAAATCTTCATAAAAAACTTTATAAAATTCCACTGAAAACCCATCATCTCCTGGTGACTTACCATTAGGCATTTCCATCATAGCAGTCTTAATTTCTAAATCTGTGAATGGAGATTCCAAATCTATAATATCCTCTTCATCTAATGCTGGTAACTTTAATATAGATAAAAAAAAATAATCAATAGATCCATTATCCTGTTTCCACTCAGAAGTATATAATTTTTTTATAAAATGAATAAAACTTTTAATTGATTTCCTGAGGTTTATAGGTAACTATTGAATCCTTTTTAACAGCATTAAGGTTTGCTCCTTCTTTAACTGCCACGCAAGTACTTTATGCACCTTCTTACCCCACACATAATATCATTGTTTGGTTCAATTAAGTAAACATTCAACTTGATAAGTTTGTATTGTATTATATCACAATTTCAATCTAGTCAAAACTATTTTCTGATCTTCTGTTACTCCCTTCTGAAATTCCTTCTCCAATTCATCAATCTGCCTTTTTAATTTAATACTTTCAGCCATATACCTTTCCTTAACTTTAGTAGCATAACTAATTATTTGTCCTCTTAAATAAACCTTTAATGCATCCCATACTACAAATCTACTTTGAACAGAGTTAACATTTTCCATTAAGAAACAATCAATCTGTTTCTTAACAAAAGCAACAAACTCAGGTTTTTTCAACAACATTCTATTAAACCTCCATCTATAAGATGGACATAACACCTCTGAACTTTCATAAGAAAAACATAATAAAGAATGATCAGATATTACTCTACTTTTATAATCTGTCTGCAATATTTTTCCCTGTAAATGTGCCAGTATTAAAAAAAAATCTATTCTAGTAAAGGAATAATACCCCGAAGAATAAAAATAAAAATCTTTCTCTATAGGATTAATCCTTCTCCAAATTCTACCAAATTTAAGTCTTCATTAAAGTCCCTATTTGTATCGCCATCTTTGATTTTCTAATACATTTTGGAGATTTATCCATTAATGGATCCAAAATACAATTAAAATCTCCCCCAACTAGAATATTTTCATTAGCTTGACTTAATAACAAAAAAGCATCTGAAATAAAACATTCATCATCCACATTAGGTACATAAATATCAAGTAAAGTCCAAAGTTCATTAAAAATTGAGACTGATAATTGCCATAAAAAAACCTTCAACACTGCAGGGTATCAAAAAGCAAACTTATATCCTTTCCGCCACAGCACATCCTTGGCTGAATTAAACTCACGTCGACGTCTAATAATTTCTTGACTCAAATCAGCATAGAAACAAACTCTATTATTCTGAATCGTCATTGGGGCTTGACTTTGTCTTGCCTTCTGTACCGCCAATCTATCCTGATAACTCAAACACCGAATTAACACTGCTCGTGATGGTTGACCCGATAACGGCTTCCTCCTCAATGCTATATGTGCCCTTTCCAGTTCCAAACTACCCGGAAAGAACTCTTTACCTAACATCTCAGGAATCCAATTCTTAAAAATTTTTATTGGATTTGCACCTTCAATATCTTCCGGAAGACCCACAATTTTTACATTATTTCTCCGACTTTGATTTTCCAATTAATCAATTTTTTTCAATAAATCTCTCTTCTGAATTCCCCAATCCACGAACGAATCTTCCACTTTCTCTATTTTATCTTTATTACGTACAACTTGCTCTTTACATTCAGAGAAAGCTGTCTCAAGCTTTTTAAAATTTTCTTGTACTACATCTACTGAAGAAAGGGATTTATTAACATCTCTCTTAAGTGTAGATATATCTTCAGAAACATTAAACATTGTAGATTGCATTTGAGTCATTTGATGAAACATAGTATCCATATGGTAAGCAATCCCTTCCAGCACAGTAAAAATAGAGTTCAATCCAGATTCCAGTGCCACATTTTGAGACCCACTTTCTACAAGCTACTCCTCCAATTGTTCCTGTGAACTGGCCATAAAAGCCAAGTCTTCTTCTTGTTCCAACATTGTCAAGGCTTTTCCCTTGTGGCTGTGGGTCTGGACACCTGATGACGGCACCCCGACCACATCGGGGCACCGCTGCTCGGGCCCCCTGCAGACCACACATGCTCCAGTAAATTGCGGACCCTGGAAGCAACGCGCATGCCTGGCAGGGCCAGGGGCTGCACAGGGGGAGTCTCCAATGCCTTCCTGCACATCCCCGACTCCCCCGACAGCAGCATGGGTCCAAGGGCTCTTTGTTCAATCGGGTTGCCTGCGCGCACGACATCGCGAACGTGTGGGTGAATGTTGGTCGATTTCATCAAGAAACCGGCGCCATCTTGCGGAGACAAGACCAGCGCCGGCTTAATACTTAGCCTAGCTGGAGTTCTCTGTGGCTTGGAAGTTTCCGACAACAACTCCGTGGTTCCAACTGGACAGGTAGGCCTCAGTTCTTCAGCACTTTTAAAAAGTAGTTTTTTCTGTAATTGAGTCTTAGGTTTTTTAATATTAGTCGCCATTATAGACAACTAATGTACTTAGAAGCAAAAATAAAATGTTTATATACTTAGATTAAAGTTTAAAAACGGATGTTTAAAAAAAGCTGGCTGGGGAGGATTAGGACCGCACGTCTGCCCTCTATGCCATCTTGCCACGCCCCCCCAAAGTTTTTGATTTCTAATGGTCATAGCAGTCTCATCGTTTTCCCACCCGAGACATTCTATCTTTAACTTGTTCCACATCTTTTATTGAATTCATGATTGGTTTTGTCCATATACTTCTTCAATTTATTCACGGGTTCAGGTAACTTATTGATTTCTATTTTCGTTTCATCCTTCATATTTCTAACTTCTTTAAATAAATCTATATTACTCACTTCCTTTGGGGACAGCAATAGATCATGCTCCTTCCTGTACTTCTTCACCTTCGATCGCTTTCCAAAGAGGAGCTCTCTGACTCCAACTGGTCCGTGTGACTCCCGGTGGTGGCGTCTTCAGCTCATTCAGTTGGGTGTGGTATACTTCGCTGCGACAGTGGAGGCTGCACGCTCATCTCAGGGTCAGCAGACGCGCTAGTCTCCAGCTCTGGATTCGCTTCAGGCCTTACCATCCGGTTTCCTTCTCTACTTTGAACAGGTAAGTCAGTAGTAGTTTTTAAAATCTTTTTTCCCCATATTTGTGAGTATATAGATATATTTAAAGTTGTTAAATGGAGTTTGTATATAAAGTTCATTACTTTTTTTTAACACCTCCTTTTAATGGATATTCATGAGAGTTGGGATTTGCTAGTGGTTAGCACAGGGCAGTTACAGCACCATTGATCAAGACAGGAGCATGAATTCTGTGCTGTCTGTAAGGAGTTTGCATGTTCCATGTCTGTAAGGAGTTTGCATGTTCCATGTCTGTATGGGTTTTCCCTGGAGGCTCCAGTTTCCTTCCACTGTTCAAAACGTACCAAGAGGTGTAGGTTAATTGGGTGAAATTGGGCGGCACAGGCTCATGTCCTGTCACCATTCTGTATGACTAAATTTTTTAAAATTAAATTTAAATTAAAGAAAATAGAAAGACTGATTCCTGGGAATGACGGGGCTGTTGTAAGGAGAGAATAAGTCGCCTGCACCCATATTTACTTGAATTTATGAAAATGAGAGATCTAGACAGGTGAGGTATGGAAGGAGAACGCCCCTTCTGGGTGATTAAGGACTGATGATCATTGCCTCAGGATACTGGTAAGATTTTTAACATTCCGATAAGGAGAAATTTCTCATCTTTGGAGGTGGTGAACTGGAAGAATTCTCTATCCCAATGTAATAGAGATGAAGTCACTGGAAATATTTGAGGAGTGTAAATGGATTTTGTGGAGAGAGGCCCTATTCTTCCTCCATTTCTCTATGTTCTGCAAAGCGGCCATCTTTTTATCCTATTTCAACTGTCTCATATTTCAGGGATAATCATCTACAGAGTGAAACGCAACTATTCTAATTTGAACTGTGAAGGACAAGTGTACCTACTCCTGTGGAACAGTAATACCTGTCGTAACATGAGGACCCACTCATTTAAAAACCTGCCTTACTGTGTAACCCTCAAACACAACGGGGAAATTGCTTGAAAAGCGCAGTTGAAACCCACCCCTAACTCTGCACTCAGAAAGCAATGCAACAGAGCTGATTTTGTTCTTTAAAAAGAAAGATTTATTTGCATAAGTTTCATTTGAATATTTACATAATTCTCTCATTAAAGTACCCCCATCCTTGCCCAGGATGCACTCCAGACCTGTGGCATTCTTTGGCTCTGGAAACCTCCAGCGAGCCAATGTACACTGCGTCCTCCCTCTGTAGAAGCATCTTCTGAAGAGGAACTGACAATCCGCTCCCTACCGCCACCACCAGGGCCACATCATTATTGCGTCCGTCCAACACACACGTTACCAGGGTCGGCGGGAGCTCGGATGCCCTGTTCTAACTCCCTTCTAAATCTTCAGAATTGCCAAGGCCAAAGTTCCTGCACTTAAAACACTGTTTTGCTCACCTTTTGGTTGAATTGGCTACCAGTGCAGAGGGAAGAGCCGGTTACTCAAGTCAAGCTTATTGTCATCTGATTGCACATTCAACCTGACAAAACAGTATTCTCCAGTTCTTGGAGCAATGTATGCAGATACACAACCAGACATAACACACACAGACAAATAATACATATGCAGGACATGTATTAAATCTATAAAAATAAATATTGCCTCATGAATATGAGAGTCTCGGATGTTAGTGGTCGTTCAGGATTCTCACTGCACATACAAAGAGGTTGTTACCCAGCTTTGTGGTGCTGGGTCTGATACTCCTGTGTGACAGTATATAGATATGTTTTTGGGAGATAAATTGGGGCAGGTTTGTTAGTGTTGGTCACATGCAAACACTTTAAAACAGATCTTATTTAAAATACTAGAGCCCTGGTCATGCTAGACATGTCGGCCTCAGAGCCTTTGCAAAAGCTCTAGAGAGTGCGCAAGTGACATTACTAATGGATTGTTGTTTACAAAAAAGCAAAAGATGAAAGAACTTGTCGGAGTCATGTTCTGTCTGGAGTAGCACTTGCTGTTCAAGGAGGGTCATGTGGTTTTTCAAGCAGAGAGAGTCAAACGAGCTTTCTCTCAGAGTGCGAGAGAGTCAGAGATCAGTTCTACAGTTTTACAGTTAGTAGCAGTAGCTGGGACTGGAACAGGACTTGCTGGCAAGCTTGTGGAAAACCCCATTTGGAAGACTGGTTGTGAGTGCTTAGTTCAGCCTGGTCAAAGTCCTTATGGTTCATGCGAGAGGAGAGGACAGGCTGTCTCATATTTCACTTGAAATAAGAGAAACAAAAAGGAACTCTGTGGTGACATGAAAGAAAGGGGTTATCATCTGGAGAACCCTAAGGGGGCAAGTTTATTTGGCAAGATACTGAAGTGGCTGATTAAAAAGGAATCAGTTGTGGTGTCTAATGTACAACAAATCTCTCTCTGAAAACCAACAAGAACCTTCCTGAGCAGTAACCATTTACCTTTCACCCGTCAAAGCCTGGTGAACTTTATAAATGTTAAATTCTGTGCACAGTATAAGAATTGCCTTCAACCAGTGAACTTGGAGGGATGAGGAGTAAGATTGAACTGTGAATCAAAGAACTTTTCTGAACTTACACTCACATTGCATACACGTGCCCTTAGAATTAGAAGGGAGTTAAGTTAGGTAAAGAAAGTTAATAGTGATAAGTTAAAGTGTAATACTGTTTTCATGTTTAAAGATAATTAAAATCAACTTTTGTTTAAGTAACCATTTGTCTTGGTGAATATCTATTGCTGCTGGGTTTTGGGGTCCTCTGGGCTCGTAACATCTGTATTTCTTCCCTGACGAGAGCAGATGAACTATGCCGTGTGCAGGGTGGCAGGGGTCCTCAATGATTTTGCGCGCCCTCTTCAGACAATGATCCCAGTAGATCACATCGATGGTTGTGGGCGGGATGGTGGGAGGGGTGTGTGGAGGGAGACTCCAGTGATCCTCTCTGCTACTTTTATACTGATGTATAAGGAAGATGTGCAGACAGCCTATAGTTGCTAAGAAAAGCCTGTCATATATATTGTAATAAACAATATCAGGATAAACCCTGCACAATATGCAAGGGTATATTAAATCACAGTTTAGGAAGTGTTCAAAAATGTTGTGAATCAAAATGGGAAAATATATTGTTGGAGACTTTGTGAAGACATGAAACTAATGGTGGGGTCCCAACCTACTTTCAGAGCTGATGCCCATGAATTGATTGAAACACAGCAGACCGTGCAGCATGGTGTGAGAGGGGCTTGGCTGTTGAGCCAGACTCTGTCTACCACCGCCCTGATAGCCAGACAGACAGCACAAGCTCAGTTGATGGGGTAATGTGAACCCTAAAATGGTAAGGCACTGGCATAGATCTTATGGTGTTTAATAATACATTTTAAAGCAATGTATTCTACACAATATAGTGACCATACCTTGCAGGGCAATTCCTGGGCATTGAGGGCTGGGAAAGTAACTGTTTTGTGGGGTGGTGTACTGTTTACATTTATGCTGTTTCAGCGTTCCTGTGAAATAGACTAGACATTTCAGGGCCTCTACCAATGCTACATCTCCACCTCAAACAGTTAAATGAGTCAATGGAAATGTTGCATTTTTCATGGTGCTTTTGAAAATCTTGAATCTTATTTTTTTTAATTGTTCATCTGATAGACATCGTATGAGAGAGTGGGATCTGCATGGAATTGTCATCAGGCCTGCAATGATGTTACGGATCAAGAAGCTAACTAAATGCAATTATGGCCTTGGTATTGGGGATGTTGGCATGAAGCTGGCCATTGACTCTGAATGACTTGTAGGAGTGTTATGGAGACCAGAGGACCCCAAAACCAGCAGCAATAGATATGCACCACAACCCAGGGATACTTAAACAAAAGTAGTTTTTAATTATAATTGAACAAGAAAACAGAATTAAACTTTAATTTATTCCTTAACCTACCTAACTATTTAATCCCCCCCTCTAATACTAAGTGCAGGTGTGTGTAATGTGTATTTAAGATTAGAAAAGTTCTTTGGATCACAGTCCAATCTCACTGGTTGCAGGCAATTCTTGTACTGTGCACAGAAGTTTGTATTAACAAAGTTCACCAGTCTTTGGTGTTTAACAGGCAAATGTTTACCACTCAGGAGGGTTCTTGCTGGTTTTCAGAGAGAGATTCCTTTTCTAGGATATCCGCAACTGATTCCTTCTCAATCAGTCTTGCTGACGAAACTTGCCCCCTTCAGGGTTCTCCAGATGATCCTCCTTCTTTCAGGTCACCTTTCAGACCGCCAATCTCTTCCTTTGACCAGGCAGCCTTCCAAAGCTTGTCCTTCTGGAACTAATTTCGTTCTCCTCTCTCTCTGTTTCACACCCTCCCTCTCTGAGAGCAAAAACAGTTCTCCTCTGTCTGCAAAGATCACATGCACTCCCAGGCAAGCTGTTGTTGATACTTTATTGCCTCCTGCAAAAAGCATTCTGCAAAAGTCCTGCAAATATTCTGTGTTTTAAAATGTGTGTGTGCAAGCTGCCTCCCAAACCACCTCTAAATACTCTGTCACAGGAGAGACACCAGTGGTGTAGGAAGTATCTCATCAGAGATTTGAGGTGCTTAGAGTTTATAATCCAATTCTGAGAGGTACATAGGAGGAAAAGTGGTTAGCAGGGCAGATGTAGGGGTTTGCACAATGCTATTACAGTGCCAGCAATTGGAACGAGTCAATTAGGTACGATTAAAATAGTGGTTTTCAAACTTTTTCTTTCCACCCACATACCACCTTAAGCAATCCCTTAAGCAATCACAGAGCACCTATGGCAGAGGGAATACTTAAAGTGGTATGTGAGTGGAAAGAAAAAGGTTGAGCACCACTGATCTAACCTGAGGTGGGAAATTCCATCTCTGTCACCCTCTAGTGGCCAGGAGGATCACCAACTCCCAATCATCACACAATCCTCCAACATCACCTTTTCAAATTTCTGCAAAACTAATATTGCAGAGATACATAGGAAAAATGTTCTAAGGGACTTTTGTAATTGTAATCCAGAATAGCTGACAAAAAAGGATGACAAAAGGAATGATTTAATATTACAAATAAATTATTTTATAGAGTCATAAAACAAGAGAAAATTGGAAGCATTTAAGCAAAAAGCTTCAAGACATGCCTTGATGATAGTGGGTTGCATAAAAAGGGGCAATGGGTGAGCATACAGGAGGGATATGGAAAACCAGGCGGAATGGTGCACCAACAATAACCTCTCACTCAATGTCACCAAAACCAAGGAGCTGATTGTTGACTTCAAGAAGGGAAACCAGAGGTACGATCCATTGACTATTGGTGAATCAGAGGTGGAGAGGGTGAGCAAATGTAAATTCTTGGGAATCACTATCTCAGAGGATCTTTCCTGGACCCAACACTCTAATGGCATTGTGAAGAAAGCACGTCAGCACCTCTACTTCCTCAGGAGTTTGCAGAGGTTTGGTATGACATTGGAACCCTGGCAAATTTCGGCAGACATAATGAAAAGTGTGTTGACCAGCTGCATTATGGTCTGCTATGGGAGCACCAATACCCCTGAGTGGAAAACCATGCAAAAATTAGTAGACCCGGCCCAGGACATCACAGGAAAAACCCTCCCAAACCTTAATAACATTTGCAGGGAATGGTGCTGTCAGAGGGCAGCAGCAAACATCAAGGATCCACACTACCCAGCACATGCTCTTTTCTCACTGTTACTGTCAGGAAATAGGTAGAGGTGTCACAAAATTTGCACCAGCAGGTTCAGGAACACCCACCCCTCCACCATCAGACTCCTTAACAATAAAGTCATTTAGGGATGCATTTAAAGACTCTTACTTTTGCACTTTATTGGTATTTTTCTCGATGTATTGCATTATTTTTTTACATTTATTTATTTGTTTACATGAATATGTATCTCCTTGTGTACAGTTTTTTTTGCTCTACCAGTAAGAGGTAATTCTGTCTCGCTCACAGGAAAAGGGATCTCAGAGTTGTGTGTGATGCTATGTATGTACTCTGACAATAAATCTGAACTTTGACATTCCAAACTACAGCAGCTAATAGTGGAACAGAATGACAGGCTATAGTCAAGGTCAGGGAATATTACTTTGCAAGGAGCAGCGACATCAAAATGGAAAAGTGGGAATTTGAGTAACAGATCAATAAATGCAGATATATGTGAGTCATGAATTTCTGAAATTCTCCTGTGCTCTATTAAATAGATTATTGACAGCTATTGTGCCTAAGTATGGCATACCAGGAGAATAAATTTGTTCAAGTACTCGATCACTTGATAATTTTGCACATTCGGCACGGTTGGCGTAGCGGTTAGCGCAACGCCATTACAGCACCAGTGATCGGGATTGTGGTTCAAATCCTGCGCAGTCTGTAAGGAGTTTGTATGTTCTCCCCATGTCTGTGTGGATTTTCCCTGAGGGATCTGGTTTCCTCCCACTGTTTGAAATGTACCGGAGGTGTAGGTAATTGGGTGGCACAGAATCGTGGGCCAAAATGACCAGTTACTGTGCTGTATGCCTAAAATTTAAAATTAATTTAAGCAAAATCTACTTTGAAGATATGATGGTACGAGCAGTGCTTATTAACTACTTTGATAATTTTAGTTGGTTAAACTGCAGAAGTACTGGCAACTTTCTTGACCATCACCCAGGTCCTCTGACCTGAATGATAGTAGATCTTGGACCTATACAGGTTGCAGTGCTGAAAAGCCAGAAATAAAATGGGTGCGTTTCCCTTTTATTTTTGTGTGTGTGTGAGTTTACTACATTGATTAAGCTCCTTACTATATTTTAAAAAATCCTTGCATTTGTAAACTAGATGGCAATCGTTCAATAGATTGAAGTAGTACAAACCTCCTTTTTATCCATCCTTTGTACTAGCTCCAGAAACATTGCTCCCCATGAAGCAGCACACCCTTTGGAAATCAGTGGGAAATTTGATTTGTTTTCTTTTCAAATTAATTATCAGGCTATGGATATGATGCAAATGCTGCCATTTATTCCTCCTCAGAAGATGAGTTTAAAGCACCCTGCTGGCTTTTTGATATTAGACCACTGGATAAATGGGTCAATAGGTATGGATATTAGAAGTCAAGCATGTAAATGAAGATGCATTTAGTCCAAACCAGATTAAGTTGTAATGTTTCTGTTTCTAAAGGATCTCAATAAAACTGTTCGGTATTTGTCCCCCACTATGAACAGTTTGGTCATCAGTTTTACTAAAGGCGATGTTTTTGGATGATGTTCAGTTCAAATAATTCAAAAATTAAAAACATTGTCTTAGCTTTGTTTTTGAATATTTTATTTTGAGAATTTCCATTCAACATGCAGTCAAAACAAAGAATAATTAAAAAGAAAATTATCAACATCAATAATATTAACAAAATAATAGTTATCGATCCGTGTTGATATTAAAAATGTGAGAATAAAGATGAGTCAACATGTGATTCAATTATTAGAAAGAGAGAAACATTCCAATAACACTACAAAGATGCAAATTCTATGTCCGTGTTGAACCAAAGGGAGAAAAAGGTAATAGAAAGAAGAACAAAATAAGAGGACCCTCCCACCTCCCCACCCCCCGCAAGAAACACAGAGAAAGAAAAAGAAAAGATTGGCTTCACCTCGGATAAACCCCACTCCAATAAAGGGACAAATACCTGACATATCCAGGGTCCTCAGCTCTGTGAGCACCGGGGGAAGAGACAGGAGGGGGGAATTGTTAAAGATTTTCCCCGATGTACCTTAGGTATGAATTCCATATTTTTTTGAATTTTTTATTTAAATTCCACACATGTATTAATCCAAATACAGAATATATCAATCATACACCATGTAATTATAATACCTGTCTTATATATGTATAATCCCTCCCATCCCTTCCCCATTCCCCCAAATAATAGGCGCAAAAAGAAAGAAAAGAAATGAAAAGTTAGAAAAGGACGAAAAAGTAAAAACTAAAAAGAAAAAAGTAAGAAAATAAAGATAGAAATACCTGGTTATTAAAAATTTAATTAAATGTACCTTGAAATTTTAATCATACATTAATTAATTGACTCCAAGGAGCTGATAAGGTTCTCAGAGGTCTAGGGGATAGCTTTAAAAATTAATACCTACAATTTGTAAGTGTGGACACCAAATTTTCAAGAAGGAATCATATATGTTTCTTAAATTACATGCAATCTTCTTGAGAGGTATACCACTATGAATTTCAGCACGCCATCTATCCAAACCCAAATATGGATCTGATTTCCATGTCCCTTCTACGCATTTTCTTACAACTGCTAATGCAATTTTAAAAATTCTTTTTGCAACAAATTAAATTTCATTTTTAGTCTTATCCCAGATACGTTACCTAATAGGAAAAGCATAGGATCTTGAGGGAATTTAACTCATGTAACCTATTCTAGAAATGCTCCTAGTTCCATTCAAAACCATTTGAATTTTGAACATGTCCATGTGGAGTTTAAAAAAAAGTACCTGTCTCTTGATTGCACCTAAAACATTTATCTGATCGATCTGATTTCAGTCTATGTCATTTCTGTGGGGTAAAAAATTATGCTACATCTCACATTTATTGTATTTGTCATACTTTCATGACAGAGTTCTAACCAATTTTTCTCCCCAATACTGGTACATTTTTCTCCCCAATCTATTTCCCATCTCTGCCTGAATTCCTTGTTTTCACATTCCTTTTTGCAACAATGTATACATAGCCAAAATAATTTTTTTAACAAATTTAATACCAATTAAAATTTCTATCTCACTCCTTTCAGGCAATAACATTGCTGGATCTAATTTATCATGTAAATATGAATTCCATATTCTTGAAAATACATCATACATGTTTCTAGGTCTTCTCTGGAGGAACACAATTTTGCATTTCTATCTTCCAGCAGGCTAAACCTAGTTGAGAATCAGATTCCCAAGTAACAGCTATGCATTTCCTGGCCACTGCTAAAGTGAGCTTAACAAACTTTAATTGATATTTTAGGTCTTAGATCTTCTAAATTCCACAATAAAAATAATTCAGGTGCCTGAGGGTATCGAATTCTGGTAATTTTTTCCAGAATACCAAAATCTTCCCAGAAAGGCCTCACTTTAGGACATGACCAGATTAAATGCAAGGAAGTACCTATTTCTTGACCACATTGAAAATATTGGTCTGATATTTACAATTTGAATTTATGTAACTTTTGTGGAGTGAGGTATAGCTGATGCAAGAAGATATATTGCACCAGCCGATACCTTACATTAATCGTGTGAATCGTGCTGTCCCGACATAAGTCGGACCAGCAAAATGGATCAATTTCTATACCCAAATCTGATTCCCACCTTTATCTTGATTTATCAAGCCCTTGTTCCCTCCTGAAGTAAGGAATACATTTTTGAAAAAAATTTTTTTTGCTTCCCTGTTTGAACCAGAGTCTGTATTTCGCTACACTGCGGTAAGGTTAGTGCTGGACTCAATTTGTCCCTTAAATAAAATCTTCACTGAAGATAACAGAAAAAATATATATTTTAAACTCCATATTTATTCCCAATTTTCTCAAATGTCATAAATTTTCCCTGCTCAAAACAATCCTCAATATACTTGACCCCTCTCTGGGGCCAAGTGTCCAGGATTTTATTATCAATCGTTAATGGAATTAATATATTTTGAGCCAGGGGTGTTTTAGGTGAAAGACCCTACCCACCCACCCCCCCCCCCCGTTCCCCATTTGACCATTAATTTTATTCTGTATTGTAATTATATGCTTTAATAGGAGGGTTTCTTTAGGGCCAGATATATATAAGGTTTTCTGCTATCCTGTCATCAACTTTATGCAACTCCAATTTTACCCATGAAAAATTGTCTCCTCAATCAAAGAGGGAAGTAACAAACTTAAATTGGGTTTCCCAAAAATATTTTTTGAAATTTAGGAACAGTAATCCTCCCAATTCATAATTCCAAATTAATTTGTCAATAAAGACTCTGGAAAGCTTACGTTCCCACAGAAACTTCCTGATGCATTTATTAAGGTTTTGAAATAATCTCTAAGGTATAGGAACAGACAAACTTTTTGAAAAACATAGTGTACTCTAGGCAGCACATTCATTTTAATATAGTTGACCCTTCCAACCAAAGTTATTGGGAGAGTCACCCATAACATTGTATTAGCTTCATTTTTAAGCTTGTTCTCATACTTTTATCCCCTTGTGAGTTTTCTGTTTCCATAGCTTGATGACAGGCAATATCACTAATGACCACTCCTTGTGCACCTGGTTATCTGTAAAATGGAACCTTCACTTCCAGAAGGATTCGTAGCATCTATTCCTCATATTCTCTGTACAATATTGAGAGGTTTACCTACAGTTTTAAAGATCCTAAAGGGTTCATCACTAATTAACTGTAATAAACATATAGCAACAACCACGAACTTCAGTAGAAGAGCCACATGACTCCTTAGGTGCGCTGCCCCTCTTGATAACAGCTGATACCATGCCTTTTGGCCACCTTCCCATCTGAATCCATGTAATTTAATTTATTAGTTTCTCGACAATCTATCATTTTCAGTTTTGAGTACACCCAGTAAAGGAGTATTCACAACCCTGAGATAGAGGATTCCAAGGGGTTCTCCTTGTTTCATTACTATATGCCAACATTTTATTGGTTGATTTGTGGAGAGATTCAGAAAGCATTAAAGTCATTTAAACCTGGGTGGAGAAAGATCATTAAAACCCTGAATGAAATAGGATTTAAGACAAGTAAAATAGCATATATAATAAAAACCTTGCCTTTTGTGAGGGTGAAAACAGCGGCAGATCCAAAACAAAATCACAAATACAATTTTTTACGTTGCATTTGTGCTTATTTGTAGGCAAAGGCGCAACAGGAGCTGAAAATTGATCGACTGGCTTGTTACAGCTTTGTATTGGACTGAAAGGCATGACAGTGGCACTTGGTAATCCTGACAGCAAAGCACTTAATTAGAGCCCAAGGACTGCAATAAAAATGACACATTGCACAAGACTGTAAAGTTAAAAGCCATCAAAGCCAAACACACCCTGTAAATTTCTAAAAGGTTACAGAATCCTTTTCCATGCAAGGAAGCTATGAAGATACTCATTATAATGGATGAATATTCTTCTTTTATATGGGGAAGTCTTTAAAGCATGAAATTCCCAGCAAGTTATTATTGCTGCTCATCTGGAGTGATGTATAATATCTCTGGTCTTCCCTTTTAAGTATTTAAGGAGCTACAAAGGTGATGGGATAGAGGAGGTGGCAGATGTAGGATATAGTGTGAAACTGTATGGAGATTGTATCAGTTCTTCGGCTGTACAGCAGCTTCAGCTGGAATTGTCCCACCGGTGAGTTTTGATCACAAATTTTCAAATCCATGAAAGATAATGCACAAAATATAAGAGTTTTACTTTGAGAGTTGAATTTGATGGTGAACCAATGTATCCAAGTGTACTGTTATCTTTGCACATTGAGGAAATATACTCAGGCAAATGAGTTCCATGACAGATTCAGATTCACTGCAGCATATCTGAACACAGATATGAAAAACAAATATGAAGAACTCTGAGTGTCTTTAAATATTGGAAGCGAACTATTTCCAGTTATCCTGGTGAATATGAAAATATAAACAAAGTCTATAGGATTTAGGACAACAAACAGGAGTACACTTAAAAAAAAAAGTATGAGTGAAATATGGAATGCGCAAACAGCGTTTGTGAAGAAGGAAGAGAGGAGCAGTTGGGGAAGCCCATTTGGAGCTTGAAATGTTCTACCTGGATATTCAAGTCCATTATCTGTTGTAGGCAAAGTTAGAATTAAGGAGCAGGATAAGAACAAAGGCTATTCCTGGCTCGTGTAAATACTGAGGATCATTAGTAAATGGTTGAGGAAAGGAGAATATTCAGAAATGGGTAAAGAATGGTTGCCTAGATTATGTCTCATGCTCACACTGGCCACTGTTTAGTTAAAATGGTCTGTTCCCATGCTGTAATTTTTCTGGTAATCTAGATGCAAATTCTTTTCAAACTATCAAATTAATCATTTTGTTCTGAGAACATTTGATTTGGGTTTATCTAAGATACATTTATAGCATAATAATAATGCAAACATGGCATTAAGAATTAATAGGACAAGGATGCGACATTGAATACCAAGCCTCACTGAACTTCTATGTGCATATTATCCCTTGATTAGCTATTACACATGCCCTGTGCATATTACTGCCAGGATTCATCACCGTGCCAACTGCTAATACGTGCCATGATAATTATCAACAAAAACAATTATGCAGGTACTAGTTATTGACTCTTTCAATGTCAAGCTGAATTTCAATGCATACATTTTTTTTTGTGGTTATAAATTTCTGATCTGACCAAATTGGGTTAGGTTGCACAATCCTAACAAGTTAGTGTCGCATATTGTCTTTTCGCATATTTGAACACTGTTGCATTTTGACCCAATCTGGCTGACAGCCAGCATCAGAATTTCTTTCCTTTCCTTGTGAAACCGTAACTCATGGCCAGTTTCCCTGGCTCTCTCTAAGTCTCTGAGTGCAAATTGGAGCTCCTGAGAGATCATTCCTGGTGTCGTCTTTTCCCTCAAAATCCAATCTAGTGCCATCTGACTTCTTAAACAATCATCCAAAGGTTGATTGGAATAATAGGAAATTACATCCTGCCAAAAAGAAAAAAATAATCCCTTTGAAAATGGCTGGTTCATTCATGAAATAATTGGATGATGTCCCTGGTGGTACCAAGTTCACTAAGAATATTTTGATGTGTTACCCTTTAATGGATTATCATATATACGAAAGTATTAACAACCAGGCTTCATGTTACACATTTATAAAGTAATGTTCCCTATGATTCTAATGACTGTTACTTTATACATTTCTTACTGTCAGGCATTGAGTGTGTTTATTGAATATAGGGCTACAGGCTGCTGGACACTAGCTCGTGGGAATGAGGCATTAAAGGGCTTGGGGCAAGAAGAAGGTTTGCATCTGGAGCTCAGGTTGCCGATGAATCAAACTGGTGTCTGTGCAGTTCCAGTAGCGATTGGGGCACTAGAGATGAGTCCACGGACACTCAGTGTCTCTGAAGTGACTCCCTTTTACTTCTATTTCACCTATTGTTAGGGGCGTCGGGCAATGCTCATGGTGACCATTTGCCTTATGGCAGACAAAATTTAAAGTATATTATATATTATTACATGACAGTAAAAGGAACCTTAAACCCTGAACAGAGATCTACACAGCAGTAAATGTCCTTTGGCCCACAGTGTTCTGCTGACATAACTGACGCTATCAGCTGCCTAGAATTTCCCTATTGCATAACACTACATTTTTTTCTGTTCTATATACCTTTACAATTGCCTCTTACAAGATTCTATTATACATGCCTCCACCACAGTTGCTGGCAGTGCATTCCATGCACCCACCACTCTGTGTGAAGAACTTGCCTCTTACATCCCCCTTGTACTTACTCCATTTGGAGCTTCAAATTACACCCCTTGGCTGGGAAAAAAAAAGTCCCTAGCAGGGGCATAGCCAGGTTCAACATTAGGGGGAGCAAGCACATTAAAAAAGGTGCCATGACACATGCCAATGGTGAGTCAGTGGTTGAAGGATGGCCACACTGATTTTTCGACGGCGTCTGATGGGGTTGCGGGGGGTGGGGACTATCCTGAGTCTGTCAGAAGGCAAGTAAAGTCAGCAAACTTCCACAAGAGATAAGCGGAGATTAGTTCCATTCTTAAACGTACATGAATTGCTAATGAATGATGGGAAACCACAAACTACAGGTGTCTTCATGGTCCTGCAGTGTGCACATCATTTTTTGTGAAATGAATGATAATCTTAACTCAAATGAAACATGGAGAAAAGCACTGGGTAGAAAAGAGGAATGCCTTTAAAACTGAAAGAAGCCTAATTCTGCAACTGGTTTATATAAATCAGAAAATGGTGTTTGTGCTGAAATTGACGTCAGTTCTGCAACGGACGATAGGAGTTGTCCATCCTCATGCCTCTTCCTGGTTATACCTTTATTTGAAAATGAGCATGGGCACAGGTGGGCAGTACAGATCGGGGCCACTATTGGTCAGAGCCTGTAGCAGTGTCACCTATGCAGCCAAAGTGTGTCTTGTTGAGGGGAACTGGGACTATGTCGTGCACAGCCAGCCCACGGACTCTAGGACCGGCCGGGCTGAATCTCCTGTTGCCCCTTTTAGGGCTTCATCTGGTCTGCGCACATAAATAAACATGGCCATTGTGGTGATACGACCACCAGCCTACTGCAGGGGGCGATCTCTGCACCTGCAGGAAGACCACCTAAGGGGCTGACTCCACCTGGCCGGCTGTCAATCCGCTGACCTGAATATAGACCTGAGCCGGCCCCTCCTGAGCCAGTCACACCAAGGCATGAACTGGTGTTCAGACTTTTACTGGAATAAAGCCTGTTGTACAGTCTTTGAATTTTGTGTTTGCTTGCTGCTACCTCAGTTCACCGCTGTGGGGAAAAAGTAATTGAATAAAGCAAAGAGTTCATCTGGGGGAAAATAAACCAGTTTTTCCTCAGTTTACTGCAACATTTATTGTTGTCTTTATTTTAAATTTACGTATCAAACGAGTGGATGGGGGGTGTGTATGTACAGTTCTTCATTCTCACCCCAACTTCTGTGATGCACTGGTGGGTCACCAGCATACCACAGGAGACCGAGCAGTGAGTACACCATTCAAAAAGTTGCCGCTTTTGAAGAAGGTGATCCCCCTACACCTCCCCCCCCACTCCTTCCCCCAGCTGCACCACTGGTCTCTAGCCACCCACATCATCAATGCCTCTCATCATCTTGTACACCTCCATCAGGTCACCCCTTATCGTCCATCGCTCCATGAGAAAAAAAAACAAGTTCACTCATAAGGCATCCAGGCCACGTCCTTTTAAATTTCCTCTGCACTCTCTCTGTAGCATCCATACTTTCACAATATGAAACATATAAATCCTGCTGTACTTGTGAGCTTATTGTTGCTGAATATATTTTCATGGATCTTTATCCCCACTAAATATGCTACATAGATGTATTTTGGGTTGAAAATCTACTTCTTGGAATTAATGTTGGGGGCAAGATACAATGCTGTGGCAATGTGAGCTCAACGACACGAGATGAATTGTTAAGCAACATGCGTCTCTTGTATTAAGTTGACTATTCGACAGACAAACCTAAAGACAGTTCTCAAATGAAGTTTGGACATGTGACAAGTCAATCTTTGCAGGGTATGTATGCACCTATTTTCTTGCTTAGGCAGGGAAGGTGTGCCACAGAAAGTAAGATGAAGGGCTGGATCAATGAAATGAAGCAGAGGTTGTAGCAAATGAGCAAAGGCCAGGCACTAGACTTGTGATTAAAATAAAGCAGAAGCAGTGAAATGATTAAAGTAAGGAGCATTCCCAGCCCTTGCAGGTTCATTTTTGGATTTTCAAAGTAATAAAAAAATTAAATTTTCTGGAGTAAAAATCAGCTGCTAATCATTTTCTTTGTAATTTCTTTGATATCCAAATGTTACCTGTCGGGAACATTTCCTTTCTCTCAGAATTTTGAAGCTTCCATTCCAGTGTAACAATTGAAAGATCGTCATCAGTTCCTGTAAAAACAAGAGAAAATGACCTCCTTTACAGCTGAATATAAGAAGTAGGAGCACGAGTAGCCCACATAGATGCTTGAGCTTGCTCCATTATTCAGGACCATTTACTTTCCAGCCTATCCCCATATCCCTTGCTTACTTTAGCTCCCAAAACTCTGTCAGTGTTGGCAGTGAAACGCATGTCTGAACCACTGAATTCCAAAGATTCGCAATCCCAAGAGTGAATAAATCAACTATTTCATTAACTTTTGTGCAAGTTTATTATCTCTTTTAAGTGAGTCCTTGACCTCTTACCCTGAGACCATGAACTCTCTCTCCTGGGAAAATAACCTCCCAGCATCCATTCCGTGAATCCTCAGAACTTCAGTATAAAAGTGATAAATTATATATATTTTTTTGTATCATGGGTTATTTTTTTCATTAGTTGAGGAAATTGTGGATTTCTGATAAAGAGAAGCAAGTATTTTTAGATCCAGGAATTGTTTGGTGAATTTTATTTGAAATTACCCTAACCATTGCTAAATGCTTGGAAAAATCAAGTTCAACGCAAACCTTTTTTAAAAATATTTTGCAGAGCTATATTTTTAAAAAACTGCATTGGAATAATACCCTGCTCAGAAATTTTATATACCCCAAATTGAAGTAGTCATTGTTGAAACCTTCTGTAAACAGTGCTTGTTTGCAAATCCTCATATTTCTCCAAAAATTACACCCTTTTCAGTACAAGAACATTAATAAGCCTTCTTTTAAGTTGCAAAGAAACTGGCTGTTGCAAACTAATGGGTCCCATCTACAAAATGTACAGCAGTTATTTGCCCAGGCTACTGTGACAGCATGTCCTTTCTTTCTTTTTAAAACATTTTCATTGAGTTTAACAAAAACCTTTTACTCAAGGTAAACTAATGATAACATAAATCAAATAATATCAAATACATATCACATATCAATTGTAAATTAAAAGCAGAACCATAATTATTACATAACTTAATTTGTTCAGAACTTCAAATTCTTTAATTATAATAATTAAACAATGAAATCATAACTCGTACTATGTCCAAAAATAATATTGAATACAAAAATTATACAAATAATACATGTAAAATTCCCATACATAAGATATTTTATGCTTCTCTGATGTGATCATGTTGCTCTGTGATATGATCCGTGATCTGAAGTTAAACCCCCCTTTACTTATTTGTCAAAAATAAAAAGGGAAACTAAGGATTTTTAAAAATCTCTACAGCATGTCCTAAATGTATGAACTGTGTTACCAAAAATGGTAATGTTGGCAGCAACTGGGACATCATCATCTATATGTTCGCTGTCCTCACTTGGAAATAAGTTCCCACTTCCTCATGGCTTCTGGGTCCAAATCCTTCACCAGAAGCCTGCAGCAGTTCAAAAAGGCAGCTCACCACCAATTTTTCAGGGGAATTAGGGTGGGACAATAAATGCTCACTTTTCCAGCAATTCCCAGATCACAGACGTGAAAATAAAATGAAATGGTTCCATGTATCTGCTTGTCACTAAAATACAAGAACATTGTCTTTCCTCCCTAACCTATCCTACGCAGCAGCCAGAGATGCATTGCAGGGAGCAGTGGCACCTCATTTAGGAGCTACAGTTTTTTTTTCAGAAAAGCATAAACTTCTGCTGGTGAATTTGGTGGACGCATTGACAAATGTGATTCTGGCTGTATGTCCTCTGGCAATAAATCTGAAATCTCTTTTAGAAGGTGAATGTGTGATCCAACCTGAGTAAATAGCACATTACTCAGTAAATATGAATTGGTAGCAGAAAGAGAGATGGCCAGATGAACAACTTTGCCAATAAGTGGAGGGCGTGCTGGTTGAGGAAACTTGCTTGCATATCAGCCACAATCCTTCATCAAATCTCCAGGCAAATGCCACGGGAAGCTGGAAATCCCCACTTTGGCCTCATTTATGTCGTTACAACAAATCTGCACTTAGATTGCATGCAGGCCATCCTTCAGCGCCGGTGTCAGAAGAGATCTAATTTGGGGGTGGGGGGCACTTGAGTAACCATGGGTGGGGGAAGGAGGGGAGGCACAAATGGCCATTCGAGAACTCATGACGCCATTCCTTACAAATCCGTCCCTGCTATGTCACAGCAATGCAGGTAGGTTCCCAGCAAAATGGATCTCCGCACTTTTTTGTTCTTTATGCTCGAGAAGTATTCCTAATGGGAAATACTTCAATAAAGTGAATAATTTTGAGCGTGAAGTGACAGCAATCAAATTACCTGAAATTCCAACATAGTTTTTCCTCTATTTGCCTCCAGCATTTGATAGTAAGCCCCAATGCTGGTGCTTGGATTCAACACATCATTTGTACTGCCCTTGTAAAAGAAAAAGAGAAAGAGAAATTGAATTATGACAAGCCTAAAAATACATGTTCCAACATTATCTTTTGAAATGTTTTCCTGATGGATGGAATGGCATAAATAATATCAGGTTTTTGGCGTGCCACCAGAAAATGTGTTAAGTGAAGATTGGGGCTTATTGCACTATTTAAAAATTCAAATAATCTTTGTGTAACGAAGTGCCATATTTTGTGTAACTGTGCAGCAAGACGAGTTGTATCCTATGGTTGGGCATAGATTGAGGAACCAAATGCCTCATAATTAACATACAAACAGGCTGTGAGTTAAAGGAACAGGTACAAAGTCATTTCAGTCAGTCAGGGACAATCTGTTCAGCTGCCAGAAGCTGTTGGTAGATTAACAATGCAGTAGGGAAGGGATGATACTGTCAGTCGCCAGAAGTTCATTGGATTATTGACAGAGTGATTATTGAGATGCATACGAGTTGCATGTGACCAGACATGTAACAAAAAGGGAGGTGCTTTCGAAGGTTATAACATCAGATATTACCTGAGGCATTATTGTAATTTCTTCTCAAATGAAAATAGATCATCATAGATCATGAAATTCTAGCATGACATCATATATTGAAGCCCAGAGCTCCCAGTCCGCAGGAGTTTCTTCTCATCTATTGTTGATCGGCTGAGTGGAGAGTGTGATGATGTGCCTGTTGCCCTCTAACCACGTAACTTATTTACATGACTGCCCACAAATGCACTCCAATAATTCGTAAAAAGGTATCAGGTATTCTGATTAGTTTATTGATTTCGCTTGATTATGTTGCAAAGCAGCGTATTCTGTAAAGGAGCAGGTAATCACTTAAAGAAAGTAAGGTTTCCATATTAAAATACAGCTGAATGAAAATCTCAAAATTGCTGTCAATTTTACAGTTTTGTGGTGCTGGCTCCATTGTCATTGAAACTGCAAAATCTAATCCATTTTTTTGGATCGCCAAGTGGGAGCAACATTGAGAAATGTCAGGCCGTCGATGCATGGCTACCTCACAAGCCGTCCATTTTATAAATCAACACTGCTAACTAAAGACACATTAAACGAATGTGATAAGTAGGTACTCACACAGGCTGCGACAATTGCTTCGTCCATGCTATTTCTGATAAATTCTACCGTGATTAGACGAGATGGTTGTTCATTGAAGACAGAGTTCACCAGGGCTACTCTGGCTGCATCTCGTCTGGCGTCGGCTTTGGTTAAACAGTGCTAAGAATTTAACAGAATTTATGGGATGGTACATAAGTTGAGGCACAAAATTACCAAGTAGCCAAATACATACTAATTTATAGTATTATATTCTCTCCCCCTCCGTCACTCAGAGTCTAATTTAGATATACAGCACTGTAACAGGCCATCTAGGCACACAAGTCTGGATCACCCAGTTGCATCCAATTGACCTACAAACCCGTGCGTTTTGAAGGGTGGGAGGAAACCGGAGCCCCCTGGGAAAACCAACGTAGACACGGAAAGACCGTACAAACTTACTGACAGCGCAGGATTTGAACCTCAGCCATGATCGCTGGCGCTAACTGCTACACTAACCCTGCCACTCCCTGCGGATAATACAGGATAAAATAAACCACCCTTGATTTTTTCCTTTCTCATAATGTGGAAATGCTTCTCTTTCACTTGACACTGAATCTTAGTGGGACAGATAAGATATTGAACCTGGTTAAGATAAATATATTTCTAATTACAACTAAATTCCTGTTCGGTGCATGCATTTGAATGGGAGGGGCAATACGGTTAGTGTAGGTGTATTACAGCACTGGCGACCTGAGTTTGAAATCGGCACTGTCTGTAAGGAGTTTGTACATTTTCCCTGTGTCTGCATGGGTTTCGTCTGGCTGCTCCGGTTTCCTCCCACATTCCAAAGATGTACAGGGGTTAATCAGTTAATTGGTCAGATGGGTGTATTTGGGTAGCATGGGCTCATGGGACAAGAGGACTGGTTACCAGGCAGTATCTCTAAATTAAAAATTTTAAATTCCAGAACTTAACATAAAAATCATTGATCTAGCATCAGAATCAAGTATGGGAATGCAAGTTTGATCCTTCACACAAACTATCTAGTCTGTATCCAGCATTAAAGATGAATTTCTGATATCATGAAACCTGTGAAAGGTTATTATTTATTAGAATGGTAATTTGAGGTGCTCTTATCAATGTACACACTTCAACACATTATAGACAAAGCTATCTGGAAATTCCTTTCTGCACTTAAGGGTTTTGCATAAATGAAATGGGGCAATGACCATTTTGTTCATCGTTGGCAATGGCCATCCTGAGCTTGTTACATGCAATTTACACATTCCCACTTCGACCCGTTCATCCTTGGCTTTCTCCACTGCCAGAGTGAGGAATCTGGGGGAACAAAACTTCATGCTCTGTCTGGTCCTATTACAGCCCAATGGCACGAGCATTGAATTTTTAAATTTCAGGTAATGAGTCCCTTCTTCTGACTACTTCCATTCCTTTACTTTTGATTGCTTCAGACGTGAGAGAACGGGGGATGAAAGGGGGAGGAGTGGCATTGCTCATTAGGGAAAATATCACAGTTGTGCTCAGGCAGGACAGACCAGAGGACTCGTCTACTGAGGCCATATGCGTGGAGCTGAGGAACGGGAAAGGTATGACCACACTCATGAGGTTGCATTATAGACTGCTCAATAGTCAATGAGAAATGGAGGAGCAAATTTGTAGAGAGATAGCAGACAGCTGCAGGAAACATAAAGTTGTGATAGTGTCAGGATAAAATGCAACATAAGCAGGCAAAGGGAGCTTTGGTTTTTGAGGGTATTGGGGATCTGGTTTGTATAGCAGGTATCAGCAACATGCAGCAAATGAAATTCTTGGGGAATTGAAGACAAAAACTCAAGAAATAAATCATGAAGGCTAAAGGAAGACATGAGGTTGCTTTGGTAGACAATGTGAAAGAAAATCCTAAGGTTTTCTGCAGGTACATAAAGAGTAAAAGGATAGTCAGTTACAAAATTGGTCCCCCTGAAGATCAGAGTGGTCGGCTATGCATGGAGAGATGGGGGAGATCTTAAATGGATTTTTTGCATCAGTATTTACTCAGGAAACTGCACAGAGTTTAAGGAAATAAGGAAAACAAACAGTGAGGTCATGGAACCTATACAGATTAAAGAGGAGAAGATGCTTGCTGTCTTAAAGGAAATAAGTGTGGATATGTCCCCAGGGCCTAACAAGATATTTTCTCGGACCTTGAGGGAGACTAGTGCAGAAATTGCAGTGGATCTGGCAGAAATATTTAAAATGTCCTTAGCCACGGGTGTGGTGCTGGAGGAGTGGTGGGTAGCTCATGTTGTTTTGTTCTTTAAAAAAATTATACACCGGTGAGCCTGACATTAGTAGTAGGCAAGTTATTGGAAGGTGTTCTAAGAATTTGGATGTATATGTATTTGGATAGCTAGGGACTGATCTGAGTTAATCAACATGGCTTAGTGTGTGGTAGGTTGTGTTTAACCAATCTGATAGGAACATTTACTCAGATATTGCCTGGATTTCAGAAACTAAGTTATAGGGAAATGTTTTTCCCTGGAGTGTAGAACAATGATGGGAGATTTGATGGATGTATTTAAAATTATGAGGTAAGTTATTGGATGTGAGGAAGGCTTTCAAAGCTTGCAGAGGGATCTGGACGAGGTGGAAAAATGGGCCGAAAAATGGCAGATGGAATTGATTGCAGACAAGTGTGAGGTGTTGCATTTTGGAAAGACAAACCAAAAAAGGACATGCAAGGTGAATGATAAGACACTGGGGAGTGCAGTAGGACAGAGGGATCTGGGAATACAGATACATAATTCTCTGAAAGTGGAGTGACAGGTGGATGGGGTCGTAAAGAGAGCATTTGGCATATTGGCCTTCATAAATCAAAGTATTGAATATAGAAGTTGGGATATTATGGTAAAGTTGTACAAGATATTGCTGAAGCCAAAATTGGAGTATTTTGTGCAGTTTTGGAACTACAGGACAGATAGCAATAAGATAGAAAGAGTGCAGAGAAGATTTACTAGAATGTTTCCCAGACTTCAAGAAGTGAGTTACATGGAAAGGTTGAACAGGTTAGGACTTTAATCCCTGGAGTGTAGAAGAATGAGAGGAGATTTGATAGAGGTATTGAAAATAGTCAGAGTTAATTTAGGTCATATTTTTCCACTGAGGGTGAGATACAAACCAGAAGACATGGAATAAGGGTGAAAAGGGAAATGTTTAGGGGAAGCATTAAAAGGAACTTCTTGACACAGAGAGTGGTGGGAATATGGAATGAGCTGCCAGCAGAAGTGCTGAATGCAGGATCACTTTGCACATTGAAGAAGAATTTGGATACATACAGTATATGGATGGGAGGGCTATGGAGGGCTATGGTCGGGGTGCATATTAGTGAGACAAGGTAAAATATTAATTCAGCACGCATTAGAAGGGCCAAAGAATGTGTTTCTGTGCAGTAAGGTTCTATGGTTCCCCACTCACCTTGCCCCAAACCCCCACCCATTCTCATCCCCCTCTCTGGTTCATCCTCTTCCATGCACCTTTTCATTTCCACCCACAAATTGACAATGAATTTGCTTTCATTACCATTGACTGAGTCAGTAGTAAGGAAGACACATGCAATGTTAGTGCTCATATCCAAGTAAGGATGTGATGCTGAGGCTCTAGAAAGAGTTGGTCAGACTACGTTTGGAGTATTGTAAATAGTGTTGGGCCCATATCTAATTTTGAAGTTGGAGAGGGACCAGAAGAATGATTCTGATGTTGAGAAGATTAATGTATGAGGAGCAGTTTATGGTTGGAGTTTAAAAGGATGTGGGGGTGGGGGGGGGGGGGGGGGAGGTGGATTTTATCCATATTGTATATTGAAAGGATTAGTTAGTATGAATATGGAGATGTTTCCAGTCATGGAAGAGTCTGGGTCCAGAGGGCACAGCCTCAGAATAAAAGGCTGTACCTTAAGACAAGGAGAAGTTTCTTCAGCCAGAGGATGGTGAATCTGTGGAGTGAATTGCCACAGAAGGCTGACATTGTGTATGTTTAAAGCAGAAGTTAATAGGTTCTTGATTAATAAGGGTGTCAAAGGTTAAGGCAAGAAGGCAGGAGAATGTAGGTGAGAAGAAAAATACATCAGCCATGAATGAAGTGGTGCATCAGACTCGATAGGCCAAACTGCCTAATTTTGTCCCTACATCTTCTGGTCAAATTTGTATACCACAACTAAGAACTAAGTGCTAATATTAGATGTAGGCATTTTTATCTGGTCCCATTTGAGTAAATTGTTAGTGAAGATCTGTTGTATTTGACAGTTTTGTAATTTAATTCCTTGGAATCTAGGAGTCAGTGGCTGTGGTCTTAAGTCTCCCACATGAGTTTTAAGCTCAATGTCAATCTTAGCATTCCAGTGCCATATTGAGGGATTGCCACACTATCTGAATTTTATTTTGAGATGTTAAAATGAAGCCTTGTCTTCTTCAAGTAGACATAAGAGAAGACAGGAATCATCCCAGTGTCTGTCAATATTTACTTCCAGAGCAACATTAATGAAACAGATTAATTAAACTCGTCATTTATATTTTGTGTGTTTACAGACTTTTGCTGTGCACAAACTGTCTGTCTCATTTCCTATATCAGAACAGTGACTATATGTAATGTAGTCACAGTAAAGTAATTACTTCATTTTTATATTTTTTGACCAACTGTGGCCGTGAAAGCCACTATATATTGTGTGTTTTCATGCTGTGGTTGTAGTCAAAACACAGAGATACTGGAGGAACTTGGCCAGTCTTGCTTCGCCCATAGGAGGTAAAGATATAGTACTGACATGACATTTCAGGCCTGAGCTAGTATATCTCTGTTTAAATGACAAAATTAAATCTTACAGTAGAAATGAATAGTTCAGGCAAAAAGGAAAGGAAATTGTACAGAATTACTTTTCAAATCAGGAAACCCAAAGCAGTTCTCTCAAAATTCTTATTTTAACATTTTCCTTCCTGCGTCAAATCAGATATTTTCTCTGGAATTCAATAAACGTCCCAGTTGCAAGAGCATTGTCTACATAATCAAGCCAAGTTTGTCTTCAGTTAGAAAATTACATGCTGGAATCAGGACAAAGCTTTCTTTTATTTTCAAGGTATAGTGTGAAAAAGTGGTGCCTGGAGGCAAAGTCTCTGCAGCCTTCCACTGAGTTGTTGATGGTGCCATTCACTAACCAAATTTCCGTGAATTATTCGTTCACATTTTCCAATTAAAAGCTCCCTTCTTGCTGCAATTCATTTCCGAGAAGGTGGCATCTCATTAGGGACCTGAGGATCTAGAGTAAGACGTTCTGTCCTGGTTGTTGCTTTTGGAAGTTGGAAAGGAACGTTTGTGTGAGTGGTCCCTCCCAGCTAAGGTAGCTTGCCTGACACATTTTTGTGACTGGGCCTCATACAAGAAGAGCAAGGGTTTATTTGAGGGTTGGCTGTGTTGGATTCCTGAGGTTTGATCATTTGACTATTTCATCTCAAACTTGCAAATGGAAAACATCATGATGTAAATATTTTAATTAGTGTTCTATCCTTTAAATCTGACTCTGCCAAGGCCCAGAACATTAAAACATTTAAATATTACTTGAAAATATTTTTGTGCTTAATGTGTAAATATACACCATGTAACATATTAAACATACAATTATACAATCCATGGAATTACTTTACCAATTAATGTAAAGCAAACAAAATAATCAGAACTACAAATGTAGTATATTTTTAATAAGGTAATAAATTCGCAACTTATGCCTCTGTTTAGTACAACAATGTATCAAATATCACAAGGATCTTAGAAATACACTTATATACACAACAATATATTTTTACATTTTCCATCCATCTGCCATGGAAAACCAAGCACTGATGTTCAGAAATGCATTATCCATTTCAGGAAGAGAAATGTACATTGATTTTATTGATCAATTAATTAAAATGTTGATTTTTTTTCCATCAACTTTAAGTGTGGGTGTAGCCGCGCGCTACTTGAAAGAAGACACACACACATGTAGTGTAGTCAGGTTAAGATCTGAATTTTATTAGGGCTCAGGCCCGACTTTTATACTTGCACTGTTCTCACTATGGCCTCCCTTGGCTGTCATCACGACATACATAACAAAAGTGGGTTTTCCATGTGCAGGTACTTTCCTGCATAACATTGCCCTTCTTCCCCGAGCGCTGTCCCTGTCTGTTGGCTGCTCAGCAAGTTCAGCACCATTTTGGGGGCGCTGGCCTTTAAGCTGCCCTTGCCGTTCACCTGCTGGTTCGCTTGTTGGGGCCAGTACCACTGACGGCTCGATCACCACCGCGACGGGCAAACACATGAACCCCCTCTAGAATGGGCAGTATTATCTTTGTTACTGTCCTTGGTGCCTGGAGGCAAAGTCTCTGCAGCCTTAGGTACCCTGCCTTTTCTGCGGCCTGCCTCTCCAGCATGGTGCTGGGGTCTTGACCGGGCATGCCAGGTCTAGATATGCCAGCTTCAGCCTGTCTGTGGTGAAGACCTCTGTCTTGCCTCTGACCTCCAGCTCGAATGTGGTGGATGACCCGGAATGGAATCTTGTATGGCCTCTGAAGTGGTGGACGATGTGGCCCCTGCGAATGGAAACATACTTACTGTCCTGCAGGTCTTTGAGTATGTTGGTCTTCACATGTCCATGCCTGGAAGGTGGAATCAGGGCCGGGTTGATGACCCTTAGCCCGCGGAGCAATGCTGCAGAGTCGTCCTCCTCTCTGCCTGGGGATGCTATGAATTCCCCCAGGAACACCAGTGGAGCTCCGTAGACAAGTTCGGCCGAAGAGGTGTTGAGGTCCTCCTTGGGTGCCATGTGGATGCCCAACAGTACCCATGGTAGCTCATCTACCCAGTTGGGTCCTTGGAGTCTGGCCATGAGCACGGATTTGAGGTGCCTATGGAAGCGCTCCACCAACCCATTGGACTGTGTGTGGAAAGCTGTTGTGTGATGAAGCTGGGCACCCCACAGGCTGGCAAGGTTGGACCACAGAACTAGGCCCCTCTGTCAGATGTGACATGGGATGGTAAACCAAACCGTGCCACCCAGGACGAGATGAGGGCCCTGGTGCACGAGATGGTGGACATGTCTGCCAGCAGGACTGCTTCTGGCCATCTGGTGAAGCAATCGACCATTGTGAAGAGATAGCAGAAACCCTGGGATACCGGAAAGGGCCCTTCTATGTCCACGTGGATGTAGTTGAACCTTCATTCTGTGGGCTCAAAGTGCTGAGGTGGGTTCTTGAGGTGATGCTGTACCTTAGTTGTTTGGCACTGTATGCATGCCTTCGCCCACCCGCTGACCTGTTTCCGCAATCTATTCCACATGTATTTGCTGGCCACCAGCCAGACTGTGGACCTGATGGATGTCAGCCAGTTCGTGGATGGAGTCAAAAACTTGTCATCTCCAAGCTGCTGGGACGATAGATCTGACAGGAGGGTGGTGGTACCTGTGGCTACTTGGATATCCTGGAGCTGCAGTCCCGATATGGCAGTCCTGTATTGGGGCATCTCTTCGTTTCTCTGCTGCGCCTCTGCCAGTGCCACAAAGTCTACTCCCTTGATAACGTGTGGGCACTTTGTCTGGACAGTCCATTGGCCACCATGTTGTCCTTGCCAGAGACGTACCTTACATCTGTGGTGTACTCTGAGATGTAAGACGTGTTGTTGCTGGTGGGCTGACCAGGGGTCCAAGATTTTAGCCAAGGCGAAAGTCAGGGGCTTGTGATCTGTGAAAGCCGTGAAGAACCTGCCCTCTAAGAAGTACCTAAAATGGCAGATGGCTAAGTACAGCACCAGCAGCTCTTTGTCGAAAGTGCTGTACTTCAGTTCTGGAGGCTCCAGATGTTTGCTGAAGAAAGCCAGCGGCCGCCAAATTCCTTTGATCTGCTACTCTAGAACTCCACTCATTGCCATTCCTGAGGCAGCCACCATCAGGGCCATTGGAGATCTGATGTGGGATGTGCCAGGAAAGCAGCGTCCACCAGGGCTTCCTTGGGCTTTATGAAGGCTTCCACTGACTCCTCGTCCAAGGTGATGTTCTTCGCCTTGCCTGCCACCCGGGTGAACAAGGGCCATATGATCTGGGCAGCTGAGAGGATGAATGTGTGATAGAAGTTGATCATCTTCATAAACTCCTGTAGTCCCTTGGTCATGTTGGATCTGGGGAACTTCCAGATAGCCTCCACTTTGCTGGGTAGTGGTGTGGCTCCTTCCCTGGTTATCCTATGGCCCAGGAAGTTGATGACCTCCAATCTAAACTGGCATCTGGTTGGGTTGATCGTCAGGCTGAACTCGCTCAGTCAGGTGTGGAGTTTGTGGAGATGCTCCGTATGCTCCTGTTGGTTTCTACTCATCTCCAGGATATCATCCAGGTCCACAAAGGTGCCATCCAGGTCTCAGCCCACTGTGTCCATGAGTCACTGGAAGATCTGTGCAGTGTTCTTTAGTCCGAACTGCATTCAGAGCGAAGAGGCTGAACAGGATGATGATGATGGTGGTCTTGGAGACATCGGAGTGTACCGGGATCTGATGACATCCCCACATGAGGTCCACCTTGGAGAAGATCTTTGCCCCATGCAGGTTAGCCGCAAAGTCCTGGATGTGGAGTATAGGGTACCGATCCGGAGTTGTGGCCTTATTGACCCAGCATTAGTCACTGCATCGTCTCCAGCCCCCAGTTTCTTTGAGGACCACGTGCAGGGGTGCAGCCAATGGGCTGTCCAACCGCTGTACAATGCCGAGCTCATCCAGTTTACTGAATTCCTCCTTCACTGGCTGGAGCTTCTCTGGAGGAAGGCATCTTGCCCTTGCGTGGAGCAGTGGGCCCTAGGTCAGGATGTGGTGCTGTACTCCATGACAGGGCATCACCGTGTTAAATTGGGGGGTGAGCACTGTGGGGAACTCAGCCATGACCCTGGCATACTTGTCCGATCTCTGTATGGAATCCAGGCGGAGTGCTGGGAGTCTGTCGTCTTTGAAAGGGAACGTTTGAAAAGTCTTGGCATGGACCAATCTTGTTCCCTTGAGGTCCACCAGCAGGCTGTGGGCGCACGGGAAGTCTGCCCCGAGAAGCAGCTGTTCTACTGCGGCTGGCATGAACACCCATGAGAAGAGGGTGCCTCCCACAACTGCAGTTGGACCTTGCGGGTACTCTTGGTCTTAATCAGGCTGTTGTTGGCAGCCCACAGCTTGGGGCCTGACTGCCTAATTCTGGTGTCCTGTCACGACAGGCAGGACGCTGATCTCTGCTCTGGTGTCCACGAGGAAGGTCGTCTGGCTTGCCCCAGTGTTTCCCTGAAAAGTGCATGGCAGCCTGCACTGACAGGCTCCAGTGCCCCTTCTTGGTGGTAGAAACATTACGGGTCAACTGGATCACCTTCTCTGTGGCTCTGCATGGCTCTGGCTGTGGGGTTTAGTGATGAGCCCCATAGGTGCTGAGCACTCTCTCTTCTGCTTCCACAGAACGTGTGCTCATGCTGCGACTTTCTTGGGGGGGGGGGGGGGCGGTTGCTGAAATCTGGATTAGCCATGAGCAGTTGGATAGTTGGATGTCATCGGGCAGTTGTTCCTGGAATGCCTGCTCAAACATGATGCAGGGCCTGTCTTTGCCCAGGAGGACCAGCATCTCATTCATGAAGGCTGACGGGGGCCTGTCCCCTAGCCCGTCCAGGTGGAGAAGACATGCCCCTCTCTGTGAGAGCCCGAAGGTCTCGATCAGCAAATCCTTGAAGGCATTGTATGCGCCTTCCGATGGGGGCTCCTGGATGAAGTTGGCCACCCGGCTTGCCGTGTCCTGGTCCAGGGAGCAGATCACATGGTAGTACTGGGTGGATTCTGCTGTGATCTGTCGGATCTAGAACTGTGCCTCAGACTGGTCAAACCACATATGTGGTTAATTCGTCCAAAAAGTCGGCAGCTTGAGAGCGACCATGTTGACTGCTGCTTGTTTGTTCATCACTGGGTTTAGATGCCGTCTAAATCATCAGGGACACCAATTGTAGCCGCGCGCTACTCAAAAGAAGACACAGACCTAGTGTAGTCAGGTTAAGCTCTGAGTTTTATTAGGGCTCAGGCCCGACTTTTATACTTGCTCTATTCCTGCCATGACCCCCCCCCCCCCCCCCCTTGGCTGACATCATGAACTGCTTTCCTGTGCGCTGTCCCTGTCTGTTGGCTGTGCAGCAAGGCCAGTGCCATTTTGGGGTCGCTTGTCTTTAAGCTTCCTTTGCCGTCCGCCTGGCGGTTCACTTGTTGGGGCCAGTACCGCTGCACGGGCTGCTGGCCTTTGGTTGCACTCGCCGCCTGGAGCACGGCTCGATCACCGCCGCGGCGGGCTGCCACATGAGGACCATTCTCCCTATTAATATTTCAAGGCCGAGAATATCTGCTCTGCCAGATTTCTACCTAATCAAAATCGCCACAAATATAGATGTGTAAAAAAAAAATTTGCAAACTTATTTTTCCAAGAATTTTAGGAGAAACTACAAAAAATATTTTGCAATACACAAAAGTGCTGGAGAATCTCTGCAGATCACCGAGCATCTAGATGAGGCAAAGGGACTTTTCCACTTTGATAAATACTAAACAAGGTTCTGAAGATGAATTGTGTGCGACTGAAGGGAAAAAGAAAATGGTAAGACAAATGAATCAGCCAGAAATAATGTGGAAGGTCTTGTGGCAAAGACTGATTTGAGAATGAAATGCGATAAACATTTATTTTATTGGCCAGTTCTGTTTTTATGAAAGCCCTAACAGGAGTCTTCTGTAGAATAATATCAAGAAAGGTTGAAGCTGTGAAGGTTGTTGAGATATTGAGACCATCATTGACAGGGATGGAGAATAACTGGAGGGGACACCTTGTCATTTCTGACATCAAAAATGAGGTTTGTCATAGTAAAAGAGTATTTACAGATGATACATGTCAAAGCATTGCATGATTAATGATGGTAGAAAGCATGAAAGAGGCCATTTGACATTTTGGCTGAACATCTGGAACGTTTTTAAAAGCTACATTCCCCCGTCACGTCATCACTTTGTTCAGAAAATTATTCAAGATGCTGAGAATGCAGAAGTTCTGTATCTGATCTAAATGGCTCTTTCACCACTTTTAATTTATTCGTTGATAGTCTATAACTCCAATACACCACTGGGAAATCTGCCAGCTTGGGCTTTTCTCTTTGGAGTGAAGAAGGATGAGAGGTGATATCATAGAGTTCATAGATTGTGAGAGGGTGGACAGCCAGCATCTTTTTTCCCAGAGTGAGAGTAGCAAACACCAGAGGACATCTGAACAAAGTGAGGGGATGTAATTTTAGGGGAGATGTCAGGAATAGGTTTTTTACATAGAGAGTAGTGAGTGTCTAGAATGTGTTGCCAGGGGTGGTGGCGGAGGCTGGTACAATAGGGACAAATCTTAGGTGCTTGGATGAAAGAAAAATAGAAAATTTTGGATAGGGAAGGTTTAGTTTTTTTTAGTAGGTTTATATAGGTTGGCCAAGGGGGTTGCACTGTGCTGGAATGTTCTATGTTCTAACTTACTATAAACTTCATTGGAAAAGCCAGATAAACCTTAGAAATAACATTGCAAGTTCTCTGGGGTTTACGTAATATTACTTTCAAAATAACATGGAATGAGTAGAAAAATTCAGGTAAAAATTTGTCTCTCATTGCTTCACGTGGGGCCAGATTCACTGCAGGCAGCAAGGTTGTTTGATCTACCATGATCCACCTCGGCTAATCTGACTTAAGTCCCATTCACGCTGGCACTTTGTCTTGATAATTAACTGCCAATATACCGGTTAATGTCCAGTGCGTACGCTTGTGAATTGCCACACAGGTGGCAGTCACCCTGGGGATGGACTGCCTAGTATCAACCCCGTGGTGATCTGATGCTTGCATGCCAGTTACTCCAGTGTGAAAAGGACAACAGAAATTGCAGTGTATTAAACAAGACACGATTTCTAGTGTCTGTTCACATACATCAACTACCATCATGACACACAGGCTGAAACAGTGAAAAAATTAGCCGTTTTAAACACCTCCCATTTCTGCTGCTACTTTTGATACCTTCTAACAACAATATACTTAAAGTTAACATGACTTTGAGTGTTCTGGCTGTAACACTACCCCAAAGATTACTTTTGAATGAATATCTCCTAAATTAACATTGCATACTCAATTTTTGCACCTAAGTTATAATATAGTGATCCATTGATCAAATAGTTAAAACAAAGCATCTGAATGCTCATAAAACATGGATTAAATTAGTCTAGCTTTAAGTTTTTTTTAATCTATTGCCAGCCATTGTGCATTTAGGTAATTATAAGTGAGAAATCCAGGATTTATGGCAGAGTTGTCATACCGATGTTTATCTTGGCTGACAAAATTGAATACTAAAGCAGACGATGGAGCAGGAGGGAAGAGATTAAGTACTGACTACCATTATTACGGTGCGGACAAGGGCAACTCTGTGCATTTCTAAAAATAATTGTTATCTTGGCAAAGTTGGTGAAGCAGCTCAGATTGCCATCACAAGTTCAGCATCTTCTGAGGGAAGAAACCTTTCTTCATCTCGGACTGAAGCCTTACCCCATATCCTGGCCCCTTGCTTTCTTGTCCTTTCACTGGAAACATTCTCTTTGCATTCTGTCTAGTCCTGTCAGCAATTTGCAAATTTCAATTTGATCCCCACTTATTTTCCTAAAGTCAAGTGAATGGACACCTTTCTCTGCTCAAATGACCGTCCAGCATCTCAGGAACCTGAATGCACTCCCTTCATGACAAGTATATCCTTTCTTTGATTAGGAGACGAAAATTGTGCAGAATACTCCAGATGAGGTCTCACCAAAACCTGCTCTAATTGTCACAAAACATTCCTGCACTCTGCCTCCTGCCATGAAGGCCGACATACAGTTTGCCCTTCAAACTTCTTGCTTGTCTACATGCTTGCTTTCAGCAACTGATTTTTTTTTCAATTTTATACATACAACACGGTAACAGGCCCCTTTGGCCTACGAGCCTGGGCCAACCAATTACACCCTGGTGCATTTTGAATGGTGGGAGGAAACTGGAGTACCCAGAAGAACCCCACGCAGGCACGGGGAGAATGTACAAACTTCTTACAGACAGTGTGGGATTCGAACCCCAGTCCCGATTGATGGCGCTGTAACAGTGTTGCACTAACCGCTACACTAACCATGCTGTCCTATGTCTGAGAATATCCACATCTCTTTGTACATCAAGGCTTCACAATAGAACACATCACCTTTTGGTGGCTGCTAACTAAGTGGATTTTCTTTTACATTTATTCATATTTTACTGTCCTTGCCAACATTTTACTCTCAGATTCATTCTCTCAAAATGCCTTTGCTTCCCTCTTCAATCCCACCTAGTTCAGTGTCATCCAAATCATTGATAATACATTATAATTTAGCTAAGGTCCAATCACTAATAGCTGAGTTATCCCAGGGCATTAAAAAAAACCACACTTTTGTCTCTATCTTGTTTTCTCTCTAGCAATCAATTTTCAACCCATGCAAATACATTTCCCTAAGAACGTTTCACTTTAATTTTACGCATCACATTTTATGTGAGACTTCATCAAAGTCGTTCCAAAAATCCAAGTGCAGCATATCCATTTGTTTCTCTTATCTATCTATCTATATGTTTACGTCCTAAGAAATACTGCAGGAGCATCAAATCCATGTGATCTTATCATAATCCCTTTATAATTTACAAGTATTCTGTAATGACTTTCTTTTTAATAGTATTTAGTATATTCCCCATTGTTTATGTTATTCCAGCTGGTTTGTAGTTTCCTGTTTTCTCTCTTACTTCTCAGTTTTGAATAGTGGGATGAGATTTGCCAGTGTGCAACCTGTGGCAACTATCCTATAATCAACAAATTATTTCAAATGATAACCACAGCATCCATTATTTTCATGGCTACTTTCTTTAGTATTCAGTGCATACTTATCAGACTGGGGAAACCCATTGCTCTGTAAGGTGGTATAGACTCACTGGGTCAAATATCATAAAGAGTTGTGGAACTTTGCACAAAGGTATCTATACAGAACCCACCTACTGCAGCAATAACACACCACCTGCCTGCCCATCAGTTTATGTATTTATTTACTGTTGATCAAATTAACCTTATTTCCTTGATTAATTTAATTAAATGTAATTGTTAAAATGTAGTTAAATCCTACAGGTTATTTTAATTGCGACGTACAGCACGGTAACAGGCCCTTTTGGCCTATGAGCCCATTCTCCCCAGATACACCAATTAACTTGCATGCCCAGTAATGTTTTGAAGGGTGGAAGGAAACTGGAACACATGGAGGAAACCCATACATAAATGGGAAGAGCATACAAATTCCTTACAGACAGCGCTGGATTCGAACCCCAGTTGCTGTATTAGCATTGCACTAACCATGTTTGGCCTGGAAGTCAGCCTGAAGAAAACTGAGGTCCTCCATCAGCCAGCTCCCCACCATGATTACCAGCCCCCCCACATCTCCATCGGGCACACAAAACTCAAAACGGTCAACCAGTTTACCTATCTCGGCTGCACCATTTCATCAGATGCAAGGATCGACAATGAGATAGACAACAGACTCGCCAAGGCAAATAGCGCCTTTGGAAGACTACACAAAAGAGTCTGGAAAAACAACCAACTGAAAAACCTCACAAAGATTAGCGTATACAGAGCCGTTGTCATACCCACACTCCTGTTCGGCTCCGAATCATGGGTCCTCTACCGGCACCACCTACGGCTCCTAGAACGCTTCCACCAGCGTTGTCTCCGCTCCATCCTCAACATCCATTGGAGCGCTTACATCCCTATCGTCGAAGTACTCGAGATGGCAGAGGTCGACAGCATCGAGTCCACGCTGCTGAAGATCCAGCTGCGCTGGATGGGTCACGTCTCCAGAATGGAGGACCATCGCCTTCCCAAGATCGTGTTATATGGCGAGCTCTCCACTGGCCACCGTGACAAAGGTGCACCAAAGAAAAGGTACAAGGACTGCCTAAAGAAATCTCTTGGTGCCTGCCACATTGACCACCGCCAGTGGGCTGATATCGCCTCAAACCGTGCATCTTGGCGCCTCACAGTTTGGCGGGCAGCAACCTCCTTTGAAGAAGACCGCAGAGCCCACCTCACTGACAAAAGGCAAAGGAGGAAAAACCCAACACCCAACCCCAACCAACCAATTTTCCCCTGCAACCGCTGCAATCGTGTCTGCCTGTCCCGCATCGGACTTGTCAGCCACAAACGAGCCTGCAGCTGACGTGGACTTTTTTACCCCCTCCATAAATCTTCGTCCGCGAAGCCAAGCCAAAGAACCATGTCATCCACTTAAACAGCCCTTGGATACCATTAGTCACTACCTGCCTTAACTGTAACATCAAGCTGTGGATTTTTCTTGTAGCTTGCATTATCATTTGTCAAGCTGAATGTCAGTCACTCCTCTAGAACCAGCCCCCCACACCCCCGCCATTCCACCGCTCAGTATCATATCTACCATGCTGAAGCCCCCTTCCTCACAAAATCATGCACACTGCAAATGGCCTGCTCTGTGAGGACTACTGCTTCCAGACAATTCATCCATTTCATTTATTTTGCATTTGTGAGTAGTATCCACATTGATTTTACATCCTTGCGTGGATTTCTTCTTCATTTTGTCCTTATTCAACTAAGAACAATCTCTTTTCATGATCTCCCATACTCTAAATCCCATCTGCAATATTGCTTTGTGTTTTTGACACTGAACTTCAGAAAAGATGTATTGGCCTTGGAAGGCAAACATTGTAGATGAATCTGAATGACAGCAGGGCCTAAAGGATTTATTCAGGCTGAATACACATAGCTTGCATTCCCATGAGGTATGTGCGTGAGATGAACTCTACAATGACTGAGAATTTTGATGGAATAGATATTTTTTCTGGAGTAGGAAAGAGGGAGTAATCTTAAAATCGGATTCACATCAAAGTTAAGAAATTAATTTTCCACATAAAAATAGTGGAAGTTAGGAACTCTCTAACTTAATCCAATGTGTGGGAGAGATAGATTTTTTTTGAGGATATCAAGAGATAAAAAGAGTGAATATATTTTGAAATACAGATCAACTGAAAACAATATGGAACAATATTTGACGGTCAGAATAGCTCAATTCTGATACAAAATTCTGGCAGGAATGAGCACAGTTTCAGCAGGTTCACTTGAGGTCAAATCTAACAATAGAATCAACAATGGTGAGTGAATGGTGAATGTTTGGGTATCATGACTGGACAGGACTGAGCTGTGTCCAGTTTACAATATTTCAAATTCTTCAGATAACCATTGGACGTCTCTTCTCACCACCAAAGGAATTAATATGCTGCATCAACAAATCCCAACTCCAGCCACATACTGCTCTTGTCCACCTGCTCTAGGCACCAATGACTTTGTATTCAGTTACCAATGTGGGTCTGCCTCAGAAAACAAGCTATGAATTATCAGTGGAGCTTTGCCTAATGATCCCTCTATTTTCAGGCCTACATTCTTTCTGGTAATGATCTATCATCCAGTAAGACTTTCTTTATCCTGCATGGGCAATGCTATAACAATGCTATTGGTCCAGGTTCAAATCCATGGCTGCCTGTAAGGAGTTTGTACATTCTCCCCGTGACATTTGTGCACAGCATCTAATAGCCTGAAGGTACCTGGGATTTTCTGATTTCAGAAGCTAAGCAGGCACAGGCCTGGTCAGTACTTGGAGGGGAGACTGCCTAGGAACACTGTGATAGTACAGATTCTACCACCAATGTGTCTATGTAGAGATGGTAGTGTAGGATGACTGTGATTGGCTGAGAGTTTATCCACACCTACTGGCAGGTCTTAAAAGATTGCTCCGAGCCAGACCAGGTCATTCTGGACCGGTCGACCTACTTGTGACCAGGCTTTAGTTGATAAAAGCCTTGGTTTGGTTCTTTCACTGTGTTTCTGTGAGGGGCACTGGACAAAGTGGAGACTCTCTGTCTGCCTCACGGTGGACTACATTCTAAATGTAGTAATTATGGTGACAATAATGGAATCTTTACCTTTACATGTTTTTTCCCCAGGTCTCCAGTTTCCCCTCACCTTCAAAAATGCATGGGGTTGTTGGGTATAATTGGGCAGCATGAGTATCAATGGCCGGAATTGGCTTCTACTGTGTTGTAAATAAATACATTTAAAATTTAGATTTTAAAAAGATCCCACACGTAACCAAATCTACGTCTCGACCTCGATCATAAGCAAATTCTCTCCTATTTGTGCTCCCAGAGGCTCGGATTCTTCTCTCACTCTTTTGTTTTAAATTTATTTTATTGGCCCATGTAGAAAATACATACACAGCCAAATGCAATGTCAATATTAATACATGCTATTTTATGGTTTTTCACCCCCCAACGCCTTCCCTCCCACATAGAAACCCCCCCAAAGAAAGCAAGAAAAAAGAAAAGAAAGAAAGAAAAGAGAAGAAAAGAAAGCAAAAAAAGATTAATTATATATACGATACTGGATGTTATCTTATTGTAACCTTAAATTGTAACCTTATTATATTATCCTCTACAATTATGAATATATCTACTAGATATAAGATATATAATAAACTATATATATAGTTTATATATTATATAAAATATAAAATATAATATATATATAATATAATAAAATATATATAATATAATAAACTAAAGCACTACCATATAATATATACTACATGATCAAATTCTAAATAAATATATTTATATATATCTATCTTCTTCTTTGGCTTGGCTTCGCAGATGAAGATTTATGGAGGGGTAATGTCCACGTCAGTTGCAGGCTCGTTTGTGGCTGACAGGCAGACACGGTATATATATCTATATATATATATCTATATATATAGATATATATAGATATATATCTATATATCTATATATATATATGTATTCATAAAGATATCTATAAATTATTTAACAATAATAAAATAATAAAGATATCTATAAATTATTTAACAATAATAAAATAAGAGATTGAGATAAGGAGAGGTCGGGGAGTGACAAGATGGAGCCGAAGTTTACCAATTAACTTAGTGTAGATCTTGATAGGGCTATAACACCAATCCTTTGCATATATGGAAACAAAACTCTCAAAAAGTTATCATATTTATTCTTTAAATTATACATTTGCAACTTCGCATTTCACCATGCCATCTATCTAATACTAAGTCAGTGTCCAGTTTCCATGAAACAGCTACACATTTTCTAGCGACTGCCAATGCAATTTGTAAAAATTCCTTTTGAAACCAATCCAACTTTAAATCTGGATTAATCCATGAAATATCCCCCAAAAGAAATAGCATAGGATTTCTTGGAAGTTTAACACCTGTTGAAGGAAATCTATAAAATTGGTCCAATCTCACTCTTTTAAAGAATGCCAGAATTCGGTGCTGAAAATGTACATCTACTGAGTGTGTGCAATTCTCTGATCTGGTGACATTAAATTTCATGAACAAAGGCATGCAGAAGACAAATGATCATTGGTAAAACTAAAGATTTGTGGAAAGATTCAAGAAAGTCCAGCTGTCATGTCTAAAATGGAAACTGTTAAGGTATTTATAATTCACTACAGTATTTATAATTAAATGGCATTGATAAAATAAACCCAGTTCCTTCAAAGTAAACCAGGAGTGTGGTCTACAGGGCATAACTTTAAACCAGTGACAAGTTAATTTAAAACAGCTATTGAGAGGAACTTCAATCAAAGAGTGATAAATGTTAAGAGTAATTTGCAACCAAGGCAGCGGAGCCAAGATCTTCAGAGGTGTCAGTCTGATGAAAGAATATAGTTAGAAAAGAAGGAATTTATTGTTTTGTCAACATCTCTCCTTTAACGAATGCATCATGAACAGCTACAATATGATTATTGATCTTATCGGCAATAAAATTGAACTGGGTAACACAGTTAGTGTCGCGGTTCAAGTGCCAGTGATTGGGAGCTGGGTTCGAATCCTGCGCTGTCTGTAAGGAGTTGGTACATTCTCCCTGTGTCTGTGTGGGTTTTCTCCAGGTCTCCAGTTTCCTCCAACTGTTCGAAATGTTGTAGTTTAATCGGGTGTAAATTCAGCGGCATGGATCCATGTCCCTGTTACTGTGCTGCATACCTTCCTTTTTAAAAAAAAAACAAACTGAAAATTTGCACACCCTGACAAAATATTACTCACATGCATTTGTTATATAGTGATTGTCCATAAAACTTAGAATCATAGAACGAAAGGTTAAAAAAAAGTAAATTCTGGAACTCAAGCTCAAAATTGGTGTGGTGGGCCCCTGGTTCTCTCAGACGCTCTGATGCTGTAACCTCATTGGCTTCCAAAGGGGCAGTGGGCAATCCTCGACAGCATCACCTCAGAACTCCCAACACAGGAGGTGGATAACTCAAAAATCCTCAAGTAGCTCAGAAAGTCCAACTTAAAATGTGTAAGAGCAGTTGTTTCCTTAATGAAGTAGAATTTGTTCTACATTCTTTTAAGTTCAACATTACATTTTCTGTCAAATATTAGGTTACATATCTGAATAGGAACGCTTTATATACAGAACAAAGGCACGGCAGATGGTGCAGCCGTCTCACAGCTCCAATGACCCAGGCTTGATCCTGACCTCTGACACTTGCATGTGCAGAGTTTACACATTCCCCTGTGTTGTTTTCCCCTGGGTGCTCTGGTCTCCTCTTACATCCAAAGGCAGTATGAAGGCTCATTGTAGATGAGTGAGACCATTGTAGGTGAGTGAGACATTGATGGGAATGTGAAAGGGAAGAGATTGCAGGGAAATAAGTGGAAGAATGGGATTGTTAGGACTGAAGTGCAGTGAACTGGGATTCACTGGTAGTATGCTGTGCGGATGGCTGATTCTGCCCCCATCTGCTCACATCTAACCCTGGTTTCCCGCCTAAACCCAGAACCCTTTTGAAGAACACTGTGAGATCCTACCCACAGTTATAAGCTAATAAAAGCATTTGTCTCCTTGCAGTCATGAGAGCTTTTATTCACGCTACAATTTTATTAGCTTATTCCCTCAACGATGGAAGTGCTACTCAAGCCAGGGGTACTGCTGACAGACCCTCTGTTCCCGACGTGGCTGAGGAGTTCACGGACTGGCTAGACTGCTTTCAGGCCTACCTGAACGTGACCAGAGATGTCTTCCACACCGTTGAACTCAGGAGGTCCACACTCATTTCGAGGGTAGGAACAAAAGGGTATGCAATCATCAGGGACTGCACTACATATGATGCTGCCATGAAGGTGTTCAAGCCTCAGTACCTGAAGGCACAAAACAAGGTCCTAGCGAGGCACCGACTCGCTCTACATCGCTAATGGCCAGGAGACACCATCGATGACTACTTGCTGGATCAGTGACACCTGACAAGAAGTGCAGGTACAACATGGCTATGGGCTGCATTCATGAGGACACCCTCGTCGCGGGGGTCCGCTTGAGGTACATGAGGCAGCAACTGCTCGAGTCGGGTAAGAAGAACCTGGCTAGTCACGTTTCACTGGCCAAGTCGCTGGAACAGGCCAAACTTGAGAATGACCACCTCAAAGCCAACGAGCTCACACACCCAGGTGACCTCTTCCAAGGACCAGTTGCTCCCAATACCCCAGCCCTAACGGCTGCCACTTCCCGTGCTAGGGAATGCTTTTTCTGCGGCAAGAGCCAGCATTCCCAATCTCTTTGCCTGGCTAAAGACTTAGTGTGTTCTAGATGTGGCAAGAAAGGGCATCGGGTGAGGTTTTGCCACACGAGGGGAAGCTCCCGGATACAACTCCAGCAGCAAACTGTTTGCCCTGAATTCACCCAAACCCACTTGCAGCGCTACATGCCAAAGGAGGGTGACAGTAAAGAAATGGTGCAAAAATCCTTGGTGGCCGTGACTCAAATTCAAACTCGGCGCCATCATCGTCAAAGGAGGAAGGAGGGCGGCTATTTTGCCCCGCCACAAGTTCGACGCCATCTTACCCATGCAGGGAAATCCAGGATGGTGGGGGCCACTTGAGTAAGGAGTATGGAGTCTCTGTGGACCTAGCCTCAATGGTTCTGGACCAGGACAGACCTCACCATCTCAGCAACTCCATAGTGACTGTGAAGGTAAATGGACATTCCACTAAATGAGTAATCGACACAGGCTCTACCAAAAGCTTCATAGACTCATGGACTGTGCAAAAATACAACCTGAAGATGGATCCTTCCAATTACCACATATTTCTTGCATCTCATTCGCATTCTATGCATGTTCAATAACATTGTATAGTCCATCTGTCATTTGAAGGTGGAGATTTCTATAAATTTTGTTTGTATGTACTTGATGAATTGTGTGCTCCGGTGTTGTTAGGTCTGGACTTCCTGTGTCACCTTAAAAGCATGACCTTGGAGAATTCTGGTCCCCTCCTCCCTGTAATGGTTCGGAACAGAGGGCCCCTAAAATCAGAACCCACATGCAGCCTCTCCATACTGAATATCAACCCATTCCCCCCCCCCCCACCACATCTCTTCCCGAATCTGTCCTTGGACTGCAAACCTATTGCTAACAAGAGCAGGACTTACAGCACAGCAGACCGAGATTTCATACAGTCTGAGACACAATGTCTGCTCGAGTAAGGAATCATCGAACCTAGCACCAGTCTGTGGAGAGCTCAAGTGGTAGTGGTAAAAGGGGAAAACAAGTCCAGGCTAGTAATTGACTATAGCCAAACTATTAATTGGTACATGCTCCTGGACGCATACCCCCTCCTTCGAATTGCGGACATGGTGAATGATATTGCAAAGTATCGGGTCTACTCAACCATTGACCTGAAAGGTGCATATCACCAGCTGCCAATCCGTTCTGAGGACTATCCATATACAACATTTGAGGCTAACAGTCATCTCTGTCAATTCCAGAGGGACCCTTTCAGTTACACTAATGGGGTTCTATCTTCCAGAGGCAGATGGACAGAATAGTGGACGAGTATGGGTTGAAGGCTACCTTCCCTTACCTTGATAATGTCACCATCTGTGGCCACATCTTGGAAGACCGTGATGCCAATTTCCAGAGCTTTCTCCATGTGGTGAAAGCCCTGAACCTCACTTATAACTCTGACAAGTACATGTTCAGGACTAAACGTCTGGCTATCCTTGGCTACGTGGTGGAGAATGACATCATTGGCCCTGATCCCAATAGGATGCACCCCCTGTTAGAGCTTCCCGTTCCTAGAACCACGAAGGGTTTGAGGAGATGCCTGGAGTTTTTCTCATATTATGCCCAGTGTATCCCTCAATACAATGATAAGGTTCAACCTCTCTTAAAAGCCACTAATTTCCCCCTCTCAGCTGAATCCCAAACGGCTTTTAACTACCTCCAGAAACACATTGCATAAGCCACCAGGCTCGTGGTGGACGAAAATGTACCTTTCCAAGTGGAAAGCAACGCTTCTGACATCGCCCTGGCCGCTATCCTCAACCAGGCGGGCAGGCCGGTTGCATTTTTTTCGCCTTAACCCAGAATCCTTCCAAAGACTACTGTGAGACCCTACCCGTAGTTATAAACTAATAAAAGCATTTGTTCTCCCTCCAGTTGCAAGATCTTTTATTCACGCTACAATAAGTGGGAGAATGGGATTGATAGGATTGAAGTAAATTTGATTCGTTGCCCAAGTTTAAATGAACATCTTGTTTGTAAGACATACTGTAGATGCAACCATAGAGTTGCTCTACCGATGGTTAAACTCAGGAGTTTGGTAATAAAGAGGTGTACCAGCAGGAAGAAGAAAGATAACTTTCACTCAGGATTGTTACCTGCTGCAGCGTTAAAAGGGAATTTTAGTGGTGATTAATAAGAATTTTACACAAGGTCTGAAAGCTTTTACTATAATCAAAGAATCATAAAATCATTATGGTATAGAAGGAGTCATTCCCAAAGTGGGCGATGGAAACATCTAAGTGGGTGGTGAGGATAGAGGCCATGGCCCAAACAATTGTTGACGTGGTCTGGACAGGATACTGGCCACACGCCAGCCAGATCAGGCAGCAGATGCCGTGGCGTCTGGTGATCATTGCACTTTCACGTCTGCAATGACCAAGGCTCTAGGTTTGTAAGTTGAAAGTTATCTTCAGTCTTGTAATGTACATTTAAATTATAATATAATAAAGATATGATGGGGACCCCACAATATTTCCTTATGTTTTTCTGTTGTGATTTACATGATTTTTACATTTTTTTTTGCTAGAAATGCTTTGTTTTGTCATTGTCCTCTGTAGTGGAACACAATATTTATTTATATTTATGAAACATCAGGTAGCATTAACTTATATTTTGTGTATGCACATATACGTATTGTGTAGATAGGCTATGTTGTGCTATCAGCTACACCTCGTAGTTTTCGTTATGTATTTACGTGTGTCTGTCGCGCTATCAGATAGACCCGACAGACCAGAAGTCGAGATTATCAGCCTTTAATCGCTATAAACTCACAGGGATATCGTACATGCTGTTGGCCCGATTCCAAGGCAGTACTGAGGGAGGGGATTGGGTGATACCACCTTTATTAGGAATCCTGGGAGGAGGAGTTACAGTATCAGGAGCGGGCCAACCAGTCCAATGCATGTATTACAGTGTTCCACCACAGTGTCATGTACTTTTCTTGGTAATTGTGTACTGACAACAACCACACCAGCAGTGCGAGTATAAGACAGCTTTAATAAACTAATATGTACACTAAGAGGTCTTTTCTCTCTGCGAGACGAACCTGGAAGGGTAGACTGTAGCTCTGGACTGCTTTATATACAAGGTCACCGGGATGACCCCTGGTGACCTAATGGTGTAATTACATATCACCACAAATTGCATTGCTATTATATTTCCTTATGATATTTTTCTGCTGCATTTTGTTGCGATTGGCATGATTTATGGCCTCAGCACAGCAAACAAAACAGATGTGGTGTTTGTCGGGGTTGGGGGGGGGGTGGTGTGGGCGCTAGGGATGTGGCCTAGGAGCCAAGGGGGCGGCAGCCTGAGAACTTTTGGGAACCACTGATGTAGAGTAAGCTATTCAATCCCATTCCTTCATGCTCTCCCCGTGGCCCCTGAAATATTTCCCTTTAATTGCTGATCCTGTTCACCTTTGGAAACTCTAATCAACTCTATTTCGAGCACCTTGCCGCCCCACACCCTTTGCAGGCAGTTTGCTCCACTGCCCCCTGTCCATAAAAGTTTTTCCTTACATTAATTCTTGAACCATCGGCCCGGTTAGCCTAGCGGTTAGCTCGATGTTATTACAGCGCCAACAACCTGCACTGCCTGAAAGGAGTTTGTATGTCCTCCCCGTATCTGGGTATGTTCTCACCATATTTCGTCTGGATGCTCTGGTTTCCTTTCACCCTTCAAAAAAAAATGTATGGGGATTGAAGGTCAATTGAGGTATTTGGGTGGCATGGGATCGAGGGCTGGAAAAGCCTGTGCTGTGTGTCTAGATTTTTAAAAATATATATTAACAGCTTCCCTGCCGTTAACCTATTTACATCATGATTTAAACAAATTTTTCAATTGGGATTTTGATCTTTGGAATCTAAATATTGCCAACAAGGAGCAGGATTATTTTGGTCTCAAAATGTAAATACTGGTAGAAATAAAGGTTTTTGGTACATGTTATATCCACCAATGTGAGAGAACTGCAGTAATATAGTTTTAAATTAAAAAAAAACCAATAGAGATTATCACAGCAAAGTCCATCTGGAAATATTTTGGCCAAGAAATTAAATAAATTGTTGCTGTTGTAGAAAATAATTGCCGAGTGACCACATTGTATGAATATTCTTTTCATAAGTAAAATTAAGACATAACTCAACTGAGATTGTGATGAGTGAATTATAAGCTGCGTGGAAAAAAAAGAAAATTTATGCAGAATGAAATACAATAGATTCTATTTGCAACTCTGAAGTGCTTCCCTGTAAGTGGGAATTCCTGTATTCTGTGGGAAAAAAATTCAGCAGTAGTCCACTGGGACACAAGGGAGGTGACAGGTGAGTCCTCATAGCCCACTGATCATAAATTAACAGTCTGAGCTGGAGGCCCAATGTCCCCCATGCTGGGAGTGCAACTCCAGAAGCTGAGACAGGTTCTGTGGTACAGTACTTAACAGGTAGAATATGAAAATACGTGCAGAGGGGCTTACATCTTGAAGACATAACCCAGCACTACATTTGATTTTTCACAAGATAGGCAATCTATTACAACTCAAATGATACACGTTACCAGATATAATGGACGTAACTAATTAGCAAAAAAATCCCGAACAATTTCTTTACTTCCTCCCGTGTTTCACTTGTGAAAATGTAAACTGTTAAATCATTCAAGTATACCTTGAAAAAAGAAGTTAGGCCTGAATCATTGGTAACACATATTTACCTCCTATGGGCGCTGTGAGGCTGGTTGACTTCTTACAGCATTTATTGTGTGTTTTTACTAGAAACTTGGAAGACAATGTAAATAAGCATCTTTTTTTATCACAATAGCAAAGTTCAGCAGAAATTTCCTTAGTGGTACAGTTAGTGTAGCGGTTAGTGCAATGCTGTTACAGATCCAATGATCGGGGCCAGGGCTTGCACTGTCCGTAAGGAGTTTGCACATTTTCTCTGTGTCTGCGTGAGTTTTCCCTGGGGGCTCCGGTTTTCTCCCATCATTCAAAACATTCCAGAGGTGTTGGTTAATTGGGTGTAATTAGGAGACATAGGCTCGTGCTGAAATGGCCGGTTACTGTGCTGTAGGTCTAAATTTAATGTTGATGGGTGGAGTGTGCAGTGGTTTGGGGCAGGAGTGGGGAGGAAGGAACCATAAATTTCTGAAGGAGAACATGGGGCAGATGAGGAGAATGTTACAAATTTAGCCATATAATAATTACAGCACGGAAACAGGCCATCTCGGCCCTTCTAGTCCACACCAAACCAACTAGGCTACTCTAGTCCCACCTACCTGCACCTTGCCCCTAACCCTCCATTCCCCTCTCATCCATATACCTATCCGATTTTTCCTTAAATGACAAAATAGACCCTGCCGCCACTCCTTCTCCTGGAAGCTCATTCCACACAGCCACCATTCTCTGAATGAAGAAGTTCCCCCTCATGTTACTTCTAAACTTTTCCCCCTTAACTGTTACAGTGATCTAGAATGCATTGTCTGAAATAGTGACTGTAGCTGATTCAATACTAATTTTCAAGTGGGAAATATGGGAGATATGGGGAATAGAGGACTAACTGAACAATGTTTTCTTGGGATGCTAAACCACCATGAAAAATTGATTGTTCTCTTCCAATGTTCTGATGTTCTATGATTTTACTTACAATGTTACCTGATGGTTTTCACCTCATGCTTAGTGTATGATCCTTTTAATTGATTTCCAGAAGTTGGGTACCATTAGTACATCTGATCCAAACTGCCCTTCTGAGATGGTGGTGAGCGACCTTCTTGAACTGCTGGACTGAGAAAGTACAGTTGGGAAGGAAATTCCATGACTGAGATATGGCAATAATGAAGGCCCAGTAATACATTCTCAAGTGGGGATGGTGTGCAACTTTGTGGGAAAACTGCAGGTGCCCATGTGTCTGCAGTGTTTCTTTGTGCGAGAGGTCATGGGCTTTGGAGGTGCTGTCAGATAGCAGAGCAACTACAGTCCCATTTGTAGATGCATCCACACTGTGATGGGTCCACACCCCATCCACACCTGCTTGGTGGAGTGCCAATCAAGTGGACCACTTTGCCTGGAATATGTTGCAAGAGTTGCATTCATTCAAACGATTGGGGAACATTCTGCTACATCCCTGACTTGTCGATAATGGAAAGGCTTTGGGAAGTCAAGAGGTGCCAATTCGCTGGCCCTGCACTAATCTGTCACATCATATAACAAGGACACAATGGCGACTCCTATTCATTTATCCTACTGCTCTGCCTTCAACACCATAGAACAAACAAACTTAATGCCAAAACTCTGAGATAGGAGTCAGTGTCTCCATCTAACTTGATCTTTGACTTCCTGACCTGTAAAACACAAGCAGCATGGACTGGTGACAGCATCTCTTCCATGATAACCCGAAACACTGGTGCACTGCAAGACTGCATGCTCAGCCCCATACTATACTCCCTTTGCACTCATGGCTATGAGAAAAAAACCCTGCTCCAAGTCCACCCACAAGTTTGCAGATGGCACTACCATTGTGGACTGGATCTCAAACCACAACAGAGAGGAGAATACAAAAGGGAGAGAATTTTCTGGTATGATGTCAGGATAACACGCTCTTCCTCAATGTCAGCAAAGTGATGGAGCTTGCAGTTGACTTCAGGAAGCGTCTAGGATGTTTTGGTAGGGTAATGGATATAAGGCATTTGACAATGTCCCTCATGGGAGAGTGATTCAGAAGTTGGAATTGAATGGTGTCCACAGTGAATTAATCGTTTGAATTCAGAATTGGATGGCCCAGAAAAACACACAGGGTATTGGTGGAAGAGCTTTATTCTGTCTGGAGGTCCATGAACAGCAGTGTTCCACAGGGTGCGGATTCAACCACCCCCCCCCCCACCCTTGTTGTTTCTGCTATATATAAATGAATGGTGTCATGCCATCTGCAAACTTTATGACCCTGTTGGAGCTAGATCTGGTGATGTAGTCGCGAGCATGAACTGGAGGTGCGCCAGTGCTGAGCATGACGGTGCTCGACACTGTGACACTGACCCGGATAGACTGTGGTCTTCTGTTAGGAAGTCCAGAATGCAAAATGAACTGACTTATTCAAATGCTGCTCCCCGCAGTGTTGTCTTCTTTATTTGTTATTATTGCACCTCATGCTATATTATATGACTTGCCTGGATAGTAGGCAAAGGGAAGCTTTTTACCGGGGCACATGACAATGAACTATTCAACTCAGTTCCCTACTCTCCATTCATTATTTTGCATTTTTACCTTTGGAGAAATAGATGCACATTTTGTTGAATTCCCAAATTCTTCAGGTAAATTACACACTGACCAGAAATGAGCGGGAAGGGTGGTGGGCAATCCAAGGGTGCAGAAGATTAAATAAGTCAATGTGCGATTGAACTTGTCTGGTAACATTGAGCAGCACGTCTCCTTGTGCGGGTGAAGATAGAACCTGCTGGTGCTTTCTACTTTAAATTTTGTTTTTCCTCGTCAACAGGTTTAGGGAAGTGCATCTCAACTTTTCATAGCAAAGGAATATATACCAGGCTTGAGAACATTTGTTTTATCAGGAGGAGTCCCAAACATCTCTCCCCTTTCCATGACCCTGATAACTAGAACAAAAATTTAATTAACAAAATGTTTCATTTATTTAAATTTAATTCAGACATACAGCACAGTAACAAGCCATTTTGGGCCAGGAGTCCATGCCACCCTACACTATTGGTACGTTTCAAATGGTGCAAGGAAACCAGATCCCCCCCAGGGAAAAACCACACAGTTGAGGGGAGAATGTACAAACTCCTTACAGCACGGGATTTGACCTGGGTCCCAATTGCTATCGCTGTAAAGGTGTTGCGCTAACTACCGCAACAACGGTCAAAATCCTCTTGTAATTTATTGGATTGTCATTATCAAAGATGTCGATAAAATGTTAGAATGGAAACAGTCATTAATGATTTGCTTGCCTTTATGTATTAAATGATCAGATAGACAAAACCACTCAGCAGTTAAGTCATAAGCAAAATTCAGAGACATTAGCAAGTATCTGGAAAAGAAGTGTCTTTGTTATTGTTAAGACTCGAACATAAAATGCACAGATGCATGTTAAATACACTTTAACTGTGTTACCTGAAAGCTGCCAAAGCAACTGCCTCCTGGCAGGGTGACATAGCATACATATGGAGCAGCAGAAGATGGAACTGACTCATATATCACAAGGCTTCCATTCTTAAAGGCAGTGCCTAGATTGCTTTTCTTCTCCCAAAACTCCTGCAATGTTTCTACCACGTTCACTGTGTGAAGGCAAAGAAAGGAGAACTTTGAGTTTAGGAATTAACATTCAACTCTCATCCTTATTTCTTTATGATAAACTGGTAAGTAAGAGCAAATTAATTCATTCTTTGTTCTTCAGATGTGAATCATTTACAACATCAGTTGCTACTTCCAATGTAGAGCAGTTGTACAATCAGATGACAATAAACTTGACTTCACAAAAATGTTTGAAAATCAAAAATGAATTAAAAAATCCACTTCAGAAAATGTTAGGGCAGCTGACCCAAAATTTTGTCAAAGAGAAGGGGCTGATTATCGTAAAGAAAAAGATGTCAGAGAACCGGGAAGGTTTAGCAAGTCTGCTACTTTGACAGCTGAGGACATACGGTAACTTCCAAAAGTGGAGCGAACAAACTTGAGGACGAGGAAGAGACCGAGATGAGAGGAGTGAGGATGTCTTGGAGGATTGTGGGGGATAGAAATTTCAAGCATGGAAGGGACAAGACAAAACAACATCGAAAACTTTACAATCAAGCTATTGCTTTACAAGGGGTAGTGTCAGTCAGCAAGCACGAGACAGTAGGTGAAAGAGACATGGGGCGAGTCACCCAGATTATTTCCAGTATTTCATGATTTTGTTTTGCATTCCATTGTCTGAAGTCAGTTTCAAACAATGGTTGTGATTGTAGGCAAGTGAACCTTCTGTTCTTATGCTAGTTCATTGTTTACTGCCTGCATGTAAGTGCAATTATTTGATATCTGCCCAGTGGAGTCAAATCTGCATGTTTTTGTAAATGACTAATGGAAATGCAACTTGAGCCAAGAGTTCAACTCCACCTGTTGTCCTCAATTACTTGATTGAGTTTCTAGTCTGGTCACATCACCAATGGCAGTTCACCACTTTTAAATAGATAACCATGGGGACGACACAGTTGGCGTAGTGCCTAGTGCCACGCTGTTACAGCTCCAGCGACTGGGACTGGGGTTCAAATCTCGTGCTGTCTGTAAGGTGTTTGTACATTCTCCCCGTGTCTGCATGGGTTTTCACTGGGGGCTCCGGTTCCCATCCACCCTTTAAAAATAAACTACTGGGGGTGTAGTTTAATAGGGTGTAATTGGGCGGCACAGGCTTGTGGGCCGAAAGGGCCTGCTGTGTGTCTAAATTTAAAATTTACAAAGTTAACCCCTCGAGATCAAGGTAAAGTTTATTTATCATCCGAGAACCAGCACAACCCGACAAAACATTGTTCTTCAATCCTCAGTGCAAATACACTTACAGACATCACCCACATACAGACAAGTATAGTACATGTATACATACAGTATATTTGAAATAAATATTAATAATAAAGAGGGGAAAGTTATTTTAATAGTTAATTAGTTATTCAGCATGCTCATTGCCTGTGGGAAGAAATGGTTCCTCAGCTTGGTGGTTCTGGCTCTAATACCTCTCTATACTTTCCCAATGGGAGTAGCTGTAAGGTGCTGCATGTGGGGTGGTAAGGGTCCTCATTGATTTTATGAACTCTCGGATTGATCCTGGTAAATCACAATGATAGAGGGGAGGGAGACCCCAGTGATCCTCTCTACTGATTTCATGGTCCGTGGATTGACCTCCAATCCAATGTTGCACAGCAATCTGATGTATATGGCTTGGACATCCTGGATAGAGCTCCTGTAGAAAGTTTACTTTATGGTGGCCAGAAGCCTTGCCCACTTCAGTCTTCTCAGGAAGTGAAGTCATTGTTGTGCCTTCCTGACAAGTGAAGAGGTGTTGTGTGTCCAGGATGGTCTCCACAGTCCTTTCAGTACATGGCCAGGTATATTGTCTGGTCCTTGCACAGGATTCTCCTTGCCTCGGCCAAGGGGCCTTTTCTTAAGAGGAAGACAGAGCTTTCTTTAGCATCAGTCTATTCTTCTCATTGAACCATGCATAGAAGATGTTCAAAGAAGTAAAACACAGAAGTCTGCAGACACTGTGATTGTAGTAAAAACACAGAAATGCTGGAGGAACTCAGTAGATGTTGCAGCGTCTGTAACATCCTAGTAAATATATATTACTGACAATTTGGGCCCGAGTCCTTCAAGGTGTGAGCAAAAAGCAAGTATGGGGCCTATATTAAAAAGCTGATGAAAATGTGAGGTGAAAGAGCCACAGAGATAGGATATAAGAAGGCAGGAGAGGAAAGGTGAGAATTTATTAGGGGAGGGGGTAGTCTTTGGCTCGGTGAAGGGAGACAGAGGAGAAAAGGGAGGGAGAGAGAGAGAGCAAGAGAGCTAGAGAAAAGGAGACAAAGAAAAGATGGAGGGGGTGAGATAATGGAAACTGAAAAAGTCCATGACAATACCATTTGGTTAGAGGATGCCCAGATGGAATATGAAGTTTTGTTCCTCCAATTTACTGGTAGTTATGGCCTGGCAGCAAGTGAATTGAAGGCGAATTTAAATAAGCTACCACTGTGGGAGATCCACAGCATTGTGGCGGACAGAGCTGAGGTGCTTGATGAAGTGATCTCGCAGTCTGCATACAGTCTCTCCGATGTAAAGGGGACTACAACGAATACAGAAGAAGATCCCCACATACTCACAGTGAAGCATTGCTTCACTTAAAAGGACCTCCTGAGGCCTCAACCGGTGGTGAAGGAAGGAGCATGGGCAGAAGTGGAGCATCTCCTGCAATCACAGGGGTAGGCTCCAAGGGAGGAGTGGAGGGAGTGGTCCCTGCAGATGGCGGGTAGAGGAGGAGAAGGGAAGATGTTTCACGTCGTAGATGGTGAAAATCGTGGAGGATGTTATGTTGGATGCCAAGACTGGTGGAGAGGTTGGTGAGGACAAGGGGACTCCTGTTCCTGTTGTGTGGGGGTGGACAGTGCCAGGGCAGAAGTGTAGGAAATTAAAGATATGCAGGTGAGGGCCAAATTGATGACAGTAGTTGCGAATCTATGTTTTTTGAAGAAGGGGGACCTCTGATAATTTGGCATGGAGGCTCTCGTCCTGGGAGCGAATGTGACGGAGATGGAGGAATTGAGAGAACAGAATCTTTACAGGTCAGGGTATGAGGAGGTATAGTTGAGGTAGCTGTGGGAGTTGGTGGGTTTGTAGAGGATGCCTGTCAAGAATTTGTCTCCTGAGATGGAGACAGAGGTTGAGGAAAGGGAGAGTGTTGCTAGAAAGGGAACAAGCGAATTTGAGGTCGGTGTGAAAGTTGGCAGCAATGTGGACAAAGTTGGCAAGTTCATTATGGGTACAAGAGGCAGCTCATCAGTGCAGTGGAGGAAGATTTGAAGAGCATTGTCCATGTAGGCTTGTAGTATGGATTGTTCCACATATCCAACCAAATAGCAGGCATAGCTGGGACCCATGCAGGTATCCATGGCTACCCCTTTAACTTGGAGAAAGTGGGATGAGTTAAAGGAGAAGTTATTGAGGGGGAGGACAAGTTCTGCCAGCTGGAGGAGGGTGGTAGTAGAGGGGGACTGGTTGGGTCTGTTGTCAAGAAAGAAACAAAGGTGTTTGAGGCCTTTGCTCTGCGGGATGGAAGTGTATAGTGATTGTCGAGTAAGTCTGGAAGGGAGGCAACATAATTGACTCTCAAGGTTGTTGTGATCTGTTATTGTTTTGATACCTTGCCACATGAGTTTAGTGTCGCCGGTATACACAGCTGTATATGGATCCTCTGCGCTTACCCCTGCTTTGCCTTCAGGATTGCACAGGAGATTTCAGTCCTGGCTGATCTTGTCTCCTGTCCTGAAGGCTGCATCCTGAGCTCTGACACGTGCATGGACCTCTATGTCTAACCATGGTTTATGGTTAGCCCTGGTCTACTGGTTTTATAGCATTTTTTTTAAATCTACATTTTTGAATGACCTGCTGTAGGTCACATTAGATAACATGAGTCATTGAAGAAACCTGAGCAGAGGATGTTTGGATCCTATTCTAATCCAGTTATGGCAAGCATGCCTCACACCTGGGGGAGCTCATGGAACTAGCGAGTGGGTTAAAGGAGAGCTGGCATAGACTTTGTGGGCCAAAATGACCTCCTTCTCTGTGACATATTTCTAAAATAGGTGTTAGGTGTTTCATTCAATTTTTTTTTGTTAAAGGCACTCATACAAATGTAAGTTGTTAATTGGAAATAGTGGTCTCTTGAGTTATTACCAGGCCTGAACTTTAAAAAAAATCCATCAACATATAATCTTATGGATATAATCATTTTCTTAACACTAAATTATTTTGGAAAATCAATCAAAAATGGCATTCAAATAGTTTTCATTTAAAGTTAGTGACTTTCTCCCTCAAACTCTGTTAACAAAATAAGACTGATATTTGTTGAAGATCTGGCGTAAGAAGACCTTTCATCGCAGATCCCATTTTGTATTCTTTTTAATTGCAAAATTGTGTAAAACATAATGATTCCTTTGGTTTCAGAATTCATTGACTTGATCTTTAGATCTATAATCAGATAAACCACTACAGTTTGAAATTGAATGCTGCCCTAATTAGCTCCTTTCTTTTTTCAAGGGACGCTTCCTAACTTGTTCAACGTTTCCAGCATTGTGTGATGTTATTTTGGATGTTTGGTATCTGCAGTTTATTGTTTGGTCTTTTTTTCTCTCCAAAGATTTATTTCAGCCTCTGTTTCCCCAACACTAATAAAAACGTGGATGCTGGAAATCAGAAATAAAAACAGAAATAAATTGCTATACTCAGTGTTGTCCTTTTCATTTTTTTTTCTATTGTTTATTTTCATGAAAATAAAACAATACTCAAAAATTCAAAAGAACATCTCAAGAGTTTGTGTCATTGAATGAATCAAATCAGTCATTTCTAGGACATTGCTAACAGTTGAAAAAGCAATATGTATATATAATGGGCTCTTAGCTTGATGTATGGAAAGTTCTAAGTACCTACACAGCATATGTTTCTCATTGCTGGCTCTATATTTTAAACATTAAGTGTTTGGTGATTGATAAAAGTGGTGTCTCAGTAGTCTATGGACTTCATTGTCATTAAATACTAGTTACATAGGGGGAAAGGATGCTGACTGTTTTAAGGTACAATTAGCTTTTGTTCCAAAATATATGGGATTCATTCAAATGGACTTTGTGTGCCTCACTGAGAATTTTTCAGAGATCGTATCTAGTAAATACATTACAATAATTTTCTATATCTTGCCATTCGATCAATAAACTACTGTAGATGAAAGCAGGATTGTAATTCTTAGCCAAATCTACACTGATGTTTTTAAATGTTTCTGTGCAATATCAGTTAATAATTAAATATGAAATTGAAACTTCATGATTAAAATTTAACAATATAAAATAGAAATAATGCATATAATAAAATATAACTGCAATTTTCTTGGACTTAAGACTCCTTTCATTTTGGACGTTGTCTGAAGCTGAAGAGCTTGAATCTATACATTCATAAGTGCAAAATGTTAACCTTACCATGTGAATCTAATCACAGGACAAATTATTTTTAGTATGCTAACCGGCATGGTTAGCGCAATGCTGTTAAAGCTCCAGCGATCAGGATCTGGGGTTCGAATCGTCTGTAAAGACTTTGTATGTTCTCCACGTGTCTGCATTGGTTTTTCCTGGGGTCTCCAGTTTCCTCCCACCATTTGAAACGTACCGGGGGGTTGCAGGCCAATTGGGTGTAATTTGGCGGCATGGACTTGTGGGCTGAAAGGGCCTGTTTCCGTGCTGTATGTCTAAATTAAATTTAACATTTTTAAAAATTAATTATTTCCCAAAGTGAGTATTAAGATTTTTGCTCCAGATATTTTTCTGATGCTGACATTTCCTTTCTGACAATTTTGGGATTATGGGGGAATTAGGATAATATATAGTTTTTCTGTTAAATCTTGCTTAATTGCTCTGTAGCCAATTGAATCCTAAACTTTGGCACAGGTTAGAATTGGAGCTTGGAGCTTACAAATCAGATCAACAGAAATTGGGAATGGAGTGCATCAACACAACGGGATTTTCAACACCAGAACTCTGATATCTGTTCTCTTATCGAGCACTACACAAAAAGTGCAATCATAATCTGAATATCTATCTTCTGAATGATTTTAGCAAATATTTCCATCAAATATTAATATGGCAGTGACTTCAAAAACAAAATGAGATATAAACGTTTTTAATCTGCACAAGTTGGAAAGAATTGCAAATGTTGGACCCAGTCAGAAAAAGCTGGAAACAGTGCAGGTTTGAGGAACAATTACATGATCTTGTCTTTTCTCTCTATGATTTCTTACTGTTCAGCTGGGAATATCAAGCAGTTTCCTTCTGTTTAAGATTTCAATTTTGCCCCTTATTTGTCTGCTCTGTTTGAGTTTCTGCCACGTTGAGGATGTGAATTTTGGCCTTGAAGAAGTTCTGTTCTTTCTGATCTTTATTTGTTTTACTCTCCACCATCAAGAGCGGCTTGGTGAGCATAGCAGTTAGCGCAACTCTGTTATAGCGCCAACGATTGGGACCGGGGTTCAAATCCCACGCTGTCTGTAAATACTTTGTACGGTCTCCCCATGCCTTAATGGGTTTCCTCCGGGGGCTCTGCTTTCCTCCCACCGTTTGAAATGTACCGGGGCTGTAAGTTAATTGGATGTAAATTTGGTGGCACAGGCTCGTGGGCTGAAATGGCCCGGTAACTGTGCTGTATGTCTACATTTTAAAAAAAATTAAATTCAAGAGCATGCTTGCTTGAATTCTGATGTTTATTTAACATCTTTAACTTATTTATTAGAAATAAGGAGTGTCCATTACTTGTCTTTTATTCTGAATCCACATCGATATTTTCAACAGATTTAACATAAAGGATAGGAATGATAACTGAATAGTTTAATATAAAACTATTGATTTGTGCTTGTTCATTTTGGCTGCTAAAAATACACTGAATTTGTTGGGAGTCATGATCCTCTTCCAACTAAGTCACAGATATAAAAAATTCTCTTGGTAAATTCTAATAGACACACCATTGAAATACGTCATATGTGTTCCACTGCCCAGTCATAATGAAATACCTCAATTTTAACAAGCCAAAATATAGTCCTTTTTAATTATAGGTGAATCATTTTTGTGAATTTTACAGAGCTGTGAAGTCCTGGAGTTGGTGAGGTTGCCATTATAAAACTAGTGAGTTCTAATAATTTTCCTTTGCTTGAATATTATACTTTATATTTCCTGTGAAATAATTTGCTTGAAAGCCAACTGATTTAACTCAACCACTTCAAAGAACAAAACAGAACGAACTGCCTTGTTACAAAAACAGTAGAATTTAGACTTCTTAAACTATTTGTTGGCCACAAAAAGATACTTTTAACAAACTCCAGGACATAATGAACCTTAACATGCAATACAGTTCTTATATGTCTACTGTTCAACTTTACAGGAACTGTTTCCAAAATAGAAAACAAATGAAAATTTTACAAGAAGTGTAGTAATAGCTCATAAAATGTAAGCACTCAAATCGCAGACGTGTACATTTGACAGATTGAACTTATGGGTATAATATTATTGCAGAATATGTATGATTTGGAAACTGATGCCATAAAATATGACACAAGACTGAAGCAAATTAGTATTTGTTATTAGTATATCAAATAAATATTTCTCACAAAGTTTACTCACAGTCTTTAAAGGTAAATGCTGGATTTTTGTTAGGAAGCAGCGAAGAGACTATATCTTGCAGAGATTTCAGATCATTATCCATCTTGAGCCTGACTTCTGCAGATAACTTCTAAGCACTTCCCAGATGCCTGAATTAGTCTGGCTCTGCGCTGAGCTTCTGTGGAAGTCCACAGAGGCAGTATGGACTGGTGAGACTTGTTGTATGCATCTGCCAATCAGACATTGAGTAGTCTGAAAAGCCAACCAGGGGTCCTTATCCCTGGCTTGCTCACTTTTGTAGTATGGGGAGCTAATTAGCTGGAAGACTATCAGACAAGCTTCATTTCCACTGTTTCATTCTTTTTGATGTGATGCTCGCTGACAGCCACCTAATCAGTGAAAGAAATTCCTTGTCTGACCTACCAGTCAAAGCCTTTAGCTGTTTCAGTTCTTTGAATCACATAACTGTGTCTGCTTAGAGGGAGTTGAACATTACAAACTGAAATATGGTTGAGTTTCATCTGTAACTTTAAATGAAAAATAGCATTATTTTTGACATGAAAATCAAACTACACAGAATCCTTGCCCTTGCCAAAGTTAAGGCCTTTTATTGTAAAGTCTGCTCTCTTGTTGTGAAGGCTTTTACTGATTTGGATGAAAGTGTAGGAAGCATAGATCACCTGCATTTCATTCTGCACTTCAAACCTCCTGCACGATAATGAATGGTGTTTTTAAAGCTTTCCAAAAGCGCAAAACAACACCAGTTTAGAAATCAACAGCTGTGCCCAAGTGAATTGAATTTTCACAACCATTGCCTTACATTACCTTTCCATTACCAAAAGTTCTCCTTTTTGGTTTATGCCATTATTCTCTCTGTTTATTCATTATTCTTGCACATTTTGAAGGAAATACATTTAGAGAAATAAAAATATTATCTTCATAGTTTAAATATGTTTAATAATGGTTTTAAAACTATAAGCAGAAATGCTATTGCCATGAGTCTGAATATAATTAAATGCATGGTACCTTGTTTTTAAAATGCAATAATTTTAATAATGTTGTGGATTAGTATTTAAATAAAAATAAAAATACTTTTGAAATCATAGTGACTCCTTTATATTTATAGCTATTTTTAAAAAAAATTCTTTAAAAAGTGTTGATTGCATTAATAGAATTACGACATGGTAAACTAACAGTAACTTTTGTCAGAAGAGCAAGCCCGTAAACTAAACCATCATCCAGTCTTTCAGAGTAGAGGGGTCACTGATAAAGAAAGCGTTGTCAAGTTTGTGTCTGTCAGAAGCAATAAGGCTTAATTTTTTTTAATAGGATGCAACTTTAGTTTTTTTTTATTTTCGAGATTCTCTTTGGCTTGGCTTCGCGGACGAATATTTATGGAGGGGGTAAAAGTCCACGTCAGCTGCAGGCTCGTTTGTGGCTGACAAGTCCGATGCGGGACAGGCAGACATGGTTGCAGCGGCTGCAGGGGAAAATTGGTTGGTTGGGGTTGGGTGTTGGGTTTTTCCTCCTTTGCCTTTTGTCAGTGAGGTGGGCTCTGCGGTCTTCTTCAAAGGAGGTTGCTGCCTGCCAAACTGTGAGGCGCCAAGATGCACGGTTTGAGGCGATATTAGCCCACTGGCAGTGGTCAATGTGGCAGGCACCAAGAGATTTCTTTAGGCAGTCCTTGTACCTTTTCTTTGGTGCACCTCTGTCACGGTGGCCAGTGGAGAGCTCGCCATATAACACGATCTTGGGTAGGCGATGGTCCTCCATTCTGGAGACGTGACCCACCCAGCGCAGCTGGATCTTCAGCAGCGTGGACTCGATTTTCGAGATTCTAACATTTAAGTATTCGCCAATCCAAAGATCTCACTGGTAACAATGGAAACTGAGTCAATTCCTCCCATTAAAAGAACAGGCCTAAAACGTGCAGACACATTCCATCTGATTTAACGGGATTGCATCTGCGTGGTGAAATCACTATTGTACATATTTTCCATATGTAAATTCCATGACCTTTCCTGGTCGACCCTGCTCTCACTGGCCGGCTCATGACTCCTCCCCCTTTCTTCCCCATAAAGGCTGTCATGCCACCAGCCTGTCCACGAGTGCGAGCGACCAACATAGGGATGCTGACCATTTCTTGCAAATAAAAGCCTTCAGTCTCGACAACCTTAGTTTCTGATTGTGTTTCAACCTGCTAGAGATGTGTAAACTAATTTAAAAAGGATAGGTGAAGAATACTAGTATATATGCATTTCCAGTCAGAATCTGCACGTCAGTGGAAGCAGAACTGCTCAATGCTCATCATGTGTTCCTATATGCAGAAAGTATCTACAAGTTTGATTTTCCAAATCAAGGCAGCATCCTTCTGGTGACCCAGTCTGGATTTTGTATAGCTTGTGATCTCAGTCTCATCTCATTGTAAAGGTCTGTCTGTAAATCTGATCCATCATGTGTACCCCAAATAATCTATACCATCCCATATCCAACCCTAACTACCCTCTTCACTCTTGCTTCCCAGTACTTAGGTATTGATGTACGAGATTTCAGAAGAAGTTCAGGGTCAACATTTCTGAATGATCAGCCACATCCATCCTCAGATTAGAAGACTAGAGAAAACAGATTTATTTTTAAGTTCATCAGTCACATTATATCCAGTGTAAAGAGAAATGTTCTTCTGTGAAGAGTCCAATGTGTTATCTCTAACATTCTTACAGCTGTGTAAAAGGCACAATTTATAGTTGATGAATGGTCCACCCAGTTTTAGTTATATGGTGTTTTTAATTTTGCATTTTACAGGTGTAATGAAAAAGATACTTCACAGGAGCACTCCTCAAGGCCAGTAAGACAACAGGGACAGACTGGACCTTGTTGGTACGTTGCTGATGGCACCAATTGTGTCTCTTCGTTTGCTGCCGATGAAAGTGGGGTGCATTTGTAAGCTGTACCAGCCTGTGTAATGTCTGAAAGGAAAAAAAGTAAACAACAGTAAGTATAAGGCTTTGAAAAGTATGTGAAGGTGCGGTTTGTTTATAAGTGAGTGGTGAAAATGCTTTTAAGTAGCAATTGTTGACATTTAGAATTAAATAATGTCTCCATTGACCTTAACCACCTGTATCAGGGCCATTAAAAAACTTGCAGCGACGTAACCGTATAGTTTGCACATTACACTCTTTCGATCTGGTCAAATCCTAGGCCACAGTGAACAAACAATTTCCACACACAGCGCGGAGCAGGTCCTTCTGGCCCTGCACCAACATTTTTGAGGGATGGGAAGAAACCGCAGCACCCAAAGGAAACCTATGCAGACACTGGGAAAACGAACAAACTCCTTAGAGGCAGCACCGGATTCGAATCCAGTACTGTAATAGCACTGTACTAACCGAGCCACCCAATCTTTATTCTTCCCACTGCAGTGGCCGCGATAAAATCCTCAGAAAAGAGGGGTAACTGCTTTTGATCCATCCTGACTCTACAAAGCCAAATGAACATGTAGAATAATTTACAACAGTGCTTAGAGGCAATGACCATCTTCTTATTAAGAAGTGAAGGCATATCCTTGTCTTCTCCAACTAGATTTAGTCTCTCCCAGAATTTGGCCCTGTGGAATTGTGCTTCGGAATACATTTAGCCATGCCTGACTCACTGATGTAGAAAGAAAATGGATTCTGTACTGGGTCGAATAAACACTCGAACACTTCTCTGCTGCTTTGCTTCTCCTCATCTCCCAATGGAATTCATCAAAAGAATGAAAGGGTAACTTTTCTGTCTACATTGCCTGGACATCGAAGCCAAGATCAATGCAAATTCAGGCATTGATTTGGAGGCTGAGTTCAATGGAATCATTACTGAAGTTTAAATTTTTAAATGTAAATAAATGTTTAAAATTTAGACATACAGCACAGTAAAAGGCTCTTCTGGCCCATGAGCCCGTGGCACCCAAATACCACAATTAACCTACGACCCCTGCACATTTTGAAAGAGGGGAGGAAGCCGGAGTACCCGGAGGAAGCCCAAACAGACACGGGGAAAACGTACAAACTCCTAACAAACTCCACTAGATTCTATAGATGAAGAGAAGATCAAAGATCCTACTTGTAGAGTGCATCGAAAGAACCAAAGACTTGTTGATCCAAACCAAGGCTATTATTAACTAAAAGACTGGAGCATATCACAAGTAGGTCGACCAGACCAGAATGACCTGGTTTGGCTAGGAGCAATCCTTTAAGACCTGCCAGTAGGTGTGGTTACACTCTCAGCCAATCACAGTCATCCTACACTACAATCTGTAGATATACACATTGGTGATAGAATCTGTACTATCACACTACTCACTTAAATTTGGTTTCTAGACTTGAATAGAAGCAGCTTGTCACTTCAATTGTCTTCTTAACCCTCACATGTGAAGGGAGGGGGGGGGGGGAAACCATGTTAGAGATTTGCCTCCCGCAGCAACAGGTCAATGACAGATGTTATCTCACAGACTCCACACAAAGTTCTGAAACACTGGGCAGTAAAGATGCATACATCAGGATGTTTTTATCTTAATCAACTGGAGCTCAGCTCCATCATCCCCTCAAAACTGATCAGCAAACTCCAAGACCTGGGTCTCAACACCCCACTGTGTAATTGGATCATGGGTTTCCTCTGTTCTAGACCAGTGGAGGGTTGGTAAGAACATTTCCTCCACAATCTCCAACAGCACCAGAGCACTACAGGGCTGTGCTCTTATCTTCCTGCTCTCCACCATATAACCATATAACCATATAACCACTTACAGCACAGAACAGCCCAGTTCGGCCCTACTAGTCCATGCCGTAACAAATCCCCACCCTCCTAGTCCCACTGACCAGCACCCGGTCCATACCCCTCCAGTCCTCTCCTATCCATGTAACTATCTAGTCTTTCCTTAAATGTAACCAATGATCCCGCCTCGACCACGTCTGTCGGAAGCTCATTCCACATCCCCACCACCCTTTGCGTAAAGAAATTTCCCCTCATGTTCCCCTTATAATTTTCCCCCTTCAATCTTAAACCATGCCCTCTGGTTTGAATCTCCCCCACTCTTAATTGAAAAAGCCTATCCACGTTTACTCTGTCTGTCCCTTTTAAAATCTTAAACACCTCTATCAAGTCCCCTCTCAATCTTCTACGCTCCAGAGAAAAAAGCCCCAGTTTGCACAACCTTTCCCTGTAACCCAAACCTTGAAATCCTGTCAACATTCTCGTGAACCTTCTCTGCACTCTCTCTATTTTGTTTATATCTTTCCTATAATTTGGTGACCAAAACTGTACACAGTACTCCAAATTTGGCCTCACCACGTTTACACCTATGTCTGTACGGCTTGGTACAACAATAACACCATCCACATATTTGCTGAAAAGACCATCTGTGCTAAAAGGAGCCCTGAGCCAGCATCCAGGAGGGAGACTGAAAACTTGGCTGAAGAGTGCAGTAACAACAACCTCTCATTCAATGTCACCAAAACCAAGGAACCGATTGCAGCAGATCTTTGGAAGGGAGAACCAAAGATGTACAATCCAGTGATCACTGGGGAATCAGAGGTGGAGAGGGTCAGCAAATTTAAATTGCTGGGAGTCATTATCTCGGAGGACTGAACAACATGAACAACGCACATCAGGACCTCTACTTCCTCAGGAGTTTACGATCATTTTGTATGACATCGAAAACCTTGGGAAACTTTCACAGATGTGTAGAGGAAAGTGTGCTGACTGGTTGCATTGTGGCCTGGTATGGGAGTAGCAATACCTCTGAATGGAAAGCCCTACAAAAGGAAGTGGACACAGACCAGTACATCACAGGCAAAACTCTCCCACCATTGAGAACATCTACAGGGAATGCTGCTGTCAGAGAGCAGCAGCGATCATCAAAGATCCACACCACCCACCCAGCACACTGTTCTCGCTGCTGCCATCAGGACTGAGGTACAGGTGCCACTGGACTCACTGCTACCCCATCACCATCAGACTCAACCAGAAACTCATTTAAGAACTCTTATTTTATTTATTAATGAATATTTATTTTCTGCATTGCAGTTAGTTTGTTTACATTTCTCTTTTTTTGTTTACATATCTTTTCTGGAGTACAGTTTTTTTGCAATACCGATAAGTAGAAATTCTGTCTGCGTATTGTGTGTCTGCGTATTCTGCACCGAGGGCCAGAAAACACTGCCAGGTTGCACTTGTGCAATAAACTTGACTGTCTTATGAGTACACCGTTATCTCTTCAGATATAATTTGCTTCAGTCTTGTGTCATATTTTATGGCATCAGTTTCCAAATCATACACATTCTCCAATAATATTATACCCATAAGTTCAATCAGTTAAATATACACGTCTGCGATTTGAATGCTCAGTGCATTCAAGATCTTGCAGAGGCATGTTCCATGGTCTGATGGTGCAAGCAACTTTCTCCTGTGCCATGTTATTCATGATTCATGATTCCATAATGACAGCTGAAGGCCTAGTCAGCTGATTTTACAACCAGCATCTGCATCATTTAATCACACACTCAAAAAAAGATATTCAGTACAGATGTGTTCTTAATTACAAAGATATGTAAAGTGCAGCAGCCAAATATGGATACATTCATGATTTTTTCTCAAAATATGAATAAAATGTTCTTCCTACTCTTATCAACCATAGTTTCCTATGAATAGGATGAGATTTTTTTGATTAAACACTACAACAATTGACTGTGAGTTCTGAAATTTTTTTTGGAGGGAAGATATTAAATTGGCCTAAATGTTACCATTGTAGCGAAGTATTCTACACTGAGCTGCTATCGATGTCGGTGCAAATGTTGTCGATTTGATGTACACGCTGTGGAGTCTAGTGCAAGACTGACACCTCCAGGCTTGCATGCTGGGCTTATATCCATCTCTGCTTCTGTCACATGGACAGGAAGTGACACCATCAGTGATGTCATCAGATCAGATTAAAATCCTGTTTTGGATGCAGGTCAATTTCCCGCGTTTTCCACAGCACATCCACCATTTTGGGAGCCAGTTCACTTGCTAGTAAGTGGGTCGCCACACGAACACCCCAGCCCCCACTCCAGAACTGGCAATCCCCACTGTGGACCGCCAAAGTCTGTCTATGTTTTTGTTTGGGCAGCCTGGTTGTCCACCGAGGTGCCTGAATCACGACTGGTCCGTCCAGATCCAGCTGGGCAGGTTTGAGGCAAAAGCTTCCTCTTCACCTCCGATGGCCAAAATGTACTTTGAAACATTGCGTCTTCAAACCTCAAAGGGACCCTCATATGGATGCTGGAATGGTGCTCGTTGAGCTCCTTTCTATATGAAAATATACTTGTAGTCCTGCAAGTTCTGGGGCATATAGGCCCTGGCCTGACCGTCTTGAGATGTCGGTATGGGCACTAAAGAACCGAGCCTCGCGGAGCTTGCTTAGGACCACTGAGGGCTTCTCCTTCCGTCCTCGTGAGTCTAATACAAATTCTCCTGAAATTTGTGTGCCATAGACCAGCTCTGCCGATGAGGCACCTAGATTATCCTTAGGTGCCATTTGTATGCTCAAGAGTACCCACATCGATTCTTCAACCCAGCTAAGTTCCTGCAGATGCGCCATTTCAAATGCCTGTGGAATCTTTCTACTAGTCCTTTGGATTGTGGGTCGTACGCAGTTGGGTGGTGCAACTTGGTTCTAAGCAGGGTGGCCATTGCTGACATGAATTGGGCGTGATGTGTGCTGGCAGACTGAAATGTGCTAGCCAGGCAGAAATGAGGGCCCTGGCGCAGGTGTCGGTTGTCATGACTGCCAGTGGAATCATCTCTGGCCACCGTGTGGCTCGATCCACTATAGTGAAAAGAAACTGGGAACCACGTGTCACCGGCAGGGTGGCTTAAATGTCCACGTGTACGTGGTTAAATCTTCGATATGTCAGATCAAAAGATTGTAGTAGGGCTTTCGTGTGTTGCTGGACTTTGGATGTCTGGCAACAAGTGCATGTCTTCACCCAATTGCTGTCCTGCTTTCAAAGGCCATGCCACACAAATCTGTTGGCTACCATCTGGACAGTCGTTCAGATCAATGGATGTGCCAACCTGTGTACCACATCAGATACCTGCCACCTCCAGGCCACTGGAATGATTGGGGGAGGTCAACCTGTAGTTACGTCACACAGAAGTCTGAGCTCCCCCAGGCCTACCAGAATTTCTTCCAGCTGCAGGTTCGAGCCTTTTGTTCCGTAATGCAGAATTTCTTCGTCTGCCTGTTGCGCTTTCATGAGCACAACATAGTCCACCCCTTAGGCTAAGGTCTGCACGGATTTTATGGCTGGGAGAGACAGCGCATCTGCCACTACGTTGGACTTTCCTGAGATGTGATCAATGGCTGTTGTGAACTCAGAAACATATCATAAATGTCTCTATTAATAAGCCGACCATGGGCTTGATACCTTAGTGAAGTCATATGTAAGCGGCTTGTGGTCCGTAAAAACCATGAAATACTTTTAGAAAGTACCTGAAATGTCTGATAATGATTGGTACAGTGCCAACAATTGTTGATCAAAAGCACTGTACTTAACTTCTGGTGGTCTTAGGTGCTTGCTAAAGAAAGCCAATGGTTTCCAATGCCCATCGATGTATTGTACAAGAACCCCTGCTACTTCTGTACTGGATGCATCCACTGTCAGGGATGTTGGGAAATCTGTTCTTGAGTGGACCAGCAATGCGGCATTAGCCAGTACTTCCTTGGTGTTCTTGAATGCTGCCAACAATTCTTCATCTCAAGTGACTCCTTTGCCTTGCCTGACACCAGGGCGAAGAGGGGGCGCATGATGTGAGCGGGTGATGTTTGAAACCGGCAACAAAAGTTCACCATTCCAACAAACTCCTGGAGGTCTTTAACTGTGCTAGGCTTGGCAAATGCCAAAATCACCTTGACCTTTGACCTCTGCTCTGCTCCGTGTTTGTCAATTCTATGGCCCAAATGTCAATGGTCACTAACCTGAATTGACACTTGGCTGGGTTGATGGTGAGCCCAAACTCATCCAAACCAGTGAAAAGCTTGTGCAGGAGGGACAGATGTTCCTGACAACTGTGGCTAGTGATAAGTATATTGTCCAAGTATATGAAGGTAAAATTGAGATTGCGTCCCACTCTGTCCATTATATCTGGCAAAATCTGCCTGCCATTCTTGAGCCCAAAAGGCATCTTTCTTAATTCAAAAAGGCCAAAGGGTGTAATAATAGCCATTTTTGGAATGACATCCAGGTGGACCAGAATCTGATGATATCCCTGGACCAGGTCCACCTTGGAAAAGATGTGGGCTCCCTGCAGGTTGGACACGAAGCCCTGTAAATGGGGTACTGGGTAGCGATCTGGTGTGGTAACCTCATTCAACCTGTGGTAATTACCACAGGGTCTCTATCTGTCTATAATCTTGGGTACCATGTGGAGTAGGGAGGCCCAGGAGCTAATGGACTCTCCTCCATCCTTTCAAACACCTCTTTGGCCAGACGAAGTTTATCTGGATGTAGCCTGCAAGCTCGGGGATGCAACAGTGGCCTTTTGGTTGGTATGTGGTGCTGCACCCCATGTTTTGGCATCACCAAGGTGAATTGTGGCATAATTATTGCAGTAAATTCCACCAACAAATGGCAAATTCATTCTCCGAAGAGTAATGGAGTCTAAATGCAGGGCTGGCAGCTTGACCTCACCTAGGTCGAAGGTCTGGAAAGTGTTGGTATGAACGAGCCTTCATCCCTCTAGATCAACCAGCAGGCCACATGTTCTGAGAAAATCAGCACCCAGTGGTGGTTGTGTGACCACGGCCAATGTGATCATTTACGTGAACTTAGTATTGCCAAGCTGAAGCAGGATCCTACATGTGCCAAATGTCTGGATTGTACTGCAGTTTGCGGCTTTCAATAATGGCTCAGGGTTTCTGTTATGTGCGTCACACCCCAAAGTCCCTGTATCCACCGAGAAACACCAGCTGGAATGCCTACCCCAGACATATAAAAGGCTGTCTTAATGGCCAACCGCTGCAGCCATTAGTAACAGCTGGCCCCAGCATTTTCCCTGAAATACACAGGGAGGTCAGCAGCGTCGAGCTTTTACGCCCCATCGTTGATGGTAGAAACACCAATGGGTGGTATCTTCATCCCATTGTTTCCTGACCGGCTGGCAGTCTGACAATAGATGTGATTATCCCTGCATCTGGTCTAATGTTGGAATTGCACGGTCCTGCTGCTGTGAGCAGGATCTGGTGACCTGTCCTACAGATGACACACTTTCTTGCTTAGTCTTCCATAGAATATCAGCACAGGGTCACCAATATAACAAAGTATTCCATACTGAGCTATTATAGACATCAGTGTACACATTGTCAAGTTGATAAAACTGACACCTCCAGGCTTGCATGCTGGGCTTATATACATCACTGCTTCTGTCACATGGACAGAAAGTGACAGCATCAGTTCAGATTAAAAACCTGAGTTGCATGCAGGTCCATTTTCCACAGCACATCTGCTGTTTTGGGAGCTGGTTTGCTCGCTGGTAAGTGGGTTGCTACACCATCAAATGTTCCTTATAATCACAAAAAAGTTAAATCGATTGGTGCACTAATTTTTTTTTAAAGCATGACTTTTTGTTTTGTTTTGTTTTTGCTCAGTTTGATTAACATGTGATCAAGAATTCATCATAAATAAGTCATTTCAATTGGTGTGGGTTCCTTGACTTCAATTTTCAAATATGTTAAGGAAACATTCTGGTAAAGCATAAGTGTTCAAAGGACTATACTGGAATGATAAATCTGGAGCTGGCAGTTCAGTTGTGACCCAGAATGACATCAGGTATAGCTGGAATCCAGTCAATGATGTATTTTGAGAATAAATTGTCCATTGACAATGACCGTCCAAATAGAAGTTAAAAACATTACCTTCATGAGAATGAATATGTTTATGCTTAGATATAGACATGAAGCAGGAAGTATCACCTTTTAACCTTTACCTCTTCACTTAAACTAAAGGTACTGGTTTTTATTTTCTAATTACCATGGTCTTGTGTCAAGCTTTATCCTGCTATTGGTAGAAAGAGATAAATGTAAGTGTAAACTATGAGAGTAATTGTTATTTATAGCTATTAAGGGTAGCAATTCAATTAGAGAACATGCTTTTGCTTCTTGGTGTACAGTTCTTATTAATCTTATGGATTTTTCTGAGGTCTTGGTAAACAAATGACTAATGTACATTTTCAAATTGTGCTTCTTCAAAAGCTCATACTTGTGGAGAGTTTGTGTTTGGCCTAGAACGGGCAAAGGCACCAATCAAATGAAAGACCAAAAAATATCAGGTCACTGTTGCACATGGTTGCTCCCTTTTGGCTGAAAATGAAAAGGAGCTTGGAAATCTACATAGAACAATACAGCCCAGTACAGACCCTGTGGCTCACGATGTGGCACCAACCCATATATTCCTTAGAAAATGCTAAACCCTCAGTACCTTGTAGCCCTCTATTTTTCTTCCACCCATGTGTCTGACCAAGAGTCTCTTAAATACCCCTAATGTTTCAGCCTCCACCACCACCCCTGGCAATGCATTCCAGGCACCCACAACTCTTTTATGTCTCCCCTAAACATCCCTGCCTTCACTTGTTCATATGTCCTCTGGTATTTGCTAAAAAGGTGTTGGCTGTCCACCCTATCTATGCCTCTCACAATCTTTGAGACCTCGGAAGAATGAGAGGAGCCTTAATATCCTTCTACACTCCAAAGCCCTCCATTAAGTCTCTTCTCATGCTTCTAAACTTCAAAGAGACGTCCCAACTCTGCTGACCTAGCCTCACAAGACTTACTTTTAAATCCAGGCAACATTCTAGTAAATCTCCTCTGCACCCTCTCCATAGCTTCCAGAGGTAAAGCACAGGATTCTGTTGACACCGTGGTTAAGTGAAAAAAACACACAAATGCTGGAGAAACTCAGCAGGTCAAACAGAACCTTTATGTCACAAAGGTAAAGATACATCACCAACATTAAGGGCTTGAGCCCTTCATCAAGGTGTGGGGGAACATGAAAGATGTTCAAACAAAAGGGGGGAAGGGGGTGAGGGTGGAAAGAGGGAGGAGTCTAGGCTAGGTGGAGAGAGAAAGGAGGTAGGAACTGGAATAATTAGTTAAGGGGGAGGGGAGGAAAGGCAAGCTGATTAGTGGAATGCAGTGAACTCAATGTTCATGCCCTGGGGTTGGAGAATGCCCAGTTGAAAAATGAGGTGTTGTTCCTCCAATCTGCGGGTGGTCAGGGTGGGGTAGTGTGAAAGGCCATGGACAGACATGTGAGCTTGAGAGTGTGACTCAGAATTGAAATGGCTGACTACGAAGAGGTCGCTTTTGTTGCGGACAGAGAGGAGGTGCTGGGCGAAGTGATCTCCTAATCTGTGACTGGTCTCTCCAATGTAGAGAAGGCCACAGAGGGTGTACCAGATGCAGTAAATGAGTTATTTGGAAGTGAAGTGTTGCTTCACCTGAAAGGCCTGTTTGGGACCTTGGACCATGGTGAGGGAGGAGGAGGTGTGGGTACAGGTATTACACCTCCTACGACCACAGTAGAAGGTGCCAGGGGAAGATGGGTGCAGAAGGAAGAATGCACAAGGGAGCCACAGAGGGAGTGATTCCCATGGAAGGCTGAGAGGGGTGGAGAAGGAAAAATATGTCTGGTGGTGAGGTCCTGTAGTAATTGCTGGACATTCCAGTGGATAATGTGTTGGATGCGGAGGTGGTGGGGTGGTAGGTGAGGACAAGGGGATTCTGAGTTTATTGTTTCTAGGGATAGGGGGCAACGGCAGATGAGCAGGGAATGGAGATGTAGGTGAGGGCTGAGTTAATAGTGATGGAGGGGAAGCCATGTTTGTGGAAGAAGGCAGACTTTTAAGAGGCTCTGGACTGGAAGATCTTGTTTTGGGAGCAGATACTGGGGAGATGGAGAAATTGAGAGAAGGGGATGGAGTAGGGGCCAGGGTGTGAGGATGAGTAGTCCAGGTAGTTGTGGGAGAAAGAGGGTTTGTAATAAATGTTAGTGGAGAGTCTGTCTCCTGAGATGGAGATAGAAAGATACAGAAAAGGGAGAGTGTGATCAGAGATGGACTAAGTGAGTTTGAGTTCGGGGTGTAAATTGGCTGTGAAATTGATGAAATTGATGAGCTCATCACAAGTGCATGAGGCCGCCCTGATGTAGTCATTGATATACTGGAGGAAGAGTTGGGGGCCTTGCCTGTGTAGGCTTGGAGCATGTTTTGCTCCACAAAACCCACAAACAGGGAGGCATAGCTGGGACTCATGCAGGTACCCATGGCTACTCCTTTAAACTAGAGGTAGTGGGATGAGTTAAAGAAAAAATTGTTAAGGGTGAGGCCAAGTTCTGTCAGGCAGAGAAGGGTGGTGGTGGAAGGTGACTACTCAGGTCTGAGGTCTAGGAAAATCAAAGTGGAGAATGGAGGTCAATAGCTTCCACATCCTTCCTATAATGAGGTGACCAGAACTAAATACAATACTTCAAATGTGGCCTCACCAGAGATTTCTAGAGTTGCAGCATGAGCTTTTGACACCTGAACTCAATCCCCTTATTAATGAAGTCCAGCATCCCAGAGGCCTTCTTACTGCTCGACAACCTTGAGGGATGTATGGATTTGGTCCCCAAGTTCCCTCTGTTCATCCAAGTAACCGACCATTAACCCTATACTCAGCCTTCTGGTTTATCTTTCCAAAATGTATCACCTTGCACATATCCAATTTGAACTCCATGTGCCACATTTTTGCCCAACCTTGCATCCCGACTATATCATCTTGTAACCTTCGACAACCATTGGCTTCATCCACAACTCCTCCGACCTTTGTGTCATCTGCAAATTTACTGACCCATCCTTCTGCCTTCTCAACCAGGTCATTTATAAAAGTCACAAAGAGAAGGGGTCTCAGAACACATCTATTTGTGGTATTCAAAGAAAAGGGTGAAGTGAAGATTATTAACAAACATCAAGAAGAAAAGGATGATTGTATCTGGAATTCTATAAAATTTTCAATCTAGGCAATAGCCAAATGGACACGTCTTCCTGAAAGCCAGAGTGGGTGAAAAGGAGAATTTGCTAAAGCAACCAAAAGACAAGACAATGTCAGACTTCCTCAAGATAATGAATGATAGATGTTACTGGGAATTCCAAAATAAAAATAGTTGGAAGGCTGGATTTCCCCAGGAGTGTTAAACAGATGATAAGGTGGTTCTATATGAAAGACAGAGAGGAAGAGGATTTGAAGTATGTTCTGCCTAGTGTCATCATTTTCTGGTATGATCGCTGCAAAGCATCGGACTGGAAGTCAATACAGAGCATCATCAAAACAGCTGAGAAGATCATTGGGGTTTCCCTTTTCTCTGTTGATGACATTCATTGGAAGTATTGCTTAAATAGGGCTCAAAGAATTGCTGGGTACCTTTTCCATCCAGCTGTCCAGAATCAAGGAGGCACAGGAGCATCAAAATCAAAGTTGCCAGGCTGGGAATTGGTTTCTTCCTGCAGGCTGTGAGATTGGTGAATGGTATCCTGTAACTGAGTAAATAATTCCAAGTATTCATTTTAAATTATATTTGTATGTATATAACCATATAACCATATAACCACTTACAGCACAGAACAGGCCAGTTCGGCCATGTTGAACTAAATGTGATTTTTATGTGTTGGGTATGTACGTGAACCGAGGTCTGGGGAAACACTATTTCATCTGGCTGCTTATGTACATAGGTGCAGAAATAGGCTATTCAGCCCATCAAGTCTGGCCCACCATTTAATCATGAGCTGATCAATTTTCCCAATCAGCCCCACTCCCTGGCTTTTTCCTATATCCTTTGTTGCCCTGGCTAATCAAGAACCTATCAATCTCTGCCTTGAATACATGCAATGGCCTGACCTCCATCTGGGGCAACAACTTCCACAGATTCCACCCTCTAGCTGAAGAAATTTCTCCGCATCTCTGTTCTAAGTGGGCGTCCTTTAATCCTGAAGTTGTTCCCTCTTATCCTAGACTCTCCCACCATGGGAAACAACTTTTCTACATCTACTCTCTCCATGCTTTTCAACATTCAAAATGTTTCAATGAGATCTCCCCTCATTCTCTGAAATTCCAATAAGTGTTGGCCAAAAGCTGTTGGACTTTCCTCATATGCTAACCCTTTCATTCCCAGAATCATCCTTGTGAACCTGCTGCCATTCCCACAGTTTATGACTAGGTGAACAAAATAAATATCTTAAAAAGAAAAGGCCTACCCTTACCTGTGCCTACCTGCTGAATCTTTTTTGTTTCTTCAATAGGATGGCCCTTTCTGACTTCCACTCCAACTGTTCCTCGCCTCTTGCCTGTTCTCACCGAACCCTGATGAGCCAAAGCCTTGCCACTCTGATTCAGAACTATATCTTCTGATCGTATATTATTTCTTTCTAATGATTTGATGTTCTTTGTTACCAACAGAACCACACCACCCCATCTGCTTACGTGCCTATCTTTTCAATACACTGTGTATCCTTGGACATTCAGCTCCCACTGACATCTATCCTTTTGCCACAACATCATAAACTGACAATCTGTAGCTGTTCTACAAGGCCATTGACTTTATTTCTTATGCTGCATGCATTTCAATACAAATTATTTAGACTTTGAGCCTTGATTTGTCATTTTATTGACTCTGTGTTCCTGTTGTGTTGAAATTCATCCCTGTGATGATGTAAATGGTGGGGGGGGGGGGGGGGGGGGCGGAAATATTATACTGACTGCTTGCTATTGGCTATGGCGGTAGAGCTACTCCACCTTACTGGAGTATAACACTTGTCTGGTCCATGTCTATGGCATATCAATCCCAATAGTTGCAATTTTGCCTAAACTGCCTGTTCTCCCACACATACTCCCAACTAGACACCAACCACCTCTCACTCGGCCTCACCACTTTGCAAATCCAGTTTTATCCACCCCCACCAACAGCAATAGAAAACTTCCCTGCCAAAATATTGGTTCCTCTCCATTTCAGGTGCCACCCGTTCCACTTGTACAGGTCATTCCTGTAATGATAGAGTACTAGTGATCCTCCTGACCACCAGAGGGAGTCATAAACTAATTTTGATGCAGCTCAGGGATTCAAAATGGATGCCTCCATGAGGTCTTGACTATGTGTGTTCTAGTTAATAAAAATTGTTGTTTTAAAAGAACCCAAGATTCTTTATTACAATAAAAGAAATGTCACATGGTATCAAGAGTGTAAGAGTGTGCAGTGTGACTAAAAGTCTTCATCAACAGAGATATGTTAAGTGTAAAGACTCCTGATGCTGTAAATTGGACTGGAAATATCAGCCACGAGTGGAAATTGTTCAAACAAAAATTCATGCTGTACCTGCAAGCAATTGGACTTGCATGAAAGATTGCACTGCTACTTATCAAGCACTAGAGGTTTTCAATACATTTGTTTTTGCTGAGGTGGAAGACCAGGGCAACTTCAATAAGGTTATCAACAAGATTATGGTTTGATGAACACTGTTCACCATTGAAAAATGAAACTTTGAGTGATGGAGTAATGGCCGGTAGGATAATACCAGCCCTCTCCAGAAAAGAAAGAAAAATGTGAAGAAAAAGCAAAGCCCCAGACACACAAATCACAACAAATAAAACAATAAAGGTGTGGAGAAAATGGCACATAGGAAAGAAAAGCCAAAAACAACGGGAAGAAAAGAAGAAAGAAAGACACCGGAAGAGAAAGGTGAAGGCCTTACTTGCACAAAAAAGTAGGGACCCACCGTGGAAAGAGGAGCCCGCTCCCTGAGGTTAGTGGAGACCCTGCAGGGTTGCGACCTACTGACCATGGGACTGCAAAAATGGCTCACGGAGCCAAATGGATGCGCGATGCACACGACCAGCTGCGGAGTGAAACTTCACAGCATGAACAGCAGGGCTCCCAGCTGGAAGTTAAAGAAAGCAACAGGAATGGGAGGGGTGAGAATGAAAAAAGGAAACCAGAGACACAACAGATAACCAGCCCAGAAGAAGAGGAGCAACATCAAGACACCATGGAAAAAAAACCCAATAAACTGAGACAAGCAGCTCAACAAGAAAGTCAGAAGAGACACAGATATAAGGAAGAGAAGTAGAAGACACAAACCCAAGAGCAGAAGAAGAAGAAGCTCTGCACAGAGGAATAGAAGGTAAAATGAATGGACAATACATAGATAAAAAAAATTTTCAAGAACAAATGAAAGCATTAAAAGAATGGTTGACACTAGAATTTAGTGAAATGAAAAGAAAAATGAAAAGTACAGAAGAAAAAGTGAGTAGAATAGAGCTGGTGATAACAGATGTAGGGAAAGGATTAGAAAATGTGGAAGAACGTGTAATGGCGGTAGAAATGGAAGTGAACGACTTAAAAAGAAAATTGGAAGAAAGTGACAAAAAAGTTAAAGAAACACAAGAGTTGTTAGCTCAGAAGATGGATATAATGGAAAACTATAGTAGGCGAAACAATATAAAGATAGTGGGCCTAAAGGAAGATGAAGAAGGCAAAGATATGAAAGAATTTATAAAAGAATGGATCCCAAAGGTCCTGGGAATGCCAGAAATACAGGAAGGAATGGAAATAGAAAGGGCACACAGAACATTAGCCCCAAAACCACAGTCACAACAAAAACCAAGATCCGTTTTAGTAAAATTTCTGAGATACACAAGAGAAAATATATTGGAGAAGGCAATTAATAAAATTAGAGAAGACAAAAAAAACCATGGAATACAAAGGTCAAAAACATTTTTCTACCCAGACATAAGTTTTGAGCTCCTTAAGAAGAGGAAGGAGTTTAATGGAGCAAAATCGATCCTATGGAAGAAAGGCTATAAATTTATGTTAAGATATCCAGTGGTGCTTTAAATAGTTATCCCGGGGCAGCAAAACAAACTGTTCTCGGATCCGGAGAAAGCACGAGAATTTGCAGAACACCTGCAAGACAGAAAGAGAGATGAAGAGATGTAAGAAGAACAAAGAACGACAACAAACTACATATAAAGAAGTAAAAATAATTAATATATAAGTAAGAACTAAAGGAGGGAAGAAAAGGGAAGTAAGGGAGAAGGGGGAAAGAAAGAGGAGGGGTTTTAAAAAAAGATTTAAAATAAAAAAGAAAAAGAGAAGAAAAGGGGGAGCTTTGTTGTAATGTGAAGATAAAAGTCTTTTCTGAAGGGGGTTGAATGGGAGAGAATAACAGACACTGTGAAATCAGTTGACGCCTGCGAACAGGTTTGCAGTCCAAATGGAGAGGGGAGTTGTGGTTGCCTGGCAAGGAACAAGGGGCAACTAAGAGGGGGACACTTGGGGTTAAGGTGTGGGAATGGTTGAAATATTTTGTTTTAGAAGTGTTGTCATACAGTGCATTCAAAAAAAGAAAACTGAGAAATAGAAATGGGGAAAAGGGGAAAGGGGGTGGTGAGGAAGCAGAAATGTAAACAAAGTATGACATGGCCATGTTGAACTATATGACTATAAATATTAATGGAATACATAACCAAATCAAAAGGAAGAGGCTATTAAATTTACTGAAAAAAGAAAAAAATAGATATAGCATTTGTGCAGGAAAAGCATCTAACTGAAGAGGAACACAAGAAATTAAGGAGAGATTGGATAGGGCACGTAACGGCAGCATCATATAATTCAAAAGCTAGAGGTGTAGCTATATTAATTAATAAAAATGTACCAATCAAAATAGAGGAGGAAATAATAGATCCAGCAGGGAGGTACGTAATGTTAAAATGTCAGATATATTCAGAACTCTGCAATATATATGCACCCAATGAAGAGGATCAAAAGTTTATGCAAGATATTTTTTTGAAGATTGTAGATACACAGGGGAATATACTGATAGGAGGGGACTTTAACCTTTATTTGGATTCAAAGATGGATAAAACTGGACAAAAGACCAGCAGAAAGAACAAAGTAGCCAAATTTATGGTTAAATCAATACAGGAAATGCAACTTTTGGATATATAGAGGAGACAACACCCAAAGGAGAAGGAATACTCATATTATTCGAGTAGACATAAAACATACTCAAGGATTGACCTATTCCTGTTGTCAGCCATATCCAAGGGAGAGTTGGGAAAACAGAATATAAAGCTAGATTGTTATCTGATCATTCACCCCTGTTATTAGCAATAGAACTGGAGGATATCCCATGGAGATTAAACTCCATGCTACTTAAAAGACAGGATTTTAGAGAATTTATTGAGTGCCAAATTAAAATGTACTTTGAAATAAATACGGAATCAGTGAAAGATAAATTTATATTATGGGATGCAATGAAAGCCTTCATCAGAGGGCAGATAATAAGTTATGTAACAAAGATGAAAAAGGACTACAATTGGGAAATAGAACAGCTGGAAAGGGAAATAGTAAAAGAACTAGCAACAAGGGCAGACAAAAAATAAAATACAAAACACTACAAATGTATAAGGTTGAGAAGAACATAATGAAAATAAAGCAGAAGTATTACGAGCTAGGAGAAAAAATGCACAAAATATTGGCTTGGCAGCTTAAAACAGAACAAGCTAAAAGAATGGTATTGGCATCAAGGAAAAAGGACAAACAAATCACCTATAACCCAACAGAGATCAATCAAAACTTTAAGGAATTCTACAAGCAATTATACCGAAGTGAGAACGAAGGGAAAGAAGACAAAATAGATGAGTTTCTAGCTAAAATTTAACTATTGAAATTGCAAGAAGAGGAGCAAAACAAATTGATAAAACCATTTGAAATAGAGGAAATACAAGATAAATTAAAAAGCTACTGATCAATAAAATGCCTGGGAAGGACAGACTCCCAATAGAATTCTATAAAACATTTAAAGAGTTACTAATTCCTCCTTTCCTGGAAGTAATGAACCAGATAGAAAAAACACAAAACATGCCAGATTCATGTAAAACAGCAATAATTACAGTATACCAAAGACTGGGAAAGATCCACTAACACCAGCATCATATAGACCAATATCTCTACTTAATTCAGATTATATGATAATAGAAAAACTATTAGCAAACAGATTGGCCAACTGTGACCCAAAAATAGTAAAACTAGATCAAACTGGATTTATTAAAAGACTAACAACGGACAATGTTTGTAAGTTCATTAACTTGATATATGCAGTACAAGAAAATAAGATGCCAACAGTGTCTGTTGCTTTAGACGCAGAGAAAGCCTTTGACAGGATAGAATGGAATCATTTATTCAAAGTATTATAGAGATTCAACCTACCAGAGAAATATATTCTAAGTCATCTTGTAATTTCTTCCTTAATGGCTGATACCGTGGAGAGCATACTGGCTGGTTGCATCACTGTCTGGTACAGAGGTACCAATGCTCAGGACAAGAAAAAGCTCCAGAGGTCTATTAACTCAACCTACAACATCTTCATGAGGCAGTGTCTTAAGAAAGCAGCCTCTATCCTCAAGGCCCCCCACCACCCAGCCCTTCACTCTGCTACCATTGGGGGAAAAAAAAGTACAGGAGCATAAATTCAAGTACTCAGCAGCACAAGGACAGCTTCTTCCCCGCTGCCATCAGATTTCTGAATGATTAATAATGACATTACCTACTTTGACTTTTTGTGTACTATATTTATTGTTGTAAGGTGATTTTTATGAATGTTTGCCCTACGAAGCTGCTGTAAAACAACAAATTCCGTGACTTGTTCATCACAATAAATTCTGATTCTGAATTCCATGCTTTATACTTCAATTTCTTTACTCTTTCTCCTTTTTTTTCCCCCTGACATCTCCAAGGAAAAGCTTGTAGGACAAGCTGTCATTATTCCATTTGATGCCCCATCATTATTTGTGATATCACTTACAGGCACCAAAGCAATGTTTGTCACTGTGCAGGATAGCTAGATGGCAAAGTAGTCACCAGCACAACAAATGGTGTAATTCTGTAGCCGTGAGCTTATCCTGTGGGTTTCAGAAGGAATGGAGTCAGTCAAAATGCCCTCCTAGCAAGCACATTCTTTGAAGGGCTCAGGCCCGAAACCTCAGCAATATATCTTTGTCTGCTTGGTTGCTGAAAAGACCGGCTGAGTTCCTCCAGCGTTTCCGTGTGTTTTTACTCCAGTCACAGCCTCTGCAAACTTCTGTGCTTCACATTTTTACTGGGGTTTGGAGAAGATGGTTTGTGCAGGAAACTATTCAGGAATTCTTGGGAAATATCTGCACAGCAGCCCTATAATTCAACTGCAAGACTATATGCATTCTTTGAAACATACTTTAAAAAAAGACTGTCATTGGTGGGATTGCACCCGTTTCTTGTTCCAAAATCTTTGCCTCGAACGAGAACAGAACCATTTTTTTTTCTGTCAACATATTTTATTGGCACCATCTGTTATTTAACAAAATTGTTTAGTAATGCCACAAGGATACAAGAAATTTAAAGATTTAATTCACTTGTATCCATGTTCCCACGAAAATGAAATTGTAGTCCAATGTCCTTTAAATTATGAATTAATCTGATTGAGACTTTGTCTTAAAATTATCCATGCAATGATTTTTGAGCAGTTATTTGTTATTATTCAATCCTATCTGTGTATATAGGAAAGATATAAAGGCAAATTTGTTAATATTCTGAATATTAATACTTTTATACCAGTATTAAAATGATAAGAATATCAGAATAATTTTTCTTGTAAACTTGTTTGATGACTTAGTAATTTTGCAGTCGAAGTTTTGGGCTACAGATTAAGAAAGACTTTCTGCTGGGTGGCATGGATAGCATTGCGGTCAGCGCAATGCTGTGAGAGCACCAGCAACCCAGGCCAGAATCCGGAGGTACCTGTAAGGAGTTTGTATGTTCTTCCCGTGTGTGATAGTACAGATTCTATCACCAATGTGTATATACAGATTGTAGTGTAGGATGACTGTGATTGGCTGAGAGTGTAGCCACACCTACTGGCAGGACTTAAAGGATTGCTCCTAGCCAGACCAGGTCATTCTGGACTGGTCAACCTACTTGTGATATGCTCCAGTCTTTTAGTTAATAAAAGTCTTGGTTTGGATCGATGTCTTTGGTTCTTTAGACGCGCACTACACTGTGTCTGCGAGTATTTCCTCTGGGTGCTCTGGTTTCCTCCCACCCTTCAAAACTTACAGGGGTTGTAGGTTAATTGGGCAGCACAAGCTTATGGGGCAAAAGGGCTGTTGCTGTGCTCCATGTATAAACCCCCCCAAAACACACACACACACACACACACACACACACACACACACACACACACACACACACACACACACACACACACACACACACACACGATTGGCCAGGGCCGGGTTGATCATCCTGGAATGATGGGCACATGGGTCTTACTTCACAAAGGAAACCATTCACTCTATTTGCACTGTTCCAACACCATGAGACATCTACCTTATTAATGCCATTTCCCACCATTTCCATTTTTATCTTTCAAGATATATATTCCATTATCTTTATAAAAGTTACAGTGGAATTTGAATCTACTGTGGCAGCATCTCCCCATAACAATTATCTGTGCTAAACAAGTCTCCCAAACTCTCCATGGATTTGATCATGTTTTTACAATTACTTTGTCTTGTTTCTCATTCATCTACCAGTGGGTATAGTTTTTATTGATTTGGCTGACTTAAACCACTTGTAAATATTATGGATGTGAACAAGGTATTAATGATTGTGAATAGAGAACCATAGGCCATATGTAATCAGGTCAGAAGTGAAATAACATGAATTGTTTTTCCACAAAGAAGAGATGTTGAAAAGATTTTCATATTAAAAGCTTAATGTGGTACCAATGGTCATTTCTCAGATAGGATCTGGATAAAATATGGTTAAGAATTGGATTGAAATTAATTAGATATATAAATTGACAAATATTATCATGATGCAGTCTCTAAATGCACATGCTCCAAATCTTTGGCTCTCCCTTTCTTCTCCGTACCCAGAATCGTAGTCTAAAGCAGGATGCAAGGTCATTTGGCCCATAAAATTCCTTGATTTTTATCTTGAAGGCTCAAACCTTAACTGACTTGTTCATTAATCCTCCCTTCTTTAGATTTGTACACCAACAACCCATCTTCTTGCATCCATCTATAATGGTTCCAGATCCAGGATTGCCTTATCCTTGTCAAGTCCCTCTAGTATATCACCTCTCCTTTTCATTGTAATTTTCAGTAGCTTGGACGACATGATGTGGGGTTTCACTGGTAGTAAGGTATATTAATATGTATACACTAACTTCAACTTAATAGTGTGAAGAAATCAGTTGAACCAACATTTTTCTTCTGTGCCTTGAGAAATTCAGGAGAACTGACATTGGTACAGGTGCAGGTGTGTTCACTCAAACTAGTGACCTTGATAAATGATTTCAAGTTTTGGTAATTCTGCTGCAACCACAGGAAAAAAGAATTTCAGGGTTGTATGTGATGTCATGTATGTACCCTGACAAAAAAAATCTGAAATTTTGTACAGTGGGAGTTTACATTCTAATGGGAGCTAAAATATATATTTTTCATAAACAAAACCTTAATGATTTTTAAACAGTTTTTAAATTTAAACTTTTTTTGCATTGTTATATTCTATTTCTTTAATATGATTATGTTCTGGGTTATTTTTAATGAGGAAAGTTTTTTTGAAAATTTTTATCCTTTTAATCTTGTAGCACAATATATAACTACTGTTTAATTGTTTATCATATAAATGCCAATAAAATATTTTTTAAATAAAATTAAAACTTGTAAATTAAAAAAAATGTAGACATTCCCGCACAGTAACAGGCCTTTTGGCCCACAAGCCTGTGTCGCCCACTTATATCCAATTGAACTACAACCCCCAGTACGTTTCGAATGGTGGGAGGAAACCGGAGCCTCCCCGGGGTAAACCCACATTCATGGGGAGAATGTACAAACTCCTTACAGACAGTGTGGGATTTGAACCCTCGTCTAGTTGATGCCTGCTGTAACGATGTTGCACTAACTGCTACGCCAACTGGTGCCTTAATGAGTCCTGCTCTACTTTTTTGGCTATTAAGGCAAAGGTGAAAGAAGCTTGAGAGTCGGCTTCTGCCTTTTTTTGCCACACTCTAGGTGGCTTTGAAAAGAAGCCAATAAGCAAAATAAAAGCTAAAACAAATACTCAAGGAAAAACCACACCCTGCAGAACAGGTGGGATGACAAAATTACTCCTATCGTTGTAATCTGTCAGAGCTATCAAGATTTTGGAAAGTTTCTGAATAGGTCCAACGTTCAGAACATCCAAATACTGTGAATATTGAAATAAACAATTAAAAATAATACTTTATTATATGTTTTAAGCTATTTACATAAAAAAACACTTCTACCCGGTAAATACCTGAATGGTTTTAAAGAAAGTTATGCATCTTGGCTTTCTTCCAGATGTAAGACATCATTCAATGGGTAGTTTAATGGATCCTGAACCAGACTGTAAGTGTTAAAATTCCTGTAGTTTCCACCAGCAGGCACCTCAGCAATTTCATGTTTGCCTGGGGTCCATCTCCAGGTCAAGCAACAGATTTTCCAGTTGGAGTTCATCTGCATGTGTTGGACTTCCATGTTTGGTTACATATGCTTGCTCAGATATACATGGGAAAAGGCAAGGGAACACTGAAATTGTCTGCATGCCACATCAAACACTTACAGTTCATTTACCCTGTCTGCACAAGTTGTTTTCTCTTTAAGAATACTGATCGCTTCAGATTCTGTTTGCATTTTTGCCTTATGAGCAATTGAAATCATACCTGCCAAAAATGTCATTAAACCAGTGTTTATTTTTGCTACTACCTTATATTTATTTTGCCTGGAGGTCAGTGTCTACTGGAATGCCACATTGATCTGTTCTGGGACCCTGCTCTTTGTGATTTTTTAAAAATAAATGACCTGGATGAAGAGACAGACAGATGGGTCAGTAAGTTTGTGGATGATGTGAAGGTTTCAGTAGTTGTGGCTGGAGCTGAAGGTTGTAGAAGGTTACAGAGTTGGGTGGTAATGTGGCAGATGAAATTCAATCCAGATAAGTGCATTTTAGAAGGAAAAACCAGAGGCTGACTTCAGAGATAATGGTCAGTTACTTAAGAGTGTAGATGAACAGAGGGACCTTGGGGTTCAAATCCATACATCCCTCAAGGTTGCCTCACAGATTGATAGGAGAGTTAAGAAGGCCTATGGGACGCTGAGTTTCATTAAAAGGGGATTAAGGGCAGGTCATGTTCCAACTCTACAAATTTCTGGTCACTATTCATTTCTGGTCACCTCATTACAGGAAGGATGTGGAATCTATGGAGAGGGTGCAGAGATTAACCAGGATGAGAGGAAACTTAATAGAGATCTACAAGATTATGATAGGCATAGATAGGGTGGAAAGCTACTGCCTGTTTCCCACAGCAGGAATAGCAAACACCAGAGGACTTGAGTACAAAGTGAAGGGAGGGAATTTTAGGGGAGATATTAGGGTCAAGTTTTATATGCAGAGAATTGTGGGCATGTGGAATCCCTTGTCAGGGATGGTGGTGGTGGTTGAAATATTAGGGGCATTTAAAAAACTCTTAGACAGGGACATGGATGGAAGAAAAATAAAAGGATACAGGGTAGGGAGGATTTAGTTCTTTTTTTCAAAAGGAATATATGGGTCAGCAAAATATCAAGGGCTGAAGGGCCTGTACTGTGCTGCAGTGTTCTATGTTCAAAAATTTAACTTCAAAGCCTTAGTCACTTTCAACCCAAACTGTGATTAAGAATTAATTGTGTACTTGCAAATTACTGCAATATTTTGCTATCTTCAGTGATCAGTAGATTTGATGCATGGAATCTTAATGGATTGAGAAACCTGGAATAAAATAGCAAGCTTCACAAATTGTGATACAATGCTTGATGCTTCTTCATCTGAAAACTGTTGTAACTACTGAAACCATAGTTAATCACATGCTCTTATATTGGTTCTTAAGAGTATAAAACCTCAATATACTTTGAATGTAGATGGATTCTATCAAAAGATTATCTCATAGATCTCCTCCAAAATGTCTGTGTGGGTTTAATGTACTGGAGAAACTCTATCTCGTCTTTACCGTGAGAGCATGGAATGAATGATAGATAAAGGTGACTTGACTTGAGAATGCTGTAGTGATTTATTTGCACCCGATGTGTAGTTATTTGTGTATTATTCCAGGTTGATCTATGAGAGTGTGTGCTTTTTTGTGAATTCCCCTGTGTGTAAATAAAGTCCACTGCTTGTTGATAACTCGTGTCCAGCCTTGAATGTCTTTGAACCCATCGAACCTACTCTTGAACTGACCACCTTGCCAAACAGCTGAGCTTTCTATAGCTAACCATTTCAACTGCCCCAATCCTTCCTAAATGACATGTCTGTCTTTGGCCTCATCCATTGTTAGGATAAGACCAAACATAAACTTGAGGAACAACGCATCATTTCCCATCTGCACAGCTTTAAACCTAACAGCAGGTGTTATCCAGAGGATTATCCAACAAGACAAACAGGAAACTGCTCCAATCAAAGGATAATTCATGTGCTCGCTCCTGGAGGGTCACCTGGCTAGGCAGGTCAATAACCATTTCCCCATGTCAGTTAAGGTTAGACCACTGTCACTGAACACACACTGCACTGGCCCCTTTGAAAAAATACACACCTTGCATTGGCCCTTTTGAAAGAATACACACCTTGTCACTGTTTCTCTTAATCACCTTCCCTATTTTGGGGATACCTGAGCTGGCCCTTCCAGTCAGCTGCTGCATTAAGTCCAGCACATGGAGCAGTTCTCTTTTCCCCAAAGAACAAACGCAAGCTCCACTCCAGGTCATGAACCACTGACAACTCAGGAGAATTGATTGCAAGGTGTGTGCCAGTAATGGGTTGGGGGGCTTATTGTGGTTCACACTGACAAATCAATCATTGTAAAGTCAGTGCTGTAGTTGCATCTTTCTGCCTTGTTCTACAGATTGTTGTTTGTAGTGGTTACGAGTTGTTAATTGCATCTGATGATATTGTATGTACCTTGTCTGATTGTATGTGTGTGTGATTCCTGTGTTGATTTCCCCGCAAAGACCACTGCTTATTAAAAAACTATGTTCAGGCTGTTCTCACCATCACAGCATGTAAATTGAGTTTTCTAACATGAGTAAACCCCCCCCCCCATCTGATTCCACTGCTTCAATCTATTCTTTACCAACTCCTTTACTAAATTAAAAGTTACTGGTTTTTCTTTCCTCTTCTTCCTAATGGTTTCTGTCTACCTGTTTCTGAACCTCCCGCACCTTCTGTCCTACAGTCAATTACCTCTGGGGCCCCTCCCACTGCTTTTCCCCGATTATAATGTAATTATATCATCTATAAAGGGTTCAAACCCGAAATGTTGAGTGACCATGTGGATCTGCTAAGTTCCGCCAGCAAACCTGTGCTCAAAATTCCAGCATCTGCAAGTACATAAGAAATTGGAGCAAGAGCCGGCCATTTGGCCCATCAAGCCTGCTCTGCCATTCAATGAGATCATGGGTCATGTCCAGCTAGCTGCTTTTTTCCTCATCGCCCATAATATCAATGCCAAAATCTATCCAACATTGTCTTAAATACATTTTCTGAGGTCACCTCCACTGCTTCCATGGGCAGTGAATTCCATAGATTCACCACCCTCTGGGAAAAGCTGTTCCTCCTCATCTCTGTCCTAAATCTACTATCCTGAATCTTGAGGCTATGCCCCTAGTTTTGGTCTCGCCTACCAGAGGAAATGTCTTGCCTACCTCCACCTTGCCTATTCCTTTCATTATTTTATACATTTCTACAAGACCCCCTCTCATCTTCTGAATTCTAGCCAGTACAGGCCCAGACGATTCAATCCCTCCTCATAGGCTAACCCTCTCATCTCTGGAATAAAGTGGACCTCCTCTGGACTCCTCTGGAGACCAGAACTGCACACCACTACCCTGCACAGTTGCTGCATAACATCCCTGCTCCTAAACTCAACCCTTCAAGTAATGAAGGCCAATATTCAATTGGCCTTCATGATAGCCTGCAAACTACCCTTTTGTGATTTATGTGCCAGTATTCCCAAGTCCTTCTGCATGCCAACATGCTGCAATTGCTTGACATTTTAGTAATAAATATGGTCTTCCACTTTTCTTTCCAAAGTGAATAACCTCACATTTACCAAAATTGTGCTCCATTTGCCAGACCCTCGCCCACTCACTTAACTATATCTCTCTGCATTTCTCCATATACTCTGCACAATCTGATTTTCCACTCCAAGTCATCAGCAAACCTAGACACTACAACAGTCTCCTCTTCCAGATCATTAATGTATATTGTGAACAGTTGAGGACCTAGTACCGATGCCTGCAGCACACCACTCACCACTGATTGCCATTGAGAAAAATACCCTTGTATCCCAACTTTCTGCTTTCTGTTGGCTAATCAATTCTCTTTCCATGCTAATACATCACCCCCAAATTTATGCATCCCTAACTTCTGGACAGAGGTGATATAGGTGGAGCTGAGTAATGGGAAAGGTATGACCACACTCATGGGGTTGCATTATAGACTGCCCAATAGTCAACGAGAATTGGAGGAGCAAATCTGTAGAGAGATGGCAGACAGCTGCAGGAAACCAGATTGTGATAGTTGGGGATTTTGACTTTCCACATATTGACTGGGACACCCATACTGTAAAAGGGTTGGATGGCTTGGAGTTTGTCATATGTGTTCAGGTAAGTTTTCTAAATCAAATATAGAGGTGCCAACTAGAGAAAATGCAATACTGGATCTCCTTTTAGGGAATGAGACAGAACCGATGACAAAAGTATGTGTAAGGGAACATTTTGGGTCCTGTGATCATTATTGCCATGAGTTTAAAGTTAATTATGGAGAAGGGTTGGTTTGAGCCTCTGGTTGAGATTCTAAATTGGAGAAAGGCTAATTTGAAGGAAATGAGAAAGGATCTAGTATGCAAGGAATGGGATAAGCTGTTTTCCAGCAAAGGTGTGTGAGGTAAGTGGAGGACCTTCAAAGGTGAAATTTGGAGTACAGAGTTTATATGTTCCTGTAAGGATTAAAGGCAAGGTTTGCAGGCATAGGGGAACCTCCGTTTTGAGGGATACTGGGGATCTGGTTCAGAAGAGAGAGGCGTGTAGCAGGTAAAGGCAACTTGGAGCAAATGAAGTACTTGAGGTGTGTATAAAAAAAATCAAGAAATCAGGAGGGTTAAAAAACATGAGGTTGCTTTTGCAGAAAATGTGAAGGAAAATCTTAAGGATTTCTACAGGTATATTAAGAGCAAAAGGATAGTAAGAGACAAAATTGGTCCCCTTGAAGATCAGAGTGGTCAGCTTTGTATGGAGCCAAAAGAGATGGGGGAGATCTTAAAAGTTTTTTTGTTCATTAGTATTAATTCAGGAAAAGAGCACAAAGTTGTGGGGAGTAAGGAAAAAGAGTAGTGAGGTCATGGAACCTATGTAGATTAAAGAGGAGGAGTGCTTGCTGTCTTAAAACAAATAAGGGTGGATAACTCCCCAGGGCTTGGCAGGATATTCCCTTGGATATTGAGGCAGGCTGGTGTAGAAATTCCAAGGGCTCTGGCAGAAATATTTAAAAAGTCCTTAGCCACAAGTGTGGTGCTGTTGGATTGGAGGGTAGCTCACATTATTCCGTTGTTTAGAAAAGGCTCCAAAATTAACCCTGGCAATGATTGGGTGGAAAGCCTAACATCAGTAGTAGATAGATTATTGGAAGGTGTTCTAAGAGATCAGATATACAATTATTTGGATAGGCAGGAACTGATTGTCAGCATGGCTTTGTCGTGGTCGGTCACGTTCCGAGGTTATTACAGGAATGTTGACAAAGGAAAGGCTGTGGATGTTGTCTACATGGACTTTAGTAAGGCCTTTTTAAAATATATATTTTTGGTTTTCTAACACGCATCACTTGTACATTCTTTACATATATATATGTACCAAGATAATCAATATACCACTTACAAATAAATATATAGTCCTTCTTCTTTCTTATAAAAATACAAAAAGTACAATTCACACACACACACACACACATACACACATATATTATATATATATATTTCTTTCTTTCTTTTTTTCTTCTTCTATACATAAATAAAAACAAACCAATATAAAAATTTCAAAACAAAATGAAAACATTCCATCCCCCCTTTTCCCGGTACCCCCTTCCCCTTAACCTAAACAAGATAAACAGATACAGTGTCTTTTTGTCTACCACCGAGGCTCACAGTCTATTTTACTGGTTAAAAAATAATAGTATAAGGTTGAGAACAGATCATGTATTTACAGCTGCAATATTACACTTGTGTATCAATAAAGTTCAAATACGGTTGCCAGGTCTTCACGAATGTATAGTGTTTGTTTCTTAAATTATAAGTAATCTTTTCCATAGGAATACAACTGTTCATTTCTGATATCCATCTCTTCAGAGAAATCAGTGTATCTGATTTCCATGTGATGGCAACACGTTTCTTAGCTATCGCCAATGCAGAGTAAATGAGATTTGGAACTCAGTTAATGTTTACTGATGTCTATAAAATTCCCCAACAAATATAATTCTGGATTGCCAGGGAGGTTGACTCCTGTAATCTTAGATAACACTTATGACATTTCCTGCCAAAAAAAAAAATTACTTTCACACAGGACCAAATGGAATGAAGAAATTTTCCTTCTTCTATTCCACATTGGAAACATCTGTCAGATATTTCTGGCTTTGATTTGTGCAATCTTTGTGGAGTCAAATAGAATTGATGAAGAAAATTGCATTGCACCAAACCATATCTTGCATTAATAATCAACATTACCCCTTCTTTACACCATTCAGCCCAGGAATATTCTGATTATGTTCACTGCTAAATCTGCTTCCCATCTTTCCCTGGATCTATTAATTCCAAGCTTTTTCCCCATCCGTCTGGAGGGTAAATATGAGCAATAAAATTGGGTCTATTACCCACCCATAAAATGCGCTCCAATTGATTTGACCCTGGAGGAATTGTATTGTTTCCTAAATTTCTCTTTTTAAAAAAAGCTCTTAAATGTAGATAGCAAAGAAAGGTGCCATTCAGGACATCATATATTTGGTTCATTTGCTTGAATGACATTAAAATTTCATCCTTATAAACAATCTCCAATATACCTAATCCCCTTCAGGGACCAAATATTTAAAATCCTAATCCCCATTATCACAGGCAACAATGGATTGTTACATAATGGAGCCCTTATAGAAATTCCTGTTTTCCTTCCTATTATGTCATTGGTGTCTTGCCATATTTTAATCAAATGAATTAATAAAGGATTAGAAGACTTTTCTTAATTAGTTTCAAGTTCCACCTATGAATCTTCGGGTGATGCTTCCTCCAATCCATGTAGCATCATATCTACCTAATTAGGTGATTCCGATTAAAAAAAACATGCCAAAAACCTCAGCTGTGAAGCCAGATAGTATTTCTTAAAATCCAGAAGCCTCAACTCCCCTGATTTGTAGTCCCACATCAATTTGTCCAGTGCTATGCTCGGGACTTCATTGTTCCATAAAAATTGACTAACCGTACCATTTATTATTTAAAAAAAATTATTTGATAAATATATTGTTATTGATCAGAACAAATATTGGATCTTCGGCATGATCTTCATTTTAATATATTTAACCCTTCCTATTAAGGTCCTTCCACTACTGCAAATCTTTTTCTATATTTTCCAATAAGGGAGAGTAATTCAATTTATATAGATTGTTCAAATTGTTATCGAGCATGATTCCTAAATATGTAATCCCATCATTTTTCCATTTAAGCAGACTGTTTACTTTAAAGCGTTCATAATTTTGGTTTGTTATTGGTAAAATTTCACTTTTTTCCATATTTATTTTATACTTTCCCACATTTTATTAAAATTTCTTGTAATTTCTCCATGGAACCTCTGGGTTCAGACACATACACAGCAGTATAACATTAGCAAACAAACTAATCTTGTGTTGAAGTTGCCCAGTTTAATTTTAGGATAACCCCTTGTAGTGGCCTATCTGACAGCACTACCTCACGCAAGTGACAATAAGTGACACGAGACATTAGAGTGAGGAATCAGTCCCTTTATTATGCTTAACCACAGCTTTTATAGTTCCCTCTGCGCGTTTCACGCTGAGCCTTCTGGGATGCAGTAGTGGTCACTTTCCAGCCTTGGGTGTCGCGTGGCTCTTATTTGCGCACTTTACTAATTGCTGGTGTCTGGCTTGTAGCTGGAGGACTGGGCTATGCGGTCTGGTAATACACTTGCTAAACTGCTGTGGCTCCGCGCCATTCTGTTGTACGTGTGGGGCTCCTGCTACTCCCTAATCATTTCTGCCAGAGGTTCTCTCACTGTAACAAATAGTGCTGGAGAAGGGGGGCAGCCCTGCCTGCTTGAACGGCTTAATGGGGCATTCCTGACATCTGGTTATTAGTTATTATTTTTGCCTGTTATTTTGGTATAGAGCCTTAACCCAATTTATAAATCCTTATCAAATACATAACTTTTCCAATGTTTTAAACAAAAAAAAGCCACTCAAATCTGTTGAATGCCTTTTCTGCTTCTAGAGATTACTACTATATTGGGGTCCTTCCATGACTGAACTAAGTGTATTATGTTAAATAGTCATGTCCTGTTATTTGACGCTTGCCTTCCTTTAACAAATCCTACTTGATCTACGTGAATTAATTTAGGTAAAAATTGTCCCAATCTGTTTGCTAATCCTTTTGCTATTATTTTGTAATCTACATTCAAGAGATATCAGTCGATAAGATGAAGTTTTCATAGCATCTCTATTCTATTTGGGCAAAACAGTAATTATTACTGTTGAGAAGGAATCCGGTAATTTCTAGATTTTCACTCCTTGTTCTATTATATCCATAAACAGATGCATTAACAGCTCTTTAAATTCTTTATAAAATTTGATCAGAAATCCATCTTCTCCCAGGGCTTTGTTAACTTTAAGCATCCCCAGTGTTTTTTCAATTTCTTCCCTGGTAAAATGTAAATCTAAATCTGTCTGTCTTCATCATTCAACTTTGAGAGTTCAATTTCATCTTAGAACTTATCTCTTTCAGCCTCATCCCCCAGCAAGTCAGATTTATATAATTATTTTGTAATATTGTTGAAATGTTTCATTTATCTTTTTGATTGTATGTAATCGTGTCATTTTCCTTTTGTATAGCATTTATATCTCTCATTGATTCTTCAGCCTTCAGTTGCCATACTCTTTCTCCCAATTCGTAGTATTTCTGTTTTGTATTTAATATAGTCTTTTCTATTCTATATGTTTGTAAGGTGTATTGGATTTTCTTATTTTCCAGTGATCTATATGTGTCTTTATTCCACATCCTTTGAAATTTCTTTTCTAATTCCCTGATTTCCATCTGCAATTTATTTATTTCCACATTAAATTCTCTTTTAATCTTTTTTATATATGAAATAATTTGTCCTCTCAAATATGCCTTTAACATGTCCCTTATTAGAAAGCTATTGTCCGTTAGTCCCAAATTAAGTTTCATAAAAAAGTTCAATCTGTTGTTGTATAAATTGTTTAAAATCCTCCCTTTTTAGCAACATCGTATTTAATCACCATCTGTATTTATTTTCTTGCTCCTCCGATAATTGTATTACCAAGGTTAGTGGCGAATAATCTGATTGCAGCCTAGGTAAGTATTCAGTTTTTACTACTCACTCTTTCAGACTCGATGATGGCAAAAATAAATCTATTCTGGTATGAGAGCCATTTTTTTGAATAAAATGAATAATCTCTCTCCTTAGTTAAGCTGTCTCCATATATCCATCAAGTTTAGATCTTTCATATATGAGAGAGTTAATTTAGCTGCCTTGGCTCTTGTTACCATTTTTGCTGATTTATTTAGGATCGGATCCAAACAAGTCCCCTCCAATCAATTTATTTTTCCTTCCCTCTGCATCTTTTAAAAATATGTCCTTCATAAAGACCTTGTCGTCATAGTTCAGGGCTTAAATATTCATTAACGTCCATGATTCTGAGTAAAGTTTGCCATTTATCATTACATCTCTATCTACTTGCTCAATGGAGACATTTTATACAGTGATCGGGATGTTCTTATTAATCAAAATTGCCACAACCGCTGCTTTCGAATTGAATGATGAAGAGAAGACTTGCTCCCCCCCCCCTCCACAATAATCACCTCAATTTGTTGTGTTCCATTTTAATAAGATGTGTTTCTTGGAAAAATAGTCAGTTTTTTTATCTGTTATAAATATTAGAATATTCTTTTCCTTTTGACTTACCCATTCAAACCATTGGCATTAAAGCTTATAAACTTCAATGACTTATCCCTAATAACATTAAAAATTCTGTGCAAATATAAAAGTATGTAAACCATTTCATGATCAGTGACATCACCCTAAAAATTGTGCAACCTTTGCCCTGGTGGTGACGTAGACAGGAAGTCCCTAAGGCCCATGAAGAAAAGCACGCAAAAGCCTTTAGGAAGAAAGAAGAACCCCATCCTAAAGTGCCATCTGGAAAACTGTCCCCCCCATCGATACCATTACCCCCCCTTAAGCCAGAGTTGTACTGTACCTTCAAAACCTTCTTTCCAATATCTGAGCTACCCGAGATGTAGATAGGATAGAAATTTGACATTTCACCATAAAAATTAAGTCCACCACAAAAAATAAAACTTTACTATGTCCTTAAATATCTTATTTACACCAGTCTTTCACCATCAGCTTCGCTGTCCTCTTCATAATTATTGAATAAATTCTTCCACTTATTTCGATTTAAAATATCTTATATTGCCTTCGGAAATGTCCATTCTCAACATCGCTGGGTACGGCACTGTATATTTAACATTCTTTTCTAGGAGCTGCCACTTTCCCACATCAAATTGTCTTCACTGAATCACCGTGTAACTAAAGTCCTGGAAGAACATTGTGCGATTTCAAGGGAGAACCAGAGTTTCAAGTATTTTAATAAAGCAACGCTTAGGGTCGTCTATCCTCGAAACTCAACAATCTTACCAGAATGGGTTGAAGGTGGGCTTCACCAATTCTCCTTGGTCCCAATGTGCACTAGGTTGCCAAGCTCATCAGTGTGAAGGACTTGATAGATCCAAGACTCGAAGAATTTCATGGCATCTCTGCCTCTGCATCTTCTCTCAGGCCAACAATTTGCACATTGTTCCTCCAAATGAAGTTCTCCATATGATCCAATTTGTCCAAAAGAAGCTGCTTACCTGTCACCCGTTGTTCATCTTGTTTCTTTAGTTCTTCAATTTGTTTACTGTGTTTGCCAAAATCTTTCTCTGCTCTGTCCACTCTTTCATTTAACTCATTAATAGCTTCAACCAAATCTCTCACTGTAGTGGTAAGCTCTTTAATGGCATTCTCCACACTTGTAAAATGATGACCCAGACCTCCAATCTCATGCAGCACAGTTTCAAAGTCTGGTGTTTGTTGAGAGGAGGGGGCATCTCCACCTGCACTTTCCATCAAGGTGACTGGTGAGGCTGGAGCTTTTTCCATCACAAATTTTTGCTTCTTCCAATGGGATTATCCAGTCCTTCTTCAATATTAATCTTTAAAAGATGTATCCACACTTTTGTAGTTAAATTTTTTTCGCAAAACCACTTTTTGGTTGTCTTTTAGAGGATTTCCTCAGCTCAGAAAAACACGTCTGCTTAGCCACCCAGCATGGTCACACCCCCCTTTAGTAAGGCCTTTGACAAGGTCCCACATTGTAGGCTAGTCAGGAAGGTTTGGATGCAAGATATTCACAGTGAAGTAGTGAATTGGATTTGATAATGGCTGAAAGGCAGATGCCAGAGAGTAGTGGAGGCCTGTGACTAGTGCTGTGCCTCCGGGATCAGTGCTGGGTCCATTGTTGTTTGTCATCCATAGCAATGATCTGGATGATAATGTGGTAAATTGGATCAGTAAGTTTGCAGATGATACTAAGATGTTGTTGACAGCAAAGAAGGTTTTCAAAGCTTGCAGACGGATATGCATCAGCTGTAAAAATGAGCTTAAAATTAGTAGATGTAATTTAATGCAGACGGGTGTGAGGTGTTGCATTTTGGAAGGACAAACCAAGAAAGAACATACATGGTAAATGGTCAGGCACTAAGGAGTGCAGTAGAACAAATGGATCTGGAAATAGATATATAATTCCATGAAAGTGGTGTCACAGGTGAATAGGGTGTAAAGAAAGATTTTGGCACATGGCCTTCATAAATCACCAAGTATTGAGTATGGGAGTTGGGATGTTATGTTAAAGTTGTATAAGACATTGGTGAGGCCAAATTTGGAGTATTGTTTGCGGTTTTAGTCACCTAACTACAGGAAAGATATCAATAAGATAGAAAGTGCAGAGAAGGTTTACTAGGATGTTGCCAGGACTTCAGGAATTGAATTAGAGGCAAAAGTTAAACAGATTAGTACTTTATTTCCTGGAGCATGGAAGAATGAGAGATTTGATAGACGTAGTTGAAATTATGAAGGGGATAAACAGAGTCAATGTAGATAGGTGTTGTCCCCCCCCCCCCCACCCCCCCCCCCCCCCACTGAGGGTAAGTGAGTGAGATAAAAATCAGAGGACATGAGTCAAGATTGAAAGTGGAAAAATTTAGGGGAACATGACAGGGAACTTCTTCACACTGAGGGTGACGAGAGTGTGAAACAGGCTGCCAGCTGAGGTGGTGAAAGCAGGCTCAATTTTAATATCTAAGAAGAATTTGGACAGGTACATGGATAGGAGAGGGATGGACGGCTATGGACTGGGTGTGGGACAAAACAAAAAAAAAATGGTTTGGCACAGACTAGAAGAGTTGAAGGGGCCTATTTCAGTGCTATAATGTTCTATGGATAAACCTTTTACATGGCACCTTATCGAAAACCTTCTGGAAATACAGGTAAATAACGTCCACCTTTTCACATCCATCTATTGTGCTCAATATATCCTCAAAGAGTTCCAGTAAGTTTATAAAACAAGGGATACCTCTGCTGAATCCATGCTGCGTCTGCCTGATGGTTCCAATGTGTCCCTCCTGCACATCAATTTGTCATCCCCACTCTTATCTTGAGAGTACAAGGTCACAACTGCATCTTGTTACGGCCCAGCACTGGGTGACTCCCTCTACATTCCCAGCTCATGATGTTTTTACCTAACAAGGGTCAGCATACAAGAAAGATTGTCAGCTCGGACAGTATTCTTTGGGGTACAGAAGGATCGGGAGGTGGGCCTCATGGAGGCAATTTTAATGCTGAAAGGCCTGGACAGAGTTGATATAACAAAGATGACTTTCAGAGGCTTGCCTTTATCAATCCTCTTAGTCAGTAAAAAGAAACTCATCAACTTTGCAAGACCCCATTTCCCACAGAGAGTCAATCCATGCCTTTTCAAGTGCAAACAACTTTCCCATCATCGATGTTGGACTCTCTGCCCAAAAGTTTCTTCCTTGCCCTTGCAGCCCTTCTGAAATTAAGGTACCACATTAGTTATTTTGAGTCTTCTTGTAGGCATATGGATCAAATGTGCCCAACCATTGCCAGAAATGGTTTTTCAAGGAGGTAAAAATATTTTGTTCATTGTTCTAAATATATTAAGCTGATATAGCATTGCTGAACAATAATTTTACTATTTTTTGTTATAAAATGTTAAGCTTTAATAAATGTTGATTAACTGAAAACATCGTGTAGGATGAAACATAATGCTAGATATACCAATGACCCATATTTTCTGCTAACAAATAGTAAGCAAATTGCATGGGGGCTTGAATGCTTGTTAAACTTATCAGTGATGTTTCGTGGACTAGTACTATAGCATTTCTGTGATCGTATGCACTTTAACCAAACAAGAGGTCCTAATAACCACACAGATTCCTTGCCCTGTGCCTCCATTCAACATGAATTTCCATTTTTGAATGAAGAAGGAAAATTGTCAAATTTCCTACCTGACTTATCTTTTCTCAAGTCATTGAGCATGCAATTCTCTTTTTAAGTTTTGTTTTTCCTTATTGTGTTATGTTCATTTTCTTTTCTCATTAGCAGTGAAAATTCCCACATTTTGAATATTTTTACTGAGATTAATTAAAATCTAACATTGTCTCATAGAATTCATCATTACACTGGACAAGGAAGATTTTGTTTCCTGAACACTTTTGGGTGTATGGGTATGCGCCGCTTAAAGTCCACGATATGTTCTATGAAATTGGGTGTTATGTGATGTGGACGTTGCGCAAACACCATATTATATACTTAGTAATGCGATATGAGTGTACCTGTAAATATTTTATTTGTAAGTAGGGATCCGTGTGGGGACCAACTCGGGGTTGTGGCAGAGAGCGGGATTTTCCTATCATGTACATTTTTAAAAAAGATATAACCTATTTTTGTGATGTTCTGTCTTATTTTAAGGCTTCTTCAAGCGTACAAAATTATGAAGTGCAACACGTCATTGAAACCTCATTTCTTGCATTCACACTTGGACTTCTTCCTGCTGATCTTGGTGCAGTCAGTAATGAACACGATGAAAGGTTTCACCAGGATACTGTGACCATGGAAAAGCGGCATCAGGGCAACTGGAATCCATCAATGTTGGCCGACTATTGTTGGAGACTGACACAAGAGGCATCAGGTGTCGAGTACAAATGAAAATTAGCGGCAAAACATTTTTAGGTCAGTTGAACAAACATGTGTCAGCGTCATTAATTGAGCATGTTTAATCAGATAATGCTTCTCCAACTTCCTACTTGATACAGCAAATCTGGAATTATCTTTGTGTTCAGCTTGAAGTTGTCTATCCTAATCCTGATTTTTTAAATAACCTTTTGAAAAAATAACTGTTGTCCAGTGTTACTAAACACAATGACAATAATTATTTTTATCAGCCAAATATAAAGAGCAATAAGCCAATTAAATACATTTTAATTTTGTTGATTCAATTCTTCAAAATTAGTTACTTGATTTTCTTTAAATCAAATACACGCACCATTGAGAATTCCCATATAATAAAACTCAAAATTATTTGTGTTATTGCTCAAGGCAGATTTTTGTCCAAAACCTCTGTCCTGTTAGATATTTGGAAGTAATAGCAAGGATTTGCAGCAAAAATTAAAAAATCAATCTAGCATTCTCCTTCATGAAGTTTATTTGCTCTGCTAGTTCAAAATTGAATGAATAAACATTGCATTGTACTGTAAAATTTTAATAGAGAATCAGTACAAATTAATACTTTCACTGCATTTGTGTCGCTAAATTTCTCAAAGGCTCTGCTAGCCCCAAAAATTTGCTGCATCAACACTCCATTTAATGGTCTGCATATTTTCTCGACGTTGCTGCGTGTAGATATTGGCTTCTCCCTTTTGTAAACGTCTTCTCATTGCAGTCTTTTGCTGTTTGGTGAGCTGTTGTTTAATTTTTCGTTTGATTACATCCTAAAACACCACACACAATCTCAATAAATACAAAGCAAAGCAAGCAGTGGTTATGCAATATTTAGAAGTGTCATATGTATTGGTCTTGATTCCAAAATATTTCAAATGAAACAAACAATTTATTGCAGGTTCATAAACTAAACTCTGCATTAACTATGTCACAGTTAATTCCAAAAGTTCCATGACTCTTCTGAGATTATCTGAACAGAGTTCATGTCTGAAACTTCTTGTATGGTAAGCTAATATCTCAAGTAGTTCTTGGAGAATCAATAGATTTAAAAAATTCAATACTACAATAGTAGCTGATATCCATGTAATTTTCCAATAATTTCAAGACTAAATATAGACTAAAAATGTCAGGGCAAGCCATCTGCTAATCCCTATTCAGTTTGGAAAACTACTTCTAAATTCAAAAAGGAAAATAGCATTGAATAGAAAGAAAAACAAATGCAAAATATGACTTACTGGTGGGATTGTTGAAGTAGTCAACAAGCTAGCTGCAGAACTGACACTGATGGTTCTGTGTCTGTGCTCACGGGAGTCCCAACTCAACTCGTCCCTAGAAAGGTAAGAGCATTATCAGTAAAACTGGGAAAAGTTCATTGCATTTCATAAAAAAGTCAATTAGCACCACTGTTAGCGTAGCGGTTAACGCAATGCTGTTACAGTGCCAGCAATCAGGACTTGGATTCGAATCCTGCGCTGTCTGAAAGGAGTTAGTACACTCTCCAAGTGCCTGCACGGGTTTACCATGGGACCTCCAGTTTCTGAACTGTTTAATTGGCACTGGCATGTAGGCCTGTTACCGTGCTGTACATCTAAATTTAAGCATGGAATCAATGGTTGATAAATTTAAACCCAATGCAATTGACCAGTTGTGATATCAAACTACATACCCAATAGTATATAATGTTTTACACAGCATGTCTGACACATATTATCCTATGATATATTAAAGGAGTAATGAGATGAGGCAAGAATTTCAATTTATCTAGCTCAAACATTCAATATTTCATTTCTGCACTTCAAATGATGTTGCCCATCCCAAAATTCTCGTTCCACAATCTTTGCTGATAATTTTTTTATATACTATGCCACATGATAATACTATTTTAAAAAAAGCTTCAGTAATTCCTGGATTTTAGTTTCTAGAAGACCTTTCATAATCAGGACAGCCATCCAATAGGGCCTATGCTAGCTCCCAGTGTTTCATTCCCTCTTTCTATTTAACATGCACATATTTATCTTCCCAGTCAAACATGAGCTGCTTTCACAGTGCCATAAAACACTGGTACATTTTTCAACCAACAGATAAAACTCACCAAGATCTTTTTAAATCAAGATACACTGATCTTGATTTGCACTTATTTTGTTTGATAACACTTCTCCAAGTTAAAAATCAGAATACAAGAGATCACAAGATTCTCCCCTTGTCTGAGGGGGGACACCTTGTCTGCGGCGGGGACACCTTGTCTGGGGGGGGGGAGACACCTTGTCTGGGGGGGGACACCTTGTCTGGGGGGGGACACCTTGTCTGGGGGGGGGGGGACACCTTGTCTGGGGGGGGGACACCTTGTCTGGGGGGGGGGGACACCTTGTCTGGGGGGGGGGGGACACCTTGTCTGGGGGGGGGGACACCTTGTCTGGGGGGGGGGAACACCTTGTCTGGGGGGGGGGAACACCTTGTCTGGGGGGGGGACACCTTGTCTGGGGGGGGGACACCTTGTCTGAGGGGGGGGACACCTTGTCTGAGGGGGGGGACACCTTGTCCGGGGGGGGGACACCTTGTCCGGGGGGGGACGACACCTTGTCCGGGGGGGGACGACACCTTGTCCGGGGGGGGACGACACCTTGTCCGGGGGGGGGACACCTTGTCTGGGGGGGGGACACCTTGTCTGGGGGGGGGACACCTTGTCGGGGGGGGGGAACACCTTGTCTGGGGGGGGAGACCTTGTCTGGGGGGGTCCTTGTCTGGGGGGGGCGACCTTGTCTGGGGGGGGGACCTTGTCTGGGGGGGGGACCTTGTCTGGGGGGGGGACCTTGTCTGGGGGGGGGACCTTGTCTGGGGGGGGGACCTTGTCTGGGGGGGGAACCTTGTCTGGGGGGGGGACCTTGTCTGGGCGCTCTTCATTCTTCCCACCATTCAAAACATACCAAGGCTATAGGTTAATTGGGTGTAATTGGATGACACTGACTTGGCTTGTGAGCCAAAAGGGCCTGTTTCCATGCTGTATATTTTTAATTTAAAAAAAATTCCAATTTGAAATTCAGATTTCATAAAGTGCTACAATGGCCTTCTGTGGGCATAATGAAAACATTTCTAGTTGTAATCACCATCTATTAACTCCTGTTTCAACATGCACAAGATAAAATAAATGAGGAAATTGTTGTAAGATGACGTATATCACCCCAAATGCTTTTGATTCAAAATTCCCTTATATTTTTTTCAAAAGATGATCAATTTTTGGATAAATGTCAGATTGTTGCGAAAAGGGCCAATTAATGTAATTTGAGCAAATGAGAAATAAATACGGAATAACTCAAAACACTTTCAATTAAGAGCATATTTGAAGGATGAGTTAGGATCAACCATGTTGTTGCATAGTTGTATTGAAGTAGATTAGTGCAGGACAATTTTTTTTTTGTATCAGGTACATCTTACACCATAGAAACTGAACAGATTTAAATCAGATTTATCAGACCAATGTTTTAGGTGTGGTGAATCTTTGCTTTCAACTTGGTCTTGTCCTAAGGTAAGGCCTTTTTGGGTGGATTTAGTGAATTTTTTGGAACAAGTTACAGGTATCGTATTTCCGCAAAATCCAGATTTATTTTTATTGGGAAATATTGAAGGATTTATGAAATCCACAAGACCTAAATTAAAATTATCATCATATCAATTTGAATTTGTTAAAGTTGGATTAGCCGTGGCAAGGAAATATATTGCAGTTACTTGGAAATCAGATACATGTTTGGGAATGGCAAGATGGAATGCAGAAATTCAAAGTTGCATTCCTTTGGAAAAAAAACTATATAGTTTGAGGAATAAATATTTATGTTTTTGCAAATTTGGCACCCGTATACCCAAATGTTAGATTCAAATTTGTGCCCCTGGACCTGTGAGAATCTCCTCTGAATTATGTTAATGAATTTTTTAAATGTGTATTAACAGGCATTCCTATGTGCAATCGTGAAAACTTTCTCTCTTTCTTCTATTTTATATAACTATATTGTACTTTTTAATATTGATTATTTTGAGGAAGGGGGTCTGGGCGGGGGTTTAGGGGGATAAATACCATCATGTATGTAATTTTTAATTTGTTCTCTTTTTGGAAAATGTATTATTATATTAAATCTAGATTACTGCTTATATCAAAAAATTAAATTCAAAAAACATACATATGTAACTGAAGAATACAACTGTGGCCACAGGATGTCTGCAACAGGCCCAGACAAATAGCACTCATTTCAAAAGTGGAACGGCGGAAATAATTGCAGAATATCCAATTTCAAAAATTTCCTGCCGTCCTACCCAAGTCAAAAATACTTGGCAATTTTAGCCTTTTGGAGACTCTGATGACCAGTGATTCAATTTATAAGTTTTGTGCACAGAAGTGGGTCATATTCAATGCCACAGAAATTGACTGCATAAACCATTCATTAAAAAAAAAAATCATGGAATTGTCACAAGTGGAAATTATTTGACCATCAACTCTATGCCACTCCTCTTATGGCATAGAAAGGGAGAAAGTTGTAGAGGAAATCTGTAATCAGGAGCAGCCACTGTGCTGGGAGTAGTCTACAGGCCACCAAATAGCCCTTGGTACACCAAGGAGCAGATAAGCAGGCAGAATTTGAAATGGTGCAGGAAATACAGAGTTGCAGTTATGGGTGATTTCAACTTCCCTAATATTGATTGCGAGAAATCAGACTGCTCAAACTACAGGGGAATCACGCTGTTCTCCATTGCAGGCAAAATCTTTGCTAGGATTCTCCTAAATAGAATAATACCTAGTGTCGCCGAAAATGTTCTCCCAGAATCACAGTGCGGCTTTCGCGCAAACAGAGGAACTACTGACATGGTCTTTGCCCTCAGACACCTCCAAGAAAAGTGCAGAGAACAAAACAAAGGACTCTACATCACCTTTGTTGACCTCACCAAAGCCTTCGACACCGTGAGCAGGAAAGGGCTTTGGCAAATACTAGAGCGCCTCGGATGCCCCCCAAAGTTCCTCAACTGCACGAAAACCAACAAGGTCGGGTCAGATACAGCAATGAGCTCTCTGAACCCTTCTCCATTAACAATGGCGTGAAGCAAGGCTCCGTTCTCGCACCAACCCTCTTTTCAATCTTCTTCAGCATGATGCTGAACCAAGCCATGAAAGACCTCAACAATGAAGACGCTGTTTACATCCGGTACTGCCTGGATGGCAGTCTCTTCAATCTGAGGCAACTGCAAGCTCACACCAAGACATAAGAGCAACTTGTCCGTGAACTACTCTTTGCAGATGATGCCGCTTATTTGCCCATTCAGAGCAAGCTCTTCAGCGCTTGACGTCCTGTTTTGCGGAAACTGCCAAAATGTTTGGCCTGGAAGTCAGCCTGAAGAAAACTGAGGTCCTCCATCAGCCAGCTCCCCACCATGACTACCAGCCCCCACACATCTCCATCGGGCACACAAAACTCAAAACGGTCAACCAGTTTACCTATCTCGGCTGCACCATTTCATCGGATGCAAGGATCGACAACGAGATAGACAACAGACTCGCCAAGGCAAATAGCGTCTTTGGAAGACTACACAAAAGAGTCTGGAAAAAACAACCAACTGAAAAACCTCACAAAGATAAGCGTATACAGAGCCGTTATCATACCCACACTCCTGTTCGGCTCCGAATCATGGGTCCTCCCAGTGTTGTCTCCGCTCCATCCTCAACATTCGTTGGAGCGACTTCATCCATAACATCGAAGTACTCGAGATGGCAGAGGCCAACAGCATCGAATCCACGCTGTTGAAGATCCAACTGCGCTGGGTACGTCACGTCTCCAGAATGAAGGACCATCGCCTCCCCAAGATCGTGTTATATGGCGAGCTCTCCATTGGCCATCGTGTCAGAGGTGCACCAAAGAAGAGGTACAAGGACTGCCTAAAGAAATCTCTTGGTGCCTGCCACATTGACCACCGCCAGTGGGCTGATCTCGCCTCAAACCATGCATCTTGGCGCCTCACAGTTCGGCGGGCAGCAACCTCCTTGGAAGAAGACCGCAGAGCCCACCTCACTGACAAAAGACAAAGGAGGAAAAACCCAACACCCAACCCCTGCAATTTTCCCCTGCAACCGCTGCAACCGTGTCTGCCTGTCCCGCATCGTACTTGTCAGCCACAAACGAGCCTGCAGCTGACGTGGACATTTACCCCTCCATAAATCTTCGTCCGCGAAGCCAAGCCAAAGAATATTGATTGCCACTTACTTACTGCAAGAGGGATAAATGGGGCTGAATTTGTCTGATATGTCCAAGAAGGATTCCTGGCGCAGTATGTGACCAGCCACTGAGAGGAGAGGCCATAGTGGATCTAATTCTGGGTAATGAACCTGATCAGGTGGCAGACCTCTCGGTGGGGGAAGTATTTTGATGAGAGTGACCAGAACTCACTGAGCTTTAGCATAGCTATGGAAAAGTATAAAAGCAGACAAAATGGGAAAGTGCTTAATTGGGGAAAGGCTAATTACTACGGGATGAGTTGAGAGTAAACTAGAAACAGATGTTCAAGGGAGAAAGCACAGAACTAATGTGGGGGAAGTTTAGGAACCACTTGTGCTGGATTCAGGGTAGGTTTGCCCTACTGGGACCAAAAAAAGGAACCATGGTTGATGAAGTAGGTGAGGCAAGAGGAAGAAGGAAACACTCAGAAGTATATGATAGCCAGGCATGACCTTAAGAAAGGACTTAGGTAAACTTGAAGGGGGCATGAGAAGGCCTTGACATGTAGGATTAAGGAGAATCCCAAGGCGTCCTATGTGTATGTGAAGAACAGAAGGATGATGAGAATGAAGGTGGGGCTGCTAAAGGAGGCAACATGTGCCTGGAAGCGAAGGAGATCCTAAATGAATTGTTTCAGTATTAACAAAAGTACCTTGGTCAGGGTGATTTGGAATAGAACAGGCTTGCGTGCTAGACAATGTGGAGATTAAGGAAGTGTCGATGTCCCCACAGCCATATGCAATATACCCCAGGTTGCTGTGGGAAGTGAAGGAAGAGATAACTGGGGCAGTAGCTATGATCTTTGAGTCCTCTTTGGCCACAGGTGAGGTGCCGGAGGATTGGAGAATGGCAAAAATAGTATCCTTATTCGATAGGGAGAATCCTGGGAATTACATACTAGTGAGTCTTGCATCAGTGGCATGAAAACTATTGGCAAGGATTCTTAAGGATAGGAACTACGAGGATTTGGAGAAGTATAGTCTACTCGAGGATAGTCAGCATGGCTTTGTGAAGGGAAGGTTGTGCCTCACAAGCCTAATTGATGACGGTAAGGCAGTAGATGTGGTCTACATGGATTTTAGTAAGGTGTTTGACTATGTCCCGCATGAGACTCATTCAGAAAGATGAGGCATTGGTTCCATGGAATCTTGGATGTGTGAATAATTTAAAAAAAATTGGCTTGCAGGTAAAAAACAGAGAGCAGCAGCGAAAGGAAAGTATTCTTCCTGGAGTACTGCAAGGATCTATTCAGGGACCCCTACTCTTGGCAATTTTTATAAATTACCTGGATGAAGAGGTGGAAGGATGAATCACTAAATTTGTGAATGATACAAAGGTTGGAGGAGTTGCGGAAGGAACTGAAGGTTGTTAAAGGTTCCAAAAGGATACAAACAGGATGCAGAGTTGGGTGGAAAAGTGGCAGATGGAATTAAATCTGGATAAGTGTGAGGTGATGCATTTTGGAAGGATAAACCAGAAGGCTAAGTATGGGGTTAATGGTCAGTTACTTAAGAGTGTGGATGAAGAGAGGGAGCTTGGAGACCAAATCCATACATCTCTCAAGGTTGCCGTACAGGTAAAGAGGATAGTTAAGAAGGCCTACAGGATGCTGAGCTTCATTAATGGGGGATTGAGTTCAAGTGTCAAGAGGTCATGTTGCAACTCTACAAATCTCTTGCGTGACTACACTTAAGAGTATTGTGTTCAGTTCTGGCCACCTCATTACAGGAAGGATGTGGAAGCTATGGAGAGGATGCAGAGGAGATTTACCAGGATCTTACCTGGATTGAATAATGTCTTATGAGGCAAGGTTAGCAGAGCTGGTTCTTTTTTCTTTGAAGTGTAGAAGGATGAGCAGAGACTTAAGAGGTCTACAAGATTATAAGAGGCATCGGTAGGGTGGAAAGCCAGCGCCCGTTTCACAAGGCAAGAATAGCAAACACCAGAGGACATGAGTACAAAGTGAAGGGAAGTTTAGGGGAGATGTCAGGGATGTTTTTTTTTAATGCAGATTTGTGGGTGTCTGGAATGCCTTGCCAGGGATGGAGATAGAGGCTGAAGCATGAGGGACATTTAAGAGACTCCTAAACAGGCACATGGATGGAAGAAAAAGAGGGTTATGCAGTAGGGAGGGTTTAGTCCTCTTTTTAAAAAATATATGGATTGGCATAAAATCGAGGGCTGAAGGGCCTGTACTGTGCTGTAGTGTTCTATAAGAGCATTCCTATAGCCTGCCTCTTTATCCATTCCTCTAAATTGTTTGCTTTCATAGACATAAATAAAGGTTCTGAAAAAAAATCACTCAAAAACCTTAACAATATCTTAGATTTTAAAAGTTATTTTCATACTTCTTGTAATTTTTACCCAACTTCATTTTGGTGTCTGATAGGCCTTGAATAAATGACCTATATTTAATTTAGATAATCTAATAAGGAACATGTATCTATCAGATAGATCATTATTTTCTTAGCTCCAAGAACACAAGCTTCTTAATTTTAACTTACAAGTGAGATTCTAGCAAATCTTTTCTGCACAAGTTTAGTGGACATAATTTAATCAACACTCATTAACACCCATTGTACAGGTTCAACATACCGCCTAGGTTTTGTTTTTTAAAAACTGTCTCTTTTGTGCATTCCAGGATTCCACAAGTTTTGTCAACTGCACTCTCAATAAGTCTTTTCACCTTCAAGGATCACATGCAAGTTCCTTTCATCAGGGCAAACCTTCACATTATAATCTCAAATTGTATAATTTATCACTTTTTTTTGCATCTTCCATGTTTCTGTCCATTCAGCTAACCTATGTCTTCTTGCAAGCTATTACATTTTGCTTTCACACTTTACATTTCCACATCATGTACAATTTTTGGACACTCATGTTAGTCATAAATACAAATAAGCAAAAGGCCCTGCACTGACAATTGGGGGAAAATAGCACCTCCCATTCATTCTCCAATCTGGAAAGTAGCCGATTACTATTATTCTCTGCTTTTTCTCTGTCTATTTCCTATACATACAGCTAATGACTGCTTAAATCTGTGGACCTCAGTGGTGCAAATTAACTTTTAATGTGGGATTTTATCACACACCTGAAAATTCACACAGATGAGATCAGAGTTTCTTAATCATCCTTCTATATTACTTCATTACAAGATTTGCCAATTAGATACTAGTTTAGTACCTGAAGGGTTTAAATTCCTTGTTTTGATTGGATAGATCAATCAAGTCTGAGCATTCTTCTTCATCCTTGGGAACAGCATCTCTCTGTTCAATCCGATGCACCATTTCAGTCACATGTTCAAGATCATTTTCACCACTTCCAGAAATTTCAATAGCATCAACCACTTCAGCACACTGCCTACCAACTTCTTCATTTATTTTCAGTGTGATTAGATTAATATTTTCAATTTCATTACTACCTGCATCTTCTTTGGATGTTTGTTCAATCATATTACAATTAGAAGTGGAAGAATCTTCATAGTTAGTTTTATTGTTGACTTGCAAATTCTTGCTGGCAGTTGTTTTGTTTGTACATTTAATTTCTTCATCCAAATCATCATCTGAAAGTTCATTCTCAGCATCTTCCTCTTCTGGGTCTGAGGCATCAAACAGTGCTGCATCTTCCTGGAGCTCTTTTGTGTAACCACTAACTTCTACCTCCACATCCAGTGAAAACTCCTTCCTAAAAATGGAGAAGAATCATTTTATATAAAAATATGTACGTCTTGCAATGATAAATTTGTTTTAAGTTGCAAGATGAGACAAAACTGTGAAAATGAGTAGTGGGGAGAATGGATGAGGAAAATAAATTGAGTACAAAATACCAATCCAGCCTCATTAAAATTTTGCTTTTGTTCACCTCATTAAAAGAATGTGAATATATTTGAGCAGATCCAGAAAACATTTATGATAATAGCTGCTAGGATGAAAAACTTATGACAATAGATTAGAGGCTATGAGTGGCTTCTTTATATGGATGGTTAAGGGGATATTTGGAAGTCCATAAAAAGATGAAGGAAGATTGAGAGAGGCGGTTTGCTTCAGGAAGGAGTCAGCGACCAGTGATCAGATGTATTAAATAAGAGAATAGTGAAATGAGGAATTTTTTAAAAATATAGCAACAGTGTATATTTTGAGACTGGAATGATCTTCTGCAGACATGGTGGAGGCAAGTTCCATCATTGCCTTCAAGAAATTGAATATATAGTGGGAAAATATTTGAGTGGAACAACTGGCAAACTGCATCGATAAAGAGAGTGAGCAACAACACAAATTCAATGGTTGACTGGTTTCCGATTGTACCATTTCATGACCCTAAGGTTTTAGTCTAGGAATGATTGGGCAGAACTGGATCTTTGGTTAAATAGGATACTATTTGACCTCAGCCGTCAGCCACTTTGGAATTTGGGACTGGACTTTTCAATATTTAAAAATAACTTCTACTGGATATTTGTCAATGTGACAAATTCAGAATGGTGCTGTTCTGAATGGAAGTGAAGTTGTGTTGCCAATGCATGCAATGTGTGATTTTTGAATTATGTCATCAAGAGGCAACGTGTGGATGAGACAGGTGAAGGAAGTTTTGGATTGGAGAGGTAGGTCCTGCTGTAGAAATGGAAGAACACATGACAGATATAAATGGCTGGGCAAAAAAACATTGACAAATTGAGGATGAAAGTTTATTGCAATGGCATTTATAACTCAATCTGTTAGCCACAATTCTACCATAAAAATGGTGTGCTATATTGTTGCTACTCAACCAAGTTGATGCATATTTAAAATATTGAAGTTAAAGTGCAAGTTTAAGTACAAGTAATTGCTGAACAAATAGGCCAGTGGTTGGTGGGGATGAAGAAAAGAGGACAAATTGGTGATTGGCTATAAAAGGCACTGCAGTGCTTATGCAAAAATATCAGTGATGAGATTATATAACATCTTCCAGAAAAATATGCAAAAAGTTAGAGAAATATCTTCAAGGATTTCATGGGCTAAATCTGGACTGCCAAATTTATTGAAATGGTGATATAGAATGTAATGAAAAAATGCATAGTTAACATTGCATTTTGCCTACAACTCCATAACGAATTCCCCAAGCATTACAAGTTTCTGGTTTAAAATCACTTTAAATAATTTAAGTAGACTATATAAGAGTAAACATGTTATTGTTGAGCACAGAAGGATACATTTTCAAGCAATGGTTGTACCTAAAGAGTTTAACTAGAAATGTAAAATATTAGATATTGACTTGTACAAATAATACTAACCTGATGTCTTTAAACGTTGGATAAAGTTCACTTTCGTAGTTAAAACGCCTAATAAAAAAATCGCGGATGCATTTAACATCTCTGTCAAAATACCTAGATTTTAAAAAAAATCAGATCATATTATTCAACAGAATGTTTTAAACTACCGCAATGCTGATCTTTAAGCCATATTTTTTCAAAGAATTCCCTTTAATTGAATACCATTTAAAATAATAATTACAAAATCTAAAGATGTAAAAGTCATTTTCAACAGAAACATTTAAGGCAATTTCTTGAAAATTATTCATATTTATGCAAATCAATCTCCAAATGCATGCTGAAGTTGATAAATTCATTATTTTCTGATTTTTCATTATTGACATCCATACCATTCCCTTTTCCCACTTCATGCTAAACATATTTTTATACAGTGTGAAATTCGCTTCAGATGGAGGTGTGATAGAGTATTTAAAGGTGTTTTTGGAAGGATTATTAGAGCAGGTTGCACATAAAGATTTTAAAACAGAATTTTTGCAGGACCTTTGCAGAGTGCTTTTTGCAAAAAGAGCAACAAAGTTGCAGCATACAGCTTGCCTGGGAGAGCATGTGATTTTTGCAGGCAGACAGAACATTTTTGCTCTTAGAGAGAGAAAGGAGACGGAAATCAGTTCCAGAAGGACAAAGCTGGCAAACTTGTGGAAGAATGCCTGGTCAAAGGAGAAGATCGGCTGCCTGAAAGGTGGCCTGAAAGAAGGAGGATCATATATGTTGAACGTTGAGTGGGTGGGAAGGGTGAAGGAGGGAGGGAAGGGAGGGGGGGGGGAAAGGGGAGAAAATGACACTGTGTATATTCAAGAGGGAAATGTTTGTGTGTATTTTGGTCAGTATGGTTCATAGTGTGGAAAAAAAAATAAAAAAAAAGGAGGATCATCTGGAGTCCCTGAAGGGGGCAAGTTTTGTCAGCAAGACTGATTAAACAGGAATTAAGTACAGATGTCCTGGAACAAAAGGAATCTCTCTCTGAAGACCAATAAGAACTCTTCTGAGTGGTAACCATTTGCCTGTTAAGCACCAAAGACTGGTGAACTTTGTTAATACTAGCATCTGTGCACAGTACAAGAATTGCCTGCAACCAGTGAGATTGGACTGTGATTCAAATAACTTTCCTAATCTTACATTACATACTCCTGCACTTAGTATTAGAGGGGAGATTAAGTAGGTTAGGTAGGTTAAGTATGTAGGTCAAGTAATAAGTTAAAGTTTAATTCTGTTTTCTTGTCCAAATATGATTTAAAAACTACTTTTGTTTAAGTAACCTTGTGCTGTGGTGCATATCTATTGCTACTGGTTTTTGGGGTCCTCTGGACTCCATATAATAGATAAATTGCATTAGACAAGGTATGTTTTCTCCGCCGTTTTCATACTCAGCACCTTCTTAACCATTTACAGCACAGAAACAGGCCAGTTTGGCCCTACTAGTCCATGCCAAACATCTTCTCCTACCTAGTCCCACTGACCCACATTTGGCCATAACCCTCCACACATCTCCCGTCCATATACCTATCCAAGCTTTCCTTGAATATTAACATCTATCTCGCTTCTACCACTACTGCCAGAAGTTCATTCCATACCCTTATCACCCTCTATGTGAAAGAATTCCCCCTTATGTTTCTCTTAAACTTTTCCCTCTTTACTCTCAATCCATGTCCTCTTGTTTGAATCTTCCCCACTCTCAGTGGAAAAACCTATCCACATTGACTCTTATCTGTCCCCCTTATAATTTTGAATACCTCTATCAAATCACCCCTCAACCTTCTACACTCCGTTCCCTGTAACTCAACCCTGAAACCCCGGCAACATTCTCATAAACCTCCTCTGCACTCTCTCTCTCTCTCTACTGTTTATATCCTTCCTGTAATTTGGCAACCAAAACGGCACACAATATTCCAAGCTTATCAAGTGACATCAAGAATTCAGACAGACAATTCAGAGCATAATTTGGTAAACTCATTCTAGAAAGTAAAGAGAAATACCTGATCTCAGGAAAAAACATTGGGGCTCCAGCACTTAAAATTAAAAAAAAATAAATGCTTAAAAAGAGTCCAATAAATGCTTGCAATAAAAACTTTTGGATGAAGACCCTTTATCAGAACACTGGACAATAGGACAATCACCCAAAACATTATTGTTTTAAGCTTTTATAGATATTTTCCTTGTTGCATATATGTGAAAGAACTACTTATTTGTCATTTTCATGGTTCCCCTTCTGGAAATAAGATCAACATTTCTTACATATACATCAAAACATCACACCGACCTATTGATTCAAAGAAAAATGTATTGCAAGTGTACTTTGACTAAGTGCCTTAGTAAGGTGGCAGCAGAAGAATCAAATTCAAATAATGTTGATTTTCACCCGTGCAGTAAATTACTTTAGCTAACAAAGGGAAAAAAATAAATGCCTATTTTTGGCTTTATTTACCATTCAGCATTTATATGAGATGTAGATACCATCTGTGGAAAATCAATCACTGTGACATGATCGTCTTCATCTAACATTAAATTGAATTCATTGAAGTCACCATGTATTAAGCCATGATTAGCAAGCTTCACTATAAGCTCCATTAACTCATTATATGTTGCTGCCAGATTTTTAAGGTGATGAACTTGGCACCTAAGGAAACATACAAAAGGTGATTTTTTTAAATACAGAAATTCTTATTCACCTTGGTTCACACATCAAAAAGCTTTAGGTTTGTGTTACAAATAAACTAGCATAATTCTTTTATGTTCTTTTGGTTAATTAAACATAGACTTGGCATAATGTCATCATTGCTAGACTTAATTTTGCACTCAACTACTTCAGATAACAAGATTTCCAATTCTTTTAGAATTACTGAATTCTGATGAAAGGCTATTTACATGAAACATTAACCATGTTAATCTCCCACAGATGCAGTCATATCTACTGAGCATTTCCAGCGTTTCTTATATATTTCAGATTTCCAGCATCTGTAGTTTTTGATTTCCAATTCCTATCTATACCCTGTAAAGTCATGTCAGAATTTTGTTTCAATGACAATACTTCTTGCAAATTTTAAGAAATATAATCTAATGTCCTTAATCTTTTCAAACAGAACAATCCTCTATGGCAGGAATCCACATTGTAAAGTTTTGTTGCATTCTGTCAATTGCAAGTATACTTTCTTTGGTAGGGAACCCTGATTTGCATGCAATATAATTGCAGGAAAATGCTGTTATCCTTGTTCTCAAATTTTCTTCCAACAAGCCCAGCTTACTATTTTCCTACCCCATGTTCATTTTCAGCACTTGCTAATGGCAGGACACATGGATCCTCCTCAACATTCAATCTTCATATTTAAAACAAAATCTACTTTACTATTATTCCTACAAAACAGAGCCATTTTCTCATAATATATATTCCATCTGCCATTTTTCTTGTCATTCACTTAGATTGTCTACATCTCCTTGAAGCCTTTCAATTCTGATTGTTTCTTGCACTGCCACCCAGCTTTGTCTCCTCAGCAAACATTGATGTATTACACTTGGTCTCCTCACCCAAATTGATTTGGATTGTGAAACTAAGGTCTTCACAACAATCTCTGTGGCAATGCAGCTCTGAAAGCCTCTAAAGTAAAAAAATGACATTTCATTCCTACCCTGATTTCTGTCTTTAATTAGTGTGAATTCAAGGCAATACTTTACTGCCAATTGAAATCTTAAGATCAGGTTCTAGAGATTTATTTGCTTTTAATCCAATTCATTTTCATGATTTGACTCATTCCACAAAGATTAACTTCATTCATCTCCTCATTCTTTCCAGACCTTTTGTTCTCCACCTTATCCAGAAAGATGTCTTGCAAGACTGCAAGAAATTGCACGTAGTTGTGAACATGGCTCAGGCCACTGTATATAAATACCTCCACTCCATCTATCCCTCCTGCTGCCTTGGAAAAGTAGCCAACATATCAAGACTCATCCCACCCAGCCACACTCTCTTAAAGGACCCACATTACCAGTTTTTTTGGTGCATGTACCCACTACAGATGCTCGAGACCGGAGCAAGAAACAAACTGCTGGAAGAATGGAGTCCTGATGTTTTAATTTGAAATGATGACCACCATTTTGCCTCCACAGATGCTGTTCAACTTCCTCCAGCATCTTTTGTAAATGCAGATTTAATTGTAACAGATAAACCACACATATTTTAAAATAGGAAATACTTGAAATAATAAATCAAGCAGGATCTGTAGATGGAAAAAAATGCATTTCATGTCAATTTTATTTTGATTGTTCATAATTTTATACACCTCAATTAAACCTTCCCAAATCATTTCTATTCAAATGCATCTACCACAGCTTTGTTTTCACCATTACATTTCTCCAATTTTTGCCAACAATTTGGTTTAGTTTCAGTCCATTTACCAGGCAAAGAAGCTAGCATACTGGGTATCACAATGGTATTATAGCTCCAGTGATCCGGGTTCAAATTTGTTGCTGTCTATAAGGTGTATGCATGTTCTCCCCATGCCTGCACAAGTTTCATTCAAAGGTTTCAAAGATGTAGAGGGTTAATACATGTGAGCCTGACACTGTGCTGCATCTCAAAATTTAAAAAAATTAAAAACCCATCTCATAATAGCAGGAAAAAAAAGCAATGAAGAGTGATCTTGAAACAAAGAAATCAAGTTCAAGAATAGTTTTTTAAAAAAATCCTCCAAGTTATCAGAGTGTGAACATCGCTATACTACCCAAGACCAATACAGGAACAGGCCCCCTCGGCCCACAATGTCTATGATCAAATTAAACTAAAACTCTGCTGCTTGCAGATGGCCCATATCCCGCTATTTCCTGCATACTCATGCGTCTATCTAGAAGCTTCTTAAATGCTGTCATATCAACTTTCACCACTACTCCATGCCACCCATTCCAGACACCTAGTGTGTATTATAAAACTTGCTCTGAACTGGTCCTTTAATCATTATCCCCATAAACTAACTACTTCAGGACCACCAGAAGATATTTCTATGCTATTGAAACATCAACTTATTTTGCACTAATTGCAATATGCAATTAAAAATTGAAATACGGGCAAAGATATAGATGATAGTCTAATCTAGACAAGAGTGAGATGTTACACTTTGTGAAGACATGCAATAGGAAAGTATAAATGGCAGGAGCCATTTTGTATGCAAGATTGGAGAAATATTTATTTATTCTTTTTTGCCTCATGGAAATTTGTGGTAATTCAATTTATCCTAGAGTTAGTGCGTCTTAAGAATTTTGTTGCCTCAGTACATTAATAGGGCAATAAACAAATTCTCAAAGCAACTTCACTGCCCAGATAAACATGAGTAAATTCTCATACAAAACTATGCTCTGAAACAATATTAATACTCACAAGGGATAACCATTTAAGAGCTCCATGATTACTGCATGTCTATTGAAATCCACAGGCTTAGGAACAGGGAATCCTCGATCGTGTAATGCCTTGATAAAAATAAGTATAATTGAATGAAAACATTTTTTTGCCCAAGATCCTGCCATACAGAGTAGAACTCTGAATTTCTGAATAATTCAGTTACCAGATTAATAGACAGTTTGGCATCTTGCTCAAAGATTTCATTTCCTGCACTTTCTTTAAGTACATTAGGACTCTATGCTCAATTTAAATGTGAGATTTATTGGATAATGTATCCTACCATCAGGTAACATTTGAAATTAAAAAACATGTTGGGGTAGTAATAGGAGTTATATTCACTAGTCAGGAAAATCTCAGTCTACCAAAATCCAAAGGGTTTTGTTAGATATTCATAAAAATATAAACATCCATTTATAAGCATATGGGCTTAGTGAGAAACATTTAAATTACAGTACAACCCCGATTTTCTGAAATGGTCAGGACCAAGCCCATATCAGATTTTAAAAAAATTTCAGGTAACTAGTTATTTATTTAAAAGACAGTATAACTCATGCTGATTGGCTACTATTTCTGACAAACAAAAACTTCACATTAATAGTTTACTCATGATCAATAAAGCTCAACTAGTCACTTACATTGGGAGCTTCAGGAGAACAACTACTGATCTTTGAAGCATTGGAACTGACTGGAATATCTTAATAGTCAAATGCTGTGTCTGCTGCACGGGTTAAACATTCCAACACTGACACCCTGTGGTTTTGCAAAACAACAGCACATGGAGCCTCACTTTGAATATTCAGAAAGCAACAGAAAAGGTAATTTTTACTCAATCACGCTGAGTTTGATCATTGTTCCTCCTCCAGAGAAAACATCAATTTATGCATTAAAAATGACGTTGAAATGACCAGCAAGTTTTTGTTTGCATTAATGCACTAGTACAAGATAGGAAGCTGTTTCAATGCCTTTTCCAATAATAAGGAACAACTTATAAAAGACATACAAATTACCATTTTAAACTTTACATTCAACTTTTTTTTAAAAATACATCCATCGTAAAATCTGAAGGCTATATTTGCAATGAAAATGACCGTAAAGAGGTCACTGTTATTAAATCTTTTTGACAATATTGTTTGGAGCAGGAGAAAGAGGGTTTGAAGGAGGAAGTATTTTAAAAAAGCAGCAAGATAAACTCAATAGCATTCAATACGAATGTGGAACAATTAATTTCAGGTTTAACAAAAAAAAATTGTGTAGAACAGATTTTCTACTAACTCTCTTTCAGCTACTTTTTCCCCTCTCATCTCAATTATTTTTCTTCACAATCTTAACTCTCGTTTCCCTCCAAATGGAAGTGGTGGATGATATAGGGTGAGGACAGTGGAGTTAAAAAGATAAACTATATTCTATCAATCATCCATTCCTTGCACCCTTCAATCACATCATGCATTTTAACACTACATTTTCAATTAAATCTGTAGTGGCACAACCCTCAGTGGCATCAATCTTCCATTTGAAATAAAAATGTAACCACAATCTTCCCTTGCTTCACCGTTATTTACTTGTCTTTAACTAGCTATTATTACTTGTGCCATCACCCTTAAGACAGGTTGTTGAATATTTACTTCTTCCAACCATCTATAAAATGAATTCAAAATTCAGCTTATTGCTGAACATTTACTCCAAAATAAAATTGTAGATACCCTCCCATAGCATTTTCCTCCCTTCACATCCCTACAAAAGACAACCAAGGTACATGATCAGATATCTTTTCCATTTAAAAAAATTTGTATCTAACTACAATTAAGCATACATCCCCTCTCCCCCTGAAGAAAGGCAAGAAAAATAATAGAGAGCAAGAAAACAAGATAGTTCAAGACTAAACTAAAGAGAAAAAATGTGAGGTTGTTAGGTATGCACCTTCTGGACCTTAAATTCTCTAGATTTTTTAGATCCAGGGGAGGGGTACAGACAGGGCAACCGAAGCAAGAGGGGAAAAAAATTACAGCTACTTGCCATATGCCGTATGGCTGCCAAATGTTGATTAAAAACATCACATTTGTTTCTCAAACTGTGTTTTTCTCAAGAGGACACAACTTTGCATTTCCACATTCCATCATGCCATTCCTGGATGGGAATCAGATTTCCAGGTAACCGCTGTACATTTCCTGGACACCACCAATGCTATCTTTACAAATTACATTTGAAATTTGGACAGCCTCATTATAAGTCTTACGCCTGCTATGTTTCCCAGTAAAAACAATTCTGGGTTTTGTGGAAAATGTTTTCCTATAATTTGTTCTAGGAAATTCCACAGATCTACTCAGAAGGGCCTCACCTTGGAACATGACCAGGTTGAATGTGGAAAGGTTCCCACCTCTGTGCTGCATCTAAAACATTGGCCTAAAATTTGATTTAAGTTTATTTAATTTTTGTGGCGCAAGATATAACTGAAGCAAAAAATTATACTCTACTCATCTATATCTAACATTAACTGTATTTGTCACACTGTTTCAACATAGATCGAACCAGCACTGCTCTCCAGTTATGACCAAGACTGATTCCCACCTCTATCTTGATTTATGTAACCTCCTTTTAAGAGTTTATGCTTGAAATAGGAAATACAATGCCGAAATAAATTTCTTTATAATCCCTTTTCGAATCAGTCTCCAATTTACTGCACTCTGTAAAGTCATTGACTGACCTAATTTGTCACTTAAATAAGATCCCAGTTGAAGATAGCAGAGAAAAGAATTATTTAACAAATCATACTTTTTATATATAAAAATGGATTGAATGACAAATTTCCCCTGCTCATAACAGTCCTTGATACACCTGATCCCTTTCTGAGACTAGGATCTTGTTATCCAATATTGATGGTATTAAACTATTTTGAGTCATGGATGTTTTTGGTGATAACCCCACCTTAATTCCAATCTGCTGAATTATTTTATACCAAACATTAATTACATGTTTTAATAGTGGGGCTTCTCTTATTCCTGAAAAAAAATTCAGCACCCCATTTATAAATCTCCTGCTATCCTCTCACCCACCTTATGCAGCCCAATTTGTGCCCAGAATGGTCTATCTCGCCCCCCCCCGCCCCGATATATTTTCAAACAGTGAAGTTTATAATACGAGAACCGTTGCCTAGACATTTACCTCTGGTTAGATGCACAAATTTTTTAATGCAATTAAGTCATTGCATTGTTCTCCAACAAAAATCATCTCACTGCAGTCTTATGAATTTACATCCATAAAATTTAAATAAAAAATTCTAGTATTTTCAACTGTTTGGAAAAATAATTCAGGATCAATAATGACAAAAAAAAATTCCTTGCACATCAAAATTAAATTTCAACTCACAGGATCAGTGTAAGAAAATGCTTGTGCCATATTCCTTTGAAACATTTCTAATAAAAAAGTCTTCTTAGCTCCAATTGGCCCATCACTTCTAACCTTACAAGGAAAGTTCCAAAAATTTCTTCTTTTGGTGATTTCACTGAAAATGGTTTCACTCTAATTTTCATATCTGAATGAAAATCTATCCCCTAACCCATTCCAATGCTAACACCATAATGGAAATGATTTCTCCACATCTACTCTCCTTCCGATTTTCATTTTAAAAACTTTAAACCAATTACCCTACAAAGCTCTTATTCTTTTTTCTTTGGCTTGGCTTCGCGGACGAAGATTTATGGAGGGGGTAAAGCTCTTATACATGCCAAATAAATGTCAAAAGAATTAGATAAATGGCCAATCTATATATATTTTACAATATATATACACTCACCTCTAGTTTTCTTTGTGCCAATTCCCCACAGCCTACAATTCCTTGATCTTTTGTGGCAGACCGAGTGGCCGCACAGCTGGACAGGCTGAATCCCCATACCAAGCTCCTTTACCCAGGAGAAGCTTGCAGGCCTGCGTAGGTTGATGAAGCATGTTGCTTCCCTGCTGGCATGTTGCCAGAGAGAATGACTCTGCAGTGCGCTGACTTCACTCCCCTTTATGAAGCGCGCTGACTTCACTCCCTTTTGAGGTGCGCGAATGTTTAAAATAAAACCAGTTGGTAGTTGACTCTTCTCTGATAGCTGTGTTTCTTGAGCTCCACAGTTAGTCCCACTAAATTGGTGACTCTGAGAGGTGCTCAATGCTTTTTGAGCCCCAACAGTGAAATATAGTGAGAAAACTGGCAGAATGGATGCCTCTGTGAAACTGCCCACCTTCTGCCCTCACAGACCACGCCCATGATTCCAGCACGCTGAGCCTCAGTTCCACATTGGGAACATAACAAATGAAGCCATCAAATTCTGGCATGTAGTCGCCTCACTAGATGAAGACTCTGCTGCCAAGGTAGATGATTTTATCAACAACCCACCCGAGGAGGATCAATACAGCGCTTTTAAGGCACACCTCCTCATGACTTTCGACATGTCTGACCTGGAGAGGCACACGCTTACTCCACCTTGACGATTTGCGGGACAGAAGGCCGTCAGAACTGATGAATGAAATGCTTGCATTAGCAGATGGACATTTCAACTGCTTAATGTTCAAGGCGGCCTTCTTAGAACAGCTCCCTCATGACATCGCCCTGCTGCTCTCTTCTGATGACTTCTCCAAACCAAGGGAAGAGGCGAGGGAGGCAGACAGATTTCACAGGATACTGCAGCCTTCCGTGGCAGTTTCAACAGGTCACCTTGGAGAGTCAGGGCAATGCAGCTACCAGTTCTGCGGCACTCCACAAAGAAAAAGCCATTGGAAAACAGTGAGTGGCGTTTCTACCACAGAAAGTGGGGCTGTGTGCCACCGTGAAGTTACGAGGTTGACTCCCAGGAAAACAACAACGCTAACTGCCACTGATGGCCTCGGTTGCAAACTGCTAGTCGACACCAGAACACAACATCTTCCTGCCATCCTCTTATGAGCCTCAAGTTGATTTGCGTGCCGCCAGTGGCAGTACGATTAGCAGTTATGGTACCGTCGATACAACTGGTATTAGGCGACATACCTTACCGCTGGGCTTTTCACGCTAGCAGCCATAGGACAGCACATTTTGGGAGTGGACTTCTTGAGGGCACATGACTTGTTGGTAGATGTGAAAGGGCGCCGTTTGGTACACACCACTATATTCCACACACGCCCACTTTCGTCAGGTCATCGGCTGGCAAGACTGATGTGTGTGCAAACACTTACCACCAATGATTTTGCGAACTTTAAGAGTTTTGTGAACTACTTACACCAGATTTCCATTTAGTCTCTCCACGTCATGGAATTCAGCACTACATAACCACCACCAGCCCTCCCCTATATTCCAAGGCACACAGACTTTTCCCTGACTGGCTACTACAGGCCAAAAAAAAGTTCAAAACTAAGGCAACATCCAAAGGTCCGATAATCCTTGGGCATCGCCACTCCATATGGTGCCCAAAGCATCTGGCAGCGTAAGACCTTGTGGAGATTACCGACGCCTCAACGGTGCAACTGTGCCGGATAGGTATCCAATACCACACATTGAAGATTTAGCTGCCAATCTCCATGGCAAACACATCTTCTCGAAAGTAGACTTAGTAAAAGGTTATCACCAAATCCCCATCCACCCGGAGGACTATCTCTAAAATGGCCATTATTACTCCATTTGGTCTATTTGAGTTTGAGGATGCCTTTCGGCCTTAAGAACACGGCTTAGACGTTCTAATGTTTAATGGACGCCATCACAAAAGATTTGCCTTTCCTTTTCGTCTACCTCGATGACATCTCAGTGGCCAGCTAACACAAGAGCACAGACAACACCTGCGACAGTTCTTCCAGAGGTTTCATGATTTCGGGCTTTCTCTTCTCTTTGGCTTGGCTTCGTGGACGAAGATTGATGGAGGGGTAATGTCCACGTCAGCTGCAGGCTCGTTTGTGGCTGACACCTTTCTATCAACCTTGCAAAGAATGTATTTGGCAAACACACAATTGACTTTTTGGGACATGGGATTTCAAACGCAGGCGTAACCCCGCTTCCAGACAAAGTATCAGCCATTCAGGCCTTCCCAAAGCCCATTACAGTTAAAAGGCTACAAGAATTCCTGAGAATGGTTAACTTTTATAACAGGTTCATCCCGGTAGCTGCCAGGATTATGAAGCCCTTGTTCTACATCCTCACCGGCAAACCTAAAAACCAGCTCTGGACTAGAAAGGCCACAGATGCATTTGACAAAGCAAAAGAGGCACTTTCAAAGGTAACCACATTGGCCCATCCCGGCTGGCACGAATTTGACATCGCCATGGTGTTGGTCCTAGAACAGAAAATCAGCGATCACTGGCAACCCCTGTCATTTTTCAGCCACCACCTCAGCCTGCCTGAATTAAAGTACAGTGTTTTTGACTGGGAGTTGTTAGCACTTTATCTGGCCATCAAACATTTCAGATATTTTCTCGAGGGCAGGCATTTTACTGCATTTACTGACCATAAGCCTCTAATGTTTGACCTTGGCAAGATTACAGATCCCTGGTCTGCGCGTCAGCGGCATCTAGCCTATATTTCTGAATTTATCTCAGATGTGCGGCATTTGTCAGGTAAAGACAATGTTGTAGCTGATGCTTTGTCCAGGAGGGCTGGATCTCTGAGCTCTCGCAATAGCTGAACAAGAGGACCAGGAGGTACAAGCTTTCTGTACTGCTATTATAGACCTGCTCTTAGACCTGACCAAGTGAACATACTTTGTGATACTTCAATCGGCCACCCATGATCAATCATCTCACTGTCTTGGCAAAGGAAACCTTTCAACCACATTAATAGCCTGTCCCACAACTGTCAAGCTTATGTCCTCAAAATATATCTGGCATGGCTTAAAGAGCCAGGTCACTCACTGGGCATGAACATGCCTCTCCTACCAGGCAGCTAAGGTCTAAAGGCACACCCAAGCACCGGTTCAATAATTTTCACCTACGACTCAAAGGTTTCAGCACATAAACATAGACATTGTGAGTCCGCTGCCTGTGTCCAGAGATCAAGGGTATATACTAACAATGGTTGACCATTTTACCTGCTGGCCGGAACTACACCAATGATGGTCATCATGGATGAAACGTGTGCTTGGACTTTTCTCTCGATCTGGATTGCTCGATTCGGAGTACCAGTGCATCTAACCTCAGTTTACTTCAACCTTGTGGGCAAACATGGCGAGACTTTGCGGTAAGCAATTACACCATACTACAGCGTACTACCCTCAGGCTAATGGAACGTTTCCACTGGCATCTGAAACAAGCCTTGCGGGCAAGACTTAATGGGCAGATGAGTTACTGTGGGTGCTTTTGGGTATTAGAATGGCACCCAAGGATGACCTGGAGACCTCTTCAGCAGAATTAATTTACGGTGCTCCACTCCTAGTACCTTAGTGGGGCGCACCCTGGCATCACTCCCCCTCGTGAGGCCCGCTGGCATCACCCCCTCGTGCGGCCCGCTGGCATCACCCCCTCGTGCGGCCCGCTGGCATCACTCCCCCTCGTGCGGCCCGCTGGCATCACTCCCCCTCGTGCGGCCCGCTGGCATCACTCCCCCTCGTGCGGCCCGCTGGCATCACTCCCCCTCGTGCGGCCCGCTGGCATCACTCCCCCTCGTGCGGCCCGCTGGCATCACTCCCCCTCGTGCGGCCCGCTGGCATCACTCCCCCTCGTGCGGCCCGCTGGCATCACTCCCCCTCGTGCGGCCCGCTGGCATCACTCCCCCTCGTGCGGCCCGCTGGCATCACTCCCCCTCGTGCGGCCCGCTGGCATCACTCCCCCTCGTGCGGCCCGCTGGCATCACTCCCCCTCGTGCGGCCCGCTGGCATCACTCCCCCTCGTGCGGCCCGCTGGCATCACTCCCCCTCGTGCGGCCCGCTGGCATCACTCCCCCTCGTGCGGCCCGCTGGCATCACTCCCCCTCGTGCGGCCCGCTGGCATCACTCCCCTCGTGCGGCCCGCTGGCATCACTCCCCCTCGTGCGGCCCGCTGGCATCACTCCCCCTCGTGCGGCCCGCTGGCATCACTCCCCCTCGTGCGGCCCGCTGGCATCACTCCCCCTCGTGCGGCCCGCTGGCATCACTCCCCCTCGTGCGGCCCGCTGGCATCACTCCCCCTCGTGCGGCCCGCTGGCATCACTCCCCCTCGTGCGGCCCGCTGGCATCACTCCCCCTCGTGCGGCCCGCTGGCATCACTCCCCCTCGTGCGGCCCGCTGGCATCACTCCCCCTCGTGCGGCCCGCTGGCATCACTCCCCCTCGTGCGGCCCGCTGGCATCACTCCCCCTCGTGCGGCCCGCTGGCATCACTCCCCCTCGTGAGGCCCGCTGGCATCACTCCCCCTCGTGAGGCCCGCTGGCATCACTCCCCCTCGTGAGGCCCGCTGGCATCACTCCCCCTCGTGAGGCCCGCTGGCATCACTCCCCCTCGTGAGGCCCGCTGGCATCACTCCCCCTCGTGAGGCCCGCTGGCATCACTCCCCCTCGTGAGGCCCGCTGGCATCACTCCCCCTCGTGAGGCCCGCTGGCATCACTCCCCCTCGTGAGGCCCGCTGGCATCACTCCCCCTCGTGAGGCCCGCTGGCATCACTCCCCCTCGTGAGGCCCGCTGGCATCACTCCCCCTCGTGAGGCCCGCTGGCATCACTCCCCCTCGTGAGGCCCGCTGGCATCACTCCCCCTCGTGAGGCCCGCTGGCATCACTCCCCCTCGTGAGGCCCGCTGGCATCACTCCCCCTCGTGAGGCCCGCTGGCATCACTCCCCCTCGTGAGGCCCGCTGGCATCACTCCCCCTCGTGAGGCCCGCTGGCATCACTCCCCCTCGTGAGGCCCGCTGGCATCACTCCCCCTCGTGAGGCCCGCTGGCATCACTCCCCCTCGTGAGGCCCGCTGGCATCACTCCCCCTCGTGAGGCCCGCTGGCATCACTCCCCCTCGTGAGGCCCGCTGGCATCACTCCCCCTCGTGAGGCCCGCTGGCATCACTCCCCCTCGTGAGGCCCGCTGGCATCACTCCCCCTCGTGAGGCCCGCTGGCATCACTCCCCCTCGTGAGGCCCGCTGGCATCACTCCCCCTCGTGAGGCCCGCTGGCATCACTCCCCCTCGTGAGGCCCGCTGGCATCACTCCCCCTCGTGAGGCCCGCTGGCATCACTCCCCCTCGTGAGGCCCGCTGGCATCACTCCCCCTCGTGAGGCCCGCTGGCATCACTCCCCCTCGTGAGGCCCGCTGGCATCACTCCCCCTCGTGAGGCCCGCTGGCATCACTCCCCCTCGTGAGGCCCGCTGGCATCACTCCCCCTCGTGAGGCCCGCTGGCATCACTCCCCCTCGTGAGGCCCGCTGGCATCACTCCCCCTCGTGAGGCCCGCTGGCATCACTCCCCCTCGTGAGGCCCGCTGGCATCACTCCCCCTCGTGAGGCCCGCTGGCATCACTCCCCCTCGTGAGGCCCGCTGGCATCACTCCCCCTCGTGAGGCCCGCTGGCATCACTCCCCCTCGTGAGGCCCGCTGGCATCACTCCCCCTCGTGAGGCCCGCTGGCATCACTCCCCCTCGTGAGGCCCGCTGGCATCACCCCCTCGTGAGGCCCGCTGGCATCACTCCCCCTCGTGAGGCCCGCTGGCATCACTCCCCCTCGTGAGGCCCGCTGGCATCACTCCCCCTCGTGAGGCCCGCTGGCATCACTCCTCTTTATGAAGCGCGCGCACAATTGTTTAAAATAAAAAACATATGGTAGTTGACTCTTTGGTAAGCTGTGTTTCCTGTGCTTTGTAGTTAGTAGCACGAAACTTTCATTTTTTTTTAGACATACAGAATGGCAAGAGGTCATTTCGGCCTACGAGCCTGCACCTTCCAAATACACCCAATTAACCTACACCTCCAGTCTGTTTCAAATTGTGGGAGGAATCCAGAGCCCCTGGAATGAACTCATGGAGATATGGGATGAATGTACAAATTCCTTACAAACTATGCGGGATTTCAACCCGTCCTGATCACTGGCACTGGAGCAGTGCTGCGCTAACCATGCCATCCCAAATTTAAAGCATCTCCACCTCAAACTCAAGTTCTAGTTCAATGTCATATATACCAAGACACAGTGATAGATTGTTTTGCAAGTAGACCAGTTGTCATCACATACAGAGTACAAAAATTAAGACAGTACAAAAGTAGAATTAGAGAGAGATAGGCTGATACAGAGCAGAGATAACATTTGTATTATTTTTGTGTTCATTTCCCAGGCAAAATTGCTCCCAGTAAGCCAAGACTCAAATCTAGAGTGCAAGGCCTTCAGTATATTAAAACAAAGTTTCAACATTAAATCAGTGCAAAAAAAAAATCAGCTGGTGAATTTAATAATGGTAATTGAAATAAAATTGTACTATTTTAATTTTAGAAATTAAAATTACAAAAGTTAATTACAAAATATGAGGAACCTTAACCACTATAAATGGAAAATAGTGATAACATGAAATAAATGGAAAAGAACAGTGTACATGTATGTAGAATCTAGGGCAAGTTGAAAAGAGTGTGGAGACGAATAATGTGGAATTAGTGTACAATTTACTAAAATAGGTGGTTGATCAACTTAGATTCAGTAGGCTGAAGGCCTATTTCTGATAAATGACTAACAGTGGATGAAAAATTTTTAAAAGGCGCAAACGAGTACAATTACTACACACAGTTAAAAATTCAAATCGAAAGGTCAGTTTACCCAAACTGAAAGTCAAATTACATCATCCCTTTAATGTACATCAGAATCAATATGACAACAGTAGAATCTCTGTGCGACTATGGAAGGCAATTTTAGCTTTGGAATACTCAGTATAGTCTAAAATGTTATTTAAATCAATGTTCTGATGGAAAAACATCAACTGAAATTACCAGATATCAAAACTATTTTGTTTAAATGACCCCGTCTTCAGAACAAAGCACAATATAGCATGTCTAATAGCATGCTACTTAGATAAAAGGCACGGTATTATCTTTAACGCAACAAGGAACATTCATTACCCAGTAGTAGAAAATATTTTTTTTTAAATTAGTCTTTAAAAGGATCACCTACTTTCATGTATGCAAATTCTTTCATTGCTGCAAGGCGGGAGAGATAAAGCCAGGACATTTTTTGTCTATGTTTATGGTAATCGCGTTTATTCTTCAAATTCCGAAATGATGTACGCCCCAACCTATGTAGCTTTAAAGCAAGCTGCTGTTCTTCTTCGTTTGCAACAATATAAATGTCTAGAATAAATTAAAGCAAACTATGTTACAGGTGCATCATTTTGAAACCATTTTACAATTTCTTACAAATAATGCTTTTGCAGTACTCCTGGATACTGTTTAAGATAAACCATGTCACCATGCACTTTATGTAATATTAAATTCAGCAGCAGGAGACTGTCACCTTGAAGGTCTTGCACCTCTACAGGCCAAAGGCAAATTGATGCCAATTCTTAAATTACGCTGAGAACACTGCCACATGAAAAAAAAATCCCTAATTTGTGTTAGGTTCCCTACAAATTGAATGCAGCTCAATTAGATTGTCAGTATTTGACAGACCCAAGTATTTGGGGATGTGGGAAGGGGGAAAGAGAAGGACCATTATATATTGAGGCAGATTTCCAGTGCAGATTATTAAGTAAAATTGTAAGAACCCATAATCATCCATGGACAAAAACCCCAGATATGGCATTTATTACACAATGCTGGACACAAATGTGCATGCTTGGCTAGTTTCATCTGTGCAACAGTGCATCAAATGCACAGAACCTGGAAAAACCTTTTTGAAATTCAACAGCCTTTATTAAGTTCTTATTGCATCAATAAAAACTCAAAATTTCCCACCTTTGATTTTTCATTCAAATTATCTTGTGGCATAGGAATTAAGACCCACATTTCAGACAATCATCTTTAGTTACCAGTGATAATGTTTTGTTATAATTAACCACAAATATAGCTGTTAAACATTGAAACTGTTAATTTGTAGAAACAAAATAATGCAGGAAGGAAAAAGATCAGAATTTTACTGTAATTATTTTCTTACCAGATTCTTTGCCAACGCCCATTTGGTTTCCAACAGAATTAAGGACATTTCGTGACGAAAGTGTTTTCAGGGCTAGGTAGTCATATCCAGAATTTGTCAACCGATAACCCTGTACAGCTAATAGACAGTGTGAGATTAACTAAACAGGACAAAGGATAGATGAAATGTAGCATAGCTCATCTAACCTTTTACTAGTACACAAGTTTGGAGTTATTGGACACTCTAATCTAGCTGCTTATCCTGATCAATGAATCCCAAAGATGCATTTTCTGGGTTTTTTTTTTAAATGTGCTTTTTTGCATTCTTATCCCAAACAGTAAATTTAACTACCATTCACATTTTTCAATGCAGACATTGTGCCAGATTTTTGAGATGCTTACAACTAAGCTATTTACAGTGAATGAGGTGGAAGCAGATGCTTTATAGTAGTGACATTTCACAAATAAACAGCAACTGAAGTGGATCCACACTCTAGATAATTTGACTTCTTAGCTTTGTTGGATTTTTATATATTCTTCTTCTGCCAGTCTCCTTTAGCCATTCATATGTCTTCCAGACCAAGTGTTTCTCTATTTCTCACATGATTTTCCTATCAAGAATCAAAAAATTAATCTGGGCATTCCTCTTTCAACTACTCTTTTGAGACACGCATGTCACTTGTACTAAGCAACTCCTAACAATGGAACTGCATTGTGCTTCGAAAAGATCCAATTAGTGCATTTATTTAAAATACAAGAAGTTTTCCCGTTGCCTCTCAAAAGAGAATACTATCCATTTTGATAACAATATCTGAAACAATATTTCTATAATTTTAACATGATCTTCATGTGAAAATGTCCACCCCACACCAGAGAAAGACTTCCCCCCCCCCCATACCATATCATAAATGCGTAATAGATATTCTAAAGTCATTAACACACTCAGGAGCATGATATTGCAAAATAAAACCTAATTTACCATTAGTAGAAAAGTCATTGACATCAATTTTAATTACATAAAAGACACCAGGTTACACACAACTACTTCATTTCATACACAAATTATTAAAAGAAAAAAAAAACATAACTTCAAATAAAATAGAGAAACATATCTATTCATCAAAATGGATTATCCAAAATGAACACGTTATAAGCTGAACAGAGACAAACAATTCAATCAAGGTAAAAACAATTGATCAGTAGATATAGCAAAAACAAATGAAAGTAAATAAATACCACTTGAAAAAAAAACAATTTTGAAGAAAATGTCTTGGCATGTTTATATTAGAATGCTGGTTAAACTAATACAAAGTCATTATTAGAATTTTTAAACTAATCTCAAACATACTTTTGGTTCGTTCATAAGCCAGTAGCTTATGTTTTACTAATTCACGCAGGACCTTGTTGCATCCGCCATGTTTAAGGTTTGAAATTGAAGCAATTAGACTTGGTGGAACAATTTCATGATTTTTCATTCCCATTTCAACCTGCATGTTGAAACAAAAAAGATGAAAATTGCAACTTTAAAGTACTGAGATTAAAGTAAAAATTAAATGGAAATAATTAAAGAATAAAATGACAATTATGTCACCTCTATAGAGCAAAAACAGCAGATGAAAAACTCCAGTAAATCATGAAACGGCAGGTCTGTCCACGTTACAGAAGAGGTGCTGGAGGGGTGAAAGTGCACGACAGTAGATAAACCTCAGACACGTTGAAATGTATCCGAAGACATGATGGGAAGCTTGGGAAGAAACTGGAGGAGCCTTAGCAGAAAAACATGCATCATCATTCAGCACAGGCGAGATGCCTGAAGGGTACCTGTGCTTTTGTTTAAAAACTGCTTCAAGGAAAAGTCACACAACTGCAGGCTTGGTGAAGTACATGCACGTGACAGCAAATTCAATTATCTCCTCCAGTTAACACAACACACACAAGTGCCGCAGGAACCCAGCAAGTCACGCAGCATCTTTGGAAAGTAATAGGCAGCTAACGTAGAAACTCCTGCTGTCTTGGTGAGAGAGGACACGAGTTCGAAATAGCTTTAGCAACTAACTGCAGTACAATTTTTTTTAGGTGACACAAACTGCGACATGTTGGAGAGAGTGAACGTTTATGGCAGTGGAGAACAATTTGTGGATGCATTAAGTTCCTTGAGCTGTGTTACAACAGGAAGTATACCAACATTTCTGTTGTGTCTTGTGGACAATAGAAGTCTCAATAGGGGAGTCTATAACCTGATCATATAGACGATATTTATCTTGTTTGACCAATTAAGCTTCTGGACAATGACAACCAAAGTGATGATGCCAGAAAATTCAGTTACAGCAACACATTGAATGTCAGTAGGTGATTTGGCTCTATGGTAGATGACAGCATCTGACACAAGTATGACATAACTGTTAGTACTTCTTTAAAGGATGTCAGACACAAGTTTTTAAAAAATTTTTACTGCATATGCACCATATACTGCTTCATTTACAGAGAAGTGGCATATGAAATTAACACAATGCAGCAGTTTTACTTATGATAAGATGGAAGGAAGATTGTCATTAAGCAGATGAAGATCATTGTACAGGCCACTTCCAAGATACAATTTGAATAAAACATCATGAGGTGATTTTTTTTCAAGAATGTGGGCCATGCCTTTTGATGACCTGCTCTGGTTGTTGGATCAAACGTCTTAGACCCAGAATTCAGGCATTCTTTCAGGGTCCTACACACAACCAGCCTTATCAACTTTATCAATGACCTTCTATCATAAGATCTGAAAAGCAGGCATAAAACATAAAAGTCTACAGACACCGTGGTTAAAGTAGAAAAACAATGCTCATCTAACGCTACTTTACAAAGGCAAATATGTACTCAACGTTTTGGGCTTGAGCCCTTCATCAAGAGTACTTAAAGTACACTGACAATCAAGAGTTTCTCCAGCATTGTGTTTCTCTCTGAAAAGTAGGCATGCAGTGAAGGAAAAAAAACCAAATCAAGATAGGTACGACAGGCACATGATGCAAGGAAAATAGAGGATTGTGGGTGTGAGGTAGGGAAGGTTGTGGGGTACAACAGTACCACATCATGGGCCAAAGGGTCTCTGTAATGTTCCACGTTTTTATTTGCAATTCACTTCCTCTCCTCATCTGCAAGACCATCTTCAATGCACATTGGCCCTCACACACTTTATGTGGATTGGCAAATTACAGATTTTCAGTGGCCTCCATTCATTAACCACCCAAAAGTTATTTCTGTCAAAACGTACAAACTGCACTTCTCAAAGACTGTTTAATTGCCTGATATACTACAAAAAAAACGTGCTACTCAGAAAGCAAATGGGAAACTGACATTCCGCCGAGATCCCAACATTCAGATGCCCGCACTAACAGGCCGTGTTCTCCAATTATGAAGGAGATGTTTGGAATCATTTTCAATGCCCAATCTTAGATCAGATCAGAGCGAGAAGAACTGGGGGGGGGGGCGCGGAGGGGGGGCGCGGAGGGGGGGCGCGGAGGGGGGCGCGGAGGGGGGGCGCGGAGGGGGGGCGCGGAGGGGGGGCGCGGAGGGGGGGCGCGGAGGGGGGGCGGCGGAGGGGGGGGGCCGCGGAAGGGGGCGCGGAGGGGGGGCGCGGGGGGCGCGGAGGGGGGGCGGGGGGCGCGGAGGGGGGGCGGGGGGGCGCGGAGGGGGGGCGGGGGGCGCGGAGGGGGGGGGGGGCGCGGAGGGGGGGCGGGGGGCGCGGAGGGGGGGCGGGGGGCGCGGAGGGGGGCGGGGGGCGCGGGGGGGGGCGGGGGGCGCGGGGGGGGGCGGGGGGCGCGGGGGGGGGGCGGGGGCGCGGAGGGGGGGCGGGGGGCGCGGAGGGGGGGCGGGGGGCGCGGAGAGGGGGCGGGGGGCGCGGAGGGGGGGCGGGGGGCGCGGAGGGGGGGCGGGGGGCGCGGAGGGGGGGCGGGGGGCGCGGAGGGGGGCGGGGGGCGCGGAGGGGGGGCGGGGGGCGCAGAGGGGGGGGCGGGGGGCGCGGGGGGGGGCGGGGGGCGCGGGGGGGGGCGGGGGGGCGCGGGGGGGGGCGGGGGGCGCGGGGGTGGGGCGGGGGGCGCGGAGAGGGGGCGGGGGCGCGGAGGGGGGGCGGGGGGCGCGGCGGGGGCCGCGGAGGGGGGGCGGGGGGCGCGGAGGGGGGGCGGGGGGCACGGAGGGGGGGCGGGGGGCACGGAGGGGGGGCGGGGGGCACGGAGGGGGGGGCGGGGGGGCACGGAGGGGGGGCGGGGGCACGGAGGGGGGGCGGGGGGCACGGAGGGGGGGCGGGGGGCACGGAGGGGGGCGGGGGGCACGGAGGGGGGGCGGGGGGCACGGAGGGGGGGCGGGGGGCACGGAGGGGGGGCGGGGGGCACGGAGGGGGGGCGGGGGGCACGGAGGGGGGGCGGGGGGCACGAGGGGGGGCGGGGGGCACGGAGGGGGGGCGGGGGGCACGGAGGGGGGGCGGGGGGCACGGAGGGGGGGCGGGGGGCACGGAGGGGGGGCGGGGGGCACGGAGGGGGGGCGGGGGGCACGGAGGGGGGGCGGGGGGCACGGAGGGGGGGCGGGGGGCACGGAGGGGGGGCGGGGGGCACGGAGGGGGAGCGGGGGGCACGGAGGGGGAGCGGGGGGCACGGAGGGGGAGCGGGGGGCACGGAGGGGGAGCGGGGGGCACGGAGGGGGAGCGGGGGGCACGGAGGGGGAGCGGGGGGCACGGAGGGGGAGCGGGGGGCACGGAGGGGGAGCGGGGGCACGGAGGGGGAGCGGGGGGCACGGAGGGGGAGCGGGGGGCACGGAGGGGGAGCGGGGGGCACGGAGGGGGAGCGGGGGGCACGGAGGGGGAGCGGGGGGCACGGAGGGGGAGCGGGGGGCACGGAGGGGGAGCGGGGGGCACGGAGGGGGAGCGGGGGGCACGGAGGGGGAGCGGGGGGCACGGAGGGGGAGCGGGGGGCACGGAGGGGGAGCGGGGGGCACGGAGGGGGAGCGGGGGGCACGGAGGGGGAGCGGGGGGCACGGAGGGGGAGCGGGGGGCACGGAGGGGGAGCGGGGGGCACGGAGGGGGAGCGGGGGGCACGGAGGGGGAGCGGGGGGCACGGAGGGGGAGCGGGGGGCACGGAGGGGGAGCGGGGGGCACGGAGGGGGAGCGGGGGGCACGGAGGGGGAGCGGGGGGCACGGAGGGGGAGCGGGGGGCACGGAGGGGGAGCGGGGGGCACGGAGGGGGAGCGGGGGGCACGGAGGGGGAGCGGGGGGCACGGAGGGGGAGCGGGGGGCACGGAGGGGGAGCGGGGGGCACGGAGGGGGAGCGGGGGGCACGGAGGGGGAGCGGGGGGCACGGAGGGGGAGCGGGGGGCACGGAGGGGGAGCGGGGGGCACGGAGGGGGAGCGGGGGGCACGGAGGGGGAGCGGGGGGCACGGAGGGGGAGAGGGGGGCACGGAGGGGGAGAGGGGGGCACGGAGGGGGAGAGGGGGGCACGGAGGGGGAGAGGGGGGCACGGAGGGGGAGAGGGGGGCACGGAGGGGGAGAGGGGGGCACGGAGGGGGAGAGGGGGCACGGAGGGGGAGAGGGGGCACGGAGGGGGAGAGGGGGGCACGGAGGGGGAGAGGGGGCACGGAGGGGGAGAGGGGGCACGGAGGGGGGGGGGGCACGGGGAGGGGGCACTGCCAACTAGGCCCAGAACCACCCCAACACGTTTAGTGAAACACCGTTATAAAACTCACCCCGACCAGCACCCGGAAATCATCCCGACTGAGGTACCGCAACAACACGACGTTCAGCTTGCCCATGGCGTCCGCGACTCACTCCGCCGGCACTCGCACTGCGCACGCGCCGGTCACCCAACCGCGCATGCTCCCCACCGGTATCAGCCAATACTTCCGGTCGAAGCATGTCTGAGGTGAAGGACTGATGGTGGTGAACAGTGTGGAAGGCCGCTCCAGCATCTATTATATTTTTTTAATCTTCTGCATTTCCCTTCATCAAGACATGTGTTACTTCATCAGTTTCTTTCGTAGTCTGGCAACCATGCTTGAAGCTGATGAACAATATGGCCCTCAAACATTCGATATGGAAGGAATTAACAGTGAAAGGTCACTCATGGCATAGTTGCCAATACTTATAAAGCACTTTTTTCCCCCCATATCATTTTGAGTATCGATACTGCAGCCACCTTACACTACGAAGAATTTGGCTTGGGTGATGGAATTAAATAACGAATCCAATACTGGTAGAAACAGCAGCTTTAAAATTACCCCCAGTCCCCTCAACCCAGAACCCCGAAGGTCCAAGAGACTAAGGAAAACCTGCCAGATCCTGGACTTATGAACATGCCCGGGGGGTGGGGGGAGAAGTGGCCAAATGTGGGTGAATCTAGTGATATGCCATTACATCACTAGGTCAACAGGGGCCACCGTCTGATGACCCTGTATAAAAATCCGATCCGAGCTGCACAGAGGCAAGACCTAGCTGTATATATCACTCTATTAAAGCCTGCATTTAACCTTCACGATGCTTCGTGTGGTTGATGTCAGTCTCAGAATCGTTTATTGCCAGCTGTACGGAAAAACTGTTTTGTGTAGACAGTCACTGCCATCGGCTGCTCTGCACCCACTGAAATTGCATTGCCAGCCACCCTACTTGCAACAGCGTACTGCACATGCACGGGCTCCACGAGGGCGCGCAAGATGAAATGAATACCAGCATGGAGCAGATGCTATGCTATGTGCTCTCTCTCTCCCTTTCTCTCTGATTGAGTACAGTAAAGTTGTTTGGTTCGCCTCATCTGCCAACTCGTTTAGTTATTCAGCACTGTTATGGAGTCCAGAGGACCCCAGGAACCAGCAGCAATAGATAGGCACCACAACACAGAGTTACTTAAACAAAAGTAGTTTTTAATTATATATGAACAAGAAAACAGAATTAAACTTTAACATTACTTAACCTACCTAACCTACTTAATCCCCCTCTAATACTAAGCGCAGGTGTGTGTATTGTATATTTAAGATTAGAAAAGTTCTTTGGATCACAGTCCAATCTCACTGGTTGCAGGCAATTCTTGTATTGTGCACAGAATTGAGCATTAACAAAGTTCACCAGTCTTTGGTGCTTAACAGGCAAATGGTGACCACTCAGGAAGATTTTTATTGGTCTTCAGAGAGAGATTCCTTTTGTTCCAGGTCATCAGCACCTGATTCCTGTTTAATCAGTCTTGCTGATGAAACTTGCCCCCTTCAGGGTTCTCCAGATGATGTTCCTTCTTTCAGGTCACCTTTCAGACAGCCAGTCTTCTCCTTTGACCAGGCAGTCTTCCAAAGGTTTGCCAGCTTTGTCCTTCTGGAACTGATTTCTGTCTCCTTTCTCTCTTTTTCAAACTCTCCCTTTCTGAGAGCAAAACTGTACTTATCTCCCTGCAAAATTCACATGCTCTCCCAGGCAAGCTGTATGCTGCAACTTTGTTGCTCTTTTTGCAAAAAGCACTCTGCAAAAGTCCTGCAAATATTCTGTTTTAAAATGTTTGTGTGCAACCTGCTCTAATAATCCTTCCCAAAACACCTCTAAATACTCTGTCACAGCACGCAATAACAAACATGATACCAGAAATGGGATTGAGAGCGTCCCAAGCCTGACACTTTCCAATCAGTAGCAGTGAGTAACCAGACTGTTTTCAATAGTCACCATAATGGTGGATGGATTTAGATGGCATGACCCACTCGTGTTTAAAGGAAATGTAGTGGAGAACTGGCATATTTTTGAGCAAGAGTGTGACATTTTTATTGCTGCAGCGAACAGCAATATGCCTGCCTGCACTAGAGAGAGAGTACATTTTGTTAAATTTGGTGGGCCTGGAAGCCATTAAATGGATGAGGTTGTTAATGTACACAGTCGAAGTGCGCAAAGGGAAACTTGTTATGAGCCTGGCTGAGTTGAGAGAGGACCCCAAATGTTTAAAATGAAAATTCAGGAAAATGTGCAATCCACAGAGAAACATGAAGATGGAAAGGCACAAGTTTAATATTAGAGACCAAAAGCCTGGCGAGTCAATCCACTCATAGGTCAGTGATTTGAAAATCAGAGCAAAGACCTGTAACTTTGGAATGCTCTGCAAGAAATTAATTGAATATAGGATGGTTTGTAGTATTTGTGATGATAGTATGTGGAAGGTGCTCCAGCATGTTAGTGAGCTAACGCTAGCAAAGGCTATCTCTACCTGTATGGGGTACGAAACAGCAAAAAGCTGGCCTCTCCACAACATCAGGCCACAAGCATTGATGCGATACAGGCAGGAACGGCAAACAGACAGTGGCTGGAGATGAGGAGGAAGAGCCAGCCAGGCCACACCACACTATTGTCCAGGGCAGGGTGCAGCAATTATGGAGGCGATCACATGCTGAGGAGAGAAATGTGCCCAGTGTTCGGCCAGCAGTGCAGAACCTGTGGAAAGTGGAACCATTTCAGCAGATGCTGCTGATTCAGGGAGCAAACCAAAACACAGACCAGATCCAGAAGGACAATTGACAAGTTGGAGCCGGAACAGGGGAGAGTCAACCCTGATGATGAGTACTATGTTGATGGGCTGACCCTGCAGATTGCAGGCAACCCAGCGGAAACAATGAGGCATTCGTATCCTTGAAAGTCAACAGCAAGGTGGCAGAGGTGAAGGTTGACACAGGAGCAAAATACAACATCATATCACGAAAGACATTCAAACAGCTGAAAGAGCAGAACAGGTTAAATCATGCGTTAGGTTAATGAGTCTGGTGGTGTGCAGAGACAGCAGAATCCAAACCAACGGCACGGTGCAGCTATGGTGCTATGTACAGGGATGGTTACATATATTAACATCTTCATGGTACACGAGGATGTCACGCCTCTGCTAGGCCTGAGCGCATGCATACACATGGCACTCGTTTCGTTCAGCAGAGAGGTACACCAGATAATCCCCTCCAAAGAAGATCTATCACAAAGTATCTTTTCCAAATATGGCGAGCTTTTCACAGATGAGCTGGGGAGGCAGCCAGTGACATACTCCACGCGGCTCGACCCGGATTTGACCTGTGGTTGTCCAGTGCGATGAAAGACAAGGTCAAGACCGAGCTGGACAAATGCAGGACTTTGGAGTAATCACTCCAGTTTTGGAGCCGACTGAATGGGTGTCCTCTATAGTGGCCACCAAGAAGAAAGATGGACAGGAGATCTGGATCTGCATAAGCCCGTGAGCCCTCAGCGCAGCCTTGAAGAGACCGCATCACCTCAGATACACTGTAAGAAGTTGCCACACAGATGGCCGGCACATCAGTATTCTCAGTCCTAGATGCGTAAACCTGTTCTGGCAAGTCTCACTCGACTATAACTTGTCACTATTGACCATGTTCAGCACTGCATTTGGTCAGTACAGGTTCCTGTGGATGCCATTTGGCACAAATTTTCACTGGGTACCCCTATGCCATCATCGTTGATGATATACTAGTAGGGGCCAAGACTCAAGGGGAACATGGTGCCAACTTAAAGAAGGTGCTCGACCAAGCACGGAAGGTAAACGAGGCTCAACCCCTGGAAGTGCAGGTTCTGCCTAAGCCAAATCAGTTACGTAGACCAAGTGTTCTCCAGCAAAGGTATGAAGGTGAACCCCTTCAAAATGAGGGCCATTAGTGAAATGCCAGTGCCAAAGGATGTGGCAGCCCTGCAAAGATTCCTTGGCATGGTAAACTACCTGCGCAAATTTATCCCCAACTCGAGCGAGCTGACAGCCACACTGAGGCAGCTGACGCACAGAAATGTAGAGTGGACCTGGCACGAGCAGCAGCAGAAGGCTTTTGATGCTTTAAAGAGACACCTGTCATGCCCACCAGTCCTCTCCTACTACGACATACAAAGACCGGTGATGCTGACCTGTGATGCCTCGCAGTATGGCTTAGGTGCAGCATGCCTGCAAGATGGAAAACTGATGGCATACACTTCAAGGTCACTCACTGACCCGGAAACCAGGTACACGCAAATTGGAAAATAACTATTAGCAGTCGTGTTTGCCTGCTCTGAGTTCAATGACTATGTCTACGGTTGGCTGATTACCATAGAAACTGACCACCTACCCCTGGTGACAATACTGAAAAAACCAATACATGCAGAGCCAGTGAGACTCTACAGCAAATGATGCTCAAACTCCAGAAATACAATATCACTCTGTGCACATGCAGAAAGGAAATGCACTTAGTTGATGTGCTATCGTGTGCCCCCAGAAAATGCACAGTCCAGCAGGTCGAAGAAGAAGACAGTTTTGATGATATGATGGTCACCCACATATCCTTGGCCTGGCTAGAGGAACTAAGAAAACACAGGGCGGAAGACAGTACTTTAAACACCCAAGGCCGGCTGGCCGAACAAGTAGCATAGTCTGCCACCAGCAGTACAACCTTACTTTCACTTCCATGATGAGCTACTCATTGATGAAGGGGTTGTGATGAAGGCCCAAAGATCGTGGTAATCTTGAGCTCACTGCAGATCCTACACAGAGGACACCCAGGCGCAGAGGTGACAAAACACAGGGCGAGGGACATTGTTTTCTGGCGAGCCATGAGAGAAAACATAGAGCAAGGGGTACAGGCCTGCTCGGTGTGCAACAGCACTAAGTCACAGCAACAGAAAGAGCCACTGCAGCTCCACCCCGAAACCAGACCTACCCTGGTCGACCATGGCCACAAACATTTTCGAATGGCAGAAGCAGCAATACTTGGTACTAATTGATGTACTCAGGATGGTTCGAGATAGACCTGCTGTATGACGCAACCTCCTCTGCAGTCATAACCAAGCTGAAATGACACTTCTCAGTGCATGGGGCGCCTCACACTCTGCTATCAGATAATGGCAGGCAGTTCACCAGCGAGAGATTCAGAGTCTTTGCAGCAGTGTGACACTTCACCCACGTCACCAGCAGCCCAGAGAATCTACAGTCAAACAGGTTGGCAGAGAGAGCTGTAAGAAGCACAAAAACAGATCATGGAAAGTTTCACAGGGAAAAGACAAACATGCTCCTCAATCTACTCAACCTAAGGAATGTGTTACAAGCCTAGTGGACCCCAAAACCCAGCAGCAATAGATATTCACCAAGACAAAAAACAGGATCAAACTTTATCTTATTATAATTAACTTATTTAAGTTAAAGCACACATGTATGTAATGTGTGAGTAAGTTTAGAAAAGTTCTTTAATTTCAATTTCACTTCTCATTCCTCCAAGTTCATTGGTTGCAGGCAATTATACTGTGCTCAGAATTTAACATTTATGAAGTTCACCAGGCTTTGGTGCTTGAAAGGTAAATGGTTACCGCTCAGGAAGGATCTTGTCGGTTTTCAAAGAGAGATTTGTTGTTCGCTGGTCACAAACTGATTCCTCTTATCAGCCACATCAGTGTCTTGCTGAAGAAACTTGCCTCATCAGGATTTTCCAGATGATAACCTCTTTCAGGTCACCACAGAGTTCCATTTTTGTTTCTCTTATTTCAAGTGAAACATTGGATAGCCAGTCCTCTCCTTTTGTATGGACCACAAGGGTTTTGACCGGGCTGAACTAAGCACTCACAACCCATCTTCAAAATGTTTTTTTCCACAATCTTGCCAACTTGTCATGTTCCAGTCCTAGCTACTGCTGCTGAACTGTAGAACTGAATTCTCTCTCTCTCTCTCTCTCTCTCTCTCTCTCTCTCTCTCTCTCTCTCTCTCTCTCTCTCTCTCTCTCTCTCTCTCTCTCTCTTTCTCTCTCTCTCCCCACCCCACTCCCAGAGAAAAGCCCTGTTTGACTCCCTCTGCTTGCAAAACCACATGACCCTCTCAGAACAGCAAACTGCACTCAGAAGGCCTGCGGCTCCAGACGTAATACTCCAAATTCCCCCCACCCCAGTCTTTTGAGCTGGCTCGACGAAGATTCAGCCATGTGCACATTAACATTGTGGGTCCCCTACTAGTATCAAGAGGAGCACGATACTTCTTGATGATGATGGACCACCTGACTAGGTGACCAGAAGAAGTTCCGCTGGCAGAAACTTCCACAGAAGCATGCACCAGAGCCCTACTGAATACTTGGGTTACATGATTTGGGGTTCCAGAGCTTCTGACCTCAGTTCACCTCAGACCTTTGGGCAGCCTTAGCCAACACCCTGGGAACACAACTCCACCATACTATGGCGTACCACCCTCAGGCCTCCTGCGTGTTCATACCACTCCCAAAGAGGATTTTGACATTTCAGCAGCAGGGATGGTTTACTGCTCACCCCTGGTCATCCCTGGAGAATTCTGGGCCAAAAATACGGACGAACAGCCAGCAGTGGCCCTGATTTGCCTAAGAGAACAAATAGGCACACTGGCCCCAGCACTTCCCAAAGCACACAGCCAGCCCAAAACCTTTGTCCCTGTGGAAAATATGGACGAACAGCCAGCAGTGGCCCTGATTTGCCTATGAGAACAACTAGGCACACTGGCCCCAGCACTTCCCAAAGCACACGGCCAGCCCAAAATCTTTGTCCCTGTGGTGATATGTAATTATACCATTAGGTCACCAGGGGTCATCCCGGTGCCTTTGTATATAAAGCAGTCCAGAGCTACGGTCCAGACTTCCAGGTTTGTCTTGCATAGAGAGAAGACCTCTTAGTGTACATATTAGTTTATTAAAGTCCCTAAAGACTTAAAGGACTGCAGACACATCATTGTGAGACAAAGGGCTCACTAAACACCGCTTCAATGGCCTTATGAAGGACGCTACTGGGTTCTCAAGCACAACGGGACCACCTGTGTGGTAGGCAGGGAGGAGACATTCACGATCGACTGTCTCAAACCAGCACATTCGGACTCTAGACAACCAGTCACTCATATGGCCTCACATTGCAGAGGTAGGCCTCCCAAGGATTGAGCTTACACACAGATTGCCGTTTCTGGGGGCAGAGGGGGGGTCATGTAGTGACCCGTGGACTACTTCACAGCCCAACTCAAGTAGCGACATCAGAACATGATGATCGAGCAGGCAGTATGGGCCTAGACAGACAGCCTTTTTCCATAGGCCACAATGGCGATGGAGGAAACAGACCAATCAGCAATCAACGGATCATAAAGCCACCAGTCAGCGATCGGCGGAACGTATGCCATGCCCGCTGATGATGTAGCAGCAAGGCTCAGCTGGCCTATAAAAGGCAGAGTGGATGATCCTATAAATCAGCATTGTTTGTACTCTTGAGTGTGTGTGTCTTCTCTCGAGCTCTAACCCAGAGCTCTAACCGCAGCCACACACTACAGTCCCTTAATATCTGTTTTAATCCTTCTGGCAAACATCTCCTCTATCAGCTCTTTTCCATTTCAGAATCCATGAGAAGAGAGGCATTCTCTTGCAGAGTGGATTTGTCTAATTATAAAGAGAACTGAGAATTTCTTGGATTGAAATGAAATGACAATGGCCCTTGCCATCTCACAAATTCTTCTAGAAACAGTGGAATTACTTAAAAGAATTGCCTGAATAGTTTCTTCCACATTTAAGTTCATGGCATCAGATATTATTATGAACACTGAAGGCAAAAGAAGTGACTTAGCGATGTTATGAGCATTTCCACTTTTAGGAGTCAATTCACTTATCTTGTATGATGTAAGAAGACACTTTTCTAATTTATGGATCATTTTAGTAATCATCTGTTTGAGGTTTGCCTTCTCAAATTTATTTTGAAGGGTTTGGAAGTAATTGAAAGATTTATCTTTCTTCTCTTTATGCATAGTCTCTCAATTTTGTTTCAGCTTGCTTGGTCTCATGCTTTCGTTTGAAAATGTTTTAAAACAAATCAAACACATGGCCAGAGAAGGGTTTTGCGGAGATGTAATTAAGCCTTACGATAAGTATTCCATTGAATATTGCTGACTCTTTTTTGCCGAGTAACTCATAGGTAAAATAAATTCGGAAAGTAATAAAATTTAACTGTCACAAAATGAAAGCACTTCATACAAGGGTTAGCTCAAAATTTGGCTTAAATTTTATGGAAAATAATGAACAATACATACCTTCTTCAATAAAAGCTATCAGAAGGAGACATACATTCACTACCTGTCACGAAAACTCAATGCAGAATGAGGGCAAAACTTCGGCCTGCACACTTATTTTCTGGAATTGGAGACAATAGAACATAAGAGGAAAGCTACACAGAAGACAATTCATAGCCAAAGCTAGTTCCATGCCAGTCAAGGAACATTATGAAAACATTGTTAATTTTACACATTTATCTTAGTCATTCTAGGCTATCTCCAATCTTGAAAAGAAATCCCATGTTGCTTGGTAAGTATATAGCAAAACCTGGTGGCAAAGTCCTTTCTTTCCCCCAAAAATGTTTAATCCCTTCAGTTTCCATTCCCCCCCACCCCATACACGTTGGGAATTTATTAAGGATTTCAGTCCGTAGCCCCCTTAAATGTGCTGTGGCCCCCAGAGAAGGCTGTTGCCCCCCCCCCCCCATTGAGGATGGCTGGTTTAGACCATCCCAGCTGTAGTACTGAATGCCTGTACCTAGAATTAGTGCAATTTTGCAACTTTGGAACCTGCCAAATGATGTGGAAAATTCCCCAGGTGTGTTCTGTTCTGTCTATTAGTTATCATTAACAAAGTGATGGACGATGTCATCAGCGGTGCTATCTGGACCCAACAACTGAATTCCCGACATTACATGTCAGTGATTGCTCTTGAAATCAAAGTAGCATTTGACCAAGTGTAGGGTCGAGGAACCCACATGAAACTGAAGGGAAATCAATGGGCATCAAAAGGAATACACTCCAAGGTTGTAGCCACACCTTGCATGAAGAAAGATGATTGTGGGTGTTGGAAGTCAATTAGTCCAATCACTATTAGTTTCTCAGGATAGTGTCCTAAGTTCATTTAAGATGCATTTTCAATTACTTTTTTTACCTTCATTGTGGGGATATTTACTGATCATTGCGCTATGTCTAATTCCATTTCTTAATTCCTCAAAAAAAAAAGAAAGTCTGTCTACCTAATATTCAAAGGCAATAGATCATGATTCCTTTTATTATCATGCAATTACATGAAATTTGCTTCAGCCTGCTGTATGGCAGACAGATTCACCATTGGATCTAAATTCTGGGCTTCCTAACTGAAAGACTGTAATCTGTCTGGGTTGGTAGCAGATCGTTGAGTACTGTCACGCTGAGCACTGGCACTCCTCAGGGCTGTGTGCTTAGCCCACTCCTGTCATTCCTGCTGCCCCACGACTGCACTGCCAGATCCAGCTCCAACAGTGTCATCAAGTTTGCAGATGACACGACAGTCGTTGGCCTCGTCAGCAACAATGCTGAACCACCCTACAGAGAAAAGGTAGAAAATCTTGTGCTATGGTGCGGGATCTGAATGTGGATAAGATGAAGGAGATGATCATGGACTTCAGGAGGACAATGGACGGCCACCTCCACTATACATCAATAACTATATAGTGGAGAGAGTAAAGAGCACAAAGTTCCTTGTCCACTTAAGAAGTAACATATCCTGGAGACACAATACGCAACAGTGACTGCATTTCCTGAAAAGACTGAGGCAGGCAAGGCCACAAACCTGTTGACTTTCTGCAAGAGGTCTATTGAGAGTATCTTGGTTGGCGGCATCGCAGTGTGGTATGGTCGCTGTAGAGCATTGGATTGGAGATTGCATTTTGGGAAGTTCAGCCAAATCAAGATATACACAGTAAATGGCAGGTACCTGGAGAGGTTTATGGAACAGTAAGAACTTGAGGTAAAGTATATACAGTACTCATCTGAAATGAGCAGTACCAGTGTGCTGCGCTGTGGTTCAGCAAGCAAACACAACACTCAGCAAAGACTGTTCAACAGACTTTAATCCATTAAAGTGTGCTCAGCCCACTCCTGTCATTCCTACTGCCCCAAGACTGCACTGCCAGATCCAGCTCCAACAGTGTCATCAAGTTTGCAGATGACACGACAGTCGTTGGCCTCATCAGCAACAATGCTGAGCCATTAAAGTCTTTAATCCATTAAAGTCTGTATACCAGTTTCTGTCCTGAGGGCTCCACAGTGACTGGCCCAGGAGGGGCCAGCTCAGGTTTATATTCAGGTCGATTGATTGATAGCTGGCCAGGTGGAGTCAGCCCCTTAACTGGTCTTCCTGCAGGTACAGAGGTTTCCCCCTGCAGTAGGCTGGTGGTCGTATCACCACAGCAGGTAGACATTGTGGTGAAGGAGGAGTATGGTACACTTGCCATCAGCTGTGGCAATGAGTGTAGGAGCTGGGATAAATCATGTTACAGTTGTAAAAAATGGATTAGGCCACACATCTGGTGCAGGTCCAATTGCCACATAATAAGAAGGATGTGATTAAACTGGAGAAGGTGAAAAAAAGCTTTGCAGTAATATTGTTTGGATTGGCAGCTTGAGTGATAAAGAGTGATTGGGTAGACTGGGACTGTTTTCCCCGGAGCAAAGAAATTATGAAGGTCATGGCTGGAATAAATTTATGTTTAGATTGCTGATCCAATCCTGAAAATACCATTAATTCTTGATTCATTGACAAGAGGAAACATTCTTACAGTCTCTACTCCATCAATCACTCTTAGAATCTTGTATATTTCAATTATATGAAGTAATGTTGCAGCTATATAAGTCCTTGATTAAACTCTTCTTGTAATATTCTGTTCAGTTATGGTCACCTCAAAGATGGTGATGTAATAGAGAGAGTGCAGAGGAGATTTACAAGGTTGTCTGATTGGAAACCATGCTTTTGAGGATAGATTGGGTCAACTTGATCATTTCTCTTTGGATTGAGGGTGGATGAGGGGAAACCTGATAAAGGTGCACAAAATGATGAGAGTCATTGACCGTGTAGGTGGCCAAAGGCTTTTTCCTAAAGCTGAAATAACTAACCTGGGGGGGCGGGCACTTGGGAGTGAGTACACGGGGGAATGTAAGTTTTTCCTGTGGTGGGTGCATGGAATGGACTACTGTGGTGGATGCAGATACAATAAGACAATAAGATATTTTAAAAGATTACTAGGTATGTATATAGAACTGAAAAAATATTGGAGGGTTATGAAGCAGGGAAATTCTAGGCAGTCGTTAGTGTAGGTTATCAGGTTGGCACAATACTGTGGGCGGAAGGACCTGTATTGTGCTGTAGATTTCTGTGTTCAATATCTTAATTTAACCCGTTATTCTTCAAAATTCCAATGATTAAGAGGAAATCTTACATCATGGGAAGACATACTGAACATACACAGCACAAATTTTAATGCCAATATATTCTTCTTTCGCTGTGCAGACAAGCACTGCATAAACAAGTTTGGCAATAAAAACACAAGGCTAGAAATCCTCCTTCTCAAGGACAGTTATGCATATGCACTAAAATGTGACTACGTCAGGGAATTGAAATGACACAATTGAATAAATAAAATATAGGTAAAAGGATAAGCATGATATTGGGAGGATTTTTTACTGATGGGATCCATTAAACATGAAAGCAGAATTCATATTTCAAAGTGATGAAATATAACACTATTAAGTATTTTTGTTGAATATTTGGAGAAGTAAAGAGTCAGGAGGATAATTTACAAAGTAATTTAGTCATTTCTAATGATAAATAGAGGAATATATTAAAAATATTAATGGAACTATAAATGAATAACATCAGAGCTATCACACAATAATGCAGAAAGCAGGGAAAAGAATTAAAAGCTTTCATATCTTATCAGCTGAAACTTTTTTTTAAGATTTAATTTAATTCATCCTTCTAGATAGGGAGTGAGTTGTCATATCTTCTGTGAACTAAAGCATCTTTCACCTCTCTGCCATTTTATTCAAATGATTTCCTTGTGTTCAATTGAAAGCAGAATATGTAATCGAGAGGACCATGGCCCCAGTCTAGAAATCAACATCCAAATTTGCTGACCAATTAAAACTTTGAATTCATCTGGTTTGTGCTCAACACGTACACATGAAATATTATTTTTGAATGTTAAAACAACATTTTTAATCTTGCACTGACCTTCAAACCTAGGTTCACAGGAAGTTTGATCATTTATTTCTTGCATACCACTCGGAAGTACTGAATTTTCTGGCTGACATATGCATCTTCCTGGAGATTGCTTGGTGCACATTAGAAGTTGCTGGCTGCATTTCTGCCCAGCTGAAGAATAACAAAGGATTATGGTCTAGTTCCCTTGACAGATATTCCGACCTTCATCTCTGCTTGGGCTGACAAACAAATTTATTAGTTCACCAAGATACCTAGTTTGTCAGTCACATGGGATGTTTGAATTAAACGACTTAACCCCTTTCTGGAAATCATTATTGATCGATTCCAACCACATTGATCAACCTGAGATGTTAGGAAATCCACATTTGTGCTCTCAGGACACGACTGCATTAAACACACAATGGTATATTTAACTATCATTTCATTTTGAACATTTACATATTTTAATAACTTTCTTGCCTTTTTCCTTTATCCTCTATCAATCTCAGCTCCAACTGTACTTAATAACTGAGCATTGCAGATTCGCATTTTCGATCATGACCTTATACTGATTCTACTCGATCGATTTCCTGGAGACTAGATACTAGATTTCAATTTCATCTGAATTTCACCTCCCTTTCTTCAAAACTCCAATGTTTAAGGGGAATGATGGCAAGACCAGTTTATCCTAGGGACCAATATACTGAATCTTCACTACACCAGGACAGCCATCTCTTCCTCAATGTCAGAATGACCAAGGAGCTGATTATAGACTTTGGAAAGAGGGTATAGCCTCCTTCCCAATCTACATTAATAGTGCTGTGGTGAAGATAGCAGGCTGCTTTTCCCTTGAGGTAAACATTTCTAGTGACCTGCCCTTGTCCATCCATGTCAATGCAATACCCAAGAAAAAGCACCAGTACTTCCTCAGAAGACTGTAAATTTGGAATGTCACTTGCACCTTTTAACTTCTAGAGGCACACAATTGAAAGCACCCTATCAATGTATCACAGAATGGTAAGGGAACGGATCTGCCCAAGACCTCAAGAAACTTCAGATGGCTGTGATGTGGCTATTACACATACCCCTGATCTTCATCGTCTCCATCTGTAACTCCACTGCCTGGGAAAAGAAGCCACCACATTTTTAAAAATCTCATTCCACCCCAGCCACACACTTTTCACCACCCCCCATTCCCACCCCCACCCAGTTCCTCTCCCCCCCAAATCAGGAAGAAGATTTACATGTGAAACCATGTATTACCAGATTGAAGGACTGTTTCTTTTCTGCCATTTATCAGACTACTGAATGAACCCCAAAATAATACAATCATGTTTCCTTTTCCCTGTATGATCTGATCTTTCTCTGTAATTCTGCACTTATATACTGTGCCTTTCTTGTATTGTGTATGAGACATCTCTTGGTCTCACAAAGCAATTTCCATCTCTGCACTTTGGTACATGTGACAATAAACATAAAATTGAACTTGAACTGCACTAATTCTAAGGCAGGTATATCCTTATTTAGCTATAGGCACCTACAGGATGGTGATAGCAGTGAACTAGCAAGCGGCTCAACGGTTTAAGGACCCACACAGGCTGTGGGCTGCTGGCAACCAGGTTATGGGGACCAGATATCGGAACTGCTTTGAGAGGGTGCTGAGGCCACATATCAGAGGTTTGGATCTGGAGCTCCAGCTGCCAACAGACAGAACAGGAGTCTGGGTGCCTGGGTGAATGCTGGAGGCAAATTCACGGAGACTCAAATGTGTCTAAAGGACTTTTGCTTCTTTCTCTTCCCTTACTGTAAGGGATGCCAGACAATACTAGTGGCAAAGGGAATTTCAAGAAATATTACATACTCTATTTTGTTACATGACAATGTAATAAATCATTGGGGGGCAGGTGAGATCTGGGCCTGATGTCTCACTCTCCTAGGGAGAGTGCACACGTCATACATCCCTTCTCTCTTCTCAGTGTAGTGATCGGCATGTGACCACTGTCTGGCTTGCCAGGCAGGGGGTCACTGCAGATGGACTCTCCTACATTACTGCATCCATAGCAACACCCCATGGTGACTCCCCCCCCCCCCCATTTTCACTGAGTTTGCTACACCATGGTACAACCAAATGTCCAGCGGTATAACTGAATGGGTAGGCTGGACTCGAAGGAAAACTCCGATTTCAAACCCAGGCAGATGGGGCTCATTAGCCTCGTCAGGCCATCCATCTAGGAGAAGGACAGTCCGATGTAACACCTATGACCTGAGGACCTAGCTTCCTATGCTGTGGCAAATAAACCCTGGGTGTAAAGAGTACTGCACACATTGTACTCAACCTAAAAAAATCCATTGTGCAGGCTCGAAGGACGTGTCTATGTGTATGATCCTTCCTAAATCTTCGTTCGCAAAGCTAAGCCAAGATGACATGACAATAATAGAACCTTGAATACTGCATAAATTGCTTTAAATGAAGTATACAACTTTAGCAATATAAGCAAAAGCCTAGAAATATTTAGTTTAACTTTCCTTCTCAAGGACAATTATGGATGGGCAATAAAATATGACTTCGTCAGGGAAATGAAACTCTGTGATTGAGTATCATGGCCTTGAGTGAAGTGCCAGAAAACTGGAGGCTGGATAATGTGTTTTTATTTAAAAAGGGCAGCAAGGAAGCCCATGTCAGCGAGCTACAGTCTGGTGAGCTTGATGGCAATGGTAAGAACATTGCAGGAGAGGATTCTGAGGGACCAGATCTATCGTCATTTGGATTGGCAAGGACTGCTTGGATGTAGCATGACTTCATGTGTGGAAGTTCTTGTCACATGAATCTCAGAGGTTTTTTGAAGAGGTGATGAAGACGATTGATAAGGGCAGGGTAGTTGGCTTTGTCTAAGGGATTTCGTTAAAGGCTTTGGCAAGGTCCCACATGGCAGTTACTTTGAGAAGATTAGATATTAGATTCAAAATTGCTTTAGTGGAAAGGGTCAGTGATCTTTTTCTGATTGGAGGCCAATGATGCTCAAACTACTAATGTACGCTGCACTAATGTTAACGCAAGTATATCCTTCTTTAGTTAAGGAGGCTAATACTGCATAAAGTACATCAAATGAGGCCTTGCCAACTATTATATAATTTCAGTAATAATTAAAAAAGGCTGGAAGTACTTAGTCGATCAAGCAGCATCTGTGGAAAGAGAAACAGAGGTAAAGTTTCAGGTTGATGACCTCTCATCAGGACCATCTCAGTAAACATCTCTTACTTTGGTTTTTATCCTGTGGATTAACATGCCATTTACCTTTCTAATTCCTTATTGCCTTTGTATGTTTACTGGCTGTATACCTCCACGTCTATTGCATGGTGGAACACTGCATTGTACTGGTTGGCCCGCCCCTGATACTGGTACTCCTCCCCCTCAGGATTCCTAATAAAGGTGGTATCGCCCAATCCCCTCCCTCAGTACTGCCTTGGAATCGGGCCAACAGTATGCAAGATATCCCTGTGAGTTTATAGTGATTCAAGCCTTTTAATCTCGACTTCTGCTCTGTCGGGTCTAATTGATAGTGTTACATACTGTTACATTCTTTTACTCCTGTCAAAGTGCACAATCTAATATTTGCAAGATTATAAATTCAGGATCACAGAACATTTGTGACATAGAAAGAACCATTTGGCCTATTGTATCTTTGCTCATTAAAAAAGAGCCTTTGAGCTGATTCCCACCCCAGAACTAGGCCAGTAGCACGCTGCTGGTCATGTCTTTTCAAGCAAGTACTCTCAAAAGTGGTGAGGGGTTTTGCTTCAACTGCCCTTGCAGGCAGTGAGTTCCAGATGCTTACAGCTCTCTTGGTTTAAAAAAAAGTTTCCTCATCTTTCTTTTCCTCTTGCAATTATTTAAAATCTGCACCTCATTGTTTTCAATCCCACTGTTGGGGGAAATAGGTTATTATTATTATTATTTGACTTATCCGTGGCTCCTATAATTTTATACAGCTGAACTCAGGCTCTGCTTTGCCACCTTTGCTTTTCCACCCATTTAACCTGACCTTCCTCACAGCTAAAACTATTCAGTCACAGCAACATCTTGTCTGACAGCTCTGTACAGATTTGACCTACTTGTGGAATGGAGCCAGCAGCTTTTCTTTGATATAGAAGACCCACAGGGGTCTGTGCCCAAATTTTGGCACCCATATTCAGTTGCCCAGACTATGTGGTTTGTGGGCACAAGATCTGGCAGAAAACCTACCCTGCTCCAGTAGCCTAGGATAGGATAGGGGATCTCCAAAACAGATCTCAGTGGGGCTTGGTGGCTGATGGACTCAGATCACGATGCTGATGGTCAATTTCTGGGAACCAGGTATCGGGACCAGAATTCGTGAGGGTGCCGATGTCGAGCAGTGCTCCTGACATAGCACTAAGCTTAATTGCATTGGGTGTTTGGAACCAGGACCAAGGAGGGATGACCTCTTGGATTTACCACTGGAACAAACTGGAGACTGTGTGGCTATGGGAGTTACTGGAGCACAAGAGACCTGGCATTTGAGGAGGTGGCGGGCTCCACGGACACTTAATGTCCCTGAAGGGACACTCTTTTGCTTTTTCTTATCTTGATCATGGCACTGGACTGGTGGTGCTTCAGTTTGGCTCTAAAGGACACAAAAAGGAAAACAAATTTTGTGTGTTTTGTTTACATGTCAGGAAAGAAATTTTGAACCTTGAACTTGCTTCTCTTCTGCAAGCTGTTCAATGTAGTACATTTTTCTTTGACTTGCCATTCTGGAGGACCTTTCCTGGACCCAGCCTACTAATGTCATCATGAGATAAGCACGTCAGTGCCTCTACTTCCTCAGCAGCTTGTGGAAGTTTGATATGATTTCAGAAACCTTGGGAAACCTCAACAAATGTGTAGTGGAAGGTGTGCTGACTGGCTGCATCACAGCCTGGTATAGGGGCATCATTACCTCTGGGAGGAAAGCCCTTCAAAAGGTAATGGATATTGCCTGTATATCACAGGCAAAACTCTCCCAACCATTGAGAACATCTACAGGGAACACTGCCTTAGGAGGGCAGCAGCAATCATCAAGGATCCACACCACGCAGCACACACTCTGTTCTCACTGCTGTCATCAGGAAAGAGGCATAGGTGCCACAAGACTCACACCACCAGGTTCAGGAACAGCTACTACCCCTCCACCATCAGACTCCTCAACGACAAAGTCAATCTGGGACTCATTTGAGAACTCTTAGCACATTAATTATTACCAATTTTTTTTTTGTGTTTGCATGGTCAGTTCATTTACATTTTTGTTTGTTTACATTTCTCTCTTGTATACGTATCTTTCTCTTGAGTACAGCTTACACTATCGATAAGTAGAAATTCTGCCTGGCCTGCAAGAAAAAGAATCTCAGGGCTGTATGTGTACTCTAACAATACATTTGAACTTGAACTTGAGCACTCTATGCAGGAGCCAACCACCTCTCAAACTATCCACCCACCCTCCCCTTCACCCACCACCTTCTCCACCTGCAGGAAGAGTTGCTCCCAGTTGGCATTTCATAACCAATAGAAATGAAGTGGAAATATATCATCCTTGATTCTAAGTGGCTGTAGTATTCAGTTCTAGCCTAACATTCCTGTACAGATATTCTATGCCTTTTCTATATGCCCTTTTAACCATCTTAATTGTCCTATCCTGATACTAAAAATCCTTTTGTTTATTCCTCTCATATCCTCCAATGTATTATTTATCTCCTTGCATTCTTTTTTCAACTTCCCAAATATATTCATCTTGTTTCTCTGGAATGAATTCCATTTTTCATTTTTTGTCTAATTGGCTGGATTATATATTTCTTTTCACAGTCTACTCATCAATGAGCTAAAACCATATTTTTGCATTGTTAAATCATTAATGTATATTACTAACCTGCAATAGGCTGAGTACTGGAGTTTCATGGAATCCAATTGCTACAGTGCTTCATTCCCCCCAAAAATTATTGTTCTTGTGACATGACCTCTTCAGAACAGACCCAGACAGTGCCAATAATTGATTTTAATAATTTGCTGAATTTGTAACTAACTAGTCTGTATTTTATCCTTTTCTTTCTTGTTACAACTTGAACAGTAACCACCCCCCCCCCCCCCACCCCCATTAGCAGCATTCTAAGACCATAGACTATTGATGAACAAAAGTTGCAAATTTCTCCTTTCTTTCTTCTAATATCCTTGGACATATTTTATCCATGCTGAGTGATTTATCCACTTTCAAATAAGTTAAAATCTTTAATATATCTACGTTTACTCTGTATAATCTATCTTTTTATATTCTTCCTCCTGAACCATATATATAATAATGGCATCATCTCTCTCTTCTAAGAAGAAAGCTACAAAGTATCCATTAAGAGCTTAAGTGTCTCTACTTCAACATATAGATTTCATGTTTGGATCTTTTTAATCATCATCCTACTCTTTCCAATTATCTTCCAGTTTTGATTTTGCTTTTATTTTACGTAGCAGGATCTTCTCATCCCTTTTAGTTTCCTGAATCTTTCTAATTCAACACCTAAACTTTCTAAGGTCCTCTAAATGTATGTGCCATTTTCAGCTTTAAGCTTCCCTATTTTGTTTTAATGTACCCTTATCATGCAGGGAGACCTCGACTTGTAATTGCCACACTTCTCCCCATGATACATTGAAATGTCGTCGACCCGAAGCAATCATTTTATTTCTCAGGTGCTACCTTTCTTATATATGTCAATGTTTTTTTCCCCTTTCTGGAAACATATCAGCCTCAACCATTTTATGAGGACCTCCCATTATTTAACACTGATTTATTTTCAAGAAGCTCTTACTTTTCCACTTTTCTATATCATTTCTCCTTCAAGGAAAAAAAAATCTACTTTCTTTTCAGGAATTCCTCTTTTCCTTGCTCCATTTCTAAATCAGTTTTTTTTTCATCTGATGCTCCCTCCACCTGCCCAGCTTTATCCCTAAAAAGAAGGCCCCTTCTCAGCCTTATTGAGTCCTGAATAAAATAATCTCAAGATGCAATTATGAATTATTTGCCTCACTAATGATATTCCAATTAATTTCAGGGCAGTTCGTATTTTCTTACTTGTTTCAGTAATATTAACAATTTGTTTGTGGGTCCACATCGTATTTCTAGTATTATGATTGCTAATTTCCACTTGTTACTTTTATACAATTTATCTTTCTTGATGAGCCTTTTCTCACAACTGTGATAGCTGTTTTACCAATGCTATCACACTCAACTTACCAGTTTTGAAAGCCTGTTATCAGGAATGTTAAACTGCTATTTCTGATCCACTTTAATCAATGATTTAGGAATAGATAAAATATTATTGTTCCATGTTCCTACACAAAAGTGAATCTGCAGACATTGTTTATTTCCATGTGTCTATCTGTGGTTTGAGCTCATCCCCATTATTCTGTAAATTCCTTGCATGTAACTAGATGTACATAACTGTAAAAAATATAATTTTTAAAAAAATTTTGGACTATCTTTTTCCTTCCATTAATGCTGCCTGACTCACAGAGTTCCTGCATCTGAGTTGCTCCAGATATCTTGCGTTTCCGATTAATTTTTTTGCCTATTTTCCAATTTTTTTTTACTCGTTGTCAAAGTTTTATGAATTATTGCCTTCCATTTATAACTCTGCTTTATTTCTTACCTGAATCTATTTTTAGTTTCCCATCTCCTTGCCAAGCTATTTGAAGCCTCCTCCTCCACTCCAATTTGGCCACCTGCCTGCACCCCGCCACCCCCCCCCCACCCCCCACTCACATAGTCATTCTTCAAACTTAATTTTCTTGTTTGTTAGGAGTCCTGTCAACCTTAGTTTGGTCTCAGCCCTTCAAAGTAACACAGTAGGAGATTCTTAATAAGCAAGAAGCCTGCACATGCTGAGGTCTCGTGCTGTACAGGGAGAGACAGGGTGGGAAGAGATGTAGTCAAGGTAACTGTGGGAGTTAGTTGGTTTGTAGATAGTCAGGCTTCCAAAATGGAGGCTAAGAGATGGAGAAAGGGGAAAGAGATGGAACAAGAGAATTTGAGATCAGGGTGGAAGTTGGCAGCAAAGTTGGTCTCAAACATTCTGCAGTGGAACATTATTCCAAATTCTTCCTACATTGTTGGTACCTATGTGAATCACAACTGGATCCTTATCCTCCCACTCTAAATTCTCAGCAGTTTTCAGTAACATTAGCACTGACACCAAAGAATTAATAATCTTCAGGCTCCAGGTCACTGCTGTGGACTGTAACATTTATTCCCCTATCTGATTTGATTTCCACTAGATTCATTTTCACTCACTGAACTTAAATTGTCTCCTGTTGCTTGTATATTGACCATGCTCCCTGCAACCTTTTTTTTACACCCATTAATGCAGCAGGTGAACCTTTTGGACAAGATCAAAGGCAGAGACTACTGCACTCCTGAACTGAACTGTCTTCTTGACAGTAGCATCCCTAACCATCTCCTAAACCAAGTCTTCACTTGTGATTGGCTCTTGCAGCAACATTATTTAAACCATTTTTTCCCTTTTCTGATGCATTACAAGATCATCTCCCATCTGCCAAATTGTTAGATATGGTCAGAATCTTCTGCAGCTCTCCCTATTTGACTTTATAATTTAGCTCCTTCATTCATTGCTTTGTAAAATATGCGGATTCAGCAACTGTGCTCCTCCAAAGGAATCCAGAATAAACCCCTCTATGATTCCGTGACCTTGGAGATGATCATCGACTTCAGGAAAAGGCACAGACTCCACATCCTTGTTCCCATTAATGGCACAGAACTGAAAAAAGTAGATTGCTTCAAATTCTTCGGGATAAATACCTCCAATGATCTGACCTGCGATGAGCTCATCAATGCGACGATATAAAAAGCACACCAATGCCTCTACTTTCTTCGATGACTAAGGAAGTTTAGCATGCCCTTTCTGTCCCCCAATCACTTCTTCACCATCCAGAGCATACTTACTGGATGCATCGCAGCATGGCATTGCAGCTGCTTTGCTCAGGATCAGAAGAAACTACAGAAAGTGGTGATGCAGCTCAGAAAATTTCCCTCTCCTTCGTGAACTCCATCTACTTCTCCCCCACTGCATGGGAAAGGCAGTCAACATACTGAAAGAGCCCTCACACCTTGGACACACTCTCTTTTCCCTCCTCCCTATGGAGAGAAGGTTAAGAGGGTGTAAACACATGCACCAACGTGCTTAAAGATGGATTTTTTTTCTCTGTATCTTTCAGGCTTCTGAATGAACCCCACTAGAGAGCTCTCATGCTGCCCTCGCTTTCTGTTAATTGAATTGCAATCCAATACTCAGCCAGTTGTCCTCTATACATGGCTGTGTGGAACGGTAGATGCAACCTGTTGGTCTGTTTGCAGAAGAACCCTTCTTACTATATGAGGGATTTTGTGATAAATAAGCATTATGGAAAAAACAACATTTTAAATTCATGCCCATGCAACAACAAGCTTATTTGTCAGAGTTTAAAAGGGAACAAATAAATTAGATTGGGAAAACATTCCCTCATTAATTTATGTTGGTTAACACTTTATATTTTTAATTAGAAGCTCCCTGGTCATGAGGAATTTTATAACATTAAGGTACATGCTGACATAATTTTTAACAAAACCTCTCTCAGGGCAGTGTATTTTTTTAACTTTCAATTAATAATAATCTGTGTATTTTGTTACTGTTGCATTTGATTATCCTATTGTCTTCAATTGTAACATTGTAATGCAGAAATGAACTAGAAAAACTCAGCAGGTCAGGCAGCATCCACAGAAAGTGAAATGTAACCAAATTTACGGGCCTGAGCCCTTTGGTCAAGAATATTATTTTTGCTATTCTCCACATTTCCACTAGATGCCTACTTGGGCTTTATTTCTTTCATTGTTCTAAATCTAAATAATAAAATTGCATTGACATTTACACACTAAATGGATTCACAAGATTATGTTGGATTGATTTGTACCATGATTTTCTTAGATAAGACATTACTTGTAATTTATTCTGTTTCCATTTGTTTCTGATTTCTGATACTTTCGAGGATCTCTTAATTTGCTCGTTGAGTTTTTTTTAATCATCCACATATAATTATTGTTAGTTATCCAACAATTTTTTACATGTATGAAAATGTTGAATTGCTCTTGTTTTATGAGATCAATTATATAGTGAGAGTAAAATGTCTTTAAAGCCATTAGCTTATTTTAAAAAAATAGATACAGTAGAAATGAGGTGCAGTGTCTTTACTAAATCAACCATTCCATACTTCGACTCAGGAGGTAAAATTTCATAGGCCTGTGCTCATGTTGCTCTCAAAGCCTTTTTATTCAGCTTTGAATAAATCCTACAAACACTTGGGTGTGCACTTGACATTTTGGCAGCTTAAGAAATATTAGCCTGTAGCGTTCGAGCTACGTGAGCGTGGAGAAGAACGACACAAACACCAAAGCCTTGGAAATTGAGACTGGTTTATTGCTCTGTCCATCGTGCTTACATAGGCCCCAGGCGCTGACGTCAGGGCCCTGCGTCCTCGGAGTGCCGGACTGGGATCGGCCGGTGTTCCTGCCAGGGTTCCACATCTTCCCACAATGCAGAGGTCACCTGGGATGGTGGCCAGTGTCACCTCCAGGTCCACGCAGTCTCTGCATTTGTCAACCATTTTGCAGGTCAGTCCGTGTCTCCATGAATGGGCCGCTGCATGACCACCCCCCCCTCCCCCAGAACTGGCGATGAAGCCATTGTTTGTAGCCTTGGGCGGTCTGCCACTGCGTCGTGATGGAGGAGTGGGGACCAGCTCATTACGGTCCAGATATGCTGGTTTCAGGCAGTCAATGGTAAACATTTCCTCCTTACCACCGATGTTGAGGACAAAAGTGGAACTGTTATCCCTGATGACTCTATAGGGCCCATCGTAGAGCTTGTTGTAAGGGCGACCAGTGTACGCCCCTTCACATGAATGCATACTGACAAATGTTTAAATCCTTGGGGACATTATGTTTGCATTAACCATGCAGTGAGGGTTGCCACAAGACCGGGGACCCCAGTTTTCGCTGCAAGTTCTCGAGGATTGCCGTGGGGTTTTCTGGGCATTTATTGGGAGCCAGGAACTCCCTGGTGATGATTAAAGGTGTTGGGAATAAGCTCTCCCTCTGCTTGGCATCATGACGCCCTTGACATGATGTCACATGATGTGCAACCTCGGAGTTACAAGGTTACACCACTTCATCAAGACTTGGAACCTTCCCTACTCTGTTGAGGATGTCCGGTCCACAACCAGAAGCTGCCAGATCTGCCCTGAATGTAAGCCGCAATTCTACCGGCTTGAGAAGGCACACCTCATCAAGGACACATGCCCTTTTGACCATCTCAGTGTCAATTTCAAAGGCCCCCTACCCTCTACAAATAGGAATGCCTTCTTCCTGATGGTGGTGGATGAGTTCCCTGCCTGGATATGACCTCACCAACGGTCATCAAGGCACTGCGCAGTATCTTCAGTACCCTGAATACATCCACAGCGATCAGGGAACCTCGTTCATGAGAAAGGAACTGTGACAGTACTTCCTGGCTAGAGGCATAGCCACCAGCAGGACCAGTAGCTATAACCCCAGGGTTAATGACCAGGTGGAAAGGGAGAATGCCACTGTCTGGAAGGCAGTGCTCCTAGGTCCAAAAACATGCCGGTGTTCCGCTGGCAGGAAGTTTTGTCTGAGGCGCTTTACGCCATCTGATCGCTCCTGTGCACCGTGACTAACACCACCCTGCATGAACGTTTGTTTGCTTTCCCTAGGAGATCGGCAAATGGTGCTTCCATTTCCTCCTTGGTTGGCAACTCCAGGGCCGGTCCTGCTACAGAGACACGTGAGGGGCCATAAGACGGATCTACTGGTGGAAGCAGTGCACCTCATACATGCCAACATGCAATATGCATTTGTGAGGTATCCCGATGGCCACGAGGACACTGTGCCTATCCGAGACCTGGTGAGGGCCGAGGATCCTGAAACCACCCTGCCTACCACAGCCCATCCCACGGAGCTGATCATGCCTCATGGAAGCGCAATACTGGAGGCCGAGCCACCCAGTTCTCCTCTCCAGGATTCGGTCCTCCGGGAGGCATCAAATTCCCCTTCCTCCCTGGTGACCTCAAGCATTACCCTGACCCAGACTGCTTCCTCCCCTACACCTCCTCCCCCCCGGGGACTGCTTCCCTTTCCAAACAGCAGAGCTCAGACATGCCTGCCCTCCAGCAGTCCCGCAGAAGGAAGAAGTTGCCGATGCGGCTAAACCTCTAGCAAAAATTTTTTTTCTCTCTCTCTTCCATCCATCTTGTTGTGTAAAAGGTGGGGGGGGGTTTCTGTTTAAAAAGAGGGGGTGAATGTATTGGTATGGATTGTGTGTACTAATTGGCTCGGGCTGGCCACCCCCCTGTTGACACTGTTACCTGGACTCCTCCCCTGGGACCCAGGCCATAAAGATTGGGCCACCTTTCCCTTCCCTGCACTTCCCTAGCTTGAATCCAGGCCAGCTCAAGTCTTCTGTGCAATAAAGCCTATCATTCCCCTCAAGTCTTTGTCATTGCAATTATTGGGGAAACTGATAGTCCTCAACAATCAAACATGGTATTGGAACACAGAAATCTAAAAACACAGTTGATTAATCAAAGGAAATACTAACATCAACCATTGACTATGACCCAAACAAAAAAGTTACACGAGCCATGGATGCTTCACCAGTGGGACTAGGAATGGTACTATCCCAAATCACAGAAAAAGTTGAGCAACCAGTAGCGTATTCTTCATGAACATTAACCACAAGCGAATGCAATTCCAACCAACTAGAAAAAGAAGGATTGCCAATAATTTTTGGTGTAAAAAAATTCCACCAATATCTTTGTGGAAAAAAACTCACCCTGATCAGATAACAAGCCTCTTAGTTTAATCCTGGGGCCACACAAAGGTATACAGTATTAGCTGTAGCCAGAATTCAAAGATGAGCCATACTACTAGTGGAGTATAACTATGATATAAAACATAAACCAGGAACATTCAACAGCCATGCAGATGCCTTATCACACATGCCACAGCCCAAGGCAGAACAACGAGAAAAAAATTATTAAATGGACAGCAGAGGCAGTAGCCATCAACCAAGAGCAACTTCAACAACTGCCCATTACAGCCCAGATGATCAGAAAGGAAACCCAAAAAGAGGCAACATTAAGCAAGATCCTATACTTCACCCTTAATCAGTGGCCTAAATCTGAAGTCATCCCAAAAAGATCTAAAACCTTACCACACATGCCACCATGAGCTATCAGTCAAAGAAGGATGTTTACTATGAGGTACCTTTACAATTATTACACCCAAATGGCAAACTATCATGTTATCCTAACTATACCACAACCATCCTGGAATAGTACGAATGAAGGCACTGGCCGGGATGCATGTCTGGTGGCCATCCATAGAGAGAGACATTGAAACAACAGTAAGAGAATGCAAAGTATATCAGTCAATGCAGCCAAAAATGTTGCAAGCCAAAGCTAACCCATGGAAATGGCCATTTAAACCCTGGCATCAGATTCATGTAGACTTTGCTGGACCAATCATGGGTGAGACTTTCCTAATAGCTGTGGGTACACATTCCAAATGGCCAGTAGTTTCATAGCTGAAAAATACCAAAGCAGATCCCACAACTGACTGTCTAAGAGCTATCTTTGTCGCTTACGATTGCCTCATGAATTAATTATGGAAAATGGGCTTCAATTTACATCAGAACATTTTTAAATATTTATACGTGACAACAATATCAGACATATTTTGTCTGCATCCTATCACCCAAGTACTAATGGGGAGACAGAATGTTTTGTACAAACATTTAGAAAAGCAATGAAAACCATGAAACTTCTAAATGCCTCCTGGACACACAAAGTCACAGATCTCCTATTGGGGTACAGAAACACGCCACATTCTACCACAAAATGCACCCCAGCAGAACTAATGTTTGGCCACAAACTGCGGACCAGGCTGTTCACAGATCATCCGGATCTGAGTTTCAGATTGCAAAAAACAGCATCACCACAGACATCATCTAGAACATTGGAAGTGGGCGAGAGAGTTCCAGTAAAAGATTGTAGCCAATATAAATATGGGTGGTAGGAGCAATCTTACAAAAACTCTGTTTAGTGGGGGACCAATTGTGGAAGCGACACATTGACCAATTACGAGCATTGACTGACACTAAAGGACATGAACTGCCTCATGAACTGGAGGAGGTGGAACTGCTGTGGCCTGCCCCAACTACCCCACCTCTCAGAACAGGTGCAGGGGACAGAGATGGTCGTGGAGCCAAGCAGTCCACTGAGGAGTCCAGTAATTGAGACATGCAGCCAGGAGGGCACCGAAGGCGGGTAGTTGCCACCAACTCAACCACTGACCAGACTATCTACAGGTACTGAGCAAGGACCAGCACAGCAAACCACGCCAAGGCGGTCTAAAAGAGAAAGAAGATCACCTAAATGGTTTAAGGACTATGTGCCTTGATTATTATTAAATACTTGCCCTTTTATAATTATAATTACTTTTGAGATGTATTCTAATTCTCACTTGTAGTCCTGGGCCCGATGTAATCTTACTAGTTCGAAGGGGCCCAGTCACCATTTACTGCACTGGGGTTGGTGGGGGGAGGAGTAGGAGAGTGTTGGTTATTAGCCCCCCCTCTGCATAACATCATGAAACCCACATTATGATGTCACCCTTCCATATATATAACCCTGTGTTTCAGTAGCCATGTTAGTCTAATAGAAGTAAAGGATGAGAAAGCATCACGTCTCTGAGTCTTAATTGTGTGAGTGCGTACACAACAAAAGGCATGCTGTAGATCATCTCCACCACCAAGGCATTGAAGTCCTCTTTTGGTGCAATACAAATTCCCAGCTGGACCCAAGGCAGTTCGTCCACCCAAATGGGTCCCTTGAGCCAGGCCATCAAGGCTGCCTTGAGGTGCCTGTGAAACCGCTGCATCAACCCGTTGGCCAGAGGATGATACGCCGTGGTGTGATGGAGCTGTGTCCCCAGAAAGTTAGTTAGTTCTGCCCAGAGCCCAGAGGTGAATTGTTCAAGGTTAGGTGCTCTGGCACCCTGAATCTGGACACCCATGTGTCAATGAGTGGCTTGATGCAGATTTCTGTGGTGGTATCGGCCAGCGGGACCACTTCTGGCCACCTCCTGGAGCGGTCAACCATAGTCCAGAGGTATCTTACCCCATGGGAAACTGGTAATGGGTCCACTATGTCGATGTTATATGGCTGAATCTGCACCACGGTGGTTCAAAAGCCTGTGCGGGCACTCTCATTTGAACTTGTACTTTGGAAGACTGACAATCATGCAGGTCTTGGCCCACTGACTGACCTGTTTACAGAGGCCATCCCAGGAAAACCTGCCAGCAGATTGTGGGATGCACCAGGTTGTGGATGGCATTGAAAACCTGTCACCTCCATGCAGCCAGAACGATGGGGCAGTGACTGCCTGTAGAGATGTCGCACAGCAGTGCCAGGTTGCCTGGGGTGACGGGGACATCCTCCACCCTGAGACCGGAGATGGCTGTCCTATGCCCGGGGATCTCAGGATCCTGCTGCTGTGCTTTGGCGAGGGGCATCTAATTGCCCCTTGGGACAGAACATATACTGATTCGATCGTGGGGCATGACAGAGTGTCGGGTACCATGTTGCTTTTCCCTGTGATACGCTGAAAGTCTGTGGTAAATTCAAACACGAAGGACAAGTGTCTCTGTTGTTGGGCTGACCACAGGTCCAATACCTTATGGAAGGCAAAGGTCAGCAGGTTGTGATCAGTGAAGACCTTGAATTGCTGGCCTTCCAAAAAGTAACGGAAATGCCTTACTGCAGGTACAGTGCCAATAGCTCTCGGTCAAAAGTGCTGTATTTGAGCTTGGGAGTGGGGTGGGGGTGTGTGGTGGAGGTACCTACTGTAAAAGGCCAGGATTGCCACTGGCTCTCAATGAGCTGTTCCAGCAAGCCCTATAGCTGTACAGGAGGTGTTAACTGTCAGGGCAGTAGGTGCCTCTGGTCTGGGGTGGACCAGGAGGACGGCATTGGCCAGCACGTCTTTGGCATTCTGGAACATCCTGGAAGATACCTCGTCCTAAGTAATATCTTTTGATTTGCTTGCCATCAGCACAGAGGGGGCACATGATGCGAACCACTGCTGGTATGAAAAGTTCTGGCATGTACCAAACGCCATCCTTTGAGGTTAACCAGCAAGCAGTGGGCTCGAAGGAAGTCGGCCCCCAGGAGCGGTTGCACTACTGTCGCGAGGGTGAAGGCCTATGTAAAGCGGCTGGTGCCGAACTGAAGGGGAATGGTGGGGTCCATAAAGTCCAAATGGAGGAGGTGTTCACTGCCCTCAGTGCTGGGCACTGCTTGCCATTGCAGGTGTCGAGGCCTGCGGGTGTTGGGTGGGGGTGGATAGGATGCTTATCTCAGCACCAGTGTTGACCAGGAAATGCCTGCCTGACAAGGGATCCCAGATATAGAGGAAGCTATCATGTGGGCCAACCGCTGTAGCTACCAATGACAATTGGCCAGGGTATTTCTCGGAAACCCGCAGGATGGGTGGCACTGATGGGCCTCCGCACCCCATCGCTGATGATAGTAGCAGAACTGTTCTGGGGTATTAATTTGCCTCTCTGCTGGTCTTGGTCTCACAGGCGGCTGGTCATGAGGCTTGCTGATGTAGTCTATGATGGTGCTGGTGTCCTTCACTCTTCAGACTATGTTCGCCTGGGCCGCGACCCCCCCGAGGGTTGCTGAAGTCTTCATCCATGAGCAAGAGTCTTGTATCCTCATGAAGCTGCTCCAGAAAGATCTGCTCAAAGAGCAGGCAAGGTTTATAGCCCTCGGTTAGAATAAGCATCTCGCTCATTAGGGCGGAAGGGGCCCTGTTCTCCAACCCATCCATGTGCAGCAATCGGGCAGTGCACTTACACTGGGAGTGCCTGAAAGTGCAGGTTAGTGTCTCTTGGAGGGTCACGTATTTGCCTTGCTCCGGAGGGTGCCGTAGGAAATCTATGACTCTTGCTGCTGTGTCCTGATCAAGGGTGCTCACATCGTCGAAGTAGTGGATGTCATCATCAGTGATGTGGTGAAGCTGGAACTGAGCCCCAGCCTTCTCGAACCATTTATGTGTGGCTGTGATGCCCAAAACGTTGGGAGCCTGAGAGAGATGACGTGGATGGTCGCTGGCTCCACTTGATTTGCCATCTTCAGATCCAACTGCTGGTTGGACCTGTCGGGGTCACCAATGTAGTGTTCATGCTATACAAGCATGGAGAAGAATGACATGCACACCAAAGCCTTGGAAAATGAGACACTGGTTTACTGCTCAGGCTGTCGTGCTTATATGGGCCCCAGGCACTGACATCAGGGCCCCGCATCATTGGAGTGCTGGCCTGGGATTGGCCAGCAATCCTGCCAGAATTCCCCATCTTCCTGATGTGTGGAGGTCACTTTGGACGATGGCAAGTGTCACCCTTAGGCCCGCGAGGTCGCCACATTCGTCGGCCATTTTGCGGGCTGGTCCGTGTCTCTGCGTGCGGGCCGCTACAAGCTATTCATGTTTGGAGCTCTGGATCACCTCAAAAACAGCAATGCCTTCAACACCATTATTCCCTTATTACTGGTCAAGAAGCTACAAACTCTGGGCCTCTGCATCCACCCACCCTCCTCTGCAACTTGATCCCTGACTTTGTCATTGGAAGATCACAGTCAGTATGAACTAGAAACAACGTCTCCTCCTCACTGATCATCAACAAAAGTGCACCCCAAGGATGCATGCTTAGCCCACTGTTCTACTTAATATACACCCATGACTGTGTGGCCAGGCATCATTCCAATGCTATCTACAAGTTTGCCGATGATACCTCTGTTGTCGGCAGAATCAGAAATGGCAATGAGGAAATGTACAAGAGGGAGAGAGACCAGCTCATTGAGTGGTGTCACACCAACAACCTTGCGCTCAAGGAGATGATTGTGGACTTCAGGAGGAAGTCAGGGGAACACAACCCAGTCCTCATTGAGGGCTCAGTAGTGGAAGAGGGTCAAGAACTTCAAATTCCTGGATGTCAACATCTCCGAGGATCTGTCCTGGAGCTTCCATGTTGATGCAATCACATAGAAGGCTCACCAGTAGCTATACTTTGTGAGGACACTCAAAAACTTCTATAGGTGTACTGTGGAGAGCATTCTGTACTTTTTATTTTAATTTAAAAAAAATATTTATTTTAATTTTGTAGTTAAACAAGTATCAAGAATTAACCATTTAAGATACATAGAATAAAGCAAAAAAAAAAAGAATAATTGATACAGGTTGTCCATATTTCTAACTAACCCCATCCCTCCTCTTCCTCCTCCCCCACCCCCCCACAATGAGTCCCTAAGATAGAAGAAGGACGATAGAAAATAGAAGAAAGAGAAAATGAATAAAGAAAAAGAATCATGAAAGAAAGAGGAGCTGTCGGGATCTGGAGTCCACTCCTAAAGTCTAGCTCCTTTTCTTACCTGTATCTCAAATATGGGAAAGAACAAGGACATAAGGGCTTGAGAACAGAATAGGTTTCTTAAATATTCAACCCTAAGTAATGCAAATATAGCTGCCATATCCGCAAAAAATTATATTTCTTTCTTAAATTGTAAGTAAATTTCTCCACGGGAACACACTATACATTTCTGCATTCCATTGGACTATGTCCAGAAGGGAATCAGACTTCGAGGTAACTGCAATACATTTCCTGGCCATTGCCAATGCAACTTTAGGAAATTCTAATTGTTACTAAGACAGCCTAATTTTAGATCTTATGACCATGGAGAGCATTCTGGCTGGTTGCATCACGGTCTGGTATGGAGCTGCCAAATCTCAGGACAAGAAAAAACTCCAGAGGGTTGCTAACTTGGCCTGCGACATTACAGGCACCAGACTTCACATATCATGAGGCAGTGTCTTAAAAAAGCAGCCTCTATCCTCAAGGACCCCCACCACCTAGGCCATGGCCTCTGATACTATCGGGGAAAAGGTACAGGAGCCTAAAGACGAGCAGTCAAAGGCACAAGGACAGCTTCTTCTCCGCTGCCATCAGATTCCTGAATAATCACTGCCTTACTTTACCTATTTTTTTAATATTATTGCTGTAAGGTGGTTATAATATGAATGTTTGCACTGTGAAGCCACCATAAAACACTGCATTCCATGACAATAAATCCTGATTCTGATCTTGCACTATGACAATAGAAAGGCTGAGAGAGTTTAGTCTTGGATCCAAGTCTACTCGATTTCAACATGCCACAGTGTGGCACTCTAGACTCGTGAAAACAGTGAGAAATATCTGAAGCCACTTGTGAAGTAAACTAATATATGAATGCATGAGATGCTTTATCTGTGATTGTAACATGCCTGCCTTTGAATCTGAAGGTTGTGAATTCGGTCGTCAGTCAATCTAGTGTATTATATTATTGGATGAGTCATTGAATGAGTCAAATTAATGTAACAGACCTCATTGTACTAAATTAAACAAGAGAATAGGAATGATCCTTGTAGATTTATCCCTCAATTTATGACATTAAAATCAGGTTATCTGATCTGTATCACATTTGTGTTGTGGAGGGTTGCTGTGTCTCACATAAAATATCTGTTCAGAAGTATTTTGTTAGCTTTGGAAGATTTTAGGATATTGCTAGACTGAAAGATTTTACATACTTATATTTGTCCCTTTCCATTGTTTCTAAAATTAGGAAAATTAGTGAATCATGTAATGAGAGACTTACAATGAATTTGCAGGTTAGCAAACTTTAAATAATGTACTTTTTCTCTAACGGGTGATATGTTCTTCTGTTCCAAATTTTAATTAAAGAATGAGTCATCCCCAGATATTGGATTACCTCAAACCAAAATTGGGCAAACTTCTTGAGTCGTCGAGAAAGATGCTTCACTAAAACTGTCCTCTGTTTCCTCTCCCTGTTTCAGTTGAAGATTGTTTATTAACCTGTCATTCAAAGTTAACTCTTTAAATAAACCCTCACCCCCTTATGTGGAAACATGGGTTTGTTCTCGCTAATCATGCATATTGTTTTGCCACTCATGTTCAGTGCTTACCCCTTTTAACATTTGGCTATGTAGCTAAATATTAATAGATCCCGTCATCTTCAGTTTAATGGTCATTTTGTTTCCCTAAGGATAATGCATCAGCATTTGGAGTTACCCTTGTTTACGAAATAAAAAATATTTTAACATCAGTTCAAGAGAGAATTTTACAGTTCTAGAAATTAAATGTTATATAATTGAATCCAAATTCATAGCACTAACAACAGTTAAATGAAATAATAGGGTTAAAAGGATAGCAATTACAAACTATTTACTGACAAAAGTTCTCACTGTCAATCTGACAAAAAGAGTATCTCTAGTGTAATCAATAAAGGATCATAATTACAATTTTCCTATTGCGTGGCCAATATTTATATCATATGGATTCAGATTAAATAGATTGCCTACTACTTTGTCTTTAGAGCACAGATTGGGAAAGGGTGATTTGATTGGTTATGCAAATAATCCAATGTCTTAAATCTGCAATGGGTCTGTCTTGAGTAGTGGGCGGCTGAAATTTCATTCCATCAAACTTTCTCCCAGCAGTTGACGAAGACTCACAGAAATTTAATCACTGACTGTTTATTAGAAATATACCCTGTATATATATGAATAAGTGATTGCAGGCAATAGTCTGTGTGAGAAAGGAATAGTAGTTAGCTTATACACTTTACAATTGCTCATCAGTTTTATTTGCCAGGTTTTTTTTTTCCTTTGAAGTACCTTTCAGTTGATGCGAGTGAGCTTATGTTCCTCTCTGTTACACTGCATTTCAAATTATATACAGAAAATTGATTTATTAATGGTATTTAAAGTGAAAAAGAGTATTACACCTTTGAAAGATAGTAATTAATTTTTAATAACATTATGAAAATCATGTTATATCCCGAACAAAACTATTGTCAAGCATGGATTTGGAATAAGAATCATTCAGTTTATTTATTTGTTCACTTTATCACTTCATATAATGGAATTCTGAGGGAAATTCTGCATAATCTCCTAAGATAAAACTCAGAACACCTTTTCATCTTCATATCTCTAACCCTTTCAGGCAGTCTTGATGAAAAAAAACTAAACTGAAATATTCAGCTATAGGAGCAAAAAAAAAATTGAAAATTATTTAATTATTTTGGTCAATATCTACCTGTATAAACTTCAATCTCGATCCTAGTCAGCATAATCCACTAATCACCTTGAATTATTCATTTAGATCATGAGTGATATACAGTATTCCTCAATTCCATTTGCTTCCTGTGATCCCATCATTTTTAAGATACCATCCTCCTCCATCAGTCTTAATTTTGTGATATTCACTTGATGTTTTCATAACAGCTTTTTTTTTTGGGGGGGGGAGGGTGTGAAGGATTTCCAGAATATTTTACTGTAGGTGGAAAGAAGTATTATTAAGATAATTTACTCTAGAATCTCTATGGCAAAGATAGTTTTAACACACAAATTAATTTATTTTAACAACACAGTAACTGGATCACCCCTTAATTTTCTACATTCAGGAAATTATATCTCAAATCTCTGAAGCACAGTTCATCCCCTTTGTCTTCAGAATCATTCTGATGAATCTGCACCCCTGCAAATAATTTATTAAAATTTGGAAGGAAAATATAATATCAATAATAAAATTGTATAATTATTCAGTCCTAACTCATTATCTCAACCTGTTTTCCTCCAAAGGTGCTGCCTGATCTTCCAAGTTCCTCCAGCAATTTGTTTTTTGCTCTGAAGTCAAGCATCTGCAGTTTTGAAAAGGATTTCCTCGAAAAGGAAATCTCCCATCCGTTTTTAATCCTCTTTATTGTTATTCCATGCCCATCAATGTGAGTGCTTAACTGCTCTCTCAAAATGGCATAGCAAAAATTCAGGGGAACGTGAAGGATGTCTACTAAATTCTGCAAATAAAACAATAGCTGCATATTTTATTGAAACTATTCATCAATATCATATCAAATTTACAAGATGGAAAGGTTGTATTTCAACAAAACAGCACCGGTATTCCTGAGGATGTTTGCTCGTGCTGTTGGAGAGGATTTAGTGGTTCAATTATCACGGTGCAATTCAAATTATGTCACTGGATCAGATGTCCAGGCATTTAGATGCTTGTCCAGTAACATAATAATTATGTTCAATATATGGGTCCAGTTTCTGCACTTCAGAAAAATTGTTGGCCTTGCAATAGAAATTGTAGAGTTGTAATAAGACTTTCCTACTTTTATATTAGCCATCCCAATTCCTTGTTGCCCCTATATGCTGGCTTTCTCTTCAATCTCTTTCTGCTGCAGTCTTTCTCAATTAAAATAATGATCTATTTTATTATTCTTCCATTGAAAGTGATCAATTTTATATTTTCTCATGTTATATTCTATTTGCCAGCTTTGTTTAACCACCTATGTACCCTCACAATACCTCAGTAAATTGTTTGAATGCTCCTCACAACTTGACTTCTATCTTTTTTATCATCTGCAAAGTTAGTTATGTCACAAAGTTCATAGTTCAAATTTTACTGTCAGAGTGCATACCAAACATGATGTGTAACCCTGAGATTTTTTTTCCATGGGCCATCTTGGTAATCTCTATAACAGTAACTGTATACTGTACTTAAAAAAAGAACTATATACAATTTGTGGTGTACAGATGTAGGTATAAATATTTCTTTCTTTGGCTTGGCTTCGCGGACGAAGATTTATGGAGGGGGTAAAAAGTCCACGTCAGCTGCAGGCTCGTTTGTGGCTGACAAGTCCGATGCGGGACAGGCAGACACGATTGCAGCGGTTGCAAGGGAAAATTGGTTGGTTGGGGTTGGGTGTTGGGTTTTTCCTCCTTTGCCTTTTGTCAGTGAGGTGGGCTCTGCGGTCTTCTTCAAAGGAGGCTGCTGCCCGCCAAACTGTGAGGCGCCAAGATGCACGGTTTGAGGCGTTATCAGCCCACTGGCGGTGGTCAATGTGGCAGGCACCAAGAGATTTCTTTAGGCAGTCCTTGTACCTTTTCTTTGGTGCACCTCTGTCACGGTGGCCAGTGGAGAGCTCGCCATATAATACGATCTTGGGAAGGCGATGGTCCTCCATTCTGGAGACGTGACCCATCCAGCGCAGCTGGATCTTCAGCAGCGTGGACTCGATGCTGTCGACCTCTGCCATCTCGAGTACTTCGACATTAGGGGTGTAAGCGCTCCAATGGATGTTGAGGATGGAGCGGAGACAACGCTGGTGGAAGCGTTCTAGGAGCCGTAGGTGGTGCCGGTAGAGGACCCATGATTCGGAGCCGAACAGGAGTGTGGGTATGACAACGGCTCTGTATACGCTTATCTTTGTGAGGTTTTTCAGTTGGTTGTTTTTCCAGACTCTTTTGTGTAGTCTTCCAAAGGCGCTATTTGCCTTGGAGAGTCTGTTGTCTATCTCATTGTCGATCCTTGCATCTGATGAAATGGTGCAGCCGAGATAGGTAAACTGGTTGACCGTTTTGAGTTTTGTGTGCCCGATGGAGATGTGGGGGGGCTGCTAGTCATGGTGGGGAGCTGGCTGATGGAGGACCTCAGTTTTCTTCAGGCTGACTTCCAGGCCAAACATTTTGGCAGTTTCCGCAAAGCAGGACGTCAAGCGCTGAAGAGCTGGCTCTGAATGGGCAACTAAAGCGGCATCATCTGCAAAGAGTAGTTCACGGACAAGTTTCTCTTGTGTCTTGGTGTGAGCTTGCAGGCGCCTCAGATTGAAGAGACTGCCATCCGTGCGGTACCGGATGTATAAATATACATTAATAAATAATGAGCAATATTGAGTCCTTATATCAAGCTCTGAATGAGCCTTGTTCAAAGGTTTGTTTGAGTCTGATGGTGGAGTGGTAGCAACTATTCCTGAAGTTGGTGGTATGAGTTCTGTGTCACATGTAGCTCCTTCCTGAAGGCACTAGCAAGAGCAGAGGATGTCCTATGTGGTGTGGACTCTTGATCATTTATGCTACTGTCCATCTACAATGTTCCATGTAGATATTCTCAATGTTGGGGTGAGTTTTGCCTGTGATGTACAGGGCTGTGTCTATTACCTTTTGTAGGGCTTTGTGCTCAGAGGTGTTGGTTGCCCCCATACCAGGCCATGATGCAGTTGGTCAGCACACTTTCCACCATACATCTATAGAGGTTTCTCAAGGTTACATGGACTTCCTTTCTCTAAATCAATAGGTATTGTAACCAGCTGTAATCCTAGCACTGATCCCAATGCAACCCCACTATTTACAGGTTGCCAATGTGAAAATGACTCCCTTATTCTTACACTCTGCTTCCAGTTGGATAGTAAATCCTCTACATTTGCTAATATAATACCGCCCACAATGGGTTTCTGTGTTCCAAAATAACATTTTTTTTGTAGTAAATCTTCGAACGTCGGTGCATTACATTTCTGATTCCACCCTTCATCCACTCTGAACAATAGTTTTTTTAAAAATTCCAATAAATTTTCTCTTCATGAAAGCATGCTGACTCTATTTGATTGGATTATGAATTTATACATCTATGTTATTACTTTCTTAATGGCTAAGTTAGAATTTTTTCTATAATTGTCAGTGGGCTAATTGGTCTACCTCCCAGTCATTTTTACATTGGTTACTTACTAATTTCCACAATCCAATAATTCTTTGAAGATTTGAACCTTCTGACTCCGTATTCACTTTTTGGATGCAAATGATTAGGTTCAGGAGACATGAATCTTTAGCCCTGTAGTTTGACTATTAGTGATGGATAAAAACAAATAAAGTCTGGACACAGTGTATTTTGAAAAAATGATAATCGAAATATTCCGGGATGCCTCATGCATTTAGATCACTAGTCAATCAAATGGAAATAATGAAGGAAGGGAAGAGTCAAAGATGAACCATGTGAAAGTGAGAGAATTATAATGAAACTTTTATGTTCTACACATATGGAGGAAATAGCACAGATATAGTTACTAAAATCAAGGTGAGGGAGGGTTGCCTGAAGAGGATTGAAACAAAAACTTCTAAAACATTTGGATTAGGGAATAAAAGGTAATATTTTGAACTTTGATGCCAACACTAAACTGGATGGTATGTGAACTGTGAGGCTAATGTAGGTTTAAGGTGGCAAATTGAATGAGTGAGCAAAGTTCTGGCAAATACAGAAAGTGTAACACACTGTAGATAAATATGAAGTAACCCTCTTCATTAGGAAAAACAGAAAGGTGGCATTGTTCAAAACTGTAAAATTGGGACATGTTGATGTACAAAGAGGCTTGGGGTCTTCTTGATCACCAGTCACTGAGAATAAATGTGTAGGTACAGCAAATTATATGTTGGCTTTCAGATGGATTTGAGTATGAGGATAACTTACCCCAATTATATTGGGGCGTGGTGAAATGACACCAGGAGTATTGTGTGCAGTTTGGCACCTTTATCCCAAAAATAAATAGTTGAGGGAATGCAGTAAAGGATCATCAGTCAAGATCAGACTGTTCAAATGAGAACTAGAATTAGAGTAGAAGAATGAGAAAGAGGTTTAATTGAATCTTGCAAAGATCTCACAGAACTAGACAGATTAGATATAGAATTTGTTCATTCAAAGGATGATGAGCCTATGGATTTACCTTCCATAGATGATGAAGAGGCCAAGTCATTGAATAAAGGAGATAGATACATTTCTACATGGAAAATGAATGCAGATGTATGGGAAAAAAATATAAATATGATATTGTAATAGATTATCAACCATATTTGAAATGAATGACAAAGCAAGTTTGAATACCTATTACAGTAAAACCTCTAGTATCCAGCACCTATGGGGATTGGTAGATACCAAATAAGTGAAACTTTTGTTACTTGAGATTGTGTGTTGTGTGTATTTTTTTTACCTATTTATTTTCTGCGATTTTTTTGCCAGTTGCTTGAGGCTGTTGGTTGCTTGAATTCTGGATAACAGGGATTTTACTGTACTTAGAATAGTTATTAAAGTGACATAAAAGAAAGAGTGCTAAATGAATACAAATATTTTAGAGGTAACCTCCTTTATGGAAGTGGAGAAGAAAATTAAGACCACAGTGAAAATGACAGGGTGCATAATGAAATCTTTCTTCCAGATTCCTCCTGATTTTCTATCACTGCATCATTTTGCAGCAGGAACTCCAGTTATTTTGTTAGTATAAACTGCCCTTGAGGTGTAAACATATAGCTTCATTTAGTGGTTGAAACTTTTTAATTCATAAAGTACAGACTTCTAGATGCGATTGTTGCATCTTGTTTTGAACTCTACTTTCTAGTTCTTTTAATTTATTGCCCTATTCTGATTAAATCTGAAATTACTTAACATAATTATTTTTCTGTAATTATCCAGGTGTTTCTAGATGAGCCCCATGCCATCCCCCCAAAAAAGGTCTTGGTCTGTCCTAATATTGCTTAATCCCTTTGCAACAACTAGACCCTGCTTTAATCTCAAGCAAAAGGGCTTTTATGGATTCTATCTGATTTCAAAAGGAATTTAATTTAAAACTTGCTTAGTGTATAAATAAATAGAAGCAGACAGAACACGTTTCCTCTGGACTAACCAATTCATTCATGGATATGGATATCACTGTTCACATCCCATGATAAAGTGCTTTGAGAGGATGGTTATCGACTCACTTAAGTTTGACTATTGTCACAACAGATGCCATCTTGCTGGCCCTTCACTCTAACCTGCAATCACCAAGACTTCAAGAACACTTCTATCAGCGTGTTGTTCAATGACTACAGTTCAGTGTTTAACATAATTATATCTGCTAATGTTATCATTGAACTCTGGGAGCTTGGGCTCTGTTCTTCCCTTTGCAACTGGATCCTCAAATTCCTCATCAACAGACCCCAATCAATGAAGATTGGTAACATCACCTCTCCCTCACTGACTATCAACATAGGGCACTCCAATGCTGTGTTTAGACCCTACTCTATTCTCTATATTCTCATGATTTTATGGCCAGGTTCTATGTATTGGCTGAATAATGGGAAACGATAAGTCAGAATACAGGATGGAGATCGAGAATCTGGTTGGGTGGTCAGCAATGACAGCAAGACCAAAGATCTTATTGTGGGGCTTCAGGAAGGGGATGCTTGTGTCTTCAATGTTGATACAGCAGTGGAGAGGGATAATTCTTTCAAGTACCTGGGACTCCACATTTTGGAAGACTTCTCCTGGAGCCTCCACTTCAAAGCAACTGTGAAGAGCGCTCACCAACATCTCTATTTTCATTAGAGTCTGAGGAGCATTGACACGTAGTCGAAGACACTATCAAACCTCTACAGGCTTCGATCTTCCATTCATTGAAGACATCTACGTGAAGCCCTGCCTCAAGAACTCAGTTAACATCATAAAGGGCCTCCAGCATCCTGGTCACAATCTCTTCTTGCTGCTACTTTCAGGCAGAAGGTGCAGAAGCTTGAATTTCACCACCTCTCGGTCCAAGATCAGTTTTTATCCAACAGTTATTAGGCTCTCAGACCTCCTCGTACTATGCTAACCCGCATCATAAACTATGTGAAGACCACCAAGAGATATGTTTGCGCTATTAAAACCTATTTTTCTTGCACTTACTGCAATTGTGAACATTTACCTATCGTTTGAGATTTAATATATATTTTTTTCTGTCTTGGCATCTTGTGGCAATGTATATTATTGTAGTTGGGGTACTTTATGTACCTGGTTGGCTGCAGCAAATACACAATTTGGTGCATCTGCACATTGTAATTATGTATATATGTCACATTACCCACTACTCACTAGCTAGGCCAGCATTTATTCACCATTCCACATTCTTCCTGAAGCAAGTGATGATTGAAACTAAAATCAGTTCAAGATAAAATCATTATCTTATTAAATGGTAGTTTAGGTGTGAGATGCCGCACAGCCAACTCCCATTTCTATTTCCTGAGTTCCTAAAGTACCTAATTTTTTTTTTGACAGTTTTAAATTTTGAATATTTGTTGACCCTCAGCCTTGTTTCGTCTTCAAAAGATCCTTTGCTAATAACATTAAAATAAGAAGGGATTGTGCAGAAATTAAAGCACATTTAGTGTAGCGGTTAGCGCAACGCTGTTACAGCACCAGCGATCGGGACCAGGGTTCGAATTCTGTGTTGTCTGTAAGTACATTTTCTCCGAGTCTACGTAGGTTTTCCCCAGGAGCTCCGGTTTCCTCCCACCGTTCAAAAATGTACCGGGGGGCTGAAGGTCAATTGGGTGTAATTGGATAGCACAGGCTCGTGGGACAAGAGGTCCAGTTACCGTGCTGTATGTCTAAATTTAAATTTATATTCTCGACGTTTCAGTGTAAATTACTTTGTTTTGAAGTGAAATTATAGTCTGATAAATTTTAAAGTCAAATGATGGACAATAGTTATTCATAAAATTTTTGCTGTGGGTAAGAACAAATATGAGGCCTCCTGGTTCTGAAATTCAACTTTGTATTGTTTTCCATTTTTAGTGCTGCTAAGTGTAGCATTGAAGTCAAGTGAAAGGCACAGACCATGATTGCCAGGTAACATCAAAAAGATTCTCCTTCAGTAAGTTGACAGGTTTCTGGTACATCTTTAGCTTGCTGGGAGTGGGAGATCAGGAAACGAGCCTCCTGAGGAGTTCCTCATTGCAGAGGTACATACCAGATGGTAATCTTGGCAGCCTGACACGATTTGGAATAATGACTATCTGAATCAAACAAGCATCTATTATAGTTTACATCCTTCTGACAAAAAGGAAATAGCAGCTACCTATGTTTTTGATTCATAATCATCTTAAGTTTAGTTCACTTTACCAATGAATAGCTCTGGTTTTAGGTGAGAGGAACATTTTAAAGAATGTGTTGCGATGAGGGGAGCACTCACGATTGATCAGAACAAATTGAAAATTTACAGGTGTTCTGCGTGAAGTTTTTCAACCACAAACAATTAGAAAATTCCAGAGAGCATGCATTGTTTCCAATTTACAATGTAAGCAAGATTTGCCACAGCTCACATATGGAAAATTATCTTGCTGTCTGAATTGCACGCATAAAGCACAGAAACATGACTCTCGGCTCACTGAATCAGCCATGACCATCAAACACCATTTACACTAATTCTGCTCTACACATTTTGTTCTCCCTTTTAACTTCCTCCGGGTTTCAGCAGTCATCCAGACACTGGGAACAATTTCCAGTGCCCATTTAACCTAGCAACTCCTATGTCCTTGGGATGTGAGAGATCAGAGCACCCAAAAGAACTCATGCAATCACAGTGAAAATGTTTATGCGGACCAAACCTAGATCACTGGAACTGTGAGGCCACATCTCTACCAGTTGTCCTTTGTGTGTCTCGATTCTGGGGGGAAATGACAAGAGGATAAAACTGAAGAAAGAAAGATGGAGCTGAAACAGTAAATTAAATTTTTCATAATGTTTGCAGAACTCATGAAATTGGGATTTTAATCTCTTGGTGCCTGCCACATTGACCACCGCCAGTGGGCTGATATCGCCTCAAACCGTGCATCTTGGCGCCTCGCAGTTTGGCTGGCAGCAACCTCCTTTGAAGAAGACCGCAGAGCCCACCTCACTGACAAAAGGCAAAGGAGGAAAAACCCAACACCCAACCCCAACCAACCAATTTTCCCCTGCAACCGCTGCCACCGTGTCTGCCTGTCCCGCATCGGACTTGTCAGCCACAAACGAGCCTGCAGCTGACGTGGACATTTACCCCCTCCATAAATCTTCGTCCGCGAAGCCAAGCAAAAGAAGAAGTGGGCCTGGATGTTCGATCAAGTGGAGCGAAGCCCAATGACTGATCAAGGCTGTGTTCAGGTTGGTGAGGTGAAGAAATTTTGGTCCTGTGGTTGAAAATGCTGGTGGGGAGGTGGGTTGGGGGGGTGGGGGGAAGGGGTGTGGGGAGGGTTACGGTTGTAAGATGAAGGTATGCAGTTTCAGAATTGTGATCACAATAAAATGGTGGGATATTAGTTGTGATTAGGGGTCGGGTGAGATACGAAATGAGAAGATAAATAATCTGATAAATTTTGGAAGGCACTGATCTACAGTGAAATGTGCACATTGGATTCAAAATTAGCATGGGCATTGAAGATAGGAGATAGTGGCAGAGGGAGTCTTACTCTGACTGGAGATCTGTGACAGGTGGTATTTCACAGGAATCAGTGCTGGCATCCATCCATCTGTCCGACCGAATACAGGACAACCCCTTACTTACAATGGGGGTCCCATTCTGGACTCACGGAGTAAATTGAAATTATTATAAATTGAAATTGGACAAAATAATGGGATATTTTGCAGAAACAACATGAGATTTTGCTGAAAAACGTGAGAACAGAACCATTGTAACTTTGAAATATTGTATGTTGGGACATTGCAAGTCGGGGTCTATCTGTGTATGTAAATATGTATATAAATGATGTGTGTGTGTGTTAGCATTGGTGGAACTGCTGTAATGTGCTAGTGTTGACCTGGGAGAGCAAAGAAACAGCGATGCTCCATAGGGTTCAACCATCTAATGCTGGTGGCTCTGCAAGGTGTTAAATAGCCTATTAGAGGAGTTGACGGTGCTTTTAAACTAAAATATGGGTCTTTGCCCAAGATGGTGTGGCCTGTGCTCAACAGTGGCCATGAGCGGAGCAGTGAACAGGTGCAGGGCACCAGAAATGGGGAAAACACCCCTCGTTGAGAAGAAGAAGCAGGGGAGATGGCCCTACAGGGTAGCGAACCACCGAGGGGCTAAGCTGCCGAAGGACCTACACAGGCTGTGGGCCACTCACGGTCAGGAGACCCTCATGGACTGTGAGTGAGCTGCCGGACACTGGCTTGTGGGATCCAGGTATCGGAGCCGGAGAGGGTGCTGAGGGCAGGAAGGGCTCCCAAAGTGCCTTTGGGGTGCTGAAGGCTTCCTTACTGTGTCAGAGGTTTGGATCAGGAGCTTGGGTTGTTGATGGATCAAATTGGAGTCTGTGTGGCTACAGTGGATGCTGGAGCACTAGAGGTGAATCCATGGATGCTCAGTGATTCTGAAAGGACTCTCTTTTACTTCTCTTTCTCTCATACTGTAAAGGGCACCGGGCGACTCTTTGTCTGCCTTACGGCAGGCCAAAGGCAATTTTGTGTAATGTACGTTCCGTATGACAATGAATCTTGAATATGTGTTTGTATATATGTACTGTATATGCAGAGCCCTCCATAATGTTTGGAACAAAGACACTTTTTTCCCTTTAATTGCCCTTGCGCTCCACAGTTTTACATTTGTAATACAGCAATTTACTTGATTAAAATGCACATTCTAGATTTTTTTCAAGGTTATTGTACACATTTTGGTTTGACCATGTAGAAATTGCAGCATTCTTTATACATAGTCCCCTCATTTCAGGGCACCATAATTTGGCTTCACAAGTGTTTGTGAGTACTCAGGTGTTTTTAATTGCTTTGTTGGTGCAGGTGTAAGATCTAGGCTTGCTTCTCAGCTTTCGATCACCTGCAGTTGTTATTTCTCAACTTGAGGGACAGAGTTGTGCCAGTGAAAGTCAAAGAAGCCATTATGAGGCTGAAAAACAAGATTAAAACAGTGAGAGGCATTGCTCAAATGTTATTATTACTAAAATCAACTGTTTGGAACATCATTAAAAAGAAAAAGCATACTGGTGAGCTCAGTAATCACAAAGGGATTGGTATTCCAAGGAAGACCTCCTGATGACAGAAAAATGTTCATCATAATGAAGAAAATTCCCCAAACACTCATCTGATAGATCAGAAACACTCCTCAGGAGGCAGGTGCAGATGTGTCAATGACTACTGTCCGCAGAAGACGTCATGAACAGAGGTTACACGAGTTATCCAACAAGGCACACCTCATAAAGGCCTCATGCCTGTTTGAACAACTAAGTGTCAATTTCAAGACCCCCTTCCCTCGTCTAACAGGGCATAATGGCTTCTTTGACTTTCTCTGGCAGAACTCTGTCCCTCAAGTTGAGAAATAACAACTGCAGGTGATCGAAAGCTGAGAAGCAAACCTAGATCTTACACCTGCACCAACAAAGCAATTAAACACACCTGAGTACTCACAAACACTTGTGAAGCCAAATTAGGGTGCCCTAAAATGAGGGGACTATGTATAAAGAGTGCCATCAGAAGCAGGATGGCCAGACTACAGTTGGCAAGAACTATTTAAAAGAGCCTGCAGAATTCTGTAAAAATGTCTTGTGGACAGATGAGTCCAAGATGAACCTGTATCAAAGTGATGTCAAGAGCAAATTGTGGAGATGTAAAAGAACTGCCCAAGTTCCAAAACATGCCACCTCATCTGGGAAACATGGTGGTGGGGGTGTTATGGCTTGGGTATGTATGGCTGTCTAACGTACTGGCTGCAGTACTGGTGGTGTGTCGGAAATGGTATGGGAAGGAGGAGGGGTCAGTACCTTGATAGGAGCCGGCTCCGTTGGAGTGAAGTCTGCGGGGAGTGGTGTCCCAGGTGAGTCTGCCCCTAACAGTGAGTCCCATTGTGGAGTGGTGTGAAACGCAGGGTGGTCAGGGTTGTATGGGGTGGTTCCGGGCTCTCCAGCATGTGCCAGATCCCAGATAGGTACTGTGTCCTCATAGCCGTCGAGTTACCTCACAAAAGTGTACTGAGGGTTGGCATGAATGAGATGCACCTCTTCGACCAATGGGTCAGTCTTATGGCCCCTCACGTGCCTCCTGAACAGGACCGGGCCTGGCGTCGCCAACTAGTGGGGCATCGAGGACCCATTCGCTGACTTCCTGGGGAAGGCAAACATATGGTCATGCGGGGTGGTGTTTGTAGCGGTGCACAGGAGTGATCGGATGGTGGGTAATGCCTCTGGCATTACCTCTGGGGTTGTAGCTGGTGGTCTCACTGGTGGCTATGCCTCCGGCTAGAAAGTACTGCCACAGCTCCTCACTCACGAATGAGGGCCTCTGATCACTATAGATGTAATTGGGGTACCCGAACAGAGTGAAGGTACTGGGTAGTGCATTAATCACGGTGGCCGAGGTCAAATCCGGATAGCGAATGGCAAAGGGGAACCGGGAGTACTCGTCAATCACGTTCAGGAAATAAATGTTTCTGTTTGACGAGGGAAGGGGGCCTTGAAATTGACACTTAGTTGTTCAAATAGGCATGTGGCCTTTATGAGGTGTGCCTTGTCGGGTCTGTAGAATTGCAGCTTGCATTCAGCACAGACCCGAAAGTGTCTGGTTATGTACCTGACATCCTCAATGGAGTACGGGAAGTTTCGAGTCTTGATGAAGTGGAACAGTCTCGTACTCCAGGGTGGCAAAGAGTGTAGTGTAGGGCTTGGAGACGGTCGAGCTGCGTGCTGGCGCACGTCACCTGGGATAGGGCATCAGGTGGATCATTGAATTTGCCTGGCCAGTACAAGATATCATAGTTGTAGGTGGAGAATTGAGAAAGAGTACACCCTGAAGATTATCCTTCCAATTACCGCATATTCCCTGCGTCTCAGTCACACATATTCAACAACATTGTATAGTACATTTGTCATTTGAAGGGAGGAAATTTTGTAAGATTCACCTGTATGTACGATGAATTGTGTGCTCCAGTGCAGTTGGGTCTGGACTTCCTGTGACACCTTAAAAATGTGACCTTGGAGTATTCTGGTCCCCTCCCCCCGTAACAGTTCGGAACAGAGGGCCTCTAAAATCAGAACCCACATGCAGCCTCTCCACACTGAATATCCACCCACCACCTCTCTTCCCGAATCTGACCTCTGACTGCAAACCTATTGCTACCAAGAGCAGGAGGTACAGTGCAGCAGACTAAGATTTTATACAGTCTGAGACACAACGTCTGCTCGACGAAGGTATCATCGAACCTAGTACCAGCCCGTGGAGAGCTCAAGTGGTGGTGGTAAAAGGGGAAAACAAGTCCAGCCTAGTAATTGACTACAGCCAAACTATTAATCGGTACACACTCCTGAATGCATACCCCCTCCCTCGATTTTCGGGCATGGTGAATGATATTGCGCAGTATCGGGTCTATTCGACCATCGACCAGAAAGCTGCTTATCACCAGCTGCCGATCCATTCTGAGAACCGTCCATATTTGGCATTTGAGGCTAACAGTCATCTCTATCAATTCCGGAGGGACCCTTTCAGTTACACTAATGGGGTTCTATCCTCCAGAGGCAGATGGATAGAATAGTGGACGAGTATGGGTTGAAGGCTACCTTCCCCTACCTCGATAATGTCACCATCTGTGGCCACATCTTGGAAGACCGTGACGCCAATTTCCAGAGCTTTCTCCATGTGGTGAAAGCCCTGAACCTCACTTATAACTCTGACAAGTACATGTTCAGGACTAAACGTCTGGCTATCCTTGGCTACGTGGTGGAGAATGACATCATTGGCTCCGATCCCAACAGGATGCGCCCCCTGTTAGAGCTTCCCGTTCCTAGAACCACGAAGGGTTTGAGGAGATGCCTGGGGTTTTTCTCATATTACGCTCAGTGGATCCCTCAATATCCTGATAAGGTTCGCCCTCTCTTAAAAACCTCCAATTTCCTGCTCTCGGCTGAAGCCCAAATGGCTTTTAACTACCTCTGGAACCATATTGCGAAAGCTGCCATGCATGCAGTGGATGAGAATGTACCTTTCCCAGTGGAAAGTGAGACTTCAGATATAACCCTGGCCGCTACCCTCAACCAGGCAGGCAGGCAGGTTGCATTCTTCTTTCGAACTTTGCAAATCCATGAGCTCCGGAACCCATCGGTGGAAAAGGAGGGTCAAGTCATTGTAGAAGCCATGAGGCACTGGAGACACTACCTGGCTGGTAGGAAATTTATGCTCCTCATTGACCAGCATTCAGTCGCATTCACGTTCAATAATGTCAAGAGGGGAAAAATCAAAAATTACAAGATTGCTAGGTGGAGGATCGAGTTCTCCACCTACAGTTATGGCATTGCCTATCAGCCATGGGGCCCTTAATGACCCTCCAGATGCCTTATCCAGAGGATGCTGTGCCTCTGCACACATTGGCCAACTGCATTCTCTACATAATGAGCTCTGCCATACAGGGTTAACCGCATGGCTCATTTTGTCAAGGTGCGCAATCTGCCCTACTCCATGAAAGATGTCAGGGAAATGACCAGGTCTTGCCAGGTCTGCGCAGTGTGCAAGCAGCACTTCGACCTCCCCACAAAGACGCACCTGATCAAGTCATTCAGGCCCTTCGAAAGGCTCAGCTTCGACTTTAAGGGATCTCTCCCCTCCACGAATGGGAACATCTTCTTCTCTATCATTGATGAGTACTCCCGCTTTCCGTTCACCATCCCATGTCTAGACATGTCCACGTCGTCAGTTATGAAAGCCCTAGACTCCATTTTCACCCTGTTCGGGTATCCTGGTTATATTCATACCGACCGGGTCTCATCCTTTATGAGAGATGAGCTACATCAATACTTGCTGGTGAGGGGCATTATATTCAGCAGGACTACTAGCTACAACTCTTGGGGGAACGGGCAGGTTGAAAAGGAGAACGCCACGGTCTGGAAGGCTGTAAAACTGGTCCTAAAGTCAAGAGGTCTTCCAGATTCACGCTGCAGGAAGACGGTCCATTTTATTCAGTCGCTACTATGTACCGCGATCAACTCTACTCCTCACGAGCTCCTATTCACTTTTGAAAGAAGGTCGGCATCGGGAACTACACACCCAATCTGGCTCACCACTCCTGGTCCAGTCCTTCTCAGGAAGCACATGAGGAGAAGCAAGACCAACCCCCTGGTGGAAAGGGTGAAACTGATCCATGCTAATCCCATGTATGCCTACTTGGAGTACCCGGATGGCAGGGAGGACACCATCTCCATCAGGGACCTGGCACCCACCAGAACAGAGGGTCCGTTGCCTCAAGTGCCCCGTGAACACAGAACTCATTCCCGCCACCCCCAGTCAGGGTCTCACAGAATACAGTTCAGAAGGAAAATTCATCCCCCTCCACCATAGAAACAGAGACTCCACGCACCACTCCTCCCTCACAAGGGGACCACGAGACTCAAGGCCCTCCCATGCTTAAGTGCTTCACCAGGATCTCCAGACCCCCAGACTGCTTAAAATTGTAAATAATTGTATATGTTTTCGAATTTTTTTTCTGAATCCATGTTCTCTGTCTTCATCCACAGATCTTAAATTCTGCAGGAAGGGGTGAATGCAATGAACTGAGATTCACTGGTGGTGTGTTTTGCTGATGACTGGCTCCGCCTCCCCACTCCGCCCCCATCTACCTATATAAAACCCTGGTTTCCTGCTAAACCCTGAGCCCTTCTGAAGACCACTGTAAGTCCCTGCCCTCAGTTATAAGCTCATAAAAGCATATGTTCTCCTTCCAGTCGTGAGAGCTTTTATTCGCGCTACACTGACGTGCTTATCTTAATTGATGATGTAACTGCTGATGCCAGTAGCAAAATAAATTCTGAGGTGTAGAGAAAAATCTTATCTGCTCAAGTTCGAGCAAATGTCTCCAAACTCATTGGACAGCACTTCATCTTACAGCAAGACAATGATCCCAAACATACAGCTAAAGCAACAAAGGAGTTTTTCAAAGATAATAACTGTAAGATTCTTGAATGACCAAGTCAATTACCTGATCTAAATCCAATTGAGCATGCCTTTCATAAGCTGAAGAGAAAATGTAAGGGAAAAAGCCCCTGAAACAAGCAGGAGCTGAAGATGGCTGCAGTAGTAACCTGGCAGATAATCACCAGAGAAGATACTTAGCACCTAGTGATGTCTATGACAAGTTGCTCCTACAATTTGCAGATGGTCTCAGTTTGGCAGTGCATTGAGACCGTCTACAGACATGACGGCAAGGGAATGGGGTGGGAAATTGAAATGGGTGGCCACTGGGAGATCCACGCTATTGCAGTGGACAGACCTGAGGTGCTCAATGAAGTGATCTCCCAGTCTGCACCCAGTCTCTCCGATGTAGAGGTAACTACAATGGGAGCACCAGATACAAAAGATGACCCCTGCAGATCCACAAGAAAAATGTTGCTTCACATAGAAGGACTGTTTGGACAGTTGGTTCTTCGTAGCTTGAGCCAGGGTCAGTTGGTTCAAAACTTCCATGTTTTTCAGGCTGCTTGTCAATCTGTGGCTCCTGGCAGCATTGGCAAAGCAACTGATGATCAACCAATGCACAATCATCAGTAAACTGTAGCTTGTACGCCACAATGTGCTTGACTTTTTTTCTCTCTCAGTCTTGTGAGGTTGAAGAGCCTGCCTTCACTTTCCTCTACACATCTGTAGAAGTTTGCAAAGGTTTTCGATGTCATACCAAACCTTCGCAAACTCCAGGGAAAGTAGAGGTGCTTTCCTCATGATGACAGGAAAGGCCCTGCGAAATAGTGACACGCAGTAACTTAAATAAGATGTGGGTGCAAGTACAGCATCTCCTGTGATCACATGGGTAGGTGCCAAGGGGGTATTTGGTGGGAAGGGAGGAGTGAACGACGGTTTTATGGAGGGAGTGGTCCCTGTGGGAGGTGGAGAGGGGAGGAGAAGGGAAGATGTATCTAGTGGTGGGATCATGTAGTTGGTGAAAGAATTAGCAGAGGATAATATGACTGACGTGGAGGTTAGTGAGGTAGTAAGTGAGGACAAGGGGAATCTTGACCTTGTTGCTCATGGGGTTGGAGGGGGGTCAAAGCAGATGTGTAAAAATGGAGGATATTTTGGTGAGGGCTAATGTGATGGAAGTAAATGGGAAGCCACATTGTTTGAAGAAGGAGGACACCTTGGATGGCCTAGCATTGATGACCGCTTCCTGGGAGCAGATGCCACAAAGATGGAGGAATTGAGAGAAAGGAATGGAATCCTTACAGGGGACAGGGTGTGAAGAGATGCAGTCGAGATAGCTGTAGGAGTTGGTGGGTTTGTAGAAGAGATCTGTTGAGAGTTTGTCTCCCAAGATGGAGACAGAGTGATCTAGAGAGGGGAGATTGTTGCTGGAGATGGACCAAGTGAATTTGAGGTCAGGGTAGATGTCAGGAAATGGGATGAAGTCAATGAGTTCATCATGGGTGCATGAGGCATCACCAAATTAGTTGTCAATGTAGAGGAGGAAAAAGTGAAGAGCCTTGCCTGTGCAGGCTTGTAGCATAGATTGTTCCACATAGACAACCAAAAGGCAAGCATAGCTGGGGGCCCATGCAGGTAACCCATGGCAACCCCTTTGACTTGGAGAAAGTGGGATGTTAAAGGAAAAGTTATGAAAGGTGAGGATGTTCTACCAGCTGGAGGAGGGTGGTGATGGAGGCAGATTAGTTAGGTCTGATGTCGAGAAAGAAACAAAGGGCTTTCAAGCCTTTGGTATAGAGGATGGATAATGATTGGATAACCATCATAAAGATGAGGCAGTTGTACTCATACCTTGAAGAAGGGTTCAAGCCCAAAACATCCTTTATATACGCATCTTTACCTCCTATGGGTGTTGCAAGACCTGCTGGGTTCCTCCAGCATTTCTATGTTTTTACTACAATCTCAGTGTCTGCAGATTTTCATGTTTCTCTTCAGTGATGAATGTTATCCTGTGGTTGATTGATGTACAAAAATTATATTAGGAAGCAAAAGTGAAGTACTCCAAAAAGTGCATGATTTAAATTCCAGTGACATGCAATGACATAATTTGTATTTCATTAAAAAATTGGAAAATTAATTTGGCAATTATAGTCAAGCAGTTAATTGCAATTCAGCTGTTAAAGCCTCTGATTTGGGACTTTGAGATAGAGACGGAGCAAAACATGGGTGATTGTGTTTTTTAATAGTGTGCCCAATCCACCGACAATATTGGTGATTTCCTGTATTACTTTTCTTCATCAAATGTTATAGACGCAGGGTAAGTCAGATATTGATAACATATAAGAATGAGCCACACCCTTTCTCTGCTAAGTGGAGGTGTATTTTTGGAATCTCTGACCAAACAACTAGAAATTTAGGAAACTTTTTTTTATTTTTATGCCTTTCTGGCTTTTGATTTCTTGCACAAATCCACCTGAAGTGTAAAAAAAAAGGGTAATAACCTTGCCTAAGTGACGTGTGAAATTTGACTGGTAGAAATGCAAAATGAAATGGAACATATCTGTTGCTCCAAACTCCCTCCACCTCCTGCCATTATTCAGGTTCATTGAATTTTGATGTTCTTGAGAAATGAAAAGGTTTTCTCTTAATATTTTGACACGATGTTTCGAGAAGGCAAAGATCGAAACTTTTAAGAGAAAGAGGCAGATAAAACAATCAGCTTAAAAAACGATATATTTTATTTCATATCAAATATATAATTGCACCTCTGCCAATTCGTAATCCACCACGCTCCCACAAATCTATGACTTTTTTTTTTAATGGAAAGCTAACCTTTCATTTACAAATTCAAACTGAACCCACTGAAGACACTGTTGGTATGAAATTTAAAAAAAAACATGATTAATTGCATGGTTACTTTTAAGTACATAAATGAGTGCATAGATTGATTTTCTTTCATGTTAAAAAAGGGGCTCGATCACCTTATCTTTATATTACAACCTGAATAATTATTTTGAAAAGTTGCTTCGATATTGCCCATGCCAAACTGTTAGAAAAAATTGCTAATTTAATTTGTGCTGCCTCAAATTAGAAGATAATTGATATGAATATTAGATTTGTAAATTCTTGACAACAATATAGAGAATAGTCACCAACTCCCAAAGAAGGTTGTGTTGAATTGTCATCATGCAGATTCACAAGTGAAGTGTTGCTTCACTTGGAAGGACAATTTGGGGCTCAAAATGGTGGAGAAGGTGAAAGTATGGGTGCAAGTTTAATATTTCTTGCATGGACAGGTACCGAGGGGATGATGGATGGAAAAAAGATGAGTGGACGAGGGAGTCTGCAAAAGTTTGATAAGGAAGGGAAGGTGTCTGGTGGTGGGATCATGTAGGTGATGGAATTGTTAGATAAGGAGGCTGGTGGGGTTGTAGGTGAGAACAAGAAAATCCTGTCCTTCTTGAGTTTTGTGGTAGAGGGGGCCATGAATATATGGGAAATAGAGAGGATGTGGGTATGGGGAGTAGAGGGCAAGCCATGTTTTTTGAAGATGTTCTAGGATAGAAGACCTCATCCTGGGAGCAGATGTGATAGAGGCAGAGGAACTAAGAGAAAGGCATAAAATCCTTACAGGGGATGGTGTGAAGAGGAGTAGTCAAGTTGATGGGTTTGTAGAAAATATCTGCGGAGATTTTGTCTCCTGAGATGGAGACAGAGGGATTGAGAAAGGAGAGAGTGTTGCCAGAGATGGAACAAGTGAACTTGAGTTCAGGTGAAAGGTAGCAGTGAAGTGCATAAAGTGGATTAGTTCAGTGCAACAGAAGCACACAGAAATGATTGGGTTTGTGGATATTAGGTAGAAGATAGAGTCAGTCAATGATTCAATGAGAATAGAGGCTATTGGAGGGAGATAATTGGAAGTGATGAAGTCAGTTATGATGCGTGGGACAGTGGCTTGATGTTTCTTGGAGGAAACTTGTTCAAGAGGTAAGTAAGCCTGTGGAGATACGACCATCAGCCTACTGCAGGGGACAATCTCTGTACCTGCAGGAAGACCACCTAAGGGCTGACTCCACCTGGCTGGCTGTCAATCAGCTGATCTGAATATAGACTTGAGCCGACCCCTCCTGAGCCAGTCACACGGGAGCCACCGAAGCATAAACTGGTGTTCAGACTTTTATCTAAATAAAGCCTGTTGTACAGTCTTTTGAGTCTTGTGCTTTCTTGCTACTACCTCAGTGCACCACAAAGCCTCAAACAGTCTTTCCAGGTGAAGCAACATTTCACTTTGAAATTGCAGGAATCTGGTGCTCTCAGTCTGGCCTCCTCTACATCGGAGACATTGGACACAGACTGGGATATTGCTTCTTTGAGCATCTTCACTCTGTCCACTGCAATAACAGGGACCTCCCAGTGGCCAACAATTTCAATTCCACACACCATTCCCACACCGACATGTCTGTCCATGGCCTCATGCCCTGTCAAACAGAGGTTACCTGTAAATTGGAGGAACAACACTTAATATTTCGACTGCGCACGTTCCAACCAAACAACATTAACATCGACCTCCCGTTTCCCGAGTCTTTCTTTTTTGCTATCCCTCTGTCTCCATCAGCTTCCCACCCCTACCCCTTCCTCACCTTTCAGAGAGCTACACCCTCACCCATCACTTCAGCCTTTCTCTCTTCTACACTCCTACCTATATCCACCTCTGACCTCTTCTATGTCAGCCTTATATCCTACCCCTGCCATTTCTTGCCTCTTCTCCTCCCCTCCCTCCTCCCCCCCCACTTTTTGCATATACCTTGATGAAAAGCCAAAATGTTGGTTTTCCCTTCACTTCCTATAGACCTACTGAGTTTCTCCAACACTTTTGTGTATTGCCCTATAAGCCCAGAATCATCAGACTTTCCTGTTAAACTAAAAAATATCTATATTTTCAAAAAATGGCACAGAAATAAAATATTGGATTGGCTCTTTGCTTTTTACTTTCATAAATGATTGATTAGAAAAGGTTACTTGTGCTTGATTCTATTTTAAGAGTGAGCTCTGATAGCCTTAGCTTGTCAAGTTTGGATAATTACATTTGGACATTCTATTATATCATTTATTGTTAAATGCTTCTTGGAAATCAAATCCAAATGTGACTTATTAATGCAAATATTCTTTAACCTTTTATTATAGTGTTACAGAGTTATGTGTTGTTTATTGAGCGATGTGTTGTGTGGTTTTATGTTAAAAAGTGACAGTTTGCCTTAGAAAGCCAAGGTGAAGGTGGACTGCTGAGAGAGTGGGAGACAGACGGAGCATGTGTAAAAGATGATCTAGAAATTTCTGGACTTGGAAGACAAACCATGACTGGGTGTGGCTGTAGAATGAAAGAAAATCCAAGCAGATTCATTGTCTGGGAGGCAGATTGGAATGTTGGGAATTTTAAAAAATGAAGATTCCGAAGGCAGACAGAAGGATCTGGACCAATCATTTTTTTTCTTCTTCTCTGCAAGCAACACAAGAAGACCACTTCGAATTTTGTGCTCTCTTTCTCTCTCTCTAAAAGATCTTTTGGCTTCAGTTTACCAAACAAACTGAATTTTGTTTACGATCTTTACTTTGATTACAATCAAAGTTTTGTGAGTCTTATGTGTTTTGTGTTTGTTTTGTGTGTAAGTTTTTTTCTGTGGGCTGGTTGTGAATATAACTTAGACTTTGATTATATATGTTATATTTAGGATGGAGAATTTATCAGTTTTACACTGTTGTAGAAATTTGTATATTAACCAGTGGGCATTTTTATAAAAGGAGGGATTTTGAATTAAAGTTTGAAGGTGAAATTCTGTTAATAAAGTAATTGTTCATCTTTATCCCTGTGTAATATGCCTTCTTTGTGGTTGCTGGTTTGATCTTGTAACAATAGGCAGAACATTTAGACAAGTTTGACAACTTTTCCAAGTCATGGTTGCTATGCATAAGGAAGATTAACAACAATGCGACACTCCTAGATTTTTGCTATACCAGGATAGATAACTTGAACCCTCAGCAAACAGTAAGTGTAAATTCACAAAAGCAGTGCTTTAAACTCTCAATGTTATCATTTCACTTAATATTGAATCAATAAAGTAACTATTTGGAAGTCTGTACAGTATCGCAAATAATACTTGATTACCCTTGTGCACAAATGTTTGAAAAATCTTTTAGCCAGTCTATTATTCTCCAAATTGAGCAATTCAATTTGTTTGTAGTGATGCTGCCTATATTGCATCCCATATCAAGACATTTTCATTAAATCCTTGATAAGATATCTTGGCTCCTTCCTAGTCCATTGACACTTGCAATATAAGACTCACATTGTTGCCTCATGATTTCTATTTTCTGTGACATTTTCTAGTCATATAACTCCTGCGGAATTCTCCATTCCTGCAACTTAGACCTCCTGTGCATTTCTTCATCCCTTCTAAGTTATAATTCTAAGCTATTAAGACACTGACTCCAAAAGTTCTACCCAAAACATTCATGGTTTGGTGCCTTTCTTTAACTTCAGCTCTTTATTCCAAGATTTTTTTTGACTCCTATAAAATCTTTACTTTGGTGTTCAAAAACTTTTTTGATGCTTTTTCGAATGTTTCCTGTTAACGGAGTACTGTAAGTACAAGTTGCTGTCAATATTTGTGAATGATAGGCACATTTAGCTTAATGATATTAAACTTTGTTGTGTGGCAGCACATATCCTCATGGTGAACCAGCCCCACTTGTATCGCCAAGTGGCGGGGCAGCCATAGGGAAATGGCGTCGTCAGAGGTTTCTCTCTGACTCCAGCATCCCTTCCAGCGCATACCCTGGGCAGGGATTATGATGTCACAATGCACCAGGTGACTGAGCTCATGCTGCCCTTAAAGGGACGCGCTGAATTTGAATTAAAACATTCGTTAATGACTATTGGTGTGGCAGCAGTGATTTCCTTCAGCTCCTGCAAGCGCCACAGTGGTGACTCCAAAAGGCCCAGACGTCTATCTGGACCTAGCAAATGATGGACGCAGCTGAGATGAACACTGTAGTCCTCAAACTCACCCCCCTTCTGGCCCTATCGCCCATTTACGTGGTTCGGGGAGGCGGAGGCATAATTCCACCTCCGCAACATCTCCGCCGACGCCACAAAATTTTACCACATCGTGGGCGTGCTGGACCAGGACACGGTGGCAAGGGTGGAAGACATCATTCACCGGCCACCAGCAGTGGGCAAGTATACACCCCTCAAAAATTTACTCCTGGGGTAGTTTGGCCTCACTCCCCAGCAGCGTGCTTCCAGGCTCTTATACCTGGATGGGTTGGGGGATCGCAGCCCCTCAGTCCTCATGGACGAAATGCTGGTCCTGATGGAGGATCATGAGCCATGATTCCTCTTCCGCCAGATATTCCTTGAACAGATGCCAAAAGATATCCAGCTCCATCTTCCGAAGAGGACTTTTCTGACCCCTGCAAGGCCACAGCCCAGGCAGATACCCTCTGGTGCGCAAAACAGGAGAATGAGGCAGCCCTCAGCCAAGTCTCCAAGCTGGGGCCCCGCCATCCGCAGGATACCCCCAAGCACAAGCCGGAGGGAACACAGTCAAAAGGTCCCTTTATCACCAGTGCTGGGGAGTGAAAGCCCGCAAGTGCCGCCAGCCCTGCGACTTCCAGGGGTACGGCTAGGCAAACCTCCGTTGATTGCTGCCATGGTTGGCACGTGAACAGCCTCTTTTACATTAGTGACAAGTCCACGGGCCGCTGGTTCCTGGTGGACACAGGGGCTAAGCTGAGTACCCCCTCTCCACATTGCTGCAAACTCAAACTCAGGCCCCTGGTCCAACCCTGCGGGCTGCCAATGGTTCTGCAATCAAGATCTATGGCACCTGTAGGGCACAGATACAAATCGGGGATGAAAAGTTCCCCTGGAGGTTTATCCTAGCCTCGGAGGGCACCGCACTGTTAGGGGCTGACTTCCTAAGGGGTCACGGTCTGCTGGTGGACGTGAGGGGCAGGAGGCTGCTCAGCGCCTGCACCTTTCGCTTGGTGCATCTGGGCACAGCGGACGATGACAGACCCAAAATCACCACAGTAGCCACCGCCACAGACGTGTTCACCGAGATCCTCAGTGAGTTCCCTGCCATCCTGGAGCCATGCTTTGACGTCGCCTCCCCCGCCATAGAGTTTTCCATCTCACTTCCACAAAAGGCCCCCCGCTGCACACTAGAGCTAGACAGCCGCCACCGGAGAAGCTAAAACAGGCAAAGGAGGAATTCTCCAGGCTTCAGGAGTTGGGCATCATTCGGTGGTCGAACAGCGCTTGGGCGGTGCCACTGCTCATGGTCCCGAAGTCATCAGGGAGTTGTAGGCCCTGTGGGGACTACAGACAGCTAAATGATGCCATGACTCCAGACAGGTATCCAGTCCCCCATATTCAGGACTTCGCAGCCAACCTCCACGGCACGCGGTTCTTTTCAAAAGTCGATCTGATGTGCAGATACCACCAGATCCTAGTCCACCTTGATGACATTGGAAAGACTGCCATTATCACCCCTTTCGGCTTGTTTAAATTCTTCTGGATGCCGTTCAGGTTGAAAAATGCAGCCCAGATGTTCCAGTGCCTCATGGATGCAGTTTGTAGGGATTTGGACTTTGTCTTTATCTACCTAGATGACATCCTGGTAGCGAGCCACAGCCACGAAAAGCACAAGGTCCATCTCCATACTCTGTTTGCCCAGCTGGCAGAGTTCGGCCTCACGGTCAACAAGGCCAAATGCCAGTTTGGGAAACAGACTTTGCAGTTCCTGGGGCACACCATCTCAATGTCTGGGGTAGCTCCGGCACCAGAGAGAGTGGCAGCCTTCTAGCATTTTCCCAAACCCTCCTCCCTCAAGGGCCTGCAGGAATTTTGTGGGAATGGTAAATTTTTAGCACACTCAGCGCTCTTGGTTGACGCTTCCACCACAGTGGTTGGGAGAGTAATGGAACAGTGACTAGATGGGCAGTGGTGCCTGCTGGCCTTTTTCAATAAGCAGTTGCAGCCAGCAGAGCTTAAATACAGTGCATTCGACCAGGAGCTCCTGGCGCTGTACCTGGCCATCCACCACTTCAGATACTTCTTGGAGGGCAGAACATTTGCTGTTTTTACTGATCACAAGCCCTTCACCCAAGCACTGGCTATGGCCAAGGACCCATGGTCAACCAGGCAACAGCGCCACCTGTCCTACATGTCCGAATTCACTATAGATATCCGGCACCGGGTGGGCAAGGACAACGTAGTCGCAGATACGCTTTCCCGCCCAGCCATCAGCACGCTAGCTCCCGGTCTCGACTATGCACAACTAGCGCAGGCTCAGCAGCACAACGCCGAATCTCAAGCTCTCCAGACTGCCATCTCAGGTCTCCAGCTTGAGGATATCCAGGTTCCTGACTCCGCCCAGCCACTGCTCTGCGACACCTCCGCTGGCTCACTGTGCCCGGTAGTCCCACAGAAGTGGAGGGCTTGGGTCATCAGCTCTATCCATGATCTCACCCACCCCTCATTAAAGACTACTATGTGTATGGTAGTGCAGCAATTCATCTGGCATGTCCTCAAGAAGGAGGTGGCAGCGCTAACCTGCAACTGCATCAGGTGCCAGACGTCTAAAGTCCACAGGCACCCGCAGGCCCCTGTTCAACATTTTGACTTGGCAATGCGGAGGTTCTAGCATATCCACGTGGATGTTGTGGGCCCCTTGCCGGTGTTCAGGGAGTCGTTGTACCTGTTTATCATAGTGGACAGAGCAACCAGGTGGCCAGAAGCCATCCTGGTCCATGAGGCATCAGCAGAGACGTGCTAGAACCCTGGTCAACCAGTGGATCACTCATTTCGGCATGCCGGTGCACATCACACGCGACAGAGGTGCCAATTTACCTCCGCACTATGGTTGTAGCTGACAAGGCTTTTAGGGGTAACACTGCATCACACCAAGGCCTACCGCCCACAGTCTAACGGGTTGGTAGAGAGGTTCCACCGACACCTTAAGTCCGCTCTGATGGCAAGGCTTTCCAGCTCCGACTGGGTGGATGAGTTGCTCCTTGGGATTAGGATGGCGCCCAAGGAGGACCTGCAAGCCTCATCAGCAGAGATGGTTTACGGTGCGCTACTCTCCCTGCCAGGTGAATTCTTTGGCCCAGAAGCCGAGATGACGCACAATAAAGGTGAGTGGCTCGCGGACCTCCTTAAACAACTGGGCAACCAAACCCCGCCACCCACATCACACCACGGCACCCGACCATCTCATCAACCAAAAGATCTGGATGTGGCGCAATTTGTGTTCATCCGGAGAGGACCACAGAGGTACGAAGGGCTGTACAAGGTTCTCTGGTGGTTGGGTGGGATTTTTACTTTAGATGTGGGGGGCAGGGAAGAACTGTTTACTGTGGACTGCTTAAAGGCTGCTCATTTGGACTTGTCACAGCCGGAGCAGATGGCTGCACCCAAGCACCGGGGCCAGCCACCAAAGCGACAGGACGCGTAGCCATTTCTGGGGGGGGTGGGGCACATCCTCATGGAGAACTGGCCCCGCTTGTATTGCCACATGGCGGGGCACCATGGGGAAATGGCGTCGTCAGGGGTTTCTCTCTGACTCCAGCATCCCCTCCAGCGCGCACCCTGGGGCAGAGATTATGATGTCACAATCCACCGGGTGACTGAGCTCATGTTGCCCTTAAAGGGGCGCACTGAATTGGAATAAAAACAGTCGTTAACGACCTTCGGTGTGGCAGCAGTGATTTCCTTCAGCTCCTGCAAGCGCCACGGTATCACATTTAAAATATACCACTTTAAAAATATTTCTGAATCAACATTACATTTTAGTTTATGCACTGGAAGAAGAGCCAAGCTGCCGTTTTTTTAATAGAAACCCTGAATGATCTTGCACACTAATGCAGTTATTAAAATCCTACATCGAGTCCACGCTGCTGAAGATCCAGCTGCGCTGGATGGGTCACGTCTCCAGAATGGAGGACCATCGCCTTCCCAAGATCGTGTTATATGGCGAACTCTCCACTGGCCACCGTGACAGAGGTGCACCAAAGAAAAGGTACAAGGACTGCCTAAAGAAATCTCTTGGTGCCTGCCACATTGACCACCGCCAGTGGGCTGATAACGCCTCAAACCGTGCATCTTGGCGCCTCACAGTTTGGCGGGCAGCAACCTCCTTTGAAGAAGACCGCAGAGCCCACCTCACTGACAAAAGGCAAAGGAGGAAAAACCCAACACCCAACCCCAACCCACCAATTTTTCCCTGCAACCGCTGCAACCGTGTCTGCCTGTCCCGCATCGGACTTGTCAGCCACAAACGAGCCTGCAGCTGATGTGGACTTTTTACCCCCTCCATAAATCTTCGTCCGCGAAGCCAAGCCAAAGAAGAGAAGAAGACATCTTCAGAGCTTATTATTTACACACACCCGTAACACTAAACATTACAGAATAATTAGCAACTTGAATTTTTTTAAAAATTACCCACATGAGCAAACCAATTACAGTACAAATCCAAAATCAGTGTGTGGAGCTGAAGTGATTGTATGTTCAACTCAAATGGTGCATCTGCAGCTGTGACCTTTATAGCTGTTGACCTTTAAGTTTTGCTGTATTCACGTCAAACTTCAGAGGCAGTGTCTGATGGAAAATGAAATTTTATCATGTCATACTTTTTTTTTGGACCTCAATGTCATGGAGCTGTCGATTTCCAACTGGAATAAATTTACAATGACAGTTCCCAGTTTTCATGGATTGTATTTTTGAATGCATTACATCAGCATGCATCAAGACAATCTGCTGGTAAATTATTCTCCTACTAAATAATTCATGAAATGCACTTCATCATGACTTACACCTGGTGACTATATCGGACTGACTTCATAGTTCAGGCATTGATACTTCCAATACATCTGATGTTGTCTGAAAAGTAAAGTATTATATTTTAAAGACAAGATTATCTTCAATGTGCAATAGTTTTTAAGTCCTCACTATTGAATATTAATCAGAAAAGAAAGATTTGGTTTCAGAAAGATTGAGATTTTTTTTAGTTAAGCAAACTCTCAACTTTGAATGGAATAAAACATTGTATAATGAAGGTTTTGATGCAATATTCAGCATATTTTTTTTTAATTAAAAAGTTACAGCTCAACCACAGTTGTGAAATCCAACAAATTGTGAGAGATTTTGTCTTTAGTGTTCTTTAAATGGAAAGAATTCTTGATCATAAAATGATGAATGTCAGAAATTACAACTAGTTCTGGCTCAGTAATGAAAAACAACATCTTGGGGAATTTCCATGTTCTTAGTTCAGCTGTGGGTAGCTGTTCCTTCCTATCTCTTCAACATTAATTGGAGATAATGAACATTTTAATGGGTCAAAGTCAATTCATGCATTAATATTTCTATACAAATGCTATTGACAATCTCCATGGAGGTTGAATAAATGAAGGAATCTTTATAGTACTTGGTAGTAATGACCATAGTTTTGTTTTAGTTCATTAAGGTAGTAGAATTAATGAAAGAAACTGTGTAGGTCAAGTTTATTGTCACCTGATTATACGAGTACAACCTGATGAAACAGCGTTCTCCGGTCCTTGGTGCAAAACATGTAAACACACAACCAGACATAACACACATGGAAACAAGCAATGCATAAGCAGGACAAGTATTTCATCTATACAAATCAATAAATAAATATTGTTTTGTACATATGAGAATCTTGGATGGTTAGTGTGAGCAGTGCCCTTGCTCGTTTAATGTTCCTGCTGCCCGTATGAAGAAGCTGTTCCTCAGCCTGGCGGTGTTGTGTCTGATCCTCCTGTATCTCTTCCTCGATGAAAAGCAGCTGAAAGATGTGATATGCAGGTTGGAAGGGGTCCTCAACGATTTTTCACACCCTCTTCAGACAATGATCACGTCGATACAGGAGATTCCAAAGATCCTCTCTGGCACTCTTATGGTCATGTAGAGTCACATCTGTCCAATACATTGTTGTGTTAAGATATAACAAAATAAACCAGTAGGACATATGGATCTGACCATTCTACAGACATTTTCTCCAATGGAAAGCAGAGAAGATATAAACTTTCACTTATCAGTTAGTGTTTGGTTTAAGAACAACCATTTAAAGGGCTTATGGGAACTGCTCCGCCTAAGACTGCAAGAAAAATACAGAGGTTTATGAATGCGGCTCAGGCCATCTCATCCATTGACTACATCTATAACATCCTTCAACTTGGAAAAGGAGCCAACATACTAAAAGACCCATCCCTCCTTGGCCATCCTGTCTTCCACCCCCTTCCCATCAGGAAGAGGATTCACAACTATGAGATCACGCACCACCAGAGGCAAGGCCAAGTTTCTTTCCCACCATTATCAGACTCATAAATGAACCCTAAAGTAGTATAATAATGTTGCCTTTGCAATCTCTCTCTCTCTCTCTCTCTCTCTCTCTCTCTCTTTCTCTCTCTCTCTCTCTCTCTCTCTCTCTCTCTCTCTGTGTGACTGAACATTTTTGTGCTGTGCTTTACTTTTTGTGCTAAGTGTGAGATGTCCACTGGTCTGCTCACTTCTAGCTGTATTTATGATAGATCTGACAATAGACATGAACTTGAATGTGCTTCAATCTCAGAAAAATTTAAAAACAATGGGGGAAAATGGCAGGAGATGTACAGAATCTTTAATAAGTAAGGCTCTTTAGTTGATTTGTCTTTCCTAAAATTTGAATAATTTAAAAATCCTGAGAGCACATTATATTTTGTTTCAAATGTGCAACTTATTAGTTGAAGGCAAGAGAGTAAACTTTTACACTCTGTACTGGGTTCCAATAAAATGGTCTTTGTGAAATTGTGCTTAATGGGTTTTTTTTTTAAGTAAGACATATCTTTTGCTTGTGTAACACTTAGTGCTTGCTGTGTTAGTCAAAAATGGAACACTAACTTATTAGCGTTCAATCTATTCACAGAAGCCAATTCAGTAATACTCGTTTATTGAGTACAGAAGCACATCATTCCAGGGAACAGGAAGATGTTGCTCAATATGATGAAGTGCGAGGAACCCCCATCACTTCATGGTGAAAAATTAATCACTGAATATTTTTAATATGTTGAAAAGAGCCTTAAACTGGAATGTGCTCAGACCCTATGTAATGTAGCCCATAGTAGTATTCTACAATGCACACAATTGAACTGATTCCACCTTGCACACAAAAGAAGTCACAGATTTTTCTTTCATTGGCATCAATGGTAGCAGAGGAAAAACAGATAAATAGTGGTTCACGGATTGGCATGACAGATTGGAAGACTGGAACTGGGGCCACTTGTTAAAGTGGCCGACTCTCTGTCTGCCTCATGGTAGACAAAAGTTAAAGAATTTCATGAACGTTACATTCTAAAACGTAGTATTATGTGACAATAATGGAACCTTTAGCTTGACCTAATGCCTTGATTGGGATTGGGGATGGGCATAGGTAGAGGGATTGTCAGGAACAAACTTGAGGTCAAGCTAAGGTCAGCTGGTGGCTCATTCAAAGGATAAATGCGATGAGAGGGGTCAGATGGTCATGGGACAAAGGAATAAGTAAAGAATAGAAGGGGCTTAACTGTCAACAATGCAAATCTTCAGGGACATGAACCAGGTCATGCTGATGGAACGGCAATGGTGAAGCTAGAGCTCGGAGATATTACCTGGCATTTTGAAAAAAATAGTTTATTAAATTTTTTTAAAATTTAAAATGTATTTAGTAGATTTTACTTTTTAAAACATGATGAGATTTATTTTTATAGTACTTATTTCATTTTTATAAGTTTTAAAAGTTTCTGAATGTTAGTAACCACTCTGATTGATTCAAAGCTGGAGTTGAGTTTCCCACTCTTACCTGGAGCCTGAGTTCCTTGCTTCTGCCCAGGAGCTCAAGGTGACTTCTTCCATGTAGACGGCCGCCTGTCCTCGACACCTCTCAACCACTGCCACCGGTCGCCATCTATGATCCCCGCTACTGCCCAGGAGCTCAAGCTCCCCCGAGTTCCCCGATCCTGCCTGGGAGCCCAAGATGATATCTTCCAACCAGACGGCCGCCGGTCCCTGACACCTCCCAAATGCTGCCACTGGTTGTTGATGATGGTCCCTGCTCCTGCTGGGGGCCCAAGGTGACTTCTGAGATGCGGTCGTCATTGCACACAATGTTGAGAATGGAGTAGCCTTCACTGACTCCAGCTGTAGCCGATGCTAAACAATTGGGACCCAGCACCAGCCAGAGCAAAGGTTTTTTTTACTTGCTTAAATTACAGATTTGTTGCTTGGTGATTGGGGTGGTGTAACATAGTTTGGGTTGCTTCTGGGAGGTTCACTCTCAGGCGTCGAGCAGAAAATTGGTGGGATGTCTTGGTGATGCACATTTCTGATTTATATATAATTAGTTTTTATTTCCTATTAATTTTATATTCAGTTTACTGAAATATAATGATCATAATATAGTTATAATTTATTATTAGTTGGAAATGCTAGACAAGGTGCTAGCTGTCTCTGCCAGCTAGGCCAGAGACAATCAGTGCCACTCAACACCCGGAGATATTGGAGTGGTCTCAGTGAACTGACAGTTATTTCTAGGAAGCACAATGGCGGCCACTAACGCTAAAAATAAGTGCCGACAATATTCACAGGAGTATTTCAAATCTGGATTCGTACTTTGGTTAATGAATGAAACAAATGCCTATATGCCTGTTATGGAAAAAGCCTTTCAGTAATGATGCCATGAAACCAGCAAAGATGAAAGACCACCTCGAAAGGATTCACTACGATAAGAAAAACAAAGATCTTGTTGTTTTTTTAGACGCTGAAAGAAAAAAATCAGAAATCGACCAAACGTAAAGACATTTTTTTTACAGAACCTACCAGTGCTGATAATGAAAGAGGACTGAAGGGATCATCCAGTATCTCCCTTAATATAGCAGGGGAAGGAAAATAGTGTACCATTGGTGAGGAGATCATTATATTAGCAATTAATGGTGTGATTGAAAATGTTATGAAGAAAGATTCTCAACCTGTTCTAAAATGCATGCCATTAAGTCCAAATACAGTGAGATGGCCGATGATATGGAGAAAACCTTGGCATCTGAGCTTCAACGTTGCAAGTTTTCCATCCAACTCGATGAAGCAACTTTTAGCAGTTCAAATTTTCTCATATTATAGTCCAAGCCTAAAGTGCATTATTGACAAGTTTTTGTTTGCCATGTGTGATAGTACAGGATACTATCACCAATGTAGATATTTGTATATATTTACATATAGCAGTAGTGATTGGCTGAGAGCTGTAGCCACACCTACTGGCAGGTCATAAAGGGCTGCTCCTAACCAGACCCAGGTCAGTCTGGACTGGTCGACCTCGATGTACTATGCTTCAGTCTTTTGCTAATAAAAACCTTGGTTTGAGTCAATGTCTTTGAGTCTTTCGATGTGCTACACCATGTACCTTAAAGATGCATAAGGTGAGACAATTTTTCGATGTTTAGAGGATTATTTGAAGAAACACAATGTTCCCCTCAGGAATATTACTGCAGTGGCTACCGATGATGCACCAGCAATGGTTGGCCGTTACAGAGAATTTTCCCCCTTACTCAAGGAAAAAGTTTCCACTGTATGTACTGTTCACTGTGTATTGCACAGACACCATCTTGTAGCCAAGAAACTGTAGAATGCCTTAAAAGTGTGTATCCGGTCAGTCAATAAAATTAAAGCACATCCTCTCAATTTGCGACTGTTTGCAAGGCTATGTGAAAAAAATGATGAAACTTTGAATCAATTACTTTTGCACACTGAGGTAAGGTGGTTGTCAAGAGGTGATAGCTTGCAAAGTCTTGTTGACTTGTATGACTCAACTGTGGAGTTTTGTATGGATGTGGTTCCATCACTATGTGATGTAATGGATAAATATTGGGAGGAATTTTGTAAAATTATGGTAGGTTACATATATACACACATTTTAAAACAGATCTTATTTGAAAGACTGAAGAATTCATATTCAGTAACATTGCAGGATTTATGGAGAATTGTACAAGTAGGTGCTAATTGAAATGATGTCATGAAATGAATAGACCATTGTTTGGAGGAGACAAACTCGCTGTTAAAAAGTACCTACAGGGTGCTCACAGAAAGGTCACTCCTAGGTTTTGTTTATCTAAGACAACAGCTTGACCAAGAGAAGAGAACTCAAGTTGTTTGCTGAAGAAGGTGGGGGTTTTTGCAAGTGAGAAAGTCACATGGACTTTCTGGCAGTTAGCAGTGGAGTAGGAGAGAGAGAAGACCAAGCTCAACAAGCTCTCTCAAGCAGTGTGTGTGACACTGAAAGCAGCTGAAGAGTGCAAGCCAGGAAAAGCTGGTTGGAAACAAAAAGTTCCAGAGTAATGAATGGCTGGAAGTACTATCTGTCTGATGTTTCTCTTGGAATAAGTGGAACAGAAAGGAATTCTGTGCTAGCCTGAAAGTAAGAGGTTATCATTTGGAGAACCTCGATGGGGCAAGTTTCATCAGTAAGACATTGAGGTGACTAATGGTGGTACCTCAGTTGTGGAAATCCTGGAACAACAAATCTCTCTCCGCAAACCCTACAAGAACCTTCCTGAATGGTAAACATTTACCCTATGAGCACCAAAGCCTGATGGACTTTATACATGTTAAATTCTGTGCACAGTATAAGAATTGCCTGCATCCAGAGAACTTGGAAGAAGGAGAAGTGAGATTGAACTGTGAACCAAAAAACCTTTCTTAAATTTACACACACATTACATACATGTGCACTTAGAATTAGAAGGGGGTTAATTTGGGTTAGTTAAGTATAGAGATAAGTTAAAGTTTGATTTTATTTTCATGTTTAAAGTTTATTAAAAACAATTTTTGTTTTAAAACTACTTGTCTTGGTGAATGTCTATTGCTGCTGGGTTTTGAGGTCCTTTGGGCTCGTTACAATGACGAGTTGAAAAAGTGTAAGAACCATCTGTTCTATTTGGCAGAACTATATTCAAAATTTAATGAAGTACAGAAACATATGCAAGGAAAAGATGTTACAATTATTCAAGCCCAAACAATCCTAATAGGTCCCCAAGTAAAAATAAGCCTATTTTAATCCTTTTTTAAATTTTACCATTACAGGAAAAAAAATGAATAAAACATTAATCAAATATCCATAATCCAATGCTACAAAAAAACTTTTATATTTTTCTCCCCATCCCCCCTGCCACTCAAAAGTAAGAAAAGGAAAAAAAAGAAAGAAACACCTACCACTTAATGTACAATAATATTAGCATAGACAATTATTAATTGTTATTAAAAATTACTAATTAAGAGGAGTTGAAAAGATGGATGGAAAATTATCTATAAAATCCATATATGATTTCCAAATACTATAAAAATTTTCAACTCGATTCCTTAAACTACACGTAACTTTTTCCAAAGGTATACAATTTTGCATCTTATTATACCATCTTCTTAACAACACTTCTCTATCATCTTTCCATGATATCGCTATACATTTCTTTGGAGTTGCTATTGCAATTCTTAAAAAAATTTCTTTTTGGAAATCTCCAAGTAAAAATAGTCGTGGATCCTTTGGTAATTTGTCCTAATAATAAACTCAGTTTGTTCCAAAGCCTTTCCACTTTTTCACAAGACCACACTGAATGCAAAAAAGTCCCTATTTCTTTCACACATTGAAAACACTTATTTGAATAATTAGGATTAAATCCATTTATCTTATGTGGAGTTTAGTAAAATTGATGAAGAACATTATATTGAACCATTTGTTATCTAACATTTACTGTATTCGTAACACTTTCATTATATAATTTTTGACCAAATCTCCTCTTGAATTTGTATATTTAAATCTTTCTCTATTGCATTTTTGATTTATATAAATCTTTTTTCTTTGCAGTCTCTTGTAATTTTATAGACATGTTAGTAATAAATTTCTTAACAACAAATGTATCTGTTATTATATCTTCGAATTGACTTATTTAGGGAGTCTCAAATCTGCTCCCAGTCTCTTTTTCAAATACATTTTTAATTGAAAATGAGCAAAAATGTTATTATTATCTATATTGCATTTATCTTTTAATTGATCAAAAATTAAGAAAAAAAGATCCTAAAAAATCTTTTATTCTCTGTATACTTTTACTACATCAATTATCAAATAAAGAACTATTCAAAGTAAAAATAAGATTTAAATCTTCATTGGCACATAGAGATTTAGAGTTTTTTTTCAAACTTACAGCAATTGGAAGAAGATGAAAACATTTCCGGCTGTGATCAGGAGATATACATAAACCACCTTGAAAAAATAAGGGAAGATTTTAAAGTACATTTTGAGCACCTGGAGAAAATGCACATACCTGACTTGATTGTTACACCGGTTGATTTGGAAATGGAAAATGCAGACATTGAATCTCACTTAGAAGATGATTTAGGTGCTCTCGTCCTGCTCCGTCCGTATTCTGGAGGTTGTGACTTGCTCCATCTTTGGATTTCTCTTGTAACTTTGATTAGAGGGAGGTTGATATTAGTATTAGTTTCCTTTTTTTCTTTTAGATACATGGATTTATGAGTTTAATTATGATTATCCTGAATAATATCCTTTTTTTTCAGATTTTATTAAGGTGTTATGTGGTTTATAATGCGATTTGTTATAATAGTATTTAACTGATTTATATGTATAATCATTTTAATGATCACAATTTAAAATTTGTCATATTGTGCATTTACTTTAATTTTATATTATGTATATCTTATTATTTTGCCTTGCTTTATTAATATCTTGTATATGAATATTATGTTCAACTCAATAAAAATATTTTAAAAAGAATGATGAACTAATTGATATGTGTAGAGCTTGAAGCTAAATCATTGTTCAAAAGTAAAAAGCCTCAGTGGCTATTGGAGTGATGTAAAAGCTGCTAATAAATATCCCAAGCTTAGTGCAACAGATGAACCATTTCTATTTGCATTCCCAAGTTCGTATATCACTGAAGTTGGTTTTAGCTTCACAAATGCGGTTATAACAAAGCAGAGGAACAGAGTGAACCTGGAAGAGTGTGGTGAGTTACTCACCAATCTCCAACCAAATATCAATTCCCTTGCTGATGCTCATCAAACACATCCTTCCCATTAATGATGTGTATTTCCCTAGATTTCATACGACACATTCATTTATTATGTTGTATTTCCATTTATTTTGGTATATTTGAGATCCTTTATGTTGAATTCCAACATTATAGTCAATATTTTGTACATTTCCCGTGATTTCCACAATGATAGTAAACAGTTTTCTCCTTTTTATTTCCCTATATTTCATGAGAGATATTCATGGGGGAGAGGGGATACAGAACAAGTCTTGCAGGGCTGGTATGCAGTTTCCCTCACTGCTGCATATGGAAATTGCACGTCTATGTATTTATTTATTTATTCACAAGGTCACAAGGAAAAGGCACAGAAGTAGGTCATTTGGCCCATCCAGTCTGTTCTGCAAATCCACCCTGAGCTAAACTGTTCAAACTTCTCGTTCCCAGTTCCGCACTTTCCCCCATATGCCTTGATACCTTGACTAATTAGATACCTATCAATCACCCCCTTCAACTCCCCCAGTGATCGGGCCTCCACAGCTGTATGCGCTAATGAATTCCACAAATTATATGGCTGTACATGCCTGGGTGTCTATGATGGATCAAGAATTCCGTGAAGGAGTCAATGGTCTAAAAAGTTTGGAGACACCTGGTCTAGGCCGAATAGTCTGCCATTTATCATGTTTTTCTCACCTTTCTCTGTATTTCTGTAAAGAAGGTGACTAGTACTGCATAAAGGCTTTTGAACATTTTGAGTCCACGTTAATCATAGATACTGCAACTGTAAAAGAGCCAATTTGTTGTGCTACTAAATGCTGTAATCTAACCCAGTGGTTCTCAACCTTTTTCTTTCCACTCACATACCACTTTCAGTATTCCCTATGCCATAGGTTCTCTGTGAGTAGTAAGGGATTGCTTAAGGTGGTATGTGGGTAGAAAGAAAAAAGTTGAAAACCACTGTTTTAATCGTACCTTATTAACTCATTATGTGCATGGTTTCCTAACTCCAAAGGAAATGGGCCAATGACAATTTTTCTCAAGCAAAAGATTTCAGTAACAATTGGGTCTAGAGCAGTGGTTCTCAACCTTCCCTTCCTGCTCACATACCACCTTATGCAATCCCTTACTAATCACTGAGCACCACTGGCACAGGGATTACTTAAAGTGGGATGTGAGTGGAAAGAAAAAAGTTGAGAACCACTGATCTAACCTAAGGATTTCAAGACTCATTATCAGATCAGAGCAGAAGACCTCAGGCTGACTATTTTGTTATTATTTCCATGCACGCAACTCAACAACTGCTAGGTGTTCACACTGACGCTCATGGCATTAGTTGCACAACATTCTATGACATATCCAAGGTCACTAGAATACAGATATAAGTCTGAAGTGGAGGTATGAGGCCTGCTTTGGTGTTGGTTAATTACTTTTACCTGGCCCATTGTTGAAGAGTCCAAGATGTCCATCTTACCCAAGTTTGGAATTTACTCTAACCTCCCTACACCAATGGCAACTCCCTCTCCTCTTTTACATTCTGTTTGCCAGCGTGATTGCACTTTCTCTTCTTTCCCTTCCCCCCACCATACCTTTTGCCCTGACCACCTCGCCCATCTGATCATATTCTGCAACCCATCCCCTCCTCTCAATTAAACCAACCTTGAGCTTTAACTTGGGGACCCTACTTTAATGAGACCTACCTTCCATTTTTAAATTGAACTATTAAACTAAACTTTGAAGTTTCTAAGATAGCAATAAAAGGTTTGAATTTTAAATTAGAATTTTAATAGGATTATATTTTCATATCCTGGTCCAATTGTTTCTCATCCTGAACCCTTCTTCAATGAAATGTTACACTTGATTTTGTCTCTGTGCATTGTCATGTTATTCTTTGAAAACAAGGCAGCATGAAACGTACGTTGCAGTGCAACAGCATTCTTTGTTTGACTGGGACTGATGCCCATTTTATAACTGAAAACATTCTACAACCAGTAAGAACAGATGTTGAGTTCATTAAATTCCTGTATCCCTGTTTGACACATTCAACGAATGACGGGAGTTAGTTTCCTCTGAAGCGAAGGGGAAAGGGAGCAAAGCCAAACAATGATTGATGCAAAGTCATAGCCTTGAAAACTCTCTCCTTCATCATTAATCAAAATGGACTTAACAGATCCTCCTCAGTTTTAGAAGTTCTAAAGAATAACTCACTTTTGGCATTAGTGTGTGAAAAAAGAATTAAAATGTTTTGTACGTAATGAATTGTTTTCTGTGGGACAATATTTTAAAAGATGCTATTAATAGCTATTTTGGCATTTACAACCTTTTTTGGTGTTATTCAGTTGTACATCATCCATGACCAGGAAATAACAAGATCTGAAGTTTCACAGCAATTAATGTGAAATTTATGTGAAATGGATAATGACAGATTAAGAAAAAAAATTTCAGCTTTCTGAGTTGTTTGCATTTTATACAATTCTCATTGTTCTAGGCTGTAAAGCACGTAACTGTGAGTGTGGGGATGGGTCTGGGCAGGGGTATGTGATGTTTGCCTCACAAATATCTTCAAAATTTGTAGGTATAGAAAAGTATATGTGGGGAAGTCCATCAATGTAAGATGATCAGCAAGACATCAGATTTTTGAAAAACTAAATGTGATCATGTGGAATTCTTCATCTCAAGCAAAGATTGAGGGGAATAGCATAGACACAGTTAACAGTAAGAGAATTGAGCCATTTGCTAGTTTTCTACGAGAGGGTTGAAGTTGCCTTGAATGTAGATTTGGCCTGACTGGCTGAACTGCAATATGTTACCCTGCAATATATTCTATGTCTTACTACAAAGGAGATGGGATCAAGTGTAGGTCATTTGCCCTCCTGAGACTCCTCTGCTATTCATCAAGATTCCAGGCCTCCTAATGTGGACAAATTACATTTAAGACATCATAATGACTAATGACTAATTATTGATAGTAACACTTCCACAAGCAGCTGTGGAAAACTGGTAAAGGAGGCCTTATGATGAAAGGAAGTGCCATAGTGTCAGTGAGGATTGGTAAGAACATCTTCTTCACAATCTCCATCAGTACCGGAGTACAGGGCTGTGTTCTTAGCCCCCTGCTCTACTCGATTTACACCTATGACTATGTGGTTTGGTACAACAAGTAACACCATCTCCAAATTTGCCCATGGTACCACGGTAGTGAGTTGTATAAAGAAAGCATACAGGAGAGAGATTGAAAACTTGGCTGAATGGTGCACCAACAACAACCTTGCTCTCAATGTCACCAAAACCTAGGAGCTGATTGTTGACTTCAGGAAAGGAAAGCCAGAGGTTTACAATCCAGTGATCATTGAGGGAATCAGAGGTGGAGAGGGTGAGTAAATTAAAGTTCTTGGGAGTCACTCACATGGAGGATCTTTCCTCAACTCAACACACCAATGGCATCATGAAGAAATCACATCAGCGCCTCTACTTGCTCGGGAGTTTGTGGAGATTTGATATGACAATAGAAACCCTGCCAAATTTCTACAGATGTGTGGTGGAAAGTGTGCTGACTAGGTGCATCATGGTCTGGTATGGGGACACCAATACCCCTGAGCATAAACCCCTCCAAAAGGTAGTGGGCACAATGCAGGGGATCAAAGGGAAAATCCTCCCCATTATCAAGAACATTTACAAGGAACGCTGATGTAGGAGAGAAGCAGCAATCATCAAAGACCCTCACCACCCAGCACACACTTTGTTCTCACTGCTGCCATCAGGGAAGAAGTATAGGTGCCACAGGACTCACACCACCAGGTTCAGGAACAGCTGTTACCCCTCCACCATCAGACTCCTCAACAACAAACTCAATCAGAGACACATTTAAGGTCTCTTACTTTGTACAGAAGTAAACAATGAATATAGAACAGTATAGCAGAGTGCAAGCCCCACTCCACATTCAATCTAACCCTTTTCTCCTTCACAGCCCACGACTCTCCATTTTTATTACATCCATATGCCCACCTAAATCCTTTAAATATCATACGACACCGACCTCTACCTCCACTTCCGGCAGTGTGTTCCAGGAGTCCTCTCTGTGTTTAAAAAAAACCTCTGACATCTCCCCAAAAGTTTCCTCCATTCACCTCAAATGGATGTGCTCACGTGTTGGCTATGGCCGCCCTGGGAAGAAAAGGTGCTGGCTGCCCACTATCTATGCTTTTAATAATTGTATAACACTTCGATAAAGTTGCTTTTCAACCTCTGTCTCTCCAAAGCCACAGCTTACTCAAACTTTCCTAATAAGGCATGTCCTTTATCCAAATAGCATCTTGGTAAATTTTCCTCTGCACTCTCTCTAGAGCTTCCACAGCCATCTGATAATGAGTTGACCGGAAATGAACCCTATTTGTTCTCACCAGTGTTTTCTAGAGCTGTGACATTACTTTGTGGCTCTTGAACTCAATCCCCCATCCAACGAATGCCAGCGCACCATATACTTGATCGACTTGTAAATTTTGTGGAATCTCCAGACTTGGATCACAAAAATAAGACCACTAAGAGATAGAAGTAGAATTGGGCTAATGATCCATTGAGTCTGCTCTGGCATTCAAATCATGGCTGATGTATTCTTCCTTTCAACACCATTTTCCTGCCTTTTCTGTACAACTTTTGATGCTCTTACTAATCAAGAACCTGTCAGCATCCACTTTAAATCGACCCAATGATGGCCTCTGCAGCATCAATTCCACAGATTGACCAACATTTGACTGAAGAAATTCCTCCCCATCTCTGTTCTAAAGGGATGCCTTATTATTCTGGGGCTGTGCCCTCTGTTCCTAGAGTCTCCTTCTGGAAGCATCTTGTCCACTCTATCCAGCCCTTTTAATATTTAATATTTCAATAAGATCCCCTTCAGCCTTCTAATCTCCAGCTAGTAGAGGCCCAGAGCCATCAAATCCTCCTCATATATTAACCCTCTCATCTACAGGATCATTGTTGTAAGCCCTCTGGACTCTCTCCAAAGTCAGCTCTCCAAATTCCTTAGATACGGGACCCAAAACTACTCAGTTCTCAAAATGTAGGCCAGTCAGGTCCTTATAAAGCCTCAGCTTAACATCTTTGCTTTTATATTCTAGTCTTTTCAAAATGAATGTTACCATTGTATTTTCCTTGCTTACTAACTACTCAACCCATAAGTTAATCTTTGGGGAATCCTCCCATAGGACTCCCAAGTTCCTTTGAACCTCCACTTTCTGAACTTTTGCCCCAGTTAGAAAATAGAGTACGTCTCTATTTCTTTTACCATTGCATGGGCAGCACTGTATTCCATCTGCCACTTCTTTGCCCATGTTCCCAATCTGTCCATATCCCTGCTTCCTCAGCACTCTCTGCCCCTCCACCTATCTTTGTATCATCCACAAACATGACCACATCAATTCTGTCATCTAAGTTACTTATGTACCACTTGAAAAGTAGTGGACGGAACACCGACCCCAGCAGAACCCCACTAGTCCCGGCAGCCAGTCAGCAAAGGCTCCCTTTATTCACACACTTTGCCTTTGCAACCACAGCGACTTCCCAGTGGCCAACCATTTCAATTCAGGGTCACACTCTGCGCTCACATGTCTGTCCATGGCCTTATGTACTGTCCCACCCTGACCACCCGCAGATTGGAGGAACACAGCCTTATTTTCCATCTGGGTACTCTACAGTCAGATGGTATGAACACTGACTTTACTGCTTTCCATTAAACCTGCTCACTTTGTCCTTCCCCTCCCCTTTCCTGTCATTTTAATTCTCCTACCCACCTACTCATCCCTCCTCCCCCTCATTGCTGGTGTCCCTCTTTCCTTTCTCCACCTATCATCTCTTACCTTTGCTACCCCCCTCCCTTCCTCTCCCCCACCCCCAATCTTTGGTTTGGACGCCTGCTGGCATTCTCTCATTCTTTGATGAAGGGCTCAAGCCCAAAACATCAGTACCTTTGTTATATAAAGGCACTGTTTGACCTGCTGAGGTTCTCCAGCATTTTATACTATTTTTTAATTCCAACCATGGTGTATACAGAATTTTGTGATCTACTTCTGCCTATTTTATCTTGTGCTTTCAAGTCCCTCAAAACCTCATCTTTAATAATGGACTAAAATTGTCACACCAAGACACAAGAGAAACTTGTCCGTGAACTACTCTTTGCAGATGATGCCGCTTTAGTTGCCCATTCAGAGCCAGCTCTTCAGCGCTTGACGTCCTGCTTTGCGGAAACTGCCAAAATGTTTGGCCTGGAAGTCAGCCTGAAGAAAACTGAGGTCCTCCATCAGCCAGCTCCCCACCATGACTACCAGCCCCCCCACATCTCCATCGGGCACACAAAACTCAAAACGGTCAACCAGTTTACCTATCTCGGCTGCACCATTTCATCAGATGCAAGGATCGACAATGAGATAGACAACAGACTCGCCAAGGCAAATAGCGCCTTTGGAAGACTACACAAAAGAGTCTGGAAAAACAACCAACTGAAAAACCTCACAAAGATAAGCGTATACAGAGCCGTTGTCATACCCACACTCCTGTTCGGCTCCGAATCATGGGTCCTCTACCGGCACCACCTACGGCTCCTAGAACGCTTCCACCAGCGTTGTCTCCGCTCCATCCTCAACATCCATTGGAGCGCTTACACCCCTAACGTCGAAGTACTCGAGATGGCAGAGGTCGACAGCATCGAGTCCACGCTGCTGAAGATCCAGCTGCGCTGGATGGGTCACGTCTCCAGAATGGAGGACCATCGCCTTCCCAAGATCGTATTATATGGCGAGCTCTCCACTGGCCACCGTGACAGAGGTGCACCAAAGAAAAGGTACAAGGACTGCCTAAAGAAATCTCTTGGTGCCTGCCACATTGACCACCGCCAGTGGGCTGATAACGCCTCAAACCGTGCATCTTGGCGCCTCACAGTTTGGCGGGCAGCAGCCTCCTTTGAAGAAGACCGCAGAGCCCACCTCACTGACAAAAGGCAAAGGAGGAAAAACCCAACACCCAACCCCAACCAACCAATTTTCCCTTGCAACCGCTGCAATCGTGTCTGCCTGTCCCGCATCGGACTGGTCAGCCACAAACGAGCCTGCAGCTGACGTGGACTTTCTACCCCCTCCATAAATCTTCGTCCGCGAAGCCAAGCCAAAGAAAATTGTCCTTACCACTGAAACCAGGCTCACCGGCATATAGTGTTATCGTCTTCCACTGTGAAGACACAAAATACACATTCATTTCCTCTGCCATCTCCTTGTGTCCCGTAATTACTTCATCATCATTTTTTTATTGGTCCTACATCTACTACTGCCTCTTTTTTTTTACTCTCAGTATGCTTGAAAAAGCTTTTAGCATCCTTTTTAGATATTATTTGCTAGCCTCCTTTCAAAGTTCATCTTTTCCTTCCTAATGACCTTCTTGGTTGCCTTCTGTGTGCTTTATAAAACTTCTCAGTCCTCTATCCTCCCACTAATTTTTGCTTCTGAGTAAGCCCTTTCTCTTTCCTTCACTTTGGCTTTGACTTCTCTTGTCAGCCGCAGCTGTGTCATTATTTTTTCATTCAAATATTTCTTCTTTTTCATAATATACTTGTCCTGTACCCTCTGTATTTCTTGCACAACCTCCAGCCACCGCTGCTCTATTGTCCTCCCTGCTATTGTGCCTTAACAATGAACTTTTACCAGTTCCTCTCTCATACATCTGAAGTCCCCTTTGTTCCACTGCTATACTGACACCTCTGATTTTAGTTTCTCCCTCTCAAACTGCAGGGCAAATTCTATCATATAATGATCGCTGCCCCCTTCAATCAACTTTGGCCAGTTCCTCTCTCATGCCACTCTAATTCCCTTTACCCCACTGCAATACCGACACATCTGACAGTAGTTTCTCCTTGTTAAATCTCAAATTGAACTTACGCATATTGTGATACCTGTCCCCTAAGGGTTCCTTTACCCTTAGCTCTCAAATCACTTCTGTTGCATTACATCTCACCCAATCCAGCGTCGCCAATTCCCCAGTGGAATCATCAAAAAGTTGTTCTAAAAAAACCATCTTGCAGGCATTCTCCAAATTCTCTCTCAGGAGATTGAGTCCCAACATGGTTTTCCAAATCTATGTGCATATTAACATCCCCCATGACTACCATAACATTGGCCCTCTGGCATACCTTTTCTATTTGCTATTGTAATTTGTTGTCCACATCCCGACTACTGTTTGGAGGCTTGTATCTAACTGCTAACAGTGTATTTTTTACCCTTGCCATTTCTTAACTCAACCCCATGATGATTCTATATCTTCTAATCCCATGTCACCTCTTTCTAACAATTTAATGTTATTCCTTACCAACAGAACCACACTTCCCCATCTGCCTACCTGGCTATCCTTTTGATTGAAGATGACGCAACAAACTGATAAAGGTCGAACGGTGGAGGTGGTGCATGTAATTGACAGTACAGTGCATGTAAGGCAATTAACAAACTCAAGTTTAAGTTTATTATCATCCGATTGTACAAGTACAAGCAAACGAAGCAGCGTTCTCTGGTCCTTAGTGCTAAAAACATAAAATCAGACAAAATACACATACAGACTAACAATATATATGCAGTACATTCGTGCAAATATAAATATTTTATAATAGTAGAGTCACGGAGTGTTCGTGTGAGCAGTTCATTGCAGTCATTCAGGAGACTCACTGCCTGCGGGAAGAACTGTTTCTCTTTGAATTCTGAGACTTTCTGCTTCATCCTGCTTCTGCCCTTTCTGATTTTTCCTTGAAGAAGGGCTCAGGCCCAAATCGTCTGTAATATACCTTTGTCTCCTATAAATGCTCAAAAGACCATTTGAGTTCCTCCAGCATTATGGTGTGTTTACTACAATCACAGTGTCTGCAGCCTCTCGTGTTCCTCTCAGTCTGGTGGTTCAGGCACTGAAGGGAGTAGCTGAAAGGTGCTGTGTGCAGGGTGGTAGAGTAGGGGTCCTCAACGATTTTGTGCACCCTCGTCAAACAATTCCAGAAGGTTATGTCAATGGGGGGGGGGGTGAAAGGGAGACCCCATGTTTACACAATATACAGATGTAAACAAATAAAGATCTATAAGCAGGTAACAAAATGTAAACAAACTGATAGTGCAATACAGAACGAATCTAAGAAACTCAATAAAGTGCAAACATAAAAGTCCTTAAATGAGTCCCTGATTGAGTTTGTTGTTGAGGAGTCAGATAGTAGAGGGGTAGCAGCTGTTCCTGAACCTGGTGGTGTGAGTCTTGTGGAACCGATACTTCTTTCAAATCTTATGTCTTCTTCATGAGACACATTGCTGGCCCATTTGGTAAATCCGGCTGTTATACTAGGTTCCCTCATCAAACTCACTGATTTAAAAAATGTGAATAGCTGGGATTCCTGTAATGCTCATCTAATTACAGCCTCGCAGCCTCAATATTTTTACCTCACTCTGTTTTCCGTCCATTGACCAATGCTCACTCCACATCAGTATATCATTCTCAATCAGATGTTCTGTTATTTTGTTTAACAATCTCTTGCTTATATCCTTTCTGAAGGCCTTCAAGTCTAAATAAAACACACGCAGCAGTTCTTATTATACATTCCACTCGATGCTTCCCCAGAAACTCAAATATGATTTTCCTTTCATAAATGCATGCTTATTCTTGTCAATCCTATTTTTACTTGTCTTTCAATATTTTCATTAGTTTCCTTGTATAAATGCTACATAGGTACATGAGAATTGAAAAGAGGATTGGTACGAGAACACAGCCTTGCTTCACGTCATTGTTAATGGAGAAGGGTTCAGAGAGCTCATTGCTGTATCTGACCCAACCTTGTTGGTTTTCGTGCAGTTGGATAACCATGTTGAGGAACTTTGGGGGGCATCCGAGGCGCTCTAGTATTTGCCAAAGCCCTTTCCTGCTCACGGTGTCGAAGGCTTTGGTGAGGTCAACAAAGGTGATGTAGAGTCCTTTGTTTTGTTCTCTGCACTTTTCTTGGAGCTGTCTGAGGGCAAAGACCATGTCAGTAGTTCCTCTGTTTGCGCGAAAGCCGCACTGTGATTCTGGGAGAACATTTTCGGCGACACTAGGTATTATTCTATTTAGGAGAATCCTAGCGAAGATTTTGCCTGCAATGGAGAGCAGCGTGATTCCCCTGTAGTTTGAGCAGTCTGATTTCTCGCCTTTGTTTTTGTACAGGGTGATGATGATGGCATCACGAATGTCCTGAGGCAGCTTTCCTTGGTCCCAGCAGAGCTTGAAAAACTCATGCAGCTGAAACAAGCCATGAAAGACCTCAACAATGAAGACGCTGTTTACATCAGGTACCGCACGGATGGCAGTCTCTTCAATCTGAGGCGCCTGCAAGCTCACACCAAGACAGAAGAGCAACTTGTCCGTGAACTACTCTTTGCAGACGATGCTGCTTTAGTTGCCCATTCAGAGCCAGCTCTTCAGCGCTTGATGTCCTGTTTTGCGGAAACTGCCAAAATGTTTGACCTGGAAGTCAGCCTGAAGAAAACGGAGGTCCTCCATCAGCCAGCTCCCCACCATGACTACCAGCCCCCCCACATCTCCATCGGGCACACAAAACTCAAAACGGTCAACCAGTTTACCTATCTCGGCTGCACCATTTCATACAATGCAAGGATCGACAATGAGATAGGCAACAGACTCGCCAAGGCAAATAGCGCCTTTGGAAGACTACACAAAAGAGTCTGGAAAAACAACCAACTGAAAAACCTCACAAAGATTAGCGTATACAGAGCCGTTGTCATACCCACACTCCTGTTCGGCTCCGAATCATGGGTCCTCTACCGGCATCACCTACGGCTCCTAGAACGCTTCCACCAGCATTGACTCCGCTCCATCCTCAACATTCATTGGAGCAACTTCATCTCCAACATCAAAGTACTCGAGATGGCAGAGGCCAACAGCATCGAATCTATGCTGCTGAAGATCCAACTGCGCTGGGTAGGTAACGTCTCCAGAATGGAGGACCATCGCCTTCCCAAGATCGTGTTCTATGGCGAGCTCTCCACTGGCCACCGAGACAGAGGTGGACCAAAGAAGAGGTACAAGGACTGCCTAAAGAAATCTCTTGGTGCCTGCCACATTGACCACCGCCAGTGGGCTGATCTTGCCTCAAACCGTGCATCTTGGCGCCTCACAGTTCGGCGGGCAGCAACCTCCTTTGAAGAAGACCGCAGAGCCCACCTCACTGACAAAAGACAAAGGAGGAAAAACCCAACACCCAACCCCAACCAACCAATTTTCCCTTGCAACCGCTGCAACCGTGTCTGCCTGTCCCGCATCGGACGTGTCAGCCACAAACGAGCCTGCAGCTGACGTGGACATTTACCCCTCCATAAATCTTCATCCGCGAAGCCAAGCCAAAGAAAGACAATAGAATAAAATAGAATATTAACAAAACATAAAATAATACAGATGGTATTCTTAACATGTTACAAAAAGAAGTGAAAAAATCCACTAAACTCTTATTCCACTGCCCAGGACATTACAGGCAAAACCCTTCCCACTATTGAGTACATCTACAGGGTACGCTGCCATTAGAGGGCAGCAGCAATCATCAAAGACCCTCACCACCCAGCACACACTCTGTTCTCAATGCTCCCATCAGAAAAGAGGTATAGGTGCCACAAGACTCACACCACCAGGTTCAGGAACAGCTGCCACCCCTCCACCATCAGCCTCGTCAACAACACTCAAACTCACTTAAGGACTTTTACTTTGGCATTTTATTGTTTTTTTTTATCCTCTCTGTCAGTTTGTTTACATTTCTTTATTTTTTTTTAACCTGCGTACTATTTTCTTTTTGCGCTACCAATAAGTGGAAATTCTGCCTCATCTGCAGGATAAAGAAACTCCCGTCTGACAATAAATCTGAAATCCGAAAAAAAACAGAGCAAGCTGGCAGGACTGGACAGAGTGGATGCAGATGGGATGTTTCCAATGATGGGAAAATCCAGAACCCGGGGCCATGGTTTGAGGATAATAGGCAAACCATTTAGGACCGAGATGAGGAGGAATTTCTTTACCCAGAGGGTGGTGAATCTGTGGAATTCATTGCCACAGAGGGCAGTAGAGGCAGGTTCGTTAAATATATTTAAGAGGGAATTAGATCTATTTCTTCAGTATAAGGGTATTAAAGGTTACGGAGAGAAGGCGGGAACGGGGTACTGAACTTTAAGATCAGCCATGATCTCGTTGAATGGCGGAGCAGGCTCGAAGGGTCGAATGACCTACTCCTGCTCCTATCTTCTATGTTTCTATGTCAGATTTATAACTGTAGAGCTTCCAGTAGGTTGTAATCTCTACAGCCAGACTACGCTAATGATAGATTTAGTGTTAATTATACAATTACAGTTTATAATTATTTTGTTTCAAGAGTTTTTTTCTACCTTTTTGAGGTTCTGACATCCCTTAATGTCATCACTGTATTCCCATGGAGTGGCGAAAGAGTAATCCCTGCACTGCTTACAATTTATGTTCTTTATTTTATGAACAGGCAGAAAATAGCACCGTTTTCATCGATAATTATTGATTGACCATTTACATCTCCTCTAGATGTTGGTTATGAATACAAAGGCTTAACCTCCCTCTCTCAGACCACAGTACCACCACCTTTATTTACTGTTGATTAGTTCAGTCAATTCAAGACAAAGATTTAGATTCGTGATCTATCAGATAACTAGAGGCTACTTGTGTCACCATTAACCTCCAAGCCATTCAGTATTTCCATTCCACAGTGCACAGCCAAGGATGCCCAGAAGGAGCTAACATGTAATCTGAAGCTGGCTCGTGGTCTCTACAGAGTAGCTGTCAGCGTGCCCCTGCCCAAACATTTTGTTTATGGAAGTAGCTCACCACAAGGAATTTTGTTCGCACTTTTAACGACAGGCATTTTAAGGAAACATTTCCTTTAGACTAGAAAATTGAACTTTTTATGAAAGTGAGAGAAGGAAACTCTGGAATTATTATTGTAACACCCAGTGTTGGCAATTTTTTAGAGACTGCAATGAAGGATCAGCTGACAGTATAACTTGAAATTGTACTTTAATTAGGCAACCAGCAAGGATTGACAAATGCTTTCTCATTCTGGTTGAATTTTTTAAAATATATTTCTTCCACCAACATTGATGTTAGTTGTAATGCCAACATTTACAATCCTTAATTGCCTAGAGCTGAGGCTTTAATTTGTCACCTTATTGTTGGTTCTGATGTCACATAAAGGCCAGGCTCATTAAGAAAGGCAATTTCTGTCTTACCATGACTTATGAATGGATACAATAATTGTGGTGTAGATTTACTATGATACTTGGCCTCCCAAGCATTACAGGAGCCCCTTTTACACAGAGCTGTGTTGTATCTGCGTTTTCGAGTGTAAAAAAAATCGAAGGCGGATTGGGTGATCCAGACTTACCTGTCTTCGATCCTTCAAGGGGGATACGCTCAGCGGTGATGCGTAGCACTGCAGGACCTATCAAAAATGGTCGACCCATGTTGTCGGGTCAAAACGGGAAGGGCTGATGACGTCTTTTGCATGCAACGTAAGTGTGGGAAATTCAAATTGTAGTAACTTTATCAGTACCAATAAACTTGCTTAATAATTTCGATTATGACACTCAGAAGCTTTGATTGACTTCTAAGAATGCACAGAATGTACAAGGCTATCAAACGCATATGTTGTTCCACAACCAATTGGAGTGCACAGCAATGACGCTTCCAGGTGTGTATGTTTTACATCACAATTGACACTGACGCTGCTGCAATACACCTCTTTAAGCTGGTTTGCAGTGGGAAAGGACTCACAGAGTGGCCTTTTTTAGATGTGTGAACACGCAAGCTGGCTTTATAAGATGGGTCATATGGGGATACTGCAGCTTTGCAGTATAAAAGGGGCTAGGTTATTATTGAAAAGACCGGATTTTTGTTTATTTATAAGACAACATATTCAATTGTTCTATGAAACTAATTTAAATTCAGTAGATAATATGTTTGTTATTTGAGATACATTGATAGCTTCTTTATGAGGTCAAATTATAAGTTATTCTTCAAAACTTAAAACAATATGAAAGATATAGACAAATTGGAAAAGGAGATAACTTTATTGGAAAAAGAAATTAAAAAATCATTTTCTGAGGATAAATATAGTATTTTATTAAATAAAAAAATTACAATATAACACAATGTTAACATATAGAATAGAGAAAATGATATGATCAAAGCAAAAATATTCTGAGTTAGGGGAAAGATCATGTAACGTTTAGGCTTGGCAATTAAAAGTGGAACAATCTTCTAGAACAATTAATGCTTTACAAGATAACAATGAAGTAACATATAAACCACAAAGAATTAATGAGGTATTTAAGGAATTTTATGAGAAATTATTTACATCTAATTCATTACAAGATGAACAGGCCTCAGAAAATTATTTGTCTCAATTAATATTACCATCTTTGACTCAAGAAAGTTTAGATTGATTAGAGATTCCTTTTACTGAGCAAGTGATTTATGATGTGCCTCAGACAGCTCCAAGAAAAGTGCAGAGAACGAAACAAAGGATTCTACATCACCTTTGTTGACCTCACCAAAGCCTTCGACACCGTGAGCAGGAAAGGGCTTTGGCAAATACTAGAGCGCATCGGATGCCCCCTAATGTTCCTCAACATGGTTATCCAACTGCACGAAAACCAACAAGGTCGGGTCAATACAGCAATGAGCTCTCTGAACCCTTCTCCATTAACAATGGCGTAAAGCAAGGCTGTGTTCTCGCACCAACCCTCTTTTCAATCTTCTTCAGCATGATGCTGAACCAAGCCATGAAAGACCTCAACAATGAAGACGCTGTTTACATCCGGTACCACACGGATGGCAGTCTCTTCAATCTGAGGCGCCTGCAAGCTCACACCGAGACACAAGAGCAACTTGTCCGTGAACTACTCTTTGCAGACAATGCTGCTTTAGTTGCCCATTCAGAGCCAGCTCTTCAGCGCTTGACGTCCTGTTTTGCGGAAACTGCCAAAATGTTTGGCCTGGAAGTCAGCCTGAAGAAAATAGAGATCCTCCATCAGCCAGCTCCCCACCATGACTATCAGCCCCCCCACATCTCCATCAGGCACACAAAACTCAAAACGGTCAACCAGTTTACCTATCTCGGCCGCACCATTTCATCAGATGCAAGGATCGACAATGAGATAGACAACAGACTCGCCAAGGCAAATAGCGCCTTTGGAAGACTACACAAAAGAGTCTGGAAAAACAACCAACTGAAAAACCTCACAAAGATAAGCGTATACAGAGCCGTTGTCATACCCACACTCCTGTTCGGCTCCGAATCATGGGTCCTCTACCGGCTTCACCTACGGCTCCTAGAACACTTCCACCAGCGTTGTCTCCACTCCATCCTCAACATTCATTGGAGCGCTTTCATCCCTAATATCGAAGTACTCGAGATGGCAGAGGCCAACAGCATTGAGTCCACGCTGCTGAAGATCCAGCAGCGTTGGGTGGGTCACGTCTCCAGAATGGAGGACCATCGCCTTCCCAAGATCGTGTTCTATGGCGAGCTCTCCACTGGCCACCGTGACAGAGGTGCACCAAAGAAGAGGTACAAGGACTGCCTAAAGAAATCTCTTGGTGCCTGCCTCATTGACCACCGCCAGTGGGCTGATATCGCCTCAAACCGCGCATCTTGGCGCCTCACAGTTCGGCGGGAAGCAACCTCCTTTGAAGAAGACCGCAGAGCGCACCTCAGTGATAAAAGACAAAGGAGGAAAAACCCAACACCCAACCCCAACCAACCAATATTCCCCTGCAACCACTGCAACCGTGTCTGCCTGTCCCGCATCGGACTTGTCAGCCACAAACGAGCCTGCAGCTGACGTGGACATTTACCCCCTCTATAAATCTTCGTCCGCGAAGCCAAGCCAAAGTAGAAGATGGTATACCTTTTGTTATTTTCAATTGAGAGCTTTTTTGAAAGACAAATTGGGACTGGAAATTATTTTAAAAGATCTTTCAAATTTGGAATCAAATTATGGTTGATGGAATAGTTTAAAAATGTATTTCAATTGTATATATATTATTACAAGAACAGACACCTAAAATAGGTTTGTTTAATTCAAAGGAAAGATGGGAATGAGATTTGGACACGATAATAGATAACAAGTTTGGCAGAATTTATGCAAAGAAGTTATGACAAATGCACAATATAGATTACTTCATTATAATTTTTTACATCAATTATGTATTACTCTTCAGAAATTGAGTAGTTGGAGATCGGATTTATCAGTTCAGTGTTTTAGATGTGGAACAGAAATTGGAACTTTCCTTCATGCGACGTGGTCTTGTATAAAGGTTAATCCTTTTTGGGTTTCTATTAGTAAATTTCTACAACAGATAATGGGAGTGAATTTTTCTTTAAATCCTGAATTGTTTTTGTTAGGAAATTTTTGTTACTCCCCAACTATTGTCAGATTCTTAATTAAAGTTTGTTAAGTTGGTCTTAATAATAGCAAGGAAATGTGTCACTATAACATGAAAATCTGATGTTTCATTACATTGGACAGATGGCATACTGAGAATCAAAGTTGTATTTCATTATAAAAAATTACGTATAACTGAAGGGATAAATATTTTTTATTTTTACAAATTTGGGGTCTGTATGCAAAAATGATGAAATTAACATTATGAATTAAAAAAAATTTCTTGATCAGTGAAGTTTTCCCTAAACGTATAAGTATTTTTATTGTTTTTTAGGTCTTTGAGTGTAAACTGATGCAATCCGATTTAATGATTTGTAATAGTTTTACAATTAATATTTTAGATTGTAGTGGCTACTATGGTAGAGCTACTAAAGAAATACAAGCACATGCCAGAGTAGTCAACTCAAGACTGATTTATTCAGGGTTTACAGACTTCTTTTATATACTGTGTGTCCTGGGTTCCACGGGACAAGGTGGGACATCACTATGAGCTTGCTGCCGATCCACGGGACTGGCAGGTTTAAATCTAGCCTTGTAAGTGTCCTGCGCCTTCTGGCAGGAGACTCAATAGCTCAATGTACCATTCCTCAGCATTCAGTACACCTTGCGTGCAGTCCATTAGATGAGTAGGCAGATGTCCGTATAGGATTTTGCACGCCTGCAGAACTATGCCAGCGACAATTCGCATTGCCTCGCTGTGCACCCGCTCGACCCACTACACAGCCGCTACATCATATGCAGTGTCTGTATTATGGTTCTGCACACCCACAGAACTGCGCAAGTGACAGTTCATGTTGCTGCGCTGTGCGCCCGCTCAGTCCGCTACAATATATTAGTTTTGGGATCAGATTAATTTGGGGGTGGAGGGGAGGGTAGGTCACTGGGGTTTTTTTGGTAGTTTGTAGTTTTTTTTAGTTTTTAGATTTTAGTTTTTTAGTTTTTATAGATAGATTTTAAACATGTTTGTTAATTTTTTACTTTGTAACTATATTGTAATGTTCTTAATTTTTGGCATTATATATGCTGAATAAATAAAATATTTTTAAAAAAGGGGACTAGGATTAGACAAGAAAAATCGTGGTTAAGATCTTTATAGTTTAGTGGATTATGGAATAATATGATAAACTTTTCAGGATAAAAAGAAACAGAGGAACGCAAACGAGTGGGCAATCTAGAATTTTGAAAAATCATGTAAAAAGTCAAGAAAAGGCTTTCAGGAATAAAATTATGAAACATTTTTACTTGCAGAGGATTGTGGAAATTTTGGAGCTCTTTTCTATTAATGGCCCTCGCATTAATGTCGGTTTCTGTATCATATCCTTAACAATATACAATTGTACTTTATTGCTCAATCAACGACTGTTTCCCATATAAAATTTCAGTTTTATAGTTTCCTTAACCGTGGAAATGTCAAATCTTCACTAGCTTTCACTTCATAACATATTTCAAAACACTGCTATGAAATACTGAAAGAACATAGGGATGTCCACCCAATGAGACATTGATAGGTTTTTGAACAGTTTATTTAAGTTTATGAAGACCACTCAATAATATTTGCTCTGCTTTTTTTATGCTTTTGAAATAGCAAGCTCATTTTTGTCATGGAGCAAAACAATTGTCTGTTATTCTTTTATCCTTCCTCCCTAACATCATAATGCTAGTACAAATCTGGAAGGTATTAAAATAATGGAGTTATTTCCAGTTATGAAAAATGATTGTTGAATAAATAGTGATCAATAAATTGTGTTTTTAAACTACAAGCTTGTGAATAAAACTGTTGCACGTGAAAACTATTATTGAAGCTATGGAATTGCAAAGCATCCTGAAAACCACTACATCTCTCCTTGTCCTGTTTGGATAACATTTTATCAAGAAAATGTATCCATTTTATTATTTTTATGGAAAAGTGAATATTATTGGCTGATTTGTGTTCTCAGTTGAATGAGTTAGGTTTTAATCTTGATCCCTTTTTATAATCTCATATTAGCTTCCTCGCCAAAACAAATAGTAAAATCACTCAGTTCACCAGGTTAATTCGGAAGGGATTAGACTATGAGGAAGATTGTGTCGAATCTTCATGATCATTGGATGACTATAATTCAGAAGAATGATAAGGGATCTTCTGGAAACATATAAAATTATTAAAGGGATAAACACAGGAAAATTGTTCTCCCTAGTAGGTGAGACCAGAACTAGTGGACATAGCTAGTAGATTTCGGATGGAAGTGAGGAGGAATTGCTTTTGGCAGAGAGTTGCGAGTCTGCGGAATTTGCTGCCTAAGGAAATATATTTAAGACACAATTAGATAGATTTTGCATAGGAGGAGAAATAAGGGATATGAGAAAAAAAAAAAACATTTTAGAAGAATTTGGATGTGAATGGATAGGATGAGTATGGAGATCTGTGGACTGGGTGCAGGTCAGTGGGACTAGGCAAAATAATATTTTGGAACAGACCTGAAGGGCCTGTTTCTGTACTGTAATGTTCTATGGTTCTATGGTTCAGTACATGCTCAGATCAGTCATAATCCTATTCAATGTTAGACCAGGCTCAAAGGGACAGATGGGAATCTCTTACTCCTTTTTCTTATGTGCTTATCTATCTATCCAGTTATTTAAGTGTAAAGAGGCTTTCAATACCACATTGTTGTGGTTATTATTATGGAATTAGACCATGTTAACATATTTTTATTCTAATTGTGTTTTGCTGCATTGAGAAGATAGTACCACCTTAACGCAGTTGAATTGCTTTGCTTATTGCTATTATCAACATTATCACAATTTCACATTAATACTCAAAATAATAGCACAGTGTTCTAGTGGCCAGCAAGCCACTTAAGTTCATCTTCTCTTGGAAAAATTCTTTCCTGCATTGTGCTGATATATGCATCTTTTCAGAGGGAGGCTGGTTCTCAGCTGAGTTGCAACACGCAGCAGGGCAGCGACAAACAGGATGGTGGGCCCAGTGCCCAGACTAGTTCTGACAGACGAGGGGTTTCCACCACACCACCCCACCTCAGCCCACCCAAAAAGGCTTAGTGATTATCAAAATGTTTAATTTAAGTTAAATATTTGTAACTATATTTGGCATTCAAAAACAGTCAAAAATAACCAGGTACAATTAAAACCACAAATGATTAAAAATGATTAAAACTAAAAAATGCACATACAGTAAAATCCTCCCACCCTGTATCCAGCACCTATGGGGATTATTAGATGCCATATAGGTGAATTTCCCAGTTGCTTGAGATTGCATGCTGCATGATTGGTGAACTAACTCCTAGGGGGCACCAATTTTAAATGCTCATAATTTTTAACTATTTATATTCTGCAATTTTTTGGCCAGTTGCTTGAATTCCGGATAATTGAGATTTTAATCTACTTCTTAGAATTAATTTAAGTAGATTTTAATCTACTTCTTAGAATTAATTTCTACTTGCTGTTGAGTGAATAGTTTCTTTCCATGTATTTTGTGGGCCAGATCATAGGTTCACTGGGCAGATTTCCCAGCTTAGTGGTGTGAAAGCTAAGGGACACTGCATGACTCCATTGGATTCCACAAGTGTGTTGGTGTGGACATTGATCTGAGTTGGCGATTTCAGCCTGAGTACAGGAGGCCCCAGCTTCTATCCAGTAAATTTGGTAAAAATCTATCTGATCTAAAGCAATCTGTTAGTAGTTTAGTCAAATATTATGGCCAGGATTTCAAACGATCTTCATTCTCATGACTAAAGCTCTTTTCCTGCCCAGCGAACTCCCACTGTGATCGCAGACTTAGAAACTGATGGTATGTAAGCTTTGCTAGTGTGAAATATTATCCAAAACTTTCCAGTTTGGTGCAGTAAAAAATGTTGCAAGTTTAAATGGATTTAAACTGCATTATATCTATTTCCCTGGAAAGGACCAGTTGGCTGAATATTTAAATAGCGAGAGTAATAAAATAAACTTAAGCAGATTTGCTCGGAAGTTTGTGGCCAAAAGAGCCCAGGTAGATTTTGCATTTGCTCCCACAATATACTCAAAATTTTCCTGGTTATGATATCGTGCATGTTTCCATTGTGTATCATTTTCACAATCTGATAGAAGCAATGTAACCAAGTCTTGCAATGGGATGTAATTGCCAATATTTTCTTTGTTCATTAAGATATCTTACAGTGAAAATCTGATGCAGTTTTGTTACAATTGCTAAAAATGACTTTACACATGTAAAGCTGAATTATTTGTATTTTGCCCCCAAACCTCCACTTCTGAGCAATTTGATGTAAAATCAGATTAAGTTTTAAGAGATTGAAAGTGCAATGGCATGGAGTGAAGATAACAATCTCTCTCTCAACATCTATGAGACAAAGAGATGATCGCTGACCAGGAAAGAGGGCAGAGACAATTTCTGTTTATGTTAATGGTGCTATAATGGAGAGAATAGATAGCTTTAACTATCTCCAATGGCCTCACCTGGGACAAACATGCTGATGCTCTGGTCAAGGTTGTGCACCAATGTCTCTATTTTCTCAGAAAACCAAGGAAGATCAGTGGGTGCTCCTTTACCCTCAACAACCTCTGCAGGGGCACCATACTTGCTGGATGCATCACAGCTCAGAACAAAGCATGAACTTCCCTCGCCTCCAATAGACACCTCCCCACTGACTAGGAATGGCAGCCAATATACTGCCAGACCAATTACAGCCAAACACCTTCTCTTCTCTCCTTCGACTGAAGAGAAGGTGTATGGGTTTGAAAGCACACTCCGACAGGCTAAAAGACTGTTTCTAACCAGTAGCCGTTTGGCTCTTGAATGAACTCCAGAACAGTGCTATCATGCTGCCCTTGGTTCTAATTGTTCTTCCCTTTCCTTGTAATTCTATATTTTGTAAATTGCCCTCTTTACATTGCTCAATGAATATTGGAGATAACCTGTTTGCCTGTTCGCAGATAAACCCTTCCCACCAGATGACGTAGTTTTGACAAGTAAACTTAATCCCAAAACAATAATTTAATAGTCTCAGTGGTCATAATAGGGAGAAGCTTTGAAATTATATTTTTGTTTTATGAAAAATATTTTAAATAATCCCTACTCATATATGGGTGGCTAGGAAGAACTGTCATATTGAAGAGCTTTCAGGAAAATACAATGTTGAAAAGTGTACGGTCCTACACTTTGGTGGAAGAAATAAATGAGAAGACAATTTTCTAAATGAGAAGAAGACTGAAAATTCCCAGATGCAAAGGGAGTTGGGAGTTCTCGTGCAGAATACCCTGAAGGCAAACTTGCAGGTTGAATAGATGTTGAAGCAGTAAATCCATTTATTTCAAGGGGCAGAATTTTAGAGCAGGGATGTGATGTTGAGGCACTTTATAGCACCTCACTTAACAAAGAGTACTGTGAGCAGTTTTGGGTTCCTCATTGAAGAAAAGAATGTGCTGATGTTGAAGAGGCTTCAGAGAAGGTTCACAAGGATGATTCCACAAATGAAAGGGTTTTCATATGAAGAACATTTGATAGTTCTTGGCCTGTACTCATTGGAATTTAGGAGATTGGCAGCAGGGTTTTTTTGTGGGGGCGGGAGAAGGGGGAAGTCCCATTTAAACATTTCAATGTTCAGAGATGTGGTCAGAGTAGATGTAGAAAGGTTGTTTCCCATGGTGGAAGTGTCTAGGGCAAGAGGGCACAACTTCAAGATTGAAGGGTGTCCACTTAGAACAGAGATGCAGGGAAATTTCTATAGCCACTCGGTGGTGAATGTGTGAAATTTGTTGTCACATGCAGTGGTGGAGGCCAAGTCATTGGGAGTATTTAAGACAGAGGTTGATAGGTTCTTGATTAGCTCTTGATCATCAAAGGTTATGGGGAGAAGGCTGGTGAGTGGGTGACTGAATCACCTCATGGTTGAATGGTGGGGCAGACTCAATGGGGTGAATAACCTATTTCTGCTCCTTTGTTATGGTCTTATGATCTAACCCTTGTGGCATGGTTAGCATAGCGGTTAGTGCAACGCTGTTACAGTGTCAGTGACCAGGTTTCGAATCTGGCCCTATCTGTAAGGAGTTTGTACGTTCTCCCTGTATCTGCGTGGATTTCCTCTGGGTGCTCCAGTTTCCTCCCACTGCTCAAAACATACCGGGGTTATAGGTCAATTGGCTCATGGGCCAAAAAGGGCCATTATTGTGCTGTATGTCTAAATTTAAATTCAACAGTATTGTAGAACTTCAGCGTGTGCCCAATTTTGTGCACAGATTTAGGCAAAATGATCCTCAAGATGGAAAAGGATGTGGGAGATATGCTAGGCCCCATGGATGATTAAAACAAAAGTAAAACCATACAAGAAAAATAATATTTAACAATGCCTAGATTATTCGCGTAAACAAAACCCAAAACGATTACTAAAAGTTCAGAGGGAAGTGGGAAAAAAAAAGAGAAATAAAGAAAGAGGACGAAAGTGGACTGGCAGCAAAAAAAATAAAGAATATATTCTATTGTAAGGTGCCACATGATAAGAAACAGAGTAGCGATGGAAAGTCATTTTTGGACTGGAGGTATATGGAATTCTATGGATTTCCCCTGATATATACAGTATGGACATGATTTGAACTTGGTGTAACATGTATAATTTCTAATTTTGCTGATGGTATGTGGCACTTGCTCTCTCATCACTATTCAGGGGCCCAAACCAGCCCTCCCAAGTGAAGCAAAACTTCACTCATGAATCTGCAGGGGGGCATTTACTGCATCCGGTGCTCCCGGTATGCTTCCTCTGTATCGGTGAGGATGGACGCAGGCTGGGAGGTCGTTTCATCGAGCACCTCTGCTCTGCCGCTGAAACATCAAGGATCTCACATTGGCCAACCCTTTCAATTCCACACCCTGCTACCACACCGGCATGTCTGCCGAACTGTCTTCCCGCAAACTGGACGAACACCTTGCATCCCATCCGGGCACTCTCCGACCAGATGGCATTAACATTGACCTCCAGTTTCCATTAACCTCCTCCCCTAGATTAGCCTCCTCCCCCAGTCTCTTTCTTTCCCTATTCTCTATCTCCTTTCCTCCAGATCCCCAGCCCTTCACTTCCATCTCCTATCAGAGAACTATCCTTGATCCCCATAACTCAGCTTTTTTTCCTCTCCTACCCTTCCATCTGTATCCACCTATGTCCTCTTATCTGTCAGCCAGCGCTCCTCCCCCAGCCTCTTCCCCTCCTCCCACCTTTTGATTCAGGTGCGAGCCTATTTTCCCTCATAACCTCACAAAGGAAATGCTGGTTACCCTTGACTTCCTCTAGATGCTGTGTGACCTGTTAAGTTTCTCCAACATCCTTGGGCATTGCACTCAACCCAAGCATCTGCAGATTTTCTTGTTCAGCATAATTTTATCCTTGCTCCTGTTTCCATCTTTGTTCTTTGTCCTCAGTGCAATGCATATTATTCCACATATAACATTAGTTTAAATGTTATTGCTTGTAATTTGATGCATTGGCAAAAAAGCATGATTTTACTCAGTTGGATTGGCACGTACAGATTTTAATAATGGAGTAAATTAATTTTGGGAACTCTGCCACTAGGCTATTTTGCTGAGTGTTATTGCGTCCCATGATTTAATGATAAGTGTTCGAATGACAGTGCAAGAGGAAATTAGAGGTGCATGTGAAAAGGATCATAGCATGATCAAGGGGGCTTTATATCTAGACTTGGTAAATCAAATTATTAGTAATACTGTGGAATAAATATTCATAGAGGTCGATCCCAGATTAGTATTTTAAGCAAATAACTGGGGAATAGACTATTTTACAAAAGCATACTGTGAAATGTGAGCTAGTTATATGAAAGCCATTTTACACAAACAATTGAAATGGCTTAATCTGAAAATATTTTCTTCAAGCATGACTTAGAATATGGGAATCAACAGTAACAGTACAGTTCAGGCCCTTCGGCCCTGCAGTAAACTGTGATTCACTGGTAGTGTGCTGCGCTGTTGGCTGGGTCAGCCTCCTGACTCTACCCCCATCTGCTCTCATATAAGCCTGGTTACCTGCCTAAACCCACAACCATTCTGAAGACTACTGTGAGACCCTACCCTCAGTTATAAGCTAATAAAAGCGTTTGTTCTCCCTCCAGTTGTGAGACCTTTTATTTGTGCTACAATTTTATTAGCTTATTTCCTAAACGATGCTGATAGACCCTCTGTCCGCGGACGTGGCTGAGGAGTTCATGTACTGGCTAGACTGCTTCCAGACCTACCTGGGTGCGACCAGATATGTTTTTCATACCAATAAACTCAGGAGGTCTGCACTCGTTTTGAAGGTAGGAGCGAAACGGTACACAGTCATCAGGGACTGCACTAAATATGATGCTGCCATCGAGGCATTGAAGGTTCGGTACCTGAAGTCACAAAACAAGGTCCTAGAGAGGCACCAACTCGCTCTATGTCACCAATGGCAAGGAGAGCTCATCGATAAATTTTGTTGAGAGTTATTGCATTTGTGGACGCTTGTCAAGAAGTGCAGGTACAAAGTGGCTATGGGCCACGTTCATGAGGAAGAACAGATCCGGGACACTCTCGTCGCAGGGGTCCGCTTGAGGTACATGAGGCAGTGACTGTTCGAGTCGGGTAAGAAGGACCTAGCTAGTCACGTTTCACTGGAACAGGCCAAGCTCGAGAATGACCACCTCAACGAGCTCACACGCCCAGGTGACCTCTTTCAAGGACCAGTTGCTCCCAATACCCCAGCCCTAACGGCTGCCACTTCCCATGCTAGGGAGTGCTTTTTCTGCGGCAAGAGCCAGCATTCCCGATCTCTTTGCCTGGCTAAAGACTCAATGTGTTCTAGATGTGGCAAGAAAGGGCATTGGGTGAGGTTTTGCCACACGAGGGGAAGCCTGGGGATGTCCACAGCCTGCACCGCTCCCTGATCCGATTCCAGCCCCAGGCTGTCTGCCCGAATTCACCTGAACCCACTTGCTGTGCTACAAGCTAATGGATGTTGGCAGTGAGGAAATGGAGCAAAAAGCTCAGTGGCCATCTTGCTGCAACTTAAATATAAACTCGGCGCTATCATCAATGGAGAAGGAAGGAGAGCGGCCATCTTGCCACACCACAAGGTCGACACCACTTTACTCACACGGGGCAACCCAGAACAGTGGGGGCCACTCGAGTAGGAGTATGGCATCTCCGGGTCCTAGTCTCAATGGTCCTAGATCAGGACAGACCTCACCAGTTCATAATGACTGTGAAGGTAAACGGACATTCCACTAAATGAGTAATCGAAAAACGCTCTACTGAAAGCTTCATAGACTCACAGACTGTGCAAGAATGCAAACTAAAGATGTATCCTTCCAATTACCGCATATTTCTTGCATCTCAGTCGCACTCTGCACGTATTCAACAACATCGTCTAGTACATCTGTCGTTTGAAGGGGTGGGGGGGTGGATTCTGTAAATTTCTCTTGTATGTACTTGATGAAGTGTGTGCTCCAGTGATGTTGGACTTTCTGTGTCACCTTAAAAGCGTGACCTTGGAGTTTTCTGGTCCCCTCCCCCCTGCAATGGTTCAGAACAGATAGTCTCTAAAATCAGAACCCACATGCAGCCTCTCCATGGTGAATATTGACCCCCCCCCCCTCTTCCCGAATCTGACCTCTGCCTGCAAACCTATTGCTACTAAGAGCAGGAGGTACAGCACAGCAGATTTTATTAAGTCTGAGACCCAACATCTGATCGACGAAGGTATTATCGAACTTAGCACCAGCCTGTGGAGAGCATATGTGGTAGTGGTAAAAGAGGAAAACAAGTCCAGGCTAGTAGTTGACTATAGCCAAATTATTAATTGGCACACATTCCAGGATGCATACCCCTCCCTTGAATTTCGGACATGATGAATGATATTGCGCAGTATCGAGTCTATTCGACCATCGACCTGAAAGCTGTTTATCACCACCTGCCAATCCATTCCTAGAACCATCTATATATGGCATTTGATGCTAACGGTCATCTCTATCAATTCCAGAGGGTCCCTTTCAGTATCATTAATTGGGTTTCCATCTTCCAGAGATAGATGGACAGATTGGTGGATGATAAGGGTTGAAGGCTACCTTCCCCAACCTCGATAATATCACCATCTGTGGCCTCACCTTGGTAGACCCTGCCCACCACTCCACCCTCACACTGAACCAGGAGACCCAAGGAGCCTCAGGCCCCCCAGTGATTAGGGGTGCTCCACGAGGATCTCCAGACGCCCAGACCACTTCAATCTGTAAAATTTTAAATAACTATATTTTTCAACTTTTTTTCTGAACCCATGTTCTCTGTCTTCATTCACAGACCCTAAATTCTACAGAAAGGGGTGAATGCAGTGAACTGGGATACACTGGTAATGTGTTGTGCTCCCATCTGCTCACGTATAACCCCGGTTTCCTGCCTAAACCTAGAACCCTTCCGAAGACTACTGTGAGACCCTACCCATAGTTATAAGCTAATAAAAGCATTTGTTCTCCCTCCAGTCGTGAGAGCTTTTATTTGCACTAAAGACCCACAGTTTTTAAATATTTTTCATTTATATTTTTTAAACATTTTAAAATTTTCAAGTAATTTTTTTAAATTTAGACATACAGCACGGTAACAGGCCATTTTGGCCCACGAGTCCCTGCCGCCCAATTACACCCAATTAACCTACAATGATGGGAGGAAACCAGAGCCCCCAGGGAAAACCCTCACAGTTGTGGGGGGTGGAATGTACAAACTCCTTACAGACTCTGCAGGACTTGAACCCAATCCTGATCACTGGTGCTGTAATGGCCTTGTGCTAACTGCTACGCTAACCCATGCCACACTAATAACCTACTTTATCAACTGCCCAGAATTTACCTCCATTTTTCTCAGTTCCGCATAACTGTCTAATAGTCACTTAAATCATCCGACTGGACCTTCCGCTACCATAATTCCCAGTAACTCATTCCTTGCACAACTTATTACAGTAAATTAGGAAACTATTTTAAAAGCTGTCATAGGGGTACTGGAAACTTAGCTGTTTTATAATCTGTATTGATTATTTAAATGAGGGGACAGTTACAGTCAGGATAATGTGAACTATTTTGTAACCACATAAGAATACCCCCTTCTCACTGCAGTAACTGTAGTGCACCACTGTAGGGCAAGTGTATATGTATATGTGCATGTGTGAACAGTTTCCTGAGATGGTGGAAGGCATCAGTAAGTAAACTTCTGTTATTTGAATCTTGCTTCTCTAAGTTATTTAAGAAGCCTCCTAAGTAACTCCAGAGACATAACATGGTGGCAGCGGTATAAGAGAAGAATAAAGCCAAAAAATTAATTGTAAGTTACTGGACGAAGGGGAAGAGAATGAAACATTACTGAAAAAAAAGTGGCTGGAGCAACAGCAGTTCACCCCATGATGAACGGGGAGGCTGAAGACATTGTTGAATTATTTAAAAAGTTTCAGCAGAAATGCAATTTAGCATTCAAAAGCTATTTAAAAAATACAACAGCAGAGGAGAAGGTTAGTTATATACTTCTCTGGACAGGGGAACGAGGCCTTGACTTATTTAATAGCTGGGAGCTTACAGAGGTGGAGAAAAATTATCCAGAGCAGATATTTGCAGTTTGCTTCTCACTTTGAATCCAGGTCTAATTGTAGAATTAAATGCTATGAATTTCAAAGCTTAATCCAAGAGACTGATGAAACTGTTGATAACTTCTTCACTAGACTAAAAATTGCTGAAAATGCAGATTAAAGGATATTGAGGAAAGATTAGTTGATCAACTAATATGGGACAGTGCCCATCCTGAAGTGCAAAAGTAAAAGTCTCTTACAGGGAAGGATTGCTTGAAACTGGCCAAAGCTATAGACACAGCCAGAGCCTTCAAAGCCACGAAGATGCAAATGAAATCCCTATCTATGCAGACCCACCCTCAGCAAAGAGAAGGAAGGGCTGATGCTATAAAGAACACAATCAGAAAAGTGCAAGCCCCCAAGGTCTCCAAGAAATGTGGCAGACAATGCCCCTTTGTTGACCGAAACAAATGCCCTGCATACAGTTCTGAATGTAGAGCCTGTGATAAAGCAAACCACTGGGCGAAGATGTGCTAGTCTGGTATGAAGAAAGCAGTAATACCAGTGAAGAAAAAAGACAAGAAGATCCATCACATAAAAGGAAACAACAATGAAGATTCTGTCACCCAGATATTGGACATAGACTCCATACACCTTCACGAGATGTCAGGCGAGATGAAAGAAGGAAGTGAGTTGCACACAAGGATCCAAATATAGAGGACAATCCAGAACAAGCCTACGATATTTAACCTAAAGGTGAAACTGGATACAGGATCACAAAGTAACATTCTTCCACTCAGACTCTACCATCAGATGTTCCCAGAGAACATAATAAAAGGGTATCCAAAAAACTGTGGATTGGAAACAGCAAATATCACATTAACAGCCTATGGTGGACGCATGATCAAGCAACTAGGAAGAGCTAAGATCAATGGCTCCCATAAGGGAAAGAACATCCTCTGTACATTCTATGTGGTAGATGCAGGTGGACCAGCAGTTCTAGATCTGGATAGCTGCTGGGAGTTACGGTTGATCTCTGTCAATTATGAAATCCAGACAAAGATGATAACCAAAAGGATCGACAGAAATACACAACAAAAAGAGGAAACGATTTCCACAGAAGTACCTGCCAGGATATGGCACACAGAGGGAGCAGATTTGTTCACCGAGAATCAAGACTGGTATTTAATAGTGGCCTGTTACTACTCTAAGTTTCCATTCGACAAAAGGGTGAAAGACCTGAGAACGTCAATTATCACCTCAGAAATGAGAGCACTCCTTGCTGAACAAGGAATACCCAAGCAAGTAATAGGTGGCAATGGAACACGGTTCACGTCACAAGAATTCAGAAAGAAGACCCAGACCTAGTTCTTCTATCATTACGAGCAACACCTTTAAGGGCTGACATGAAGTCCCCGACAGAACTTCTAAATGGTAGGAGATATAAAAGAACCCTGTCAAGCAAAATACACCCTCCAGAAGACCAGGAGGAAACCAGGAGAAGACTGGCTGACTCGCAAGAAGAAGGACACCAGCATTAAAACAAACATGTACAAACATTGCCGAACTCTTCAGAGGGCCACACGTGCATATTCAAGAGCCTATGTTGAAAACATGAACCCAGCAAAGGTCATCAGAGAAGCTGAGACACCAAGATCATACATTGTCGATACAGACTCTGGCCATCAGCTGAGGAGGAACAGAATTCACATCTGGCCGACACAAGATGTGATGAAGCAGGAAGCTTTAATACCAGCAAAACCTGCAACACCAATATCAAGTGAGGTAGCAAGTGAAGAGATCACAACCACTAATTCCGAAACATCAACACAGCAGTTGTCAGGTGAAGTACAACAAGCTACATCACCTACATGTGTACCAGCAACACAGAGCTCAATGGTCGCAGCCAAATCCACAAGATGGCGAAGGAACATACTGCCGCCAGTGTAATATCGATAAGAACTATTTAAAATTAGTTGTGTAAATAAACTAGGGTCCAAGTTCAGTTACTTAAGTTGAACGGGAAAGAAAGTAATAAAGAGCACTAAATTTTTCTTTATCTTGAGAAGGAGGGATGCTATATAGTCAGGATAATATGAAATATTTTGTAACCACATAAGAATACACCCTTCTCACTGTAGTAACTGTAGTGCACCACTGTGGGCCGTATGTATATGTGTATGAGTGTGTGAACAGTTTCCTGAGATGGTGGAAGGCATCAGTAAGTAAACTCTCTTCTGTTATTTGAATCTTGCATCTCTAAGTTATTTAAGAAGCCTCCTAAGCAAATCCAGAGACATAACAGGGACCAAGTATCTTCTTCTGGCTCTCCATCCCATAGGATGATGATGGTTCCTTTCAGTCAGTTTGTGGCGTTTGATATGTGCGTCCTGGAGTAGCTATAGAGGCTGATCCTTGACAGGCACTGCTTGTCAAATACTTGGCCGGTAAGGCATGGAGGGCAACAGGGGCAGAAGCTCTGTTGTGATGCTTCCTGTGCTTTTCTTCTGTTGCCTCTTTGAGCTTGTTCTCAGCAGCATCCACACTTTTACTGATGGCATCCCTCCACTGTGATCCTCCCATGTCGCTGGGGCAATGTCAGCTTTCTTAAGGCTCCTGTGCAGAATATCCTTGTACATAGTCACTGGCCTCCTCATTTTCAGTACCACTGGACAGTTGGGCAGTCTTCTGTCAGGCATTTTGACAATATGTCCTGCCCAGCACATTTGGGCTGACATCACCAAGGTTGAAATTGCTGGCATTCCGGCTCGAGAAAGGGCTCCAATATTGGAGACCTTATCTTTCCAGGTGATCTTCATCAGATAACGTAGATGATGCTGGTCCAGTTGGTCAAGCTGGCGTAAGTGACTCTGATATGGGCACCACATCACACATCCAAATACCAAGGCTGATATGACAATGGCCCTGTACACCTTGGCTAACCTGATATTCTGTGACCCAACCTGATCTTTCAGCTGATCAAAGGCAAAGCAGGCCTTTCTGGTTCTTGACTCAATCTCTATATCTAGAGAAGCTGAGGATGTTATTGTGTGCTGCCCAGGTAGCAAAATTTGTTGGCAGCATTGAGATGAGTGTCATCAATGAGGTCAGTTGGTTCCTTGTAACTTGAGCCAGGGGTTGGTTGGTACAAAACCTCCATCTTTTTTAGGCTGATTGTCAATCTGTAGCTCTTGCTAGCACTGGCAAAGTGACTGGTGATCTCCTGTAAGTCTTGGGGAGAGTGGGCAACCAGGGCACAGTCATCAGCAAACTGTACCTCGTGCACCACAATGTCCCTGGCTTGTTTTTGCTATCAGTCTTGCGAGGTTGAAGAGCCCGCCACCAGCTCTCATTTGTAGGGAGGCTCCTAACTTCAGGTCTGATGTGGTATCCTGAAGAACAACAATGAAGAAGAGTTTAAACAGAGTAGGAGCAAAAACACAACCCAGTTTTACGGCATTGCTGATGGGAAATGAGTCTGACAACTCACCACATGTATTGATGTGGCCTTCCATACCTTCGTGGAACTGACGGATGATGTTGGTTAGGCATTGGGGGGGTCAACCAAATTTTGGTAAGAGCTTCCACAGACCATCTCTACTAACAGTGTCAAACACTTTGTTTAGATCAACAAATGTGATTAGAGACTTCTCTGTTACTCAACACATTTCTCTAGGAGCCGCATTAGTGAGAAGATCATATCGACTGTACTAAGGCCTGTTCAAAAACCACACTGGACCAAATCTAACACATTTATAAATACTGATTCACTTTACAAGATCCAGATATGCTTCTGAGGATGTACATGACATCGATAACTATAATAAAGGACCCGGTGAAGATATCGCATGGAAAAATGTGAAGTCATCCATTTTGGGAGAATGGGTTGCAGAAAAAAAATTCTTACATTTTCAGTATTAATTTTGTTCAGAGTTTTCATTCAAATGCCAGTTTTCTACATATTTTCAGTGTTTGAATGTTTGCTGAATGCTCAGGACTTATACTCCACACAAAAACAATGAACATATTTACAGGTTAACAACTGGATCATCTGCCTTTAGAACAGATTCTTCTCTTAAGTTTCTATGTACTAAGATTTCTATATGAAGTAGTTGCAGATTTGCAAGGCGATTACCTTACTGTCCCCTTCCCTCCAAGTGGTGGAGCTCTGACTGACAAATCAGTTTTAAAAGAACTAGATTTCAAAAATCGGTCCAAAATATTACAACAAAGACCACTTTGGTGGGTCTAGGAAAAACCTGCGACATGACACATTGGTGATTTGAAACAAAGCTTTTTATGAAGAAAAAAGCTCAAAATTTCTTGGTTAATTTGTTTTCAAATTGTTTCTTTGAATAGCAATAGGTTTGGGAAACATAAAACACTTAAAAAAGTACTTTCTGATATGAGTTAGGGCTCAAATGTGATGATACAATTTTAGATTTTCAACACTTTACACTGTAATACAGAAGGTTACAAATGTAAATACTGTGAGTACCTTTAAAGAATAAATAATTGTAATTCATGTTCAAATTTTACGTTTACTTTCATTCTTTCAAATCTTAGAATTATTTTGTATGTGCTTGTGTACACATAAATTTTAAGCAAGATTAGGGACTAAATTGTGTGTATATATTTAAAACAATTATTTAAAAGTGCTTCCCTTTTTACGAATCACTGTGTGTTTGTGTGATTTGTATATAGGAAAGCACTTACCTATCTTTTTTGGTGTAAACCTGCATTAATTACAATGGCTCAAGATTCAAGGTTCAATTTATTGTCATGTAATAAAGACAGTGCAATATTACATCAAATTCGCTTTCGACTGCCATAAGGCAGATAGATTTGCATCGGCAGAAATTGTCTGAAGTGTCTTTTACAGTCAGAGAAAGCCCCCCCCCACCCCCACCGAGTCACTGAGTGTCCTTGGATTCACCTCCAGCGCTCCTACAGTCTCCGCAGCCACATGGTGTCCAATCCAATCCATCAGCAGCCTGTGCTCCAGATCCGACACGATCTGGAACCCTTTGAAGCACTCGGCACCCTCTCGCATCCCAGTTCTGATACCTGATGCCCCTTCAGCCAGTCTCTAGCTGCCCGCCACCTGGTGTGAATCCCTTGACTGCAGTTGCCGGCAGCCCATAGCCTGCGTGGGTTCCTCACCTTGAGTCTGTTTCATTGAAATTAGTTATCTTGAAATTACCAGTATATGAAATATTACTTAGATGTATTATCATAATACTAATGTAAGATCTCAAGAAAAATAAATGTAAAATCAAACGGATGGGAAAATAATAATTAATAAATGCAGCACAATTGCATTTACAGCACATAAAAGCACTTAGAACAACTGCAGATTTGATCACATGCATTGATTCTGCTCAATGCTCTACACTACATGATCTATATTTTCTCTTGATTAGAATGAATTGAATGTAAGTATGATGGCTTCAAGTTTAATTTCATCATCTGGAAATTCATCTTGGCATTTTGTATCACAAATTGTGATCATGCAAATAACACGTTCTCCCGACGAGTGGTACATGTAAGGAAGTCATTCCCTGTGCAGCACTCACTGAGAGCATGTCATGTAAACAGTTGGACACCCTTGGTCAGCACAGGTTTTCAGTAATGGCCAGGTACTCTGTCCAGACTGGATGCTTTATTTAGATTCACTCTACTGAATGTCATATTGGATACTGACAGTAGAGGATCAACAGAAGAAATGGGGTTGTGCAGTGGTTCTCCTTTGTTCTGGAGTTCAAATCAAGTGTATTGAGCTAACTGAGATTGAAGATTTGCTGTCTCCTAGTCTACCAGATTGGTTTTGTAGCAGGTTATACCATTTAGGCCCTGCCACAGCATCCTTTGTTGTTTCCATTCTTGCCCATAATCTCCACTTCGCCCAAGAGATGGCTTTCCATAGGTGGTACCTGCTCCTTGTGTAGTGTTCTGGATCTCCAGACTTAAATGCCTGTGATCTGTCTCTCAGCACCTTCCGGATTTCATTGTTCATCCATGGCTTCTGGTTGGAAAAAATCACGGGATGGCATGATTGGTGTAGCAGTTAGTGCAACACTGTTGCAGCACCAGCGATCGGGACCGGCGTTCGATCCTGTCTGTCTCAAGGAATTTGTACGTTCTCTCCATGTCTGCGTGGGTTTCCTCCAGGAGCTCCGGTTTCATCCTACCATTCGAAACGAATGTGTAGGTTAATTGGGTGTAACTGGGCAGCACAGGCTCATGGGCTGAAATGGCCTGTTACCATGCTGTATGTCTAAATTTAATTTTTTTTAAATCCTGAATGATTTGGTGGGGACACACTCAACAACTGCTGTTTTGATAAAATAATTCAGATCCTCAGCTGAATTCTTGAACACAACCCACTCTGTTGACTCGAGGCAATTCTGCAATCGTTCTTTAGCCTCCTGCAACCACCTTCTGGCTGACTTGATCTCCGGAGCCTCTCTTCATAGGTTCTGTCTGTATGAAAGCGGAAGGATCACAGCCAGATGATCCAATTTGCCGAAATGCAGTCTTGGGAAAGAACGATAGGCGTTCCTTATCTTTGTGTAACAGTGAACAAAAGTGCTGGGATCTCTGGTTCAGCAGGTTATGTGCAGGGTTTTCTTCAGACAGACTTGGTTAAAGTCACTGATTATGATTTGTAGTGTGTTGGGATGGGCTGTCATTTCTTTACTGACAATATCACGCATGTCCGCAAATGTCTGTTTATAAATTCCTGTGAGAATCATTGATGAGAACTCGGGGTAGAGAAAAGGTCAAGATTTGCTGTAAACCTGTGGAGCAGGAGGTCGACACGACCCCAACATCCGTCCACCAATCGGTATTAACTAAAAACACATACACTGCCCCCTCTCTCTTTGCTAGAATCTGAATTCTGATCCAGTCTGTGAACAGTGAAACCCTCTGGTTGGATCGCAGTGTCCAGTATGCTCTCTGTTAGCCAGGTCTCGGTGAGGCAAATAAATTTGATTTGTCTCACCTGTCCCTGATAAAGCAGCCTTTCCCTGAGATTGTCAATCTTATTTTCTAATGACTGGAGGTTTTCCAGTGGTATGGTTGGTAGGATAGACCTCAGTCCCTTGCACTTGAGATATTGGCCCTCTCACCACATTTTTGGCCTTGACCATGGTGGTGGCCGAGCCCTTCAAAGGCTTGTGTTCCTTATTCTGCCATCGCCCAGGAGCTCATTAATGCAGTTCAGCAGGAAGAAGAGTGTATGCTGTCGATGTCAGTGAAAGTAGAACAGAATGTGAGTATTTAAAAGGAAAGCTCAGAGGGTTTCTGCAGCCCACAGAAAATCATCGTTGATTGCCGGCACCATTTATTTTTGTTTGGTTTCTGGTGTTCAGATCAGGCGATTTAAAGACATACAGAAAGACCAGGCACCATTACCAGATGGCCATTACCAATGCAAAAAACACACTTCTGGGCAAAGCTGGCATCTTAGACAGATGCTCGACAGCTGTATGACCTTGCATGGCGTCAGGTGAATCCAAGTGGCATCAGCAATTGCGAAGCATCTCTTCCAGACGAGGTCAATGCCTCCAAAGCTCGCTATAAATGGAAAGACGCTGATGCCCCTTTGCCAGTTCCAACAAGTGTGAAGAACCTTCAAGAACTTTTGAGCCCAAACGATATACCTGGCTGCGGCTTTAAAACTTGTGTGTGACCAACAGGTTGGAATATTTGCAGACATTTCTACCACTCACTAATTTGGCCTGAGGTCTCAGCTTGCTTCATTTGACAAGTCAAGACAAAGGAGCAGGGCAAGATATTGAAGAATGACAAAAGGAGCCAAACTCCTGCTGGAGAAAGCTTCAGATTCTCAAAATCCTTGCCAGATGTATTGATGCTTTGGAATGAGGCTATACATTTTAGGATAGAATAAGAATGGGGTGAAGGAGGTTATAGACTGAGAAAGCGCTAAGCCCATCTCTCTCTTTCCCTACCCCTCAGCCTCATTTCCTCCAACTCCCCACCTACTTTCCTTCCTCTCCTCCAGCTCTCCACCCCTTCTCCTATCAGAGGGCTACCCGTGACCCTCTTCCCCATCACCTCTCAGCTTTAGTTTTCACTTCTGCCCTCCAGCCTGTATCCATCCATGACCTCCTTCCTACATGTTACCCTGTGCTCCAGCCCCTGCCACTTCCTCCCTCCCACCAACTCCCCTCACCTTTTCATTCGGGCACCTACCTGTTTTTGCTTATACCTAATGAAGAGCCCAGGCCTGATCATCAGCCACCCTTTACTTCCTATGGATGCTGCACGAGTTTGTCCAGCACATTTGTGCATTGCCCTTGACCTCAGCATCTGAAAACGTTCTTTTTTTAACAGCAATACATGTCAAATCCTGTCTTCTGCACCATCCGTGTGGAGATATGTGAGTTTGTAGGCAACTGCAAATAGCCCTTCAACCAAATCCCTTTTAAGAGGTTACAGTTCATTGGCTTCACTGCTCCTAACCCAGTGAAAAAGAAAATCATCCATCTCACCTGTGGCTCTTTCGATGATAACATTTGTGCCATGTTCTTACACCGACAGGGCATGGTACCCATCTGTTTCAAACAGGCCTCAGTCATACCGGTGCCCAAGAAGGGTGTGGTAACCTGCCTAAATGACTATCGACCAATGGCACTCACATCCACAGTGAGGAAAGTAGAACACAAAAGTTTGCAGACCCCATTGTTGAAGTAAAAACAGAGCACTGGAGAGACTCAGCAGGTCAAACTGTACTTTATGTAACAAAGATAAAGATACATAACCAACATTTCGGACTTGTGCCTTCATCAAGGTATGAAAAAATGTGGGCAGGCACCTTAACAAAATGATAGGGGCGGCGCAGGGGTGGGGTGGAGCAGAGGGAGAAGCACAGCCTCAAAGGCAGGAAGTAATAGGTGGATAAGGGAAGGAGAGGATGGATGGCTCCGTGAATGGAGAGGGAAAGGAATGGAAAGATGGAGGAAAGGAGACAGAGGGAAAGGGAAGGGAGGGAGAATGGAGAGTGGACTGGCAGAAACTGGAGGTTGTTGGAGGTCTATCCCTACCCCAGGTTGAGAAACAGTTTCTTCCGTGGGGCAGTGAGAATGTTGAACGACTGATACAGACTCTACTGCTTATTTAACAATAGTATTTATTTATTTTGATCTTTGTATGTACATACTCTGCACATGTATCATTTGTCTATGTATGTATTTGCAGAGTTTTGTACTGAGGATCAGAGGATGCTGTTTCATCAGGTTGGGTTTGTACAATTTGATGATAAATTAACTTGAACTTGAACTGATCAGAATGCCATAATCAAACCAAATTTAGTGGAAGTTATGATTATTAAAGTCATAACAACTTCCTGTAATCACATAAGCACCTGGTGAGACTGCACCTGGAATATCGTATACAGGTCTGATGTTCCTTCTTCAGTAAGGATATACTTGCAACAAAATGAGAGCAACAAAGATCCACATATTAATTCCTAGGATACAAGTACTGTTTCGTGAAGAGAGATTGAGTGAACTGACGATCTCACTTAAATGTACATTATTCTTGACAGTGTAGATGTAGAATAGATGCACCCCTTAGCTGAGGTTTCGAAAACCAAGGGTTTAAAAATTGTTGATTATTTACCCGAAAAAATAGTCTCACGTGATAGGAGATGTGATCACTTTTTATTCTGTTCAAGATGGTGTTTAACTGAACATGCATTTAGAATGTAACTTATTACATGACGTCATGTGGACATGTGCGTTCCCATAACACTCTTCTCCCACAAAAATAAAATTGTGCTTTCTTGTAAATAACTATAGAGTTTAACTTAAATATGTTAACACTTGTGGATACTGCAGTGAAACGTAAACACCATCAACTAATTATGTTAACTAGAAGTACCAAACATATATATATGTATAGTTTCAACATATATTTGGTAACATTCTATTATATTATTTTGGTATATTATTCTCAATTATTTGATGCTATGTATGTTGATTAAATAAACTATTAAAAAAAAGAAAATGCATTAAGCCGGGAAAAAAAACACATCTTTAAGACATGGCACCTACTCTTTGAGATGTGCTGGAAGGTGTTTTTCTCTCTTGGATCTTCTTAGGGATGAAGAACACAGAAGTATGAACGTCTGACATTTCTGGAACAGATAGCCTCTAATCACTGGCTGATGCTACTGGCTGTGTGTCCGGTGCCTGGCTGGGATCTTGCCCCTGTGCAGCCACAAAGGATTGTGTCTCAGTAACTGGTAATGGGGCTATCCACAGGGCAGCAAAGATGGGTTGTGCCAAAGGTGAAGGTCAGGGGGATTGTCTGAAATCAGCACTGAAATTGGGTCCTCTATTACTCTTAGCTGGTCGATGTGTTTCCATGTCTTGTCACCCACTAGTATGGAACAAGAAATATGGACTTAGTTTCCTGTGAAGCACAACGCTTTCCCATGTTTCATTATTCTCCCTGTAATCTCTTGTTAACATTTGTTCTCTGAACTCCAGAGATCTTGTTGGCTTACTTGGGGATGTCAACTGCTGAATACAAAGTCCGATGTTTGGGTGCATTGCAGCAAGTCAGGTTCTCAAGTTGCATCTAATAATCTGTTCTGCCAGTGTGTGTTTTGTTGTGGATTGCGGTGTTGTTGTGTATGATAACAAAAATTCTGCAATTTTATGATTCTGTGATATTTTTAATGAACTCTTTTCTTTCATCGCCCGTTTAAAATTCTGAATGAAACGTTCAGTTTCCCCATTTGTACTCGGATGGTAGGGTGCAGATAATAATATGTGCTGCACATAGTGGTGTGGCAGGAACTGCTTCAAGGCTTAAAGAGAGGTCCATTGTCAGAAGCCAGTTCTATGGGTAATGCATAACCTGTGAACACACATCGTAGGCTCTCGATTGTCTTTTCCGTTGTTCACATTCGCTACACAATCGGCCTTTTGGAGTGTGTGTCGACATAATTAGAGAGTTTTCCCCCATAAATGGACAAAAGTGTTCATGAAGCAAATTTTTCATTGTCCAGTGTAATACAACATGTCTTGTAAAATCTTCAAAAATTGTCAACCAGCTTAAACAATAATCTTATATATTTTAAAGACTTGTGGCAGCTCACCACTAGGCAGGTGAACCGGCCCCACAAGCCTGCACTGGGGGACCATGTGACGCCCGGGTGACATCAGCGCCCTCCCGCGCGTTTCTCAGCCAGGTCCGGGCTGGGAATATAAGTACAGCCCAGCAGCCTGCAACAAACTAGTCTGCTCACTGAGCTCAACTTGTCTGGTTGTGTGTGTTATTGCAGGAGCAGTGTAGCTGCCGCTACACACATAAATTCCTCAGACTTCCATTTAACTATAATTATATTGCACATTAGAATATCAATATGCCAGATGATCAATGCATAGTGTAACACTTTAAATTACCTACTTTTCACACAATTAACCAACTTTTCTGGTGCGACAATGGGTTTTCTTACTTTTGGCCCAGTAGGATTATGGAGATATTTCCATATTATTGCTGCATGCCATTGATCCAGCACACGCTTCCCTCAGGCCTTAAAAGGGACATGCACACAGATTTATTACCAGGTGTTTTGCAGCTATTTCGTCCAAGGCTGACAGGAATCATGACAGATGATTAGGTGAAATAATTCTGCACCGAAAGAACACAGGAGCTTAAGACTTCCAAGTGATAGTTCATGGTGTCTTCAAGTTGAAATAATTTTCAGAAAATTATTTCATTCACAGAAAAGCTATAATTAGCATTTTAAAAATGCTTTCTCGGCTTGTTTATATTTCATTTGGATTTTCCGACTGCTGCAATTTTCACTGATGATGGACAAATGAAGTTGCCTCCATAATCCTGCAGTAAATTTTCTTCAGCATGAGGTAATTGAGATGGCTTTCTCTGCAGATTCTCTCCTTGGCCTTCCCCCACCTTTATGCTTTTTTAAAAAAAAATCTCATTTGTTATTCTAACCTCCATGACCAGTTACTGATAACTGTCATTGGTAGTTCCAGAAAAAAACCTCATTTAGCCTGTCAGAAGTTCATGTACAACCCATTCCCAAACCACTTTATCTCTGTCCTAACACAGCACTGAGCACATACCTCATCCTTCATGATATGGCCAGAGGAATCCCACTTTCTCGTCAACGATGCCCTTGAACAAATAAAAAAATGCCACATTCATTCAACACTTGGTGCTACAAAGCTTGGTGGGATTTTTGTTGGACTATTTTCACACAAGAGCTAACTAAGCTATAAGTAGTTTTCCTGGTCATGAAACTTCTGAGACCTTATCTCAAGATTAGTATGGTAGATGGTCCTTAATCATGCCTTATTCAGTTTATTCTACTTAATACAGGCATCTTCTGAAAAAATGTGAGAGAACCTTTTCATCTTTTGGAACAATTTAGGGTTTCAAGTGAATGACTTCTTAGAAGCCCTTTACTTCTGTTGAAAGTCTATAAGTGACTATGTATCCTTCCTTACCTATATTATTGATGTTTAAAAAAGTATTTTTTATGTCTTTTAAAACTTTACTTCCCATAATTATGATCAGATTAAAATTAATTCCTAAATATTTCTGTGGAACTACAACTATAAAAAGTTTTTGTTTTTAAATATTGTAAAAGAAAATTGTATTCAGAAAAGTAAATAAACAACAAGGAACCTTATAGAGTTACGACCCCGCTTCATGGTACTGTGCAAAGGTATTGTTTGTATGCAAGTGGGCCCAATGTGTGTGGCATATACACTTGCAAGGCAACAATCAAAATTGATAAGGTAATCAATTTATTTATGTTTGCGCCTGATTTGCAACATTGACTAATTCAAATCTTTCCGAGGCCATTTTCAGGCATACAGTAAATCATTACACATATGAGAAATATCAAACAGAAAGACAATTCAGTAAATAGTTCTTCATATTTTTGCTTCTAGTGCTTAGATTTTCCAACATTCATAGTATGAGAAACACAGTGTTGCAAATCTTGAGAGAATGACGCTAAGTTCAGCCTGTGTTATATTCCCCAGAGCATTTTTTTTTGTCATGTTCTCTGTATCCCTAGCCTCAGGAGACAATAAAAACAGCAGGCTCATCAGGAGGACAGCTTGAGCTGAAACAAGTGACAGTGTGATTTGTCACTGATTTGCTTTTGAGTTATATGGGCCTCCTTTCACAGACAGCTGTGCAACTGAAATTCATTACGCTGTGATTGGTGCATTCTTCTTGTTGGCAGCTCAAAAAAAAACCTCTTTTGAGTTTTTTTTTCTGCCAGCGGCTCATACTTAATTTTTAAAAGACTTTGTCTCCAAAATTCTATGCTTAGCTGTGAATAATTTATAAACTTAATTTATTAGCTACTTTCACATGTAGATGGATTTCTTCCAGCTATTTCCTTTGCATCCAATTTGCACTGATTATTCTCCTTTTATTTTTAATATAATATCCTGCAAGTTATTTGTTTATAGGAATATAATCTGCTAATGACTTCCTAAAATATAAACACAGCCCATATTTTAAGATGACCTCTTGCATCTAAATGAATGTAAAAGGAACAATCTTCACTATTTTGTCAGGCAACATAAATCATGTTTATTCTGGTAAAAAATTAAAGGTGTTGGAAAAACTCCAAATTAAATCAATGGAATTCAAAGTTTTGTTCACAGAAGTTCTAAAGAAAATATAGAAATTGCCTGGCACTTCAGTACCCTCTTATTTTAATAAGGGTTATTTCAATAGGGAAATTCTAGGCCCCAGTAGAGTAGGTTATTATCTCAGCACAACACTGTGGGCTGAAGGGCCTTGCACTATGTTGCATGTTCTATGTTCTAATAAGATGCAATTACAAAAGTTTAATTATTTTAATTATATTATGTATTTTGACCACATGAAAACCCATTCTAAAAGGCACCATGAGAACATAAAATGGTTATTTTCAAAATGATGGGGAACAATTTTCCAGAAAAAAACTGCAATAAAATGCTCAGTGATTTGGTTCATCAAAGAATCTGAGAAGAAATGATCAATGCTTCAAAAAAATATTTCAGGGTTGAGTGTTTGCAAAGGTCGTCTTCATTCTGTTTTTTGTATGTTTGAGTTTGAGCCCTATGTTATTTTATTGCAGCAACAATATAAGATATGCATGGCAACATGTCTATGGTGTCACTACTGTTTGCTTAGCCTGCATCCTGCGCTTGTATGTCAAATGTAAGAAACCATTCAATTCAAATCTGAATGGCTGAGTTGTCCAAAAGGAAGACAGTTGGCGAGACCACGTTGTCCATGCCGGATCCAAAGTCCGTTGGGCCCGTCGAAGTCACCAATGTAGCCACACTGTGTTGCAGTGAGAGAAAGAGTCTGACTTGAGTGGCGTCCAGTTGGAAAACTGTTTACTTTTGGTCAAACCGAATCCCCGCGCACTGGGGGCGGAAATGACGTCACTTCTGGCCCGTGATTCATCCCACAGTCAGAGCCTTCCAGGTTGCTGACGTCAGCGGTTCTGACTTTCTGAGCTGGTTCGAACTGCGCTTAGGCGAGCTGCCACACCTTCCCAATTTTGAATGCTCATGAAGCAGAGAACCCAGCAATCAGTGGGCAGGTTGCATTTTTAAACACATCCTTGAATTGTTGATCTCCTAGTAAACTCTTTGAATGATAGACCTTGTCTGAGAATGTCTATTTTGGAATCCAGTATCAGGCATGCCAAATATAATAGACTGTGTGTAACTGCAGCATCAAAGCTGGTGATTTGAAGAACTTTACAGAGACAATGATGGAGGTACATTTCTAATGACTTAGATGCCTGCTGTAGGTAGTCCAAGTTCTGGAAGGATATAGTCTGATGGCTTGTAGCTGCTTAGATGCCTCTGATGTGCTCTGTGAAATGTGGTTATTATGTACTATACTGTAATAGCTCTAACTCAGACATATCATGAATGTAATCCTACTTGTGTAATCCAATTCACAGAACGTTAACCCAGCAGTGCACAGAAATATTTTATAAAAGGCTAATGTTTTGAAAAACAGCTAGTATGCAAAATACCCACTCTTGGTTCAGCCAACAGAGCTCTTTGGTCAGCTGGCTGCCAGTATCAAGCTCTTGCTCATGAGGTAATGCTTTGAAGTGATTACATCAGTGAATTTGTCTCACTCAGTTAACTTCCACACAAACAGAAGTTTGGAAAGTATTACGTTCCTGGAAATTATGTTACAACCAACTGTTCAGTTCCCTTAATTATAACCTTACAAAGTGGGAGCATTTCCTGCAAGTTGGCGATACTTGGATTACACCAAATTGAGGTGGTCTTTCCTCAAGGATATCATCTGCATTGAATTTCTGTCATATTCCTTTGAGTGACATGTTATACTCATGCACAATAAATTATACTGGTGACAAGTAGAGCCTTGGCATACCCCAGATGTTGCAAATGTGATGTGTGATTGGTTTAAAAGATGCACAATATAAAATTTTCCACATTTTGTAAATTTCCTGTGCTTCATTCCCTTACATACAGTGACATCTAATGGCATGTAATGCCCACCTTGATATCACTCCTCCAAGATTTCTTTATACATTCAAAGCATTTAAAGCCTTAAATCTTGTCATAATTGAACCTTTGGCCTTTGGCACAGATTGCATTCCAGGCACCAATTTAGGTCATGACAAATTGTCTTTATTCACTGATATCCCTTTCTCTGATGGAACTTCTTCATATATCTTCTTTTTTAATCCACCCTGACCGCCCCTTCTGGTCTTTGTACTCCTACACTCTCAACAATGCATGAGCTTTGAGATATCTTGTGCTATCTCTGTATTTGTGAAGATGGTCAAGATTTGATTACATTTATATTTGTAATTCCTCCTGTTTCTTTTTACATCCTGAAGACATGCAGGTTGGAGGGTTAATTGATCAGTATGTGTGTGTGTGTATGTGTGTATAAAACTGGGGGAGAAAAGATGAGATTGTGATAAGAATAGAACAAAATGTGCTAAGTATAGAATATAGAACATTACAGGATGGCACAGACTCTTCAGCCCACAATATTGTGCCAGCCTGTATAAACTTACTCCATGACAATCCAATTTTATCCATAACTCGCACCCATAACCTTCTATTTTTCTTGGATCCATGTGCCTCTCTAAGAGTCTTTTGTATGTTTCTATTGTGCCAGCATCCTTCACCACTCAAGTTCAAGTTTATTGTCATCTGATTGTACATATACATATACAACCTGATGAAACAGTGCACCTCTTGACCATAGTGCACACACACAGACACACAGTACACTCAACTCACAGACAATGTGTTTACATAATGATGCGCACACGCATACTCTCTCTCTCTCTCTCTCATACACACATATCTTCTTTCTTTTCTTCTTTGGCTTGGCTTCGCGGACAAAGATTTATGGAGGGGTAATGTCCACGTCAGCTGCAGGCTCGTTTGTGGCTGACAAGTCTGATGCGGGACATATACCACCTTAAGTATTCCCTTACTAATCACAGAGCACATGGCATAGGGATTACTTACGGTGGAAAATGAGTTTGGGGGTCAGTTTGAAAACCACTGCAGTAGACTAAAGTAAATTTTGTGTAATATCAGATTTTTTGTTTTATTTCATGAAAATAAAATAATCTTGATTCTAAAAATAGTTTTTTTTTAAACCTGGCTAATTATTTAAAAAGTCAAAGCAATATTCCTGGATATTTTTGGCATTCAGTGACAAATAAATTCCCAATCCAATATAAATTGATTAAAGTATTTTAAAAAGATTGGAGCTTTGATGTCATTGTGCTAACCAACCTACATTTTCAGCTAAGTATAATGGATAGTCTCTTACATTTTGTTAGCTGGAATGTTAAGGGTTTAAATCACCTATTAAAAAAGGAAAGTGTTCTCACACATCAAACAATTTAAAACAGCAATTGCTTTTTTTTAACAAGAAACACACCTTCATAATTCTGATAAATCTCACCTTGTGGCAAGGTGTGGGGAGGGGTCCAGCATTTTCACTCCACTTTCCAGGCCAAAGCCAGGGGATGGGGGGGGGGGGGGGGGGTTCGATTCTTATTAACCAAAATCTTCCTTTTGTGAATCACAAGGTAATATCATAATCAAATGGCCGTTTTACCATTGTCTCTGTGAAATGATATAATAAAACGTATATGCCCCTAACGTGGATGATGTGGGTTTTTTTTTTCTTCCTTACCTGATCTGAGCTCATACCCTCGTATACTTGCTGAATCCAACCCTGGCATAATGAGTAAGTCCGTCTCACTTACTTAGTCCTTCCTATCATGGTATTTCTGATGTGTGGCGAGATTTCTCCATCCAAATAAGAGAGAGTATTCTTTCTTCTCACATGTTCACCATACCTTTTCTAGGATTGATTATTTTCTTACTGATAATCAACTGATTCCATTGGCTTGCTCTTGTGATGATTAAGCCCTTATTGTATTACCATGACCCTCCCTGGCCTTCCTCAAATGAAAACACATTGGCATTTCATTTTGACCCTACTGTCAGATAATGATATCGTGAAATTTATGGAGGAGCAGTTAACCTTTTTTTGTACAAATATCTAATTAGAAACCTTCAGCCTGATTGTTTGGGATGCTTTGAAAGCTTGCCTTAGGTGTAAAATTATTTCTTATACCATGAATATGAAAGGAGGGTCAACAAAGAAGGATTAAATATCTACCCAAATACGAGTCCTCATTGAGACAGATGCTGTTTTGGACATGTTCAAGCCTTAGAAGATATTGGACAGAGGTTTTTCAGACTTTATCAATAATTCTTGACTTAAACCTAGAGCTTAATCCTTTTCGTTGCTCTTTTCAGCACTACTAGAGAGAATAGTGTGACTTTAATGTCAACTAAATGTCAAATAATATATTTTACTTCTCTTATGACAATACTACTTAGGCAGAAGGATGCTGCTCCATCCATTCATGTACAATGGTTATGTGAAATTATGTCTTGCCTTAATCTACAGAAAATCCAATTCTCAAACTGACATGAATATGATTTTTTTTAAAATGTGGGGGCCATTTGTGAACTATTTTCAGAATTTCTAGGAACAATAATAATTTCTATGATAATTTTATGTTCTTTTTTCGCACTTTCTTTCTCTGAAGCAGAGTATTAATCTTCTTGCCATACAACTCAGGTCTAGGTAGTAGGGACAGATATTATATATTATAATAAAATATTTCATATCATTCTTTGATTCACTATTTAATTAAAACTCAAGAAATGCTTAAAAGCATTTGTGTTTACACACAGAAATCTGCTGGCAGCTGTATCAATAAGTAGTTCTTCCTTGAATAATGTGTTCAGACTTTTCAGATTCATAATCACTTAAAACTCTTGAACAGAGATGAGGTCAAATGTTTTTATGGATGTGAAATGATAATTTGAAGGAAGGCAAAAGCTGTGTTTTGGAAGAAATTAAACTGAAACCACAGTGATGTCATGTCACATAATGTCTGAGAAACATAAATGAAGAAGGTGGAGACATTTTAAAACCAGTTAGAAGAAACCATACTTCCTGTGAAAAGACAAGATTGGGCTGTAATCTCTGGAAAGAGAGGGAGATGCTGCTCTGTATCATCCTTATCATAGGAGATACACTACATAAAGTGGCTTTTAAATAAGTAAGACCACTTCTGACTACTCTTTTAAGAAAAGAGAGGCAGCCTCATTTATGTCCAGAAGATGGTCACTCCTGTTTGAAAAAAAACTTCAGGAAGATTACAGTTCTCCAAACCTAACAAGATAGGGGGAAAGTTGTGAAAAAAACTCATAAGAAGAAATATCTCTCTGAAAGACAGCTCATCAAGAGACTTGCGAGTTTAAAGAGATCTGAAGATATAATGTTTAAAAGTGCTTCATTATTGCTTCTGAACAGTGATTTTTTAAAAATATCCTCAAGTTCAACAAGATGTTTGAAACTGGACCTTAAAATTAAATGTTCAGACTCAACCTGTTTTTAAAAACTTTATTTAAAGATTTTATCACAGGAATAAAAAGAAAAATTACATTTAAAGAAAAGATATAAATAAAATAATATAATTACAATACAACATTAATAACCTAACTTAATTCAACTACCCCCCTTACATATTGAAGAACTAAAAAAAATATTAAAAAAACCACCCTTCCCCTCCCCCAAATAAAGAGTGAAGAATTAGTAAAATTAATAATATTATGTATTAAAAAAGCACTCATAAAAAAAAGAAAAATATGACAAATAAAAATAATTAAAAAAAGATTTATCAGATCTAAAATATCACATCTAGGAACATACTTAAATCAAACTTAATTGCATATACTTAACAAATGGAGTCCACTTCAACTTATAAAAAGACATCTTATCTTGAATTGAAAAAGATATCCTTTCCATAATTAAACAAGACTTCATCTCTAAATACCACCCATCCAAAGTTAGTATATTTCTATCTTTCCAAGTAGACGCTATACATTTCTTGGCCACTGCTAAAGCTAAATAAATAAAAGAAATCTGATAATCATTTAATCCTAAATCAATTAATGATTGCATATTCCCTAATAAAAATATATCAGGATCTAAAACAACACAAATATTATATAATCTATTAAATATAGATTGAATACCTTTCCAAAACTGTTGCAATCGGTCACAGGACCATACAGTATGTAAAAAAGTACTAGCTGTCTGATCACAACGAAAACAACAGTCTGACTTACTAAGACCAAATTTTTTAAATTTTTCTGGTGTTAAATATAATTGATGTATAAAATTATAATTAATCCATTGCTAATCTAGCATTAATCAATTTCCGAATACTGTTTTGACAAATTTCCATCCAAGCTTCTTCAGCTATTGTAGAACCTAAATCTTTTCCCATTTCAACTTATCTTTATCCCAATCTTTCTTACTTTCATTTTCTTGTAAAATACAATACAAATCAGATATATACCCCTTTTCTGGTATTGAAAGTACATATTTCTCAAAACTAGTTTCGGGCAATAAAGTCATTTGGCGACCACATATTTGTTTTACAAATGATCTTAATTGATAGTACACAAATACAGAATTTCCACTAATGCCAAATTTCTTTTGTAATTCCTCAAAAGAACAAAAATGTCCTTCAAAAAAACAATCAGATAAGTTTTTTATTCCTTTCCTTTCCCATTGTTTCAAAGTGATATTGGAGACCGTAAAAGGAACAAGTTGATTATTATATAATGGCAATTGCCCAGACCATTTATTTTTAAGCCCCATTTTATCAAGTTTACTTGTCCATAAATTCAACGAGTGTTTCAATATTGGTACATCATAAGTTCGTAACAAATTTTTATTCCATCGAAACAAAAATTCATGTGGAGATTTTTCTAAAAGAACTGCCAGTTCTATCTTTGCCCAACTGGGCGGATCCTCCATATTCATTAATGCACTAAGAAATTTAAATTGAGCTGCCTCATAATAATATTGAAAATTAGGTAATCTCAAACCTCCAAATTGATAGTCCCACATCAATTTTTTCATTGCTACCCTCGGAAATTTTCCCTTGCATAAAAATTCTCTAACTGCTTTATATAAATCCTTAAAATAACTTTAAAAAAAAATAAGGAATTGATTGAAATAAATATTGTATCTGAGGAAAAATATTCATTTTTATAGTATTAATCCTCCCCAATAAACCTAAAGGTAAGCCCTTCCACCTAATCAAATCTAGTTTAATGTTTTTTATTAAAGGAAGATAATTAATTGAATATAAATCTTGATATTCTGTATTGACATTAATTCCCAAATATTTAATTTGTTTTGTCCACTTCAACTTCGTAATATTTTTATAAATCAAATAATCATCTTTACAAATTGACAAAATTTCACTTTTAGCCCAATTTACCTTATAGCCAGATAATTGACCATAATTTTCTAAAGATTCATGAATTGCTGGTAAAGAAATATCAGGGTCTACCAGGTATAATAAAACATCATCTGCAAATAAATTAATCTTATATTCCTCATTCAAAACTCTCATACCCATAACATTTTCATTTTGACGTATTAATTGTGCCAAAGGTTCAATAACTATAGTAAATAAAGCAGGTGACAATGGACATCCTTGTCTAGTAGACCTTGTTAAATCAAAAGATTCTGAAATCTGTCCATTAGTAGCAACTCTAGCCTTCGGACTATTATATAAAGCCTTTATCAATCCAATAAACGAAGAACTAAAACAAAATTTCTCAAGTACTTTAAATAAAAACTTCCATTCCACTCTATCAAAAGCCTTTTCTGCATCTAATGAGACCACTATTGGATAACTCATTTGAGATTTAAATTTATTTACCAAAGTAATTAATTGCAAAATATTATCAAATGCATATCTGTTTTTTATAAATCCTGTTTGATCTTTATGTATTATTTTAGGTAAATATTGAGCCAATCTATTAGCCATAACTTTAGCCACAATTTTATAATCTACATTTAACAACGATATTGGTCGATAAGAAGAAACCTGTAAAGGATCTTTATCTTTTCTTTGGTATAACCGTAATTATTGCATTAGAACAAGATTCAGGTAATTGAAAAGTTTTATAAATTTGCTGTATTTTTATAAATAGAAGATATATCAACATAAAAAGTTTTATAAAATTCCATAGAGAACCCGTCTTCACCAGGTGGCATATCTCTTATATCTCTTATAGCCATTTCAATTTCATTCTCTGTAAAAGATTTATCCAGCTCTTGTCTATCTTCTTGATTCAACTGTGGCAAATTAATATTTTTCAAAAAAGAATCTATTGCATCTTCATTTTCATCTTTACACTCAGATGTATATAATTTTTTATAAAAATTACAAAATTCCTCATTAATTTCTTTTTGTCTAAAAGTAATACCCGATTTTTTTCTAATTGCTGGTATAATCCTAGATAATTGTTCTTTTTTTAACTGCCATGATAAAACTTTATGAGCTTTCTCACCCCATTCATAAAACCTATGTTTAGTTCGATTCATTAAACATTCAAATCGATATGTTTGTAATTCATTATACTTTAATTTTAAATGAGATAACTGGTTCTTTTGCATTTCAGTAGCATTTTTTTTTAAATCCTTTTTCACTAACAGTTATCTTTTTCTCTAAATCCTCAATCTCTCTAATTCTCTCTTTCTTTACTTTAGATGCATAGGTAATAATTTGACCTCGTAAAAAAGCTTTCATTGCGTCCCATAAAACAAAATGACTAGAAACAGAGTTAACATTATTACTAATAAAATCCTCAATTTGTTTTTTTAAATAACTAATAAATTCTGGTTTTTGTAATAACATAATGTTAAATCTCCATCTTGGGGTTCTCTGAACATCTTGTGAACTCTGATATTCTAATAATAATAATGAATGATCTGAAACCAACCTTGCCTTATAATCCACAGATATAACCTTATCCTGCAAATGTGTTGAAATTAAGAAATAATCAATTCTTGAAAAGGAATTATGACGTGAAGAATAAAAAGAAAAATCTTTCTCCGTAGGATTAAGTCTTCGCCAAATATCAACTAAATTCAAATCTTTCATCATATTAGTCAGACTCAACCTTAAACTTTAACACACATACACATATTTACATTTGTGCATATTGGGAATTAAGTTTAGAGATAAGTAAGAAATGTTATGTTACTAATAGTTTAATAAAAATGATTGTTTTGAATTTACCACTGTCTGGTGAATCATCCATTGCTCTTCCTGTGTTAGTACTAGCAAGGTTTTGTCAGTTCATAACACAGGTTAGATTAATTCAGGACAAAAATTCTGGAAATTCCCCAGTAATTATAGTGGTTGGATTTAATTAATATCAATTAATTAATATAATTTTAAAAACTACATCAGTTTAGGTCTGATGCAATTAAAAAAAAACAGTAACAAGATCACAGCGGGTGAATGGAGATTATATGATTTTCTAATATGGGCCACGCGCAAATATGGGATGCCGAAGACCAAAATTCTGGGCTGTTATAAAATTTAAATTCCCCAATTTCCTTGGGAGATAGTCACAGGAAAATAGAGTCAGCCTTTGGCTCACCATCAAGTATTATTCTCTACTCATCCTATCTATGAGTGCTTAGTTATCAGCCTTCTCTGCTTCGGTAATTCAAGAACTTGTCCAGGTATTTTTAAAATGTTTTGAGAGTACCATCTTCCATTATCCTCTCAGGCAGATTGTTTCAGATTGCGACAGCCCTCTGGGTAAAAATAATTTCCCTTGCATTCCCTCTAATTCTTCACCTAACCCTATGCCCAATGGTTTTAGATGCCTCTGATATGGGAAAAGGTTTTTCACTATCCACCTTATTAAGACGCTCCATAATTCTGTATACCTTTATCTAGTTCCCCTATCAACTTTCTCCATGCAAGAAAAATAAACTCAGCATATTTAATATCTCCGGTGGAGGAAATTTTATGATTTGAAGCTTCTATTACTTAGTCTCTTACAAAATTATAGCTGACACACAACTTTACTGTCTGCCCTGAATAAATGGCTAGTTGCTGTTCTAAACCCCCACCTTGGCTAATCCTCTGTGAAGCTAGAAGATGGATGAGCTAAGCAGTGTTACCTCTAACAGGAAGTACTGAATTTTTCTCACAAGTTTCCTTTGGTTCTCTTTCAGTTTTGATAAGCTTTATCGACCTTCAAATTGATGGATTTCTGACACAATTTGTGAAGAGCTTTGCTTTATTCAGTTGTAAATGTTCCTGTTATCACATGTATTCTAATTATAAATGTACAAGCTTCTTCTAGCTAGGCAGGGACTTGGATCTTCGCTTTTAGAGGACACTGGTCTCTCCCTGGTACCAGGCTTTTAATATAAAGCTTCCAAAGCAGTAAGCCTCTGTGCTTAAGTTCCTTCTTCCACATCATCTCCTCATGACTGAAACATTTTACCCATTCTGGTATATTTTCTCCGCATCATCTCCAGTATGGTGACCAGTAAGTACTGTACACAATGCACCAGCTGTGGCCTAATCAAACTTCTATTAAGCTTACCATGATTTCCATGTTTTTCTATTCTATGCTTTAGCTACTGAATGACTGCATCCATATACCTTTTCCACAAGCTTTTTAGGTGTGCTGCCATGTGCAGGAACCATCGACATGTACACCCATGATCCCTTTGTTTCTCAATAATCTGAAGACCCTTCTCACTCATGGTACAAATTCTATCTTTATGACTTCACAAAATGCATTACCTTACAATTATCGCAATTAAATTCTACTTCATCTTGCTCATCCAGCTTACCAGTTGATCAATATTGTTCTGTAAATTTAGGCTTACCTCCTTACGTTCAACAACAGCAAACAATTTTCTTGACATCTACAATCTTACTGATCATATCTCCGATATTCATACCCAAATTATTAAAGTATATGACAAACAGTAAGTGTCCTGGTACATCCTTTTGGTGCATTCATTAGAAGAGAAAGCCTTCACCATCCAAGTGGACTTGGATCCAAGTTTTCTCAATGATCCTGGGAAATTATACTTATCCTCATGGTATTAATGAACAGATTGATGGTCTGCCCCTTCTCCTATTTCTTATGCTCATCCAAAAGGTAGTGGACACAGCCAGGCAAAACTCTTCTCACTACTGAGTACATCTACAGAGAACACTACCTTAAGAGGGCAGCAGCAATCATCAAGGATCCACACCACCCAGCACACGCTCTGTACTCACTGCTGCCATCAGGAAAGAGGTAGAGGTGCCACAAGACTCGCACCAGCAGATTCAGGAACAGCTGCTCCCCCTCCACCATCAGACTCCTCCACAACAAACTCAATCAGGGACTCATTTAAGGACTTGTGCATTTTATTGATTTTCTTTTGTTCTCTCTGTATTGCACAGTCAATTTGTTTACATTAGTCATCTGTTTACAGTTCTTTTATTTGTTTGCATGTTTATGCATGCGTACAGTTTACTTTTTGCATGACCAATTAGTGGTAATTCTGCCGTGCCCTCAGGAAAAAGAATCTCAGGGTTGTAATGTGATGTCATGTATGTACTCTGACAATAAATCTGAATCTGTTCTAAGCTGTAGGTGTTTTATCTGAAGATTGGTGGAATGTCATCTGAGTACGCAAAATTTCTGATATTCCATCAGAAGGATTGCAGCTCGTCAAGAAGTTTTTCCTCCTGGTTTTTTGTTTCTTTTCTTTGGCTTGGCTTCGTGGACAAAGATTTATGGAGGGGTATGTCCACGTCTGCTGCAGGCTCGTTGGTGACTGACAAGTCCGATGCGGGACAGGCAGCCACTGTTGCAGCGGTTGCAAGGGAAAATTGGTGGGTTGGGGTTGGGTGTTGGGTTTTCCCTCCTTTGTCTTTTGTCAGTGAGGTGGGCTCTGCGGTCTTCTTCAAAGGAGGTTGCTGCCCACCGAACTGTGAGGCGCCAAGATGCACGGTTGGAGGCGAGATCAGCCCACTGGCGGGGAGTCAATGTGGCAGGCACCAAGAGATTACTTTAAGCAGTCCTTGTACCTCTTCTTTGGTGCACCTCTGTCTCGGTGGCCAGTGGAGAGCTCGCCATAGAACACGATCTTGGGAAGGCGATATTTTTGTAGCGGCACTGATTTATCACAGCTTACAAACAAATAAAGGTACCCTCACTCATTTCTTTCAGCACATCATGAAGTCGACTTTATTTTTAAATTATTCACTGGACACAACACCACATTCTTCAATTCTCCAATCACCACCTGGCTAAACTCCTCTGACCTTCTCATTGGCTCCCACTCACTCTTCTCCTCCTGATGAAGGTAAGTATGAAACTGGGACATTTTAAACATTGGAAATAGCACAATGAAATCAAGTTCATTTTTAATGGCTGAAGTAACAGTTTGTGCAAGGAACACACTTGTTTGCAAATGAAAATTAATTTCAACCGCACTTATGCTTCAAAATGATAAGACGTTAAGCTGCTTACATTTGTACTTTATGATGTTATGATTGGCTTACATTGGAAATTATAAAAATGGCACATTGAAGCCTGAGAGCATTTTACAGCAGGTGTTTTAATTCATTTTAGATTAAAGACAGCTCTCCAAACAATGCTTCTTTTATTCAAGGTTGTGATATAAATGTCCCCTCTACTGAGGGCCTATCAAGATTTAAAAGAAACTTGCTGAAAGTACAGCAGAACTACGAGTGTTGATGTTCATGAATTGATTGAGAAAATATTGTCAGTCTTAGAACCGCTACATTCAAGGTAAATCAAAGTGCCTCAGAAATACAAACTTGAATTCTAGCTCTATCCAAATAAAATAGGAAGCATAAACTAGAAATCCTATTTTTTTTAAAAAATCTTCTTTTATTTCAACTGTAATTTTCAAAAGTTGAAAGACAAGTTGGGGTCATTTAATGTGAAGAACTGAGGAATCATCCTGAGCATCTTCAACAGAACAGCTCAGGTGGCAGGTCAAGACTTTACATGAAGTAACATTCAGCTCGAAATCTCCTGGCTGTGATTTGCTTCATACTCACTACCAGAATGGCTTTTCTGAGCAGCAAAGTTTGAATGGTGAGTTGATGGCATATACCACGGTTGACTGTGTCAGTATTGAGTCATGTCAGTTCATATTCTGATGGATGAGACTTGTTTTCTCCTGTAGGATTTTCACTCTGCTCATTTTCTTCCTTCCTCTACTTGGAACTTGGCATTCAATAGGGTATAACATATGGCTGTAAATTAAGCATAAATATTTATAGATTCATAACCAAAAACATGCTGAGTTCCCATCCGTTTAACTTAAAGATTGGACCTGCTGGAAAAAAAAATGTATCTAATTCATTTTCTACTTGGTAGTCATGTGATATACTAATAATGATTTCAAATTGTCTCTTTGGCACCTGACCAAGTGGTCATCAATTGTGCAAGTACAATATAGTTAGCATTCGGAGTCTGTTTGGAACAGGAGACTAATCACTGCCAAGACTATTCTCTTCTTCTCAGACTATACAGTACATGTAGAACTGTTAAGATGTGGATGTCCTTCTAGTCACTGGTAATTATTCTACATTATTGTGGGATTCATAACAGTGCCTTGAGTTCAGAGGACTAAAGTCTTTAAAAGCCAATATTATCAACAATTGCAACTATCCATTATTCATACAACTTATGGTACTTGTGTACTTGTGGTACATCACAGTAAGCACGACATAACAGAAACACATTTGCAACCTCTGGCTAAGAGTTCTGAAATATTTATTCCAATAGCCTTGTTTATATAGCCTTCAGTCTAGCTAAGCATAGATCCTCATGTTTTCAGTAATTACCTCATCCAATTAGTTGGTCAGTTTTACCAAGAATAATATTGGTACATTGGTTCACCCCCTTTGTTTCAAACTGTGGCAGATGCATTTTTGAATCTTAAGCTTACAGAAATAATCTTTTTTGACTCATCCTTAACAGGAGGGTAAGGTAAAGGAGCGGCCAGAGAGTGAGGGGCACAGCGAAGGAGCGGGACTTAGAGGCTTTCGCTCACGAGGCTGAGGTCGAGCTTGTTCGCATTAAGGTAAGGCTGGTTAGTTGTTTATTTATTTATTTTGCATTTGAAGACGGGGACAGAGAGAATGAGTGTGAAGGCCGTTTGGTGTTCTCAGTGTCAGATGTGGGAGGTCCTGGAGTCTTCCAGCCTCTGGGTCATCCATGTCTGCGCCAGGCATGCTGAGCTGCGGCTTCTCAGGGACCGTGTTAGGGAACTGGATCTGCAGCTCGATGACCTTGCTCTGATCAGGGAAAGTGAGGACGTCATAGATAGGAGTTACAGCCAGGTGGTCACTCCAGGGCAAGGGAGGAGGATAAATGGGTCACAGTTAGGAGAAGGAAGGGGAAGAATAAGGTGTTGGAGAGGACCCCTGTGGCTGTAACCCTCAATAATAGGTACTCCTCTTTGAGTACTATTGGAGGGGACAGCCTAGCTTGGGAAAGCAACAGTGGTTGTGTCTCTGGCACAGGGTTGACCCCTGTGGTTCAGGAGGGTAGGGAAAGAAAGAGGGGGCAGGGAAAGGAAGAGGAGGGCAATAGTCATAGGGGACTCAATAGTTAGAAGGACAGATAGGAGATTCTGTGGATGCAGTAAGGAGAACCGGATGGTGGTTTTCCTCCTTGGTGCCAGGGTCCGGGATGTGGCTGCTCGTGTCCAAGATACACAAAAATGGGAGGGAGATGAGCCAGAGATTGTGGTACATGTAGGTACCAACGACATAGGTAGGAAGAGTGAAGAGATCCTGAAAAGTGAGTCCGCCAGATACCCAAGCTGAATATTGTCAAGATAAGTCCATTTGAAAGCCAAAAGGAAGATAAAGAATTTAATTATTTCCTTCTAGAGCCTGGAAAAGGGAACCAAACAATGATTAGCAATAAAAATCATTTTTTTTCTCTCTTGTAGGCGAGGGATGGGTGCAATTGTTAAGCTCCTGCCATCCTTCAATTTAGTAAGGTTAACCCAGTACCCACCAGAATCAAAGCAGGATTTTGCAGTCTGTAGCTTACCCACTCCTTGAGAAAGACATGGAAGATGGAAGGTGTGAAGCAAGAGTAAATCTACCAGTTGATAGATTCAAATAGACCACGAATAATGATTGGTGCAATAGAGTTGTTGCATAGGGAAAAATCATGTCCACTGTACCTCTGGGTGAGTAGAATCTACACCAGCATTTGGGTAGTGTCCCATGTTTATTAAGAGGGGACAGTTAAAGAGAGCTCTTGAGGTGACCTTTCTAATGGCAGATAATCAAGGGACCTTCTATAGTTACTACAGTTGAATGTTTCATTTCTTTAAAATGATCACGTTATGGCATCACTAGATTCCCTTGGTGAATTCAGTAAAGTTTCCAAAACCTCACCATTGAAGAAGAGATTGAAGAATGATGGCACTTGCAGTGCAGGATTGGCTTACATTACTCGCTGTTTACTTTTGTTGATCTCTTCGTTTTGATCAAACCTATTGAGTTCTGCTTTTCAGAGAACTAACATTTTCTTTGCCGGTTCCAATTATGGTGAACTTCATGTTAGACTGCGTAGTCTGGGCAGCTTGGGGCCAACAAATGAAGGAGTGTCTGAAAAGGGGCAGGCTCATGCAGTTCTTGAGAACTTTGACATTGAACTTCTTGTTTCTCTTGAACCTGATGGTACGGTGATTGGAGAGCGAATAGAGCAGCCATCAGTGCTTGTCTTGGCACCAGGCTATGCAAACCCTTTTTTTTTTTCATTACTCAGATGATGGTATAAAATCTAATAGGTGCCAGTGTCTGAATAAGGATGTTACCAGGTGGTCTTGTGCTTGGCCTCATCTCAAGCTTCCAGAGTTCGGGGTTACGCACCAATCACCATAATACATAGGTTCTAATTTTGGGTGAGCTACAATAAGTCTCACTCTTTTCACAGAGGATGTTGCTGAAACATTGGACTAGCTCATTAAAGAAGAGAGAGCTCTTTCCATTAAGATAACTGCAGAAAAATTGCAGATGTTTCAAAAACCCCACATTCACTGAAAATGGAAAAGGGGCACAGAAAAATTCTAAAACGCAAGGGCTTTAGAAATGCATAGAATCTGATGTAGACTAACCGAGAGGTGGCATTTTTATTCAAACTGTAGTAACAAATGAGATGAGTCTTAACAGAGGCATACAAGATTATAAGGGGGTTAGATAGGGTGGACAGCCAGCACCCTTTATTTCCTGGAACAATAATAAGAAAGAGCAGATGACATCATCTTAAAGTGAGTGGGGGAAAGTTTAGGGGAGATGTCAGAAGCAAGTTTTTTTTTACCCAGAAAGTGGAATGCATTGCTGGGGCCGATGGTGGAGGCCGGTACAAAAGAGGCACTCAAATCTTAGATAGGCACATAGATAGGTGTTAAAAAAATAGTGTGTTAGGGATAAATTAGATTGTTGTGGCTTAAGTAGGCTGAATAACATCATGGGGTGAAGGGTCTGTATTGTGCTATAATCTTCTATGTTGTAAATGGGCTCCATAGTAACTAAATTCTTCTGCATTGGGCATGCAGTAAACCACCTATCAAGTGTCACTGATTAACACCCTTTGGCTAAAGAAGGGGGTGTCAGGGAGTAGGGACAGCAGGGGGCATAATAAGGAATAAAATGTGGAAACATTGTTAAATTAAATACTCTTCTTTTAAAGTATGATGAAATATTTACAGCAGGACTGATCTCACAAATCCCTCCAAATAAGCTTTTGCAAATTGTTGCCGGTGAAGTGAAAAGTAGCGTTGCTCAGAGTTCAAAGGGATGATGGGTTTTGGGCTGCTCCTGTTGACAAGACATGATAAACAAGGTAAAAAAAAGACAGTTTGTGTGAGATACACAGAAAATCTACAAGTTAAAGAATTAGTTCCAAGATTTGTCGATTGCTTTGATCAATGATCCCTTTCATTTTTAGTTGTCAGTGTGCGCATAAATTTTATGTGGTGCAATTTTTCTCCCCCCCCCCCCCCCGTGTTTAAAAGTATGTGTGCACTGAATGCTTGTGCAAATATAAGCTTGAAATTGTTTAAAGATAATTTTGACACAGCCTATCTCTCATGGCTAATCAAACTGTATTGGCATGTTTTAGTATAATACGAGTATGACTGAATTCTACGAAGTAACGTATTTAGTCAAGATTTTATTCTATGAACTACTTTGTTCAGGTCGCACGCACTTTCATTTCCATTGTATGCCGGTTGCGGAAGTGCGAGCGAGGACACGTGCACCGTTCAGAGGGACCAGCGGCCCTGATCAAGGTGGTGAAGAAACCATCTCTGAGAAAACTGCGGAAGCATTGGGATTACAAGCTTGCCTGCTGTATCAGTGTTATGATTTGGCTGCTGCCATGACAGGTTTTGTAAATGGAGAGTTGCTGAACATGCTGCAAGTTCCCTGGTGTAAAATACACAGGGCACGATGCATTAGGACAAGCTTAGATTTCGTTGCAGCTTGCAAAGTAAACTGAGGAGCGACATAATCTTCTGCACCCTGGAGAACTTGTTCTCTTCTCTCACTCTCTAACACATAATCTGCTTAATTAAAGTCCGAGAAAATGCTTGGGGTTAAATCAGAAACTGGTCAACTCTCACAAGACATGGATACAATAAGGAAAAAAAAAATCTAAATGAAACAATTCAATTTTTAGCAGCCTGTTTTGACTGTCAGTATCTCTATCTTCAAGAAAGTGCAGAAATAGTATTTTTGTGTGCTTGATGGTATTTTTAACACATTCTCCGCATGATTGATGCAGTACATGTAGCACACCAAGCCTAATAGGTTTCTGGGGACTGCTGAGATTTGGAATAGAGCATGTGAAGCCTTGCTAAGTGGGATGATGTCTGGGAGGAAGTCCAAAGGGTCTGTCATTTGCATGATGCGTCTGTCAGGCTCATGCAAATGAAAAGTACATTCACAAATGACTTGTGAATAAAGTAGCAGTGCTAAACCACTGTCACACCATGATTGGCTGCTGCCGGCTGGACACATCTTCCGAGACCGATCCTACCCATAGCCCCTTGCATGCTGCCCCATTCTCTTTGCTTCGATCAGTCAATGAGGTTGATGGTTGTTCCAGTCTTTAGTTAATAAAACCATATATTACCATATTAACCATATTACAATTACAGTACGGAAACAGGCCATCTCGGCCCCTCTAGTCCGCACCGATTTAAGAGAACTCCACTAGTTCCACATACCCGCTTCTTGTCCATAACCCTCCAATCCCCTCCCATCCATGCACTCATCCAACCTTCTCTTAGTTTCACAACTCCAGCCTTATTGGTCAAGTTTATTAATTAAAAATTTAAAGAAGCATGTAACAGCACCTGAAACCCAAGAAGCTTTGTCATCAACCCTCAGTCGCTGGACGCCCCGAACACGTTTGAGCTTAGGGTACACTGCTTTGAAAACCTCCCAGTGGTGCCCGTGGATGTCATCACCATGGATGGTAACCGACTGTGGCTACTCCTCTCACAGGCGGGCCTCAAGTCTTTCTGATGATCAGCGATGCCAGCTCATACCAAGCAGGGATGGAGACCTTCAAGGCCCAGTATCGCAGGAAGGTTAATGAGGTCTACTCCAGGCACCTTCTGGCTACTAGAAAACAGTAACCTGGTGAGTTGAGCACCGAGTACCTGCGGGCTCTCCAGAACCTGTGCAGAGCAAGCGACTGTAAAGCCATGTTGGCTGCCCAGGATGCAGAAGACCTCATCAGAGATGCATATGTGTCCAGTATCTGCTCCGGGTACATACGGCAACAAGTACTGGAACAAAAGGTACAATTGAATTTACAGAGACTGGAGGTGGCCCTCCAGAACTCAGATGATTACTTGCCTGCTTGCTCACTGTGGGCGCCTCCCTCTATCCTGGGGTCGGGGCATCATCCCACCCCGTGAGTGACTGGTCACCTACACCGTCCCACTACTCTAGTGATCTGACCTTGACCGCCATTGCGGGTGACCTCTCCAATTGCTATTTCTGCGGGGAGGGTCAGCACCCGAGGATTTGCTGCCCTGCCAAGGATGTAGTGTGCACCAGGTGCCAAAGAAGGGGCGTTACGCCAAAGTTTGCCAGATCAAACCATCCGCAAAATCTAGCAGTGCCGTGTGCGGACATTTACCACTCAAGGCAACGTGATTGGCGCCATCGTCCCTGCACACCAATGTTGCCATGTGTGAGTCATGCAGGCCACCATTTTGGACTGCGTGCCAAATGTCATCTTCCCAGGCATATGGTATCACAAGGGTTTAAGGCCGGCCATCTTGGGCTGAGGGGCAGACATCTCAGGACCGTGAGCACCCATCATACTTGGATAATGAATCCATACTGGCCTCCATCACCCTGAACCAGGAGACAGCACATGAACTCGACAGGACCATGATGGACATCCAGGTAAACGGGCGCGTTATCGTCTGTTTATTCAATAGTGGTGTACAGAAAGCTTTATCCATCCTGATACCGCTAAACGACTGCCCCTTAAATATGGCCCACCAAACACAGGATATCACTCATGTCCAAATCATATACGGCAGCCCCCCATGGGTCCTGCGTAGTGGTGACCCTCTCTGTTGGAGGCGTAGTGTACAAACACTTCAGATTGCTCGTTATGCCACAACTCTGTGCACCCTTGTTACTGGGGCTGGATTTCCAGTGCCAACTTCAGAAAATCACTCTGCGATTCGATAAACCCATCCCCCCTCACCATCTGCCACAAACAGTTCACAGATCGCTCCCCCCCCTGCAGCCGATGTGTAGCCTCTTGACCCTCAAGGTTGGCCCACACCACCCTGCTGTTCACCAATCTCACCCCCAATTGTAAGCCGGTAGCTACCAGGAGTAGACGGTACTGTGCGGCTGACAGGATGTTCATTGTTGAAGGTTCAGCGCTTATTGGGCGAGGGCATCATCAAGGCTAGCAATAGCCCTTGGAGGGCCCAGGAGGTTGTGGTAAAGAACAGAGAAATTAATAGGATGATCATAGACTATAGCTAGACCATCAACCAGTACACACAGGTTGATGCATACCCCCTTCCCCCCATATCCGATATGGTTCAACCAGATTGCACCATATCGAGTACTCTCCATGATTGACCTGAAGTTGGCATATCACCAGCTCCGGATCCACCCAGAGGACCAACAGTATACACCATGTGAGGAGGATGGCTGCCTCTACCAATTTTTCCACGACCCTCCTGTCTTCCAGTTGAGGATAGACCACATGGTGGACCACTACGATCTACAGACCACTTTCCCATATCTAGGTAATGTAACTATCTGCAGCCATGACCTGCAGGATCATGATGCAAACTTCTGCAAGTTCCTCCAGACAGCAAAATGCATGAACCTTACTTATAACAAGGATAAATGTGTGTTCTGGACAGCAGAGCTAGCCATCCTCGGCTGTGTGGTCGAGAACGGCCCCAACCCCTCCCGCATATCCTCAAAGCACTGAAGAGATGCCTCAGGTTCTTCTTATACTACACTCCATGGGTTTCTCACTATGTGGACAAGATTTGCCCATTGGTCAAAGCCACCACATTTCCTCTGCCAATAGAAGCTCGTGTTAAAGTCACGCTTCTGTCAGGGTACAAAAAGGTACAGTAACAAACCACAAAGTCCAAAATAGTCTTTATTGAGTCATGCCAGCGGCGGGTAGACAGAGTCACCTCATTAGTACTGTTTGAACCTTATTCACAGGGTACAATATTTAAGGCATATTCCTGCATACAAATTGGATTGCATTTCTTTGAAGGCATTGTTACTGTAACAATATTAATATTTGGGGAGAATTTATAAGAATTAGAGTAGGCCACATTCATTCACACATTTTAAAACAGATCTTATTTGAAAGACTGAAGAAATACTGAAGTTCTCTGGAGAATGTAAGCACCCTTCACAAGTAGGTGTTAATTGAACTGATGTCATCAAATGCTTGACCATTGTCTTGCTGGAGTCATGCTGTCTATCAGAGCCTTTTCTGTAGAGTGCACAGAAAGGTCAATCTTGGGTTGTTTACCTAAGATGACAACAGATGGGAGCAGAAGAACTCCTGTTGTTTGCTGGAGAAGGTGGTGGCGGTGGGGGGGGGGGGGGGCGGGAGGTTTGCAAGACATGAGTCACATGCTCTCTTTGTAGTTTCAGATGGAAAAGAGAGAGAGTTGAGTTAACAGCTCAGTCCATCAGTGTGTGGGACACTGACAAGTAACTGAAAAGTGCAATCCAGGGAAAACTATTTGAAACTGATGAAAGCAAGTTCCAGAGCAGTAGATGGCTGGAAGTGCTATCTGTCTGATGTTTCTCTTGAAATAGAGGAAGGAATGGAACTCTGTGGTAGCTTGAAGAAAGAGGTTACCATCTGGAAGACCCTGATGGGGCAAGTTTCATCAGCGAGACCCTGAGTTATCTAGAGGTGGTACCTCAATTGTGGAAATCCTGGAGCAGCAAATATCTCTCTCTGCAAACTCTACAAGAACCTTCCTGAGTGGTAAACATTTACCTTTCAAGCACCAAGCCTGGTGAACTTTATACATGTTAAATTCTGTGCACAGTATGGTGATTGCCTGCAACCAGAGAACTTGGAAAAAGGAGAAGTGAGATTGAACTGTAAAGCCAAGAACTTTTCTTAAATACACACACACACACACACACACACACACACACACACACACACACATTACATACATGTGTGCTTAGAATTAGAAGGGGGTAATTTGGGTTAGTATAGAGTATAGTATAAGTATAGAGTTAAGTTAAAGTTTGATTCTATTTTCATATTTGAAGTTGATTAAAAATAACTTTTGTTTTGAAAACCACTTGTCTTGGTGAATGTCTATTGCTGCTGGGTTTTGGGGACCTTTGGGATCATAACACTACAGCTTATGTTCTACAGTTTGCATATCTTCTCCCTAAAGACCGGGAAATGATTTGTCATTGGACATTTAATCTCATGTACCAGTTATAATTAAGAACATCCTTCTGGTGTACAAAAAAATCAACAGAAGTCTGGAAGAGTTGCTCACAGTACACATCAGTATCAGTTCTCTGCCTGCCTGATTTCTGATTTCCAATTTATACATGTAAATGGCTAGTTTCATAGTAATCTTAGATTCTTAGAGTTCACAATGGTAGCCAACACTTCAGCACTGAAACAATGCCATTCAGGGATTACATTCAGTGCATCCTTTGACACTTCTACATTCTGTCTGACAAGTTCTTGTCAGCTGCTTTTGGGCGGGAAACCGATTTATGAATGGGCTTCCGTTTGACAGCTCGTTGACCCTAGTGGTAGCCAGTTAGCGCTATTGTGTTAAAAGGATTAGGCAGGCATCAGGATAATGGCTTGTAGAAGAGGTGAGAAGTGATTCCTGTCTGAGAGTTTGACAGGCTTAAGCTTGTACCCTGCTCTCTGGAAGCTTCTTGACTGAATAAACTCATGTTGAGTCTTACTTACAACGATTTCTGTGTGGTTATTTTAAAACACAATTTCTACCTTTCCACAGTTATTTTAAAACACAATGTCTACAGCCGAAGCTGCATTCACAGATTTAAAGACAACATCGCCAAGGCAACCATGCATGCCATGGATGAGTCCACACCATTCCAAATGGAGAGCGATGTTTCTGACTTTGCCCTGGCTGCCACACTCAATCAAGTGGGAAAACCCGTTCCCTTTTTCTCACGCACCCTCCAAGGCCCTGAAGTTCGGCATTCCTCTGTCGAGGAGCTACCCCAGGCCATCATGAAGGCTGTACGCCACTGGAGGCACTACCTTGCCAGGAAACGGTTCACTCTTTTCATAGATCAGCGAGCGGTTGCATTCATGATTAATAATAAGCAAAGGGGAAAAATCAAGAATGATAAGATCCTCAGCTGGAGAATCGAGCTGTCCACTTATAAAAATAACATTCTTTACCGGCCCGGGAAACTTAATGAGTCCCCAGACACCCTATCCCGAGCTACGTGCTAGTGTTCAAATGGACAGACTGCAGACTCTCCATAATAACCTTTGCCACACAAAGTTAGCAGGTTTTTCCATTTTATCAAATCTTGAAATCTACCATAATCCGTTGAGGAAGTCTAGACAATGACTAAAAACTGCCAGGTCTGCGCCGAATGTAAACCTCAATTCTATCGACCAGGCAAAGCTAGATAGCTAAAATAGATCAAGGCTACCCATCCCTTCGAGCATCTCAGCATTGATTTCAATGGATCCTCCCCTCCTCCAACCGGAATGTCTATTTCCTTACGAATACTCCCATTTCCCCTTTGCCATACCATGCCCAGACATGACCATGGCCACAGTTAACAAGGGCCTCTGTAATATCTTCACATTTTTTGGGGTATCCTGGTTTCATCCATAGTAACCTGGGGACATCATTCATGAGTGATGAGCTATGGCAGTACCTGGTGGCCAGGAGCATCACCTCAACCACGACCACCAGCTACAACCCTGGGGGTAACGGGCAAATGGAAAGGGAAAAGGCCACGGTATGGAAAACTATCTTCCTGGCACTGAGGTCACGGGGTCTTCCTGCTTTCCAATGGCAAGAGGTCCTCCCAGACGCACTCCAATCCATCTAGTCACTTTTATGTACGGCCACCAACAGCACGCCTCAAAAATGGATGTTTGCTTTCCCTAGGAAGTCTGTGTCAGGGACTATGCTGCCTGCCTGGCTTCTCTCCCTGGGACCAGTCCTGCTTTGGAAGCACATCAGGCAATGTAAGACTGATCCGCTAGTCGAGATGGTCCGCCTTCTCCACGTGAACCCCCAGTATGCCTACATTGCCTTCCCTGGCAGGCGCAAAGACACGGTCTTGATCTGGGACCTTACACCATCAGGGGCCTCCGTGACCATCAGTGACTTTCAACAGACACCCCCCACACCATTTAAACCTTAGGGGTCCTGGAACCTGCAGCTGACGACCCCCTACCCCTGGTTGCTGTTGTCACCAATGATGTACCAGCACCACACTCCCCCACCTGTTCCCACCCCTCGACAAACTGTTAACAGGCCAACCTCACAAGCTGCTCAGGACACTATGGCAGAGCCCCATCCATTGCCACGTCGCATGCTGCGGCAAAGGAGACCCCCTGTCAGACTTAACCTGTAAAATGCATATATGTACAGTAGTTTCACTCTCTCTTTTTTCTCATCCAACAGGACTCTTATAAAGGAGGGTGAATGTGTTAGACCATTGTTATGCCATGATTGGCTGCTGCTGGCTGGACACGCCTCCTGAGACCAATCCTACCCATAACCCCTTGCATGCTCCCCTTTTCTTTTTGCTTTGATCAGTTAATGAATTTGATGGTTGTTCCAGTCTTTAGTTAAATAAAAGCCTAATAGTTTCACAACATCAGCCTTTTGTGATTAATTTTGGTGCATCAGTAGCTACACTGAACTGTTCAGGTGTACAAACATACGTGAAGAATAAGGAAAACAGATGAGTAAGAATGAGAGTGCAAACAAAGATGAAGCAGATGGGTGAGTTTTCTAGTGTAAGAGTCAAGGGTGAAGCAGGACAGCAAACAGGTCTATAGGAATCCCATTTTCCATCTCATGGCCTGTAGCCCTCTGTGCCTTTTCGATTCAAGGTACTTAGTAAAGGTGAGAGTCTCTGGCTCCAACATCCATAGGCAGTGCATTCCAGGTTCCAACCACCCACTGGATGAAAATAATCTTCTTCAGATCCCTTCCAAATCCTCCTCACCATAAGTGCCTGCACTACTAGTATTGCCCACCATGTCTAGATCCCTCACTCAGGACCCCCTCAGCCTCCATTGCTCTGGGGGAAACAAACACTGCCTATCTTGCCTTTCCTCATAACTGAAACTCTCCATCCCAGGCAATGTCCTGGTGAACACTTTCTACACTAATTCCAGTGCAAACACATTCTTCCGACTGTGTGGTGACCCGAACAAGATACAGAAGTCCAGATGTGGCTGAGCCAATGTTTAATATAAGTTGCATTAAAACATCTCTCGGCTGACACTCGGCGCCTTTGGTTTTCTTTGTACTGTGCAAATGTTCTGTATATTTCCTTAATTAACCACTTTATTTAGTGATACTAACACCTTCAGCGATACTTGGACTTGTGCACTAAGGTCAGTCCATTCCTTGATACTCTGAATGTCCAGCTTTACTTGTCCTACAAAAATATATCACCTCACACTTAGCAGGATGAAATGCTCTCTGTCATTTCTTCAGCTATCTCACTAACGTCAATATTACCCTATCGCCCAACAATACTTTTCTGTCGATGAATGTCACCACTATTTTTTGTGTCAGGTGCAAATGAATTATGATAGTTTCTCTATTTGTATCCAGACCCTTAACGTATATAATAAACACTAAGGATTCCACCACTGATCCCTGTGGTATACAGGCTCATCACAATGACAAAATCGAGCAGGTAGTGGGGTGGATTCCACTCTCACTCTGCCACCTATCAACATGACCATTTGTATCAATTTGGCCACTTGTGCTGGGTCCCAAGAGCTCTAAGGTTTTGCACAAGGATGTAGAAGTCCAGACGAAGAACGTCAATTATATTAACCTCATCAATATAGTTTGCTACCAAACAAAAATCAGTCAATTGATCAGAAGCATCTTCCCCATGCAGACTGTCTTTGATTAATGAAGAAACACAAGAACTGTAGATACTGGAATCTATTAGCAATGAACAGATGGAGGGACTTATCTGAATAAGCGATCCTGATCCAAAACATAGACTGTCTATTTGTCTCTGTGGGAGTTGCCTGGCCAACTGAGACCCCATAGTTTAATCTTGATTAATCCCTCCCTTACTTCCCTCCAATTTTTTTCCCCAGTGATTTCCCGATTACTGACCAGTGGCAGATTAACTATCCCCTGAGCCCTAGGCTGAGTTTTTTTTTTAGTAAGCCCCCCCCCCCACTCTCTCTCTCTCTCTCTCTCTCTCTCTCTCTCTCACACTTGGATTGCGCGTGCCACATTTGAACATAGAACATTACAACACAGTGTGCAGGCCCTTCAGCCCATGATGTTGTGCTGGTGGATTCTGTTTCTCTCTCCACTGTTGCTGCCTGAACTGCTGAGCATTTCTAGGATTATTATTTTTCCTTATTAGTGATATGATGTTGGGGCCAATGTCATTAAATCCTGGGGTGCAGTGCTAATTATTCAGGTGCTGGAGCTCACCAAAAGTAGCAAGAAGGAGGACTCACGAGACCTGGCCTTGGTGGCTGCCATGTTGTCTTTGGTGTTGTGTAATTGAGAGGGAACGGTAGGATGAGCAAGGAGGATGAGGGTGGAAGAAACAGGTTCCTTGTATATCCAGAATAGCACTCTGCGGGGGGAGGGGGGGGAGGGGTGTGGGGGGGGGGGGGTGAACGCTGCCTGGAGCAGCCCCATGAGATGCTGGAGTGGTGCTCCAGTGAGCTCCAACAGCACTACACCCCTGGTTAAGTCTCAAAGTGGAATTCACTTAACATTATCTCACAAGGTTTCAATGTCTTTTCCATTTCAATATACACTTTAGAACATCCTAGCTCTTTCTTTAACATGACAGTTGCATATAAAAATATTTTTATTGATGTTCATATTAGGCAAGATTGAACCATAACATTGGTTCTACATTGTAATGTACAATTCAAAAGATAAGGAAAAAAAAATCCTTATATTCAAAACCATTACCACTAAAGCTGACACGTAGGAATCAAGTGACAACAACCTGGAGATGGACAGCCCAGCACCAAAGCTTCAGAACAACTCGGATTCTTTAGGTTATGCTAATTGTCCATAAATGGGCCCCACAAGTTTTGGAAGTTAATATTTGACTCTTTAATGGCATTTCTAATTTTTTCTAAACTTAAACAAGGCATAATGTCACATAACCATTGTGGATATGTCGGTGGAGTATTGTTTTTCTATTTAATCTTAATTGCATGTCTGGTCATCAATGAAATAAAAGATAAAATTCAGTTTTGAGTTGGAGTCAATAAAACATCATCTTCTTGAAATGATCTGAATAGAGCAATTAAAGGGCAAGGTTCTCATTTGAACTTGAGAATCACCGATAATGTTTGAAATAATGCATATTAAGCTTTCCACATTATTTTATTCACAAAAAAAATTATATAAAATACTTTAATTCCTTGGAGAATATTACCTTTCGATGCCTGGTACAGTTCTAGGGGAATAGCATACAAGAGCAGGGATGTTATGATGAGACTCTATGGGGCACTAGTGAGACCTTATTTGGAGTACTGTGTAGAGTTTTGGGTGCCTTCTTTGAGAAAGGATGTGCTCATATTGGAGACGGTTCAGAGAAGATTTACTAGAATGATACCAGGAATGAAAGGGTTAGTATATGAGGAATATTTTTCAACTTTTCGACTGTACTCGTTGGAGTACAAAAGGATGAGTGGGGACCTCAGAGACATTTCGAATGCTGAAAGCCCTAGACAGAGTAAACATGACAAAGTTGTTTCCCATGGTAGGGGAGTCTGGGACAAGAAGCCACAATTTCAGGATAAAGGGTGCCAATTTAAAACAGAAATACAGAGAAATTCCTTTAGCCAGAGGGTCGGGAGTCTGTGAAACATGTTGCCACAGGTGGCAGTGGAAGCGAGGTCGTTGGGTGTATTTAAGACAGAAATTGATAGGTAATTTGATTAGTCGGGCATCAAGGGTTATGAGAAGGCTGGGGAGTGGGGCCGTGAGGAGGATCAGCTCATGATTAAATGACAGAGCAGACCCGACAGGCCGATTGGCCTACTTCTGCTCTTACATCATGTGATCTTGTGATACCAAGCAGCTACTTGTTGAAGCATACACTTAAAATATTTAAACATAGTTCATGAAATATTAGGCCATGTTGGGTGCATAATAATTCTGTCTAAAGTTTTTCTGAAGACCCGAACTGTGGATTTCATAATTACATTTGTCTATCTTAGGCTAAAGGTGCAAGCAAAGAAGCATAAACTATGAAACCTGCAATTGGCTGATAAAACCAAGATACTCAGGGATATTCATTCCCCGGAGGATTCATTTTTAGCCTAGAGAAAAACCAGATTAAATGTCAAGGATGATCTATTTTCCACAATATTCTCATATGAAAATTAAACAAAAGCAGGGAGACAATGCAAACCCTTTACAAAATTTTGGTGTGTAGATCAGAACATTTTTATTATTCTTTTAAATGTTGGATGGGAGTAGATGCGAATGAACCCTTTACAAGTGTGGACTGATCCACATCAACAGTAGATAATGATGTGGACATAGTTTTGAGAGCAGCCCAACAGAAACATTTATTGGAAGTAATATTATTCTATTTTCAATTGGCTGGCATTATCAAAAGTCATAGGGTAGGTGGGGGAGGAGGATGGGGGTGTTGTAGACCAGAAATATGTCAACGATAGGATACATGCACTGCTTTAAGGATGCTTGATTAACCCTTTTAGTTTTACCTAGTCCATGTCACATCAGGCTCCCTCATCATTATCAATAATTGGCATACCCCAACAATATCAACCATGATACTTATTGCATTACTGCATTCTGCTCAGGTTTAAGCTTGTAATTGGTCAGCACTGCCTCAAGAGGAGGTGACTTTTGCCCCAGTGCCTACAGAATTTCATTTCTAAATTGAGAAAGGTTTCTGTAAGACTTGATGGAAGAGAGCAGACATCAGATATCCTAATGTTCCAAAGCATGAGGTTAGAAGAAGCTATATTGGTCCATACTTGAGCAAGTGCGTAAGTTAGTGAAATGCTATTCCCGTGAGTTAAGTACTCATTTAAGACATACAGCGACTGCATTATCACTTTCAACGCCCCCCATGCAGTGCATATTCACCTAATAACAAACTCTATGAGTTAAAACTCACTCCGACCATTTGTATGTTCCAGCACACCAATCTCTGCAACAGCTTTGCATGCTCATCATTGCGCGATTTCCTCTTCTGAGAGATCAAAATAGACATTGGTTTAACTCCTCATCCAAAAGGTGGCAATACCAAACATGCAGCACTTTGTCTAATAGTCTAGACTTTCGTATTCAAAAGTCTGGATAGGGGTTTGAAACTGGAACCTTCTGAGCTTGGATCACCTGGACAGCAAAGATGAATAAATCAGGATGCTCTTTATCGACTACATTTCAGCATTCAACACCATCATCCCCTCAAAACCAATCAGCAGACTCCAAGCCCTGCGCCTCAACATCCCACTGTGTAATTGGATCCCGAATTTCCTCACCTCCAGACCACAAGCAGTGAGGATCGGTAAGAACATCTCCTCCACAAACTCCATCAGCACCAGAGCACCACAGGGCTGCGAACTTAGCCTCCCGCTCTATTCGTTCTACCCATAAGGCTATATGGTTTTGTATGGCAATAATACAAAAACAAAGGCGAGAAATCAGACTGCTCAAACTACAGGGGAATCACGCTGCTCTCCATTGCAGGCAAAATCTTCACTAGGATTCTCCTAAATAGAATAATACCTAGTCTCACCGAGAATGTTCTCCCAGAATTACAGTGCGGCTTTCGCGCAAACAGAGGAACTACTGACATGGTCTTTGCCCTCAGACAGCTCCAAGAAAAGTGCAGAGAACAAAACAAAGGACTCTACATCACCTTTGTTGACCTCACCAAAGCCTTCGACACCGTGAGCAGGAAAGGTCTTTGGCAAATATTAGAGCACCTCGGATGCCCCCCAAAGTTCCTCAACATGGTTATCCAACTGCACGAAAACCAACAAGGTCGGGTCAGATACAGCAATGAGCTCTCTGAACCCTTCTCCATTAACAATGGCGTGAAGCAAGGCTGCGTTCTCGCACCAACCCTCTTTTCAATCTTCTTCAGCATGATGCTGAAACAAGCCATGAAAGACCTCAACAATGAAGATGCTGTTTACATCTGGTACCGCACGGATGGCAGTCTCTTCAATCTGAGGCGCCCGCAAGCTCACACCAAGACACAAGAACAACTTGTCCGTGAACTACTCTTTGCAGACGATGCCGCTTTAGTTGCCCATTCAGAGCCAGCTCTTCAGCGCTTGATGTCCTGTTTTGCGGAAACTGCCAAAATGTTTGACCTGGAAGTCAGCCTGAAGAAAACTGAGGTCCTCCATCAGCCAGCTCCCCACCATAACTATCAGCCCCCCCACATCTCCATCGGGCACACAAAACTCAAAACAGTCAACCAGTTTACCTATCTCGGCTGCACCATTTCATCAGATGCAAGGATCGACAGCGAGATAGACAACAGACTCGCCAAGGCAAATAGCGCCTTTGGAAGACTACACAAAAGAGTCTGGAAAAACAACCAACTGAAAAACCTCACAAAGATAAGCGTATACAGAGCCATTGTCATACCCAAACTCCTGTTCGGCTCCGAATCATGGGTCCTCTACCGGCATCACCTACGGCTCCTAGAACACTTCCACCAGCATTGTCTCCGCTCCATCCTCAACATTCATTGGAGCGACTTCATCCCTAACATTGAAGTACTCGAGATGGCAGAGGCCGACAGCATCGAATCCACGCTGCTGAAGATCCAACTGCGCTGGGCAGGTCACGTCTCCAGAATGGAGGACCATCGCCTTCCCAAGATCGTGTTATATGGCCACCGTGACAGAGATGCACCAAAGAAGAGGTACAAGGACTGCCTAAAGAAATCTCTTGGTGCCTGCCACATTGACCACTGCCAGTGGGCTGATATCGCCTCAAACCGTGCATCTTGGCGCCTCACAGTTCAGCGGGCAGCAACCTCCTTTGAAGAAGACCGCAGAGCCCACCTCACTGACAAAAGACAAAGGAGGAAAAACCCAACCCCAACCAACCAATTTTCCCTTGCAACCGCTGCAACTGTGCCTGCCTGTCCTGCATCGGACTTGTCAGCCACAAACGAGCCTGCAGCTGACGTGGACTTTACCCCTCCATAAATCTTTGTCTGCGAAGCCAAGCCAAAGAAAGAGAAGAAGACCATCGACAAATTTGCTGGGGATACAGTGGATTGTACAAAAAGAGGCAATGAGCCAGCACACGGGAGAGAGAATGAAAACTTGGCTGTATTGTGTAAAACAACAACCTCGTGTTCAGTGTCACCAAGACCAAGGATGTGATTGTGGATCTTAGGGAAGGAAAACAAGAGGTGTTCGATCCAGTGATCATTAGGGGATCAGAGGTTGAAATTTAAATTCCTAGAAGTCACTCTATTGGAGGACCGATCCTGGATCCAGCACACTAATGGTGAAGAAAGCACACCAGCGCCTCTGCTTCTTCAGAAGTTTCTGAAGCTTTGATATGACATCAGAAACACTGGCATTCTACAGATGTGTAGTGGAAAGTGGGCTGACCGGCTGCATCTCGGCCTGGTATGGGAACACCAATACCTCTGAGCAGAAAGCCCTGCAAAAATAGTGGATACAGTGCCGCCTATCACAGGTAAAAACCCTCCCCACCATTGAGAAAATCTACAGGAAACGCTGCCTTTGGAGAGCAGCAGCAATCATCAAGGATCCACACCACCCAGCACACACTCTATTCTCGCTACTGCCATCAGGAAAGAGGTCGAGGTGCCACAAGACTACTCCAGGTTGAAGAATAGCTGCTACCCACCACCATCAACAACGAACTCACTTCGAGACTCATTGAGAAGGACTCTTAATTTGCTCATCATTTATCATTTGATTATTTATTCCTGTATTTGCAGTGAGTTTACGTTTATTTCTTTTGTTTACAGTTCTTTACAGTTTAGAGATGTTTGCAGTGTGAGGGGCACTGGACAAAGTGGCGACTCTCTGCCTTAGAGTAGACAAAAGTTAAAGAATTTCATGTATGTTACATTCTAAATGTTTCCACTCACATATATTCCGGATGTCATTGGTGATCTGTGATTAGTAAGGGATTGCTTAAGGTGGTACGTGGGTGGAAAGAAAAAGTTTGAAAACCACTGTTTTAATTGAACCTAATTGACTCGTTGTGTGCACGGTTTCATCTCTCCAAAGGAAATGGGCCAATGGTAATTTTTCTCAAGCAAAATATTTCGGTAGCAATTGGGTTTAGAGGAGTAATTCTCAACCTTCCCTCCCCACTCATGGACCGCCTTAAGCAGTCCCTTACTAATCACAGAGCTCCGATGGGATAGAGATTGCTTAACGTGGTATGTGAGTGGAAAGAAAAGGCTGAGAACTATTAACCTTTAACCTTCCTTTTGTGTATATTTCTTTCTTCTTGAGTACAGTTTACAGTTCACCGCTAATTGGAATTCTGCCTGACCTGCAGGTAAAAGTATCTCAGGGTTATGTATGTGATGTCATGTAAGTACTCTGAGAAATAAATTTGAACTTTGATGTTTGAACTTCTAATTCATTCGCAAATGTCCTGCTAACTAAATGACAGTGACGCTTACACAGGCGATACATATGTAATAATGCTTGTTCCTTAATGACCACAATGGTCAAATCTGCCACATCTTGTTCATATTTATTAACTTCCCACTGGTAGATAATTGCATTTGCTTGACTGATTATGTTCTATTATATGTGTATCCAGTCTCCTGCTTTGCAGCTGTCAGTTTTGAGTAGACATGTCAGTTTATGATAAACTGAAATGAAGTTGATTGGGATCACTGAGAGGAAGGCACGGAATCGTTTTGGGAGTGCAGAAGTCAACAAGATGTTGCTTCCACTTTCTAACTTCCTGGTATTTTATGAACAGATTCTTGGCATTTAAACAGGTTGCAATAGGCAAGGTCCATGAGGAATTGACCTATTGTATATTGCTGCTAACTTGTAGGCAGATGGGGAGACCAGAACATCTCTCGCTCTCTGAATGGACAGGATTTGATTTGAACAAACATGCTTGATAGGAGGGTGGCATCTGGTTAATCCCAGAAGTAGATAGAAACAGCGGAAGGACCTGCCCAGGAATGCTGAAGGGATTGTATCCCTCAACATTGGCGGGAAAGCAAGCCGGTACAGTAAAATCCCCATTATCCGGCATCTACGTGGATCACGGTTGTCAGATATGCAAATTTTCCAGTTGACTGAGTCTTATTCTTCTAATGCCTAACTAAGATATCCACGTTAAGAAGGCATTGTTTAAAAGACAAAAGACTGCAAAATGCCAAGTAATTTGAAAAATTCAGTTTGTACTCTTTAATTATGTTCACTTTAATTAGCTATTTCCCATAAATTATAAAATTTAAATTTGAAACCCTGGTCACGAGTGCTGTAAAACCGTTGGCTAGCCACTACACTAACTATTAACCATAATTAACCCACACCCTTCACACTGACAACCTGACTCACCTCCATACCAGTGTCCTAGTCAGGCCGTTGGTACATCTTCTTCATGCTGACACCCGACTCACCACCACGCAAGTGTCCCAGTCAGACCCTTGACGCAACCTGACTGACCTCTACACCAGTGTCCAGATCTTGCCTTCGGCACATCTTCCTTTGAATTTGATCACCTGACACCGGCACGGTAACAGGATTGGACTAGCCACTATACTGACTGTGCTGCTTTCATAATCAACCTCCTACCCTTCTCCTAAGGTTACAGATAAAGTCTTATCAGCATACTTAATAATATAGTAATAAAAATAAATACTCTTACCAGGCAGGGATTGGTAGACCTTTTGGGAGAGTCATCCCAGCAGCGAGCGGCATCAGCCGGCTCTTCATCCTGGGCACAGGTATTTTATTCAAACACAACTTTATTCAAACAACTGCTGCAGGCAGGGCATGACCAGGGTGCTCTGCTGGCTGAATGTTTTCTCCTATCTTCACCAAGGGGTTGTGTGTTGATTTGGAAAACATTTACAATTTTAAACTTTTGAAAAAAAAAATATTGCCCTGTGTAATCTCAGGGCATTCTGAAGGAACATAAAGAAAGTAATTATAAAGGGTTGAGACCCGTGAAAGACTGCAGATGCAGAATATGGAGATCTTCATCAACACAATCTGTTGGAGAACTTGATGAGTTCTACAGCATCAGGTGAGAGAAGAATTGTCAACCAAATTTTCACCAAGATGGTTTCCTGCCTTAAATTTTGTAGGGTAGTTTGTAAGTTGGTAATGTACAGAACAGCTCCTAGAACGCTTCCACCAGCATTGTCTCCGCTCCACCCTCAACATTCATTGGAGCGACTTCATCTCCAACGTCGAAGTACTCGAGATGGCAGAGGCCGACAGCATCGAATCCACACTGCTGAAGATCCAACTGCGCTGGGTAGGTCACATCTCCAGAATGGAGGACCATCGCCTTCCCAAGATCGTGTTATATGGCGAGCTCTCCACTGGCCACCGAGACAGAGGTGCACCAAAGAAGAGGTACAAGGACTGCCTAAAGAAATATCTTGGTGCCTGCCACATTGACCACCGCCAGTGGGCTGATATCGCCTCAAACCGTGCATCTTGGCGCCTCACAGTTCGGCGGGCAGCAACCTTCTTTGAAGAAGACCGCAGAGCCCACCTCACTGACAAAAGACAAAGGAGGAAAAACCCATCACCCAACCCCAACCAACCAATTTTCCCTTGCAACCGCTGCAACCGTGTCTGCCTGTCCTGCATCGGACTTGTCAGCCACAAACGAACCTGCAGCTGACGTGGACATTACCCCTCCATAAATCTTCGTCCGCGAAGCCAAGCCAAAGAAAGAAAAGAAGAATGTACAGAAATACAATGGTTAACTTGTCGATTAAAAAAAACATTGATTAAGATAAAAATAAACTGCAGCTACAAATGATTTTATTTTTGATTGAAGGTTTAACATTGGGACACCAATGATGATAATCATCTGCTCTTCCTTGAATAGTTTTCTGGTATCTTATCTGAGAAGTCAGATAGGTGTTTAAATTGACAGCCTATCTGAAAGATGGTGCAACTTTATCAGGGCTTCACAGACTGATGATTAAATTATAGGTGTTCATGTCTTTGCATGAGTCTCCGACCCTTAGGCTTCCCCAGTTCAAATTCAAGTTTATTATCATGTGGCTGTACATATACCGCCAGACGTAACAATCTTTCTCTGGACCATGCTACACACACATAATACATGACTCACACAGCACATATTAATCACATACCTACATACAGATACAATTTTAAAAATTAAAAAAAATATATATATATATTTTCTCACCTAATTTTCTCAATTTCATTAATAAGAGATCCAGGTTTACAGACCACTGGTTGAGAGTTGAGATTACATCTGATGTGCCAAAGCTAGTAGCTCATCTTGAATCATAGAAGTTAAAGAACTGTGGTCAGGAGCACCAAGGACGATATGTGTGTTATGTATGATGTCCAACACAAATATGCAGGCTCTGTTTACCTGCTCCAGTGGGGATAAATGAGGGAGCATTATTAATCTTTCAACTAAACTTAAAATTACTCGTCTACTTCCTTAATCTTTGTATAATCCTATATTAGATCTTAATGTGTTTGCTTACATGACAATAATGGTGATATTTTAAACACATCTCATGAGCTATCAAAGGTATCAAGATATCCTGAGAAAGTGACAAATAATTTATTTCCTTTCCTTTTGTACGTTTCATAAAGAATAAGCCTACATGAACAGATGTATAAATGCTTTAAATGCTTTGGTCAAAACTGTATTATGCCCTCCTGAAGAGTGTGGAGAAGGCAGTATTTCTGATTAATATTAGTTTGAGGTAGGATTGCTGAAGAGCAACATGTCTTTTTGCCCTAAGGGCAGCTACTCCTCAGAGATAAATGAGTAAATAGACTTCTTCTCCGAGATCTATTAGTTTAAGGTAGAGTGAGAAAATAATGTTAACAGATCCATTTTCCTCTGCCAAAGATCTGCTTGGTTTTAAGTAAATTGCTTTAACATATTGCTGAGGTACAAAGTAAACAAAAATGTGATACATTTACAAAAGTTAACATCCCATCTGTCAACAAAACCCTGATTGGAATGAAGAACTGGACAATTTATATTCAGTAAATGTCATCAGGTCCATTAAAAAGACACTGTAGGAACCAAATGTATTATGCTTTGTAACATTCATACTGATAAAGACTTTAGTGCACTTACTGAAGATGGACGACTATTTATTTTCAGGGTTGATAATTTTTCGAGAATAAGCCTTTTACACCAATATATAATTAGCAGTTAGTTCTATTCCTTGTGCAATAGCCCCATTATCAGAAGAGATATTATTAGAAATTGTGACACCAGGGCTCCAGTGCTAGGAGAAATAAAGATAGGCTTATCACTTACCTCCTTCGAGAAAAAAAGCATTAAGGTAAATCATTTTTGGTTGTTTCAAGAATAGAATTGTAATTGATATGTTTGTCATAGTATCCAGAGGAAAGTTGATCATAAATTCACAAACGCTGGTAAATTGCATGAAATAAATGGGAGATGTTGATATAACTAATTGCAAGATTTATGAGTTGGGAGTTTAAAGGGCACATGCCATCCCACCAAACAATTACATTAAAGTAACAGCTTAGATTGCCCCATGCAGTAGCTGGCATGCAGGGTGCTATTCAGTGCAGCCATCTGATCATAACCTGCCACAACTAATTTGCAAATAATGTTTTAAACTTTAAATATATTGAGCATCAAGCATGGCATTACTTAAATTAAATCAAAGCTGTTCAGTGTTATAAATATTAACTGTATGACTGTGAACCCCCAAATATTTCTAGAGCTGTGAAACAAGGGTTAATTGGTGAAATGGTCAATAATCAACCAGCCTGCAGCCCATCTCCATTGGCATCACTGGTGTCTTCCTGCTAGAATAAGACACGATGGATGTTGCCTTTGATGGGCAAGAGGCAGAATTACCGTGGGTAGGTCTGAAAAACAGTGAGCATAATGTATTGCTACATGATATCAACACTCAAAATGTGTCTTGTTCGCTTAACTGACATGTTGAAGGCAGTAGGGGAAGGGTTAACAAATCAGATGAAGTTTCATTGGATAATTGCTCATTGTTCACTATTTACTGTCCTAAACATTCACTCTTTCAACCAATGGTACATTACGGCTGCAGTACACAACATCTCACGAATGGCTTTGCAGTTAATTGCCACGATTATCGTGATAACATCTTCCAAATCTACCAGATCTCCATTAAACAAGTATGACCAGAGATCAGGGCAAAGAAGCACTGGCAACATTCCTCTCCAAATTGCTCGCTGTTCTAAGCTGGAAATATTACTAGCTCTAAAACCTAGAAATTCCCAAATCAACAGCACCGTGAGATTACCTCCATCTGAAACACTGCAACAAAGCAGCAAGCAGCTCATTCATCCATTCTCAAGGGTAACTTGAGGACAAAAGAAATCTATGAATTATGACCTATAAATACAAAAACTGTGGGATTTCTGAAATAGGAGACTCTGAGGTAGCCTTTAGATTTCAACATGTAATCACCTTCCTGTGCTGAATTGCTCATGTGTGAAATTGTCACGTTCCCCAGTGTGACAGCAGTTTTGTGAGCTTCCCCTTAACAAATAGTGTTCCTTGGCTGACAAATAGAGTAAGCCCCTCAGTTAAACTGTGTCAGCAGCATTCTATAAACTCGAAAGCACTGAGTCACATTCGTAAATAACCGTTCGCTGGACAATCCTCTGAAACTGGCAAACAGTAGGAAACACTTGTGTACAACCTAACAATTAGCATTGGGAGGAGTGTCAGTTCTGCTCAGTAAAGAAGCAAAGTTGTTCTAGATCCATGTTACACCTGGACACACCATCTCGAGAGATTCTGATCAGAACTACTGGCAAAATTCAGCAGGATCTGAACTGTTCACTATTTCGGATTCCGCATTCATCTCCTGACATGTGGAGTCATCCACAGTATCGTCAATTACGGAGAATTGGGGGAGGGAAATAGAATAGATTAGAGGATGAGAGTCCCCATCTTATTTTGGTAACACTATTGCTTTTAATGCAAATAACAATTTTCAATTACATAAATTATTTTTTTCTTATATATTCATTTGGTGGGGTTGGGGGAGAGTATGTATTGCTTCTTGGCTCAAGATTTATTACTTATCCTTCATTGTTGTTGAGAAGGTAACAGTGATTCATCTTCCTGAACCAACTCGATGAAGGTACTGTACTCCCACAGGTGCTCCCACCGTGGAGGGCGTGATAGGCCAGGGTACGATGAAGGACCAACGATCTATCTCTAAATCAGTATAGTGTGCAATGACGGGGGCAAAGTTGGGGTGAGAGCCTGCAGGTTAACAAAGTAAAACATAAGAGCATTATCCAACAAAATACATCAATGTGTTTCTTAAGGAAAAGGGCATGAAATTTGCCAAAGGAGGAAGGGAGAAAGAGAGCTGACAAGACAATCAGATTTAGGAACAGAATGAGGCCATTCAGCCCATTGACTGCTTCACATTTCAAATCATAGCTGATGAATCTTTGTCCTTTCAATCCCATTTTTCTGCCTTGTCCCCATAACCTTTGACATCCTCACACTCAATAACCTATCAACCTCTGCTTTAAATATATCCAATGACGGGGGTAATGAATTTCACAAATTCACCACCCTCTGGCTGAAGAAACTCCTCCCCACCTCTGTTCTAAAGAATAAAGGGACATCCTTTTATACTGAGGTTGTGCCCTCTGGTGCTAGACTCTTCCATGACTGGGATCATCTTATTCATGCCCTCTTCATATTCAATATGTTTCAATGAGATCCTTCTAAACTCCAGTGAGTACAGGCCCAGAACCATCCAATGCTCATTATATGTTAACCGTCTCATCTCCGGGATCGTTCTCGTAAATCCCCTCTGCACCCTCTCCAACCCCAGCACATCCTTCCTTAGATATGGGGCTCAAAACAGCTCATAATACTCCAAATGTCATCTGTCCAACACCTTGTAAAGTCTCAGGATGATGATGCTGTGACAGAGTATATAGGTATGTTTTTGGGAGATAAATTGGGGAAAGTTTGTTAGAGTAGATTACATATAAACACTTTAAAACAGATCCTATTTGAAATACTGGAACTCTGCCCCATGCTAGACATATCGGGGCCAACAGTTTTTGCAAGAGCTGTGGAGAGTGCCCAAGACACTTCACTAATGGATTGTTGTATACAAAAAGGGAACAGATGAAAGAGCTTGTTGGAGCCGCATTCTGTCTGGAGCTGTTCTAGAAGGAGGATCATGTGGTTTTGCAAGGAGAGGGAGAGAGAGAGAGAGAGAGAGAGAGAGAGAGAGAGAGAGAGAGAGAGAGATCACTTCTACAGTGTTACAGCCAGCAACAACAGCTGAGACTAGAACAGGACAAGCTTGTGGAAAAACCCCATTTGGAAGACAGTCTGGTCAAAGCCTATGTAGTTCATGCAAGAGGAGAGGACTGGCTGTTTAATGTTTCACTTGGAATAAGAGAAACGAAAAGGCACTCTGTGGTGACCTGAAAGAAAGAAGTTATCATCTGGTGAACCCTGAAGGGGGCAAGTTTTGTCAGCAAGACACTGGAGTGTCTGATTAAAAAGGAATCAGTTGTGGATGTCCTGGAACAAAACTCTCTCTGAAAACTGACAAGAACCTTCCTGATCAGTAACCATTTACTTTTCAAGTTCCAAAGTCTGTTGAACTTTATAAATGTTAAATTCTGTGCACAGTGTAAGAATTGCCTGCAACCAGTGAACTTGGAGGAATGGGAAGTGAGATTGGACTGTGAACCAAAGAACTTTTCTGAACTTACACACACAATATATAATGTGTGCTTAGAATTAGAAAGGGGTTAAGTTAGGTTAACTAAGTCAATAGTGATCAATTAAAGTTTAATTCTGTTTTCATGTTTAAAGATAATTAAAAGCAACTTTTATTTAAGTAACCATTTGTCGGTGAATATCTATTGCTGCTGGGTTTTGGGGTCCTCTGGACTCGTAACAGATGCCTCACACAAAACACAGCAGAGATAGATTCAGGGTATTGAAGACAGTTAAATGATTAAATAAATTTGTTAAAGAGGGCAGAAATAAGGAGGTATTTAGATAGTGTAAGAATTTAAAGTGAAAAAGAGGAGGGAGATACAGGAAGGAGTTAAAAACAAGAGTGAAGGTTGTGAAATTAAAGCACTGGTATTGACATGGAGCATAGTCCATGTCAACCTGTCACTGAAACATGGACATTTCTCGGGGTGAAATCATTTGGTTTAAGAAGCCAGGATCAAGCAGCACAATTGCCTGCTCTGTGATGGGGCTTAATTGTGTGGAAATATTGTACTTAAGGAGTCAAAGATCTCACATTTGGGTAGTAAATGTGGATAGCAGGCATCCTGAAAATGGATTACAGAATAGCTTTGGTAGATGTAATAATTAAATTTGAAGATGACAATGGATCATTTGGGAGAGGATTGGAGGGTAGAGGTGAACTTGAGTATTTCCATCAAAATTCCATTAATTTATTTATTTCTACTGCCAGTGTTCCCAGAGTGTAATTCCAGCACAAACGAAGCTATGAAAATCATAGCTGATCACACATAGGTTAAAAACACACCTATTAAAATTGATTAAGAGGAATATGAAATGAGACACATGAACTTCAGCAATTAAAGCATCACTTTATTGGGATACCATAAAATGTGACTATCACCCAGTAGCACTAACTTCTACTGTGATAAAATGTTTTGAGAGGCTGGTCATGGCCAGAATTAACATGTACCTACGCAAAGATCTGGACCCGCTGCAATTCACCCATCATCACCATCGCTCCACAGCAGATGCAATATCGGTGGCTTTCCACTCAGCTCTGGATCACTTCAAAAACAGTAATTCATAAATCAGTTGACGCTTGCGAGTGATTTCACAAATCCAAATGGAGAGGGGAGATGTGGTTGCCCGACAAGGGACAAAGGGCAACTCAGGAAGGGGAGGGGATAATGGGGTTAAAGGAATTTTAGATAGGAGAATAATGGAAATATTTTATGTTTTAGAAATGTTGTCTTATAATGTGTTCAAAAAAAGAAAGCAGAAATGGATAAGAAGGAAAGGCAATGATAAGAAAACGGAAAGGAAAGATAAACAAAGTATGAAACGGCTATGTTGAACTATATGACTTTAAATATTAATAGAATACATAACCAAATCAAAAGGAAGAAACTGTTAAATTTACTGAAAAAAGAAAAAATTGATATAGCATTCATACAAGAGACACACTTAACTGAAGTGGAACACAAGAAATTAAAGAGAGATTGGATAGGACATGTAATTCAAAAGCTAGAGGAGTAGCTATATTAATCAGTAAAAATGTACCAATCAAAATAGAAGAGGAAATAATAGATCCAGCAGGGAGATATGTAATGATAAAATGTCAGATATATTCGGAGTTTTGGAATTTACTCAATGTATATTCACCTAATGAAGATCAAAAATTTATGCAAGTTATCTTTTTGAAGATAGCAGACATGCAAGGGAACATACTAATAGGAGGGGATTTCAATCTTAATTTGGATTCAAATATGGATAAAACTGGAAAAAAATTAATAGAAAGAACAAAGTAACCAAATTTATAATTAAATCGACGCAAGAAATTCAACTTTTGGATATATGGAGGAAACAACACCCAAAGGAAAAGGAATATTCATATTATTCGGGCAGACATAAAACATACTCAAGAATAGACCTATTCCTGTTATCAGCTCACATACAAGACAGAGTTAGGAAAACGGAATATAAAGCTAGACTATTATCGGACCACTCACCCCTGTTATTGACAATAGAGTTAGAGGACATCCCACCAAGAATGTATAGATGGAGTTTAAACTCCATGCTACTTAAAAGGCAGGATTTTAGAGAATTAATTGAACGACAAATTAAAATGTACTTTGAAATAAATACGGAATCAGTGAAAGATAAGTTTATACTATGGGACGCAATGAAAGCGTTCATCAGAGGGCAAATAATAAGTTATGTAACTAAGATGAAGAAGGACTACAACCAGGAAACAGAACAGTTGGAAAGGGAAATAGCAAATATAGAAAAAGAATTAGCAATGAAGGAAGACACAACTAAAAGAAGAGAATTGGCAGATTAAAAAAATAAAATATGAAACACTACAAACATATAAGGTGGAGAAGAACATAATGAAGACAAAACAGAAATATTATGAACTAGGAGAAAAAATGCACAAAATCCTAGTGTGGCAGCTTAAGACAGAACAAACTAAGAGAATGGTATTGGCATTAAGGAAAAAAGACAAGCAAATCACATATAATCCAACGGAGATTAATGAAAACTTCAGAGAATCCTATGAACAACTATATCAAACTGAAAACGAAGGGAAAGAAGATAAAATAGATGAATTTTTAATTAAAATTGAACTACCGAAATTACAAACAGAGGAACAAAATAAATTAACAAAACCATTTGAAATAGAAGAAATACAGGAGATAATTAAAAAAAAAACTACCGAACAATAAAACACCAGGAGAGGATGGATTCCCAATAGAATTCTATAAAACATTTAAAGATTTATTAATTCCTCCCCTTCTGGAAGTAATCAACCAGATTGATAAAACTCAAAGCTTACCAGAGTCATGTAAAACAGCAATAATTACAGTAATACCAAAGGCAGGGAAAGATCCACTTACACCAGCGTCATATAGACCAATATCTTTACTTAACACAGATTATAAGATAATAGCTAAACTATTAGCAAACAGATTAGCCGACTATGTACCAAAAATAGTAAATCTAGACCAAACTGGATTTATTAAAAAAAGACGAACAACAGACAATATCTGTAAATTTATTAACTTAATTCATGCAGCAGAAGGAAATAAAACTCCAACAGTAGCGGTTGCTTTAGAAGCAGAGAAGACCTTTGACAGAGTAGAATTGAATTATTTATTCAAAGTACTACAAAAATTCAGCTTACCAGAGAAATATATTAATTGGATTAAAGCATTATATAAGGGACCATTGGCGAAAGTGACAGTAAATGGATATATATCAAAACAATTTAACTTAAGCAGATCAACAAGGCAGGGATGCACACTATCTCCTTTATTGTTCGCATTAGCCATAGAACCACTAGCAGAACTGATAAGAACAGAAAATAAAATAAAAGGGATAAAAATAAAAGACAAGGAATATAAAATCAGTCTATTTGCAGATGACGTTATAATATACTTAGCAGAACCAGAAATATCAATAAAAGAATTACATAGGAAAGTGAAGGAATATGGAGAAGTGTCGGGGTACAAGATTAACACAAATAAAAGTGAAGCAATGCCAATGAATAATGTGGATTTCTCAAAATTTAAGAAAGAATCACCATTCAGATGGCAAACGCAAGCAATGCGATATCTAGGTATACAAATAAATAAAAACCTCGGCCATCTATATAAACTCAATTATTATCCACTAATGAAAAAATTACAAGACGACTTAGAGCATTGGAAAGATTTACGACTAACACTGATAAGAAGGATAAACTGTATTAAAATGAACATTTTCCCAAGGATGCAATACCTATTTCAGACATTACCAATATGCTTAACAGAGAAATTTTTCAAGGAGTTAAAGAAAATAATAAGGAAATTTTTATGGAAAGGGGGGAAACCGAGGATAGCACTAGATAAATTAACAGAATGGTATAAACAAGGAGGCTTACAACTACCAAACTTTAAAAATTATTATAGAGCCGCACAATTAAGATACCTAGCAGAATTTTATCAAACAAGGGAAAAGCCAGATTGGACTAGATTAGAACTAGATAAAATAGGGGAGAAGATACCTGAACATATATTATATAAATGGGATGAAAAATTGGTACAACGTAGGAATTCTCCGGTATTGCATCATCTGCTCAACATTTGGAAGAAGATTCATGTAGAAAGGAATAAAACAAATTATCAACTACCAAAACTAATACTGACGCAAAATCAGCTAATCCCTTTTACAATAGATAACCTTTCCTTTAGAGAATGGGAGAAAAAAGGGATCAAAAGAATAGAAAATTGTTTTTCGGGAAATAAACTATTATCCTTTGAGCAGTTGAAGGATAAATATAATATAACTTATGATACAATGTTGGCATACTACCAACTGAAATCCTACTTGAAGGACAAATTGGGAAACAGTCTGAGGTTACCAGAAGGAAGTAATTTTGAATATGTGATTACAAACGCAATGATAATCAAAAAATTTATAACAAACATGTATATTAAACTACAAGAAAAGGAGAACGAGGAAACAAATGGTAAAACCAAACAAAAATGGGAACAAGATCTAAGCATAAAGATAAAGAATGAAACATGGGAGAAGTTATGCTCCGGAACCATGAGAAATACAATAAACACGAGGTTACATATGATACAATATAACTGGATACACAGGCTATACATTACACCTCAAAAGTTAAATAAATGGGACCCAACAGTATCAGACAGATGTTTTTGCTGTAAAAAGGAAACGGGAACAACAGTTCATGCAATTTGGACATGTGAGAAAGTGGAAAAATTTTGGGAAGATCTAAACCAGATACTAAATAAAATCACAAAAAGCAATATACCAAAAAACCCAGAGATCTTCCTCCTAAGTAATATAAAAAACAAAGAATTTGGACTCGATTTGGATGGAGCACAAAAAAGATTTGTTATGATAGCCCTAGCTGTAGCAAAAAACTGTATTATGTCAACCTGGAAATTAGAAGATAACTTGAGAATACAACAATGGTATATAGAAATGAATAAATGTATTCCATTAGAAAAAATAACATATAATTTAAGAAATAACATTACAATATTTGAACAAATATGGGAGCCATACATGAAACATAATAGAGAAATCATACCATGGACATCTACCACCTAAAATGACAGAAGGAGAAGAGAATGAAAAGAACTGACTCAGTTGAATTTCTTGTTTATTTTTATTGAGTGACAACATTGTTTAACGGGTTTAATGTATCTTATATTCTGAACTTTAAATAAATTGGAGGGGAGGTGAGGGAGGGAGGGAGGGGAGGAGGGAAGGGGGGAGAAAATGACACTGTATATATTTAAGAAGGAAAATGTATGTATCTTGATCAATATGGTTTATAGTGTGAAAAATAAAAAAATTTAAAAAATTTAAAGAATGCTGCATGAAAAAAAAAACAGTAATTCGTACATTTGGCTGCTCTCCATCAACGACAGATTGGCCTTCAATACCATTATTCCCTCAGTGCTGGTCAAGAAGCTACAAACTCTAGGCCTCTGCACCCATCCCCCCTCTGCAACTGGATCCTTGACTTTCTCATCAGAAGACCACAGTCAGTACGAATTGGAAACAATATCCCCTCTTCAGTAATTATCAACACAGGCGCACCCCAAGGATGTGTGCTTAGCCCACTGCTTTACTCATTATACACCCATGACTGTGTGGCCAGGTACAATTCCAATGGTATCTACAAATTTGCAGATGACACCACAGTTGTCAGCAGAATCACAAACGGCCATGAGGAAGCATACAGGAGGGAGATAATCAGCTCACTGAGTGGCGTCATGCCAACAACCTTGCATTCAATGTTACCAAAACCATGAAGGTGATTGTAGACTTCAGGTGGAAGTCAGGAGAATATGACCTAGATCTTATTGCTGGCTCAGTAGTGGAGAGGGTCAAGAACTTCAAATTCCTGGGTGTCCACATCTCCGAGAATCTGTCCTGGAGCCTCCATGTTAATGCAATCATAAAGCGGGCTTGCTTTAGACGCAGAGAAGGCTATACTTTATGAGGTGTATAAGGAGATTCGATATGTCACCGAAGATTCTTATAAACTTCTACAGGTGTAGCGTAGAGAAAATTCTGGCTGTTGCATCACTGCCTAGTATGGAGGCGCCAACTCTCAAGACAAGAACAAACTCCAGAGGGTTGTTAAATCAGCCTGAGACATCACAGGCACCAGACTTCACTCCATCGAAGACATCTACATGAGGCAGTGTTTTAAAAAAAACAGCCTCTATCCTCAAAGACCCCCCACCACCCAGGACATGCTCTCTTCACTCTGCTACCATCTGGGAAAAGGTACAGGAGCCTAAAAATGAGCACTCAGTGGCACAAGGACAGCTTTTTCCCCGCTGCCATCAGATTCCTGAATAATCGATGAACCAAAGGCACTGCCTTACTTTTCTTGCACGATTATTTTTTAATTATTATTTATTGTTGTAATATGGATATAATATGAATGTTTACACTATGATGCTTCCACAAAATATCGAATTTCATTACTTGCTCATGACAATAAATTCTGATTCGGAATCCGATTCTGAATGTCAATTGTGCCATGCATTACTGATCCTATGATGTATAAAGTAAAAGCATTAAATCTGCAAATGTTAAAAACCTCACTGAGGATTCCATTTTCTTCTAGTACCAACTCACACCAAGACCCATAACCTCCACCGAAATAAATTCCCTGCATAAGCTGCAATGCCGCATTCATCATTCACCTGGACTGGATGGATTACATCTCAGGGCTCTCTAAGAAGTAGCTGGAGAGATTGTGAAGGCATTGGCAGTGATCTTTCAGGATTGGTTCCAGAGGACTAGAAAATTGAAAATGCCACTCCACTCTTTAAGAATGGAGAGAGACAAAAAGCAGGAAATTAGAGGCTTGTCAACCTGAACAGGGATCGTTAAGATTTTAGAGTCAGTCCATCATTAAGGATGAGATTTCAGGGTACTTGGATGTAGATGATAAAAGAAGCCGAAGCCCACATGGTTTCCTTCAGAGGACATCTTGCCTGACAAATCTATTGGAGTTCTTTGAGGGAGTAACAAACAGAACAGACAATTCCTAGGAAAGATAAGGGCACTTTGGACCAATATCATTATTGAATGTTGATTCCAAAATTCTTATTAAGATTTTAGCTTTCAGATTGAAAAATATTCTTCCTCAGATAATTTCTATGGACCAAACAGGATTTATAAAGAATAGTTATTTGCATTTTAATATCTGTAGATTCTCTCCAACGATTAAAATTCCAGAATGTATAGTTTCGCTAGATGCAGAAAAAGCTTTTGATAGAGTGGAATGGAAATATCTGTTTGAAATTTTGGAAAGATTTAAATCAGTCCTGATTTTATTTCATGGATTAATTTGATATATTGTGCTCCTGTTGCTTCTTTTATCAAATAAATGTTCCATAGGTACATAACAATAAAGTATTAACAAATCTGGTAGACAATATAAATAGTTCTGAAACCTATGTTACATTAAAAAGAAAGATAAAAAGAAAAACACTATACTAAATATCTAAATCAATTCCCTGCCTTCAGAGGCTACTGACTAACACAAACAGTCCACTACTACAAATATAAAAAGGTAAACATTGGGTTCAAAAAAACAATTTTACCAATTCTGAAAATAATTAAGAAAATAACCCCATTAAGAAATGAAGTTAATATTATTTCTGTAGTGAAGCATCTATTTTTTTCTCAAAGTCAGACATGGCATCATATCAGACAATCATTGAGTATGAGTGGGAGGGACATCTTTCCATCTCATCAATATGGCCCTTCTAGTGATAAGGGAGGCTATGGGATTGTGAAGCAGTCAGAATTAAACCAGATTCCAAAGAGAGCAAGAAAAGGATTTGAAATCAAATTAATATTAAGAACTAAAAACAAGGTACAAATACATAATAATCTTACTAATATTCAAAAATCCTCTTTTTAAAATCTGTTTGAAGGAACAAGACAGGGATGTCCATCAAGTGCTTTATTATTTAACCTACCTTGGAGCAGCTAGTGATAGCACTTTGTGACTCCAGTGATATTCAAGGTATTAACAGAGGAGATGTAATTCAAAAGTTATCTTTATACGCTGATGATCTTTTCATATACATTTCAGATCTTGAAAAATCTATTCCTTCAATGCTGTCTCTGCTTTCCCAATTCAGTATTTTTTTCAGGATATAAAGTGAATCTCCACAAGAGTGAACTATTCCCAATGAATATACATGTACCTGTCTATGAGCATATATATTTTTAAACACTCTAAAAGGTATAAAAACTTAAACATTTATACAAATTTAATTTTCTCCCTTTGATTGTCTCTGTGAAACAAACACTTTCTAGATGCTCTCCATTGGCCATAACTTTAATAGGTCACATAAATGCTATCAAGATAATAATTTTACCCAAATTTTTGTATATATTTTAAGCAGTTCCAGTTTTTATTCCTAAATCATTCTTTGACAAAATTGACTCTAAAATTCTTCTTGTATATGGAATAATGCTAGGTTGAGTAAATTTCATGTGCAGGAATTAAAGAGAGTGGTATGGTTTCACCTATTCTTAGATTTTAATTGGCTGTGAATATTCAATATATTATTTTCAGGGGGGGGGGGATATATTATTCTGACAAACCTGAACGCCCTCATTAGACAGATTTGGAATTGAAATCTGTACACAGTGTTCATTAGCTTCCTTATTGAGAGTTTCTCTTCCTTTTACAATTTCTAAAATTAGATGACATACCTTTAACCCAATACTTAAACATACATTATGGATTTGGTTTCAATTTTGCAAGTATTTTGATTTAAAAAATTTTAGTTTATCAAGTACTATTTATCTCAACTTTTTTTTCCTCATCATCTATAGCAATGGAATTTTCTATTTTTCTGATCTGTTTACAGATGGATGTAAATGTCCTTTGATAGAATATCTAACAAATATATACCTAAGCCACATTTTTTTAGATATGGCCAAGTTCAAACTTTCCTATATCATATCAGTCTGATTTGGTTGATTCTCTTTTTGTTTTGTATCCTTCCCATAAGAGTTGAACAGGTAATATTTACAATTATTTATTAAAATTGCAATTAATCTCTAATGATAAAAATTAGAGGAGCTTTGGAATCAGAACTTCGGTCACTTCTCCCAGGGCAACTTTGGAAAAAGATTTTTGGAATGGTTAATACCTCCTCATTATGCGCCCAAGATTAATTGATTCAGTTTAAAGTGGTACGTCGGGTTCATATGTTGAAAGATAAAAGTTTCTTCTGTAATGCTAGTCCTATGTGTGGCCACATTAACACAGTCTGTACTGGAAAGGTATTGGACAGATATTTTCAAAACTCTGTCAGTTATACTAGGTATTAGATTGCACCCTAATGCATTGACTGTTATTTTTGGAATTATAGTTCCAGAGGTGGACTGAGTTCCCACTTCTGCGCATTGGGTTGTAGCCTTTATTACACTGTTGGCCAGAAGCACCATTTTATTTAAATGGAAAGATCCTAATTCACCTACTTTGATGCAATGGTTTTTTTCAAATGATGTCATGTTTAAGTTTAGAAAAAAATTAGAAGCTGCACTTTTGATACCTCCGTTAAGTTTGAAGAGACTTGACATCCTTTTATAAACTATTTTCCTATGAGTTCATTTGTATTTTGACTAACTTCCAGACTGTTCTGGATTTCTTTCGGTTTTTTTTTATTGGCAAAGACCAGATAAATGGTTGGTACTGATCTGTTGTAGTGAACTTTCAGGTTAGGCTGCCCAGCCTTTTTTGTTGTTTCTGCAGTTTTTGGTTTATGGGGTTTCAACAACAATACTTTTTTTCTCTTTTTTGAATATTCCAAGCTGAGGAGAAAGGGCCAATATTGCTCAATATGTTGTATTATGTATTGCAATATATTGATGTTTCTGTTTTGACTATTCAATTCTGGATTCTATTCTCCTCATATATTGTTTACTATAATATGTTCAATAAAAAGACTGGAAAAAAAGGATGTTGTTTAATTAGATTTTCAAAAGGCCTGTAACAGTGCCACACAAGAGACTGGCAGGAAACACAGGAACCCATGGTGTTATGGGTAGGATGCTAGCATGGTTAGATTGACTGAGTGACAGAACTCAAGGAGTGGGAATAAAGGAGGGCTTTCCTGGTTCACTGCCAGTGACTACTTCAGTGTGCAAACATGCTGGAGAAACTCAGCACGTCACATACATCCATTGGAAGTAAAAGGCCATCGAAATTTTGGGTCTGAGCCCTTCATGATAAGTGCTGAAAATCAGACACCTGAATAAAAAGAGGGAGGGGAATGGGTGTTGGGGGCAGGGTGTCAACATGATTGGACCAGATGAGATTGTTGGTGATATTTATACCTAAAAACTTAGAGCTCTCTACTGTTTTCTTAACGCAGTTTATACAGATAGATATGTGCTCCACCCGGTTTCCAGGTCAAAGACTAGCTCCTTTGATTTGACTACAATGAGGGACAGGTTGTTGTACTGATACCATGCAACCAAATTGTATCTCGTCATTGTTTGTGATCCAGCCTATCCCAGTGGCATCATTTGCAAACTTGTAGGTAAAGTTAGAATAATATTTGGCCAGACAATCCTGAGTGTATATTGAATTTTGTATTCAGAGCAAAGGAATGATGGATTTGGTGAATTTGTGGAATTCACTACCCATTGAAGCAGTGGAGGCTACCTCAGTAAATTCATTTAAGACAAGGTTGGATAGATTTTTACATTGTGGGGGAATTGAGAGATATGGGGAAAAGCCAGGTGGGTGTAGGTGAGCATATCATCCAATCAGCAATGATCACGTTGACTAGTGGAGCAGGATCAACGGGCTAGATGGCCAACTTTTGCTCCTATTTCTTATGAATTTAATGTACCTAACTAAATAAAATTCAACACACCTTGAATGGTTCTTCCCCAATTATATTTTTGAAATAGTTTATTTCATGTTGTGCTGTATCTTTTTATTTCATTCTCTCAAACATTGCAATTTAAGATATCCTGGTCATGATGTCCTCAATAATTCCAAATCCATGTTTTTAAACCAAGAGGAACTTCAATAACAGAATTATTTTTAACTAGCCACCTTAATTTTTCCATGAATACAATTCTTATGCAAACAGTGTATCCAACGTTAAATAGACTGGGTCATTTGTGTAATTGGAAGCCAGCAAGGTTAGCAAGACCAGGAATGTATTTACTTGCTAATCTACTTTCAGTGTATGTACACATTTATTTTTCCTTGATATTATTATAATTCTGACTTTTACTATTGTTATCAGTAATTTGGTAGCTCATATAGTTTATCAGCTGTGGATTAAACTGTCAGCAATGGTTGAAATATTTAGTCAGCCAGAGTACATACATTTCCACTTCCAAATAGAGACACTCAAATACAATAAGGTGAACCTGAGGAACATTGATCTAGATAGAATGGGATAAATATAATTCTCTATGCTTGCTTAAAGAATATTTTCATTTAAAATTTGTACTGAGGTCCTCTTTAGAAATAGCATTTCCTTAAACTTTTAGCAGAAAGTCCTTGCCTTGCTCTTTATATTAAGGTCTAGCAGGGGTTATGAGTTTGAACCCAATATACCAGCAGCAATAGAAATACACCAAAGCCAGGTTCCTTAAACAAAATTAGTTTAATTCTCTGAGTATAGAACAACAAGATCAACACTTAACTGATCAACACTTAACTTAACAACACTAAGTTATTTATACAATCACTTCCCTCAACCTAATCTAAGTGCAAGTGTGTGTAATGTGTTTTCAAGAAAATCCTTCTTACTGGCCAATCTTCCGCTGTCTCCATTTCCAAAGCTACAGTTTCTGGTAATCTTCAATCCTATGCACAGAATCAAACAGTCATTACATTGAAGCAAACTTCAGTACTTTACTTAGAATTACCAGGCAGGAAGGTTGTGAGGGGTTACAGAGAGATGGTTGTTGCTTGTTGGACACCCCAAACAGGAGTGTCTTCCAGAAGAAACTTGTCTTCTTTCCAGGTACTTCTCCTCTTCACCACACTGGGTAGACTAACCGCCACTCCTGATTTCCACACAGAGTATACTTAGGCTACCATGTCAGAACTCTGCCCAGTCTCGAAAAAGGTTCCTTTTCGGCAGCCCCTTTCAGGCGCTCGGACACAGATAATGCGCCTGCAGACGCGGCTGGGGGAGTGCAGCTGGGACATTCAGGTGGTCGCAGAGAAGACCCTTTCTGTCACCTGAATGTGCCAGTTGAAGGAGAGCCGCGTCCGAATGAATGCCGGGTCCTGTGGACTGTGGCCGTAGTCCTGCTGCTGCTTTCAGGTGCAATGGGGGATTCCCTGAGCCGGAGAATATACCTACAGGAGGAGGGTTAGGTAAGTGCTCCTTCTGGCCGAGTTCTCCACTTTCAGGTGGCCACACAACAGCTGCATTGGGGTAGAATAGGTAGATTTACAGTTGGGTATTATGGCCACCTGAAAGCAGCTAGCAGCTCCTCTTCTGTCCAGCTTTTTCTCAAACTGCCTCCTGCTGACTCCTTCTCTCTCATTTTATGCCCCTCCCCTCCTAATGTTCCAGGCACTGTTTTTTTTGTTTCAGTTTGCAAATGTTGCAATTTCCAGGATTTACACAAAACACATGGCTCCAACTCTCTGCTACTGTTTCGGTTTCTGGGGTGTACTTGCACATGTTGCTAAAGCCCAGAGCCTTCTGTTTGCACCTGCCCTAGGAACTTTGCAAGGCTGTATCTGTGAAATGCATGCAACCTAACAGCTAACCCAATTCTAATCTCTTTTATAAGCACATATCTAATTAACCCATTGCATCACACAGGATACTCGGCATTGCCTGGGAAATAAAACACTCAGTTGTTGACAACATGGTTGAAACAAATTACCCAAAAAAAACTTCATGGTAATTCTGCATAAATATATTTTTTCAAACACAAATTTTAAATTCTTTCCACAATGTTGGCATACCTCTGATGTGAAGCCAATTACATCTGCACTAATGGAAGAATTCTCAATGTCAACAGAGTCATTGAATGCAGTGTTTAGCAGGTTGGCTGCTGCCCTTTGGCTGGTGGCTTTTGTTCGCATTGCTTGGAGTTGTAGCAAGCAAAGTGGCCACACAGTTAGACAGGCCGAATCGCCATCCCAGTTGTCTGACTCAAGGTGGTGCGAGTCCCACTTCACTCCCGAGGAGAAGCCCACGATTAACGGCACGTGTTGCCCAGGGGATATCACTACTTCCGGGTGGCGCACTACCGGGCAAGGAGTGACTCCACAACACGTTGTCATTACTTCCAGAAGCCAGCGCACACGTCACCGGAAGAGGGGGTTTCCCTGAGCGCAGGGTGAGGAATTCAAACAATATAGTCAGTTACTGGTTCACCCTCTTGCTGTGTGGACAGCTCTTGATTCTGTAGCACTGTCATAGCAGATGTTACAGTGTTGACCCCAACTGTTCCAACGTCTTTGGAACCCACCTCAAACGCGACAGGATGCAGGATGCTGCTACCACTAGATTCGCAACAGCTGCACCCAATGCGGTGAGCATGCATTTGCCGCCTTTCTGGGCAAACCAGCCCAGGAATTGACTGCAACTGGATGAGCCACAGTTCCACATCAGAGGCATCGTCTCGGAGGACACCAAGTTTTGGCATGCCGTCAGCACCCTGGACGCTGCCACCAATGCCAAATAAGCACCTTCGTGGAGATCCCTCCCATGGAGGGTAAGTATGAGCAATTCCAGCATTTCCTCCTTGATTCTCTGGAACTCGGCCAGCACAAGAGCGCACCGTTTGCATCCTATATACGCAGGGCCTGGGTAACAGAAACCCCTCTGAGCTCATGCATGAAATGGTGGCCCCAGGGAACGGATACACGAACTGTTTCCTTTTCAAGGCCGCGTTCCTCTCCATGCTGCCGGTGCACATTTCCTCGGCAATTTCCAACATGGCTTTCAGCATCCCACACCTGGTAGCCAAGGAAGCAGACAGACTCTTCCATACCCCACAACAGAGCTTGATCCACATGCAGCCCATCTACGCTGTTGGCACCGTCGTTTCAGCACCTCCGCCAGGCTCCCCAGCAGTAGCCACGGACGAACCACAGTGCAACGAATGCTTAAACAGAGCGAATACTGCTTCTACCACCACAGGTGGGGCCGAAATGCCTGGCAGGGCACCCCCCACCCCCTCATACTCCTACCCCACTGCCAAACCAAACATGGCTACAGGTAATGGGCAGGCTGGCTGCCGATAGTGGCCTTGGCAGTTGGCACTCATAAAGGCCTACACTACCAGCAGACAAAGAGGGACTTCCTCGTCGACATGAGTGCCGTGATAAGCCTCATCCCACTAACGTATTTCGAGACCAAACGTAACACCAAGAGCCTCCCTCTACAAGCAACCAACGGCTCCTCCATTCTGAGTTATGGCACCCGCCTGGTCACAATCCACACCGCGGATATGGTTTTTCAGTGGAAATGCACAATCATGGCTGTGGGACAGGCCTTACTCAGAGCAGATTTCCTCCAGGCACATGTACTTTTTTAGTGGATGTGACCAGATGCCATTTGCTGGATGCTACCACGTTCCAGTCAAACCCCCTTACTTTGTGGTAACATCCATTAGGAATGCATGCTTGGACCGAAATGAATATGCCTGCCTACTGGCCAAGTACCCGGCCCAAATGGGATCCAACTTCCATGACACCAGACCATCACATGGCGTGGAGCAACACATCAAGACCACCAGGCCTCCAGTGCACACACAGGCTTGGTGCCTCACACAAGACAAATTCCAGCAAGCCAAGGCAAAGTTCATTGCCATTGGAGGAGCTGGGGATCATCTGACGTTCGAACAGGCCTTGGACCTCCCCACTGCACATGGTACAGAAGAGCTCCGGTGGCTACTACAGGTGACAAAATGATGCTACAGACCCAGACAGGTACCCTATCCCTCACATCCAGGACTTCACCATGAGGCTCCAGGGCTGCTGAATCTTTTCCAAGGTGGACCTCATCAAGGGGTACCACCACATTCCAATGTCCCAAAAACTGCCATCATCACACCCTTCGACTTTTTTGTGTTCCTTCGGACGCCATTTGGACTAAAGAACGCAGCCCAGATATTCCAGAGACGGATGGATGTGGTCAGCAGGCACCTCGGCTTCATCTTCGTCTACCTGGATGACATCCTCATCGCCAGCTCCAAGGCCAGCACACACAGGACGCACCTGTCTCTTCTCTTCGACAGGTTGCAGCCGTTCTGACTCACGGTGAACCCAGTCAAATGCCAGTTCAGTCTAGAGACAATTGATTTCCAGGGACACCGTATCACCTGAGAGGAAGCCAAACCAACTGCCAGACAAGATAGAAGCCATCCAAAACTTCCCTAAGCCAAGCACGATCAAAGGCCTGCAGGATTTCCTGGGGATGGTGAACTTTTATCAACGCTTCCTCCCAGGAGCCCATCACATCAGAGGTATGCCCATCATGCAGCCCCTGTTCGACCTCATCAAGCTCAGTGACAAGATGCTCCGGAACCACAGAAGTGCACTGGCGAGGACAACAATCCTGGCACATCCAAGCTCAAACTCCCCCCAAGGCCCATACAACCGATGCATCAGATAGAGCAGTGAGCATGCTGTTGAAGCAATGGGTTGATGAGCAATGGCACTCCTGGCCTTCTGCAAACATCTCTGGACACCAGAGCTCAAATACAGCATGTTTGACCGTGAGCTGTGGGCCCTATATCTGGCAATATGACACTTCCGGTACATGTTAGAAGGAAGTGTTTTCACCACCTACACAGACCACAAACCACTCACCCATGCACTCAGCAAGGTCTCAGACCCATGGTCGGCAAGGCAACAGCATCACCTCTCCTACATTTTGGAGTACACAACAGACATCCGCCACGTGGCAGGCAAGTCCAACATGGTAGCCAGCGCATTGTCCAGATTCACAATCGCTGCCACCTCAGGGGCTCAATGTCATCCAGCTAGCCAAGGACCAAAGAGAGGATGTAGACATCTAGGCTTACCGGACTGCATCACCAGCCTGAAGGTTAGTGATTTCTGCCCCTCACTGGGTGACCCATCCCCAGACCTATCCTACCCACAACTTGGTGACGCCAGGTGTTCGATCAAATCTACTTCCCATCCCACCCCTCCATAAGGTCCACGATCCGCCTGTTGCGTGACGAGTTTGTGTGGCACAGCCTCTGCTGTGACGTGACCCTGTAGGTTAAAACCGGTTTCCAGTGGCAATGCGCCAAAGTGCACAGACACACTGAGAACCCATTCCAGACTTTTGAGCTGATGCAGCGCTGATTTGATCACGTGTACATGGATATCATTAGCCCATTCCCCATGAGCCAAGGTATGTGGTATCTGTTCATAATAATCGACCGTTTTACCCATTGGCCAGAAGCCATACCCCTACCCACATGCGACACAGAGACTTGCACCAGAGTCTTCTTGTCCACCTGGCTCACATGTTTCAGAGTTCCAACCCACATCACCTCAGACTGAGGGGTCCAGTTCACTTCCTCGCTCTAAGCCAACCTAGCCAAGTTCTGTGGCAGCCAGTTGCACCTCACCATGGCCTACCACTCTCAGGCAAACGTCCTGGCTGAGTGTTTTCACCACCACTTGAAGGCAGCCCTAAAAGCTTGACTACAAGGCCCGAATTGGATGGATGAACTCCCATAGGTGCTCTTAGACATCCGCACAGCACCGAAGGAAGACCAACCAGTCTGTCTGTTTAGATGGTGTTCAGCCTCCCACTTACCATCCCCAGGGACATACATTTCAACTCCCCTGGCCCACAGCCTAACACCCTAGACATCTTCCAGCAATTGAGGGAGCAAGCAGGTAAACAGAAGCCCCTGCCACCTTTCCGACACAGCTCCACACCCTGCCACATCCCCACGGACCTACAGTCCACCGACCACTTTTTCGTGTGGAAAGGACAGCAAGAAACACCCCTTCAGTGCCCCTACGAAGGCCCATTCAAGGTGTTGCAGTGGGATGGTGTCATTTTTATACTGGATGTTGGCAGGCGATAGGACAGGTTCACAATCTACCGCCTTAAGGCAGCGCATCTGGACTCAGGTCAGCCTGTCCCGGACACTCAGGTCAGATGCAGAGGCCACCCGCCCAAAGAGTGTATGGTAACCTACTCAGAGGGCGGCAGCAAATCTGTGGGCGGGAGGGTGTTGTAGCGGGCCAAGCAACCGTGCGGTTAGACAGGCTGAATCGCTACCCCAGTCATCTGACTCAAAATGTTTTGGGGCCCCCCCTTCGCTCTCGAGGAGGAGCCAGTGGTTAGTGGCATGTGTTGCCTCGGGAACATCACTGCTTCTCGGTGGAGTACCACCAGTCAGGGAACAATGCGCTGATGCCACTTCCAAAAGCCGGCGCCATGTCACCAGAAGCGAGGTTTACCCTGCGCGCAGCGCAAGGAATTCAAACAATAAAGTCAGTTACTGGCTCACCCTTGCACTGCGTGGCCGTCTTTCAATTCCGTAGCACTGCCATAGTAGACACTACAGGGTCTTACTTGTTCTTCCTCTGCAGACTCTTGTTGTCTGCTCATGGAATGCTAGGCGGCATCAGCACTGAGGTGGGCTTGACGTTGTTCCTCAGTTCCCCCTCTGTAGGCCTGAGAACTGAGACGGGCATATCACTGCTGTTCTGTTTCCTGCTGCCTGCTCCTTGCAGGCCTGGAAGCATCAACAGTGAGACGAGACTGATGTTCCTCTGCTGTCTCTTGCTTTCTCCTTTGTCGAACTCTACGGGCTTGTGAAGAGCTTCTGCCAATGTTGCTTTGCTTTTTTGGGCCCATATTGAACTGGGTTTGGTTTCTGAATGTACATTGGTGCACAGCAATGTAACTAATTGAGGTGTCCCTGGTGCAAGTTCAGATTTATGAGTATTGCCCCGCCAAATGAGGTACTGTGACCTTCACCTGCTCACGGCCATTGCCTCCCCCCAAATGAGGTATTATGACTCGCCCTCCCACCAGCAGCACAAGCCTTGTTATCTTCACTAGTGTCAATAGCATCACTAGCTTAACTACTGCTACCAGTGACACTGGTCTCCACGTGATATAAGCAGCGCATTTGTCTGGTATGTCAGAGGGAGGGGGAAGTGTGACAGTGGCGCACTTAGGAGGTTCATGGTAGGTAGGCAGGCATCACCCCCGCCCCCCTGCTGAGCAAGTTTTCGAACATCAGATTGTGCCCCCCGCGTTATTCTAACAGGGCCCCATTAGACTTGTTCTGACACTGACCTGGTTGTATCCCTTGATCCTTCTAAACATTGGAGAAACAGTCCATTTCCTTCTTGAATATATTTAATGATTTGGCTCCAGCTGCTTCCTACAGCAAAGGTTCACAACTTACTGAAAGAAGACATTTCTCCTCATTTTGGTCTTAAATAGATTCATTCTGGACTCTTGGCATCGGAAACATTTTTCTGCCTCTAATTTGTCTAGTCCTGTTGGAATTTTATAAGTTTCTGTGATATTGCCTCTCAAGTCTTCTAAATTATAATGAATATAACTCAAATTGCCCCTTTAGATGCTGAAATCCAGCCTGTAAGTGGTGGTGGTCTGAACTTCCTGTCCATTTTCTCCTGCACTCCAGGGCAAGTGCTGCAGATGCATTGAGTATGTGAGACTGTGCTGGTACATTCAAATATTAGCTCCGTTGATTAAGGTTCTAATTTGATAGTGGGGGAAAGTACAACATAAAGCAAAAGGCAGTTCCATTGTTCGGAGATGTGACCTATTGATGCCTTTAAAATGTTACCATGTATTTGAAGTCATTAAATTTAACAGTCACTTAGCACCTCAACTTCTGCTCTGAAGCAGCTTGTCCATGTCTGTCTATTGCTGCACCAGTAGGGCTTGCTCCCAAATCTGGCTCTGCTTTCCTTTCCAAAGACTCCCAAATGACAATTGGTAGTGCTTGAAGGTAAAATAGAACCTTTTCTTTTCAAAGTGCAGATGCAACATCAATCTGTGCCAGCTAGCTGGAGCTATAACTATTGAAATGATGTCCTTTAAGGTGCACTAACATGTAAAGTTACATTGTGATCATGTTAATGAGATACGCTCAGGAATACCAGATGCAGATTTCACCAGGTCAAATTTCCTGATTCCAATGCAAGATTTTCAATATGATTACATTTCTCAGGCCAAATGTTTGTTTCTGCAAACTAGACTGTTACTTGCAGCCTAATCTTAACTATAACAGGCGACCATATTTAACTACCACATCAGTTTATTTGAGTAGTATTAAACTTTAAACAGGGGGTGTCTTTTATGAGATCTGCAATACACAAAGTTGCTGGAGAAACTCAGCAGGTCATGCAGCATCCATCCATAGGAAGTAAAGGGTGACTGACGGTTCATGCCCAGGCCCTTCATCAGGTGTAGGCAAGAACAGAGAACTCTTTAATTTTCAAAAATAAGAACAGCAGACGCTAGAAGATCTCACCAGGCCAGGGAATGCGCAGAGAGAAATAGAGCTAATGTTTCATGTCGATACCCTTCGCTCAGAACTGGGAAAAACTAGAAGTTTAAAGATGCAGCAAAAGATTCAAATACAACTTCTTTTTATCCTGTTTGTCCATTTGTATTTGTACAATTGGTCATTTGTGTGCTGTCCATGCAGAAGTAACAATGCAAATATTCATCTTCCTGAGAACTGTAGCAATAATTGCAATTACTTTAACACTGATGGCTGTAGAAGGAAAAAGGTGCTGACAATTCAACAACCATTTAATAGAGCAGTCAGTGGTGGATTTATAACTGTCACACACTTAAGGAAAGGAGACATTATCTCTTATCTAGATATCCTGTGTTTGAAATGTGTTAAACTTTAATGACTTCTGTAGACAGTGTGTTAGAACTACATTAATTAGTGTGTTAGAACTACATTAATTGTGTATTTTGATGACAACCAGAGGAAGTTACTTTAAAGTGTTCATTGATCTGTATTTATTTATTTATGGAAAGACTTGGATGGGCCATGGGGTCTTATCCTGTCTGTGATCTGCTGGACAACTTTGAAGAAGTATCCAGCAAGACAAAGGAGAGCCAGTGGATGTTCTTTACTTGGATTTTCAGAAGGTCTATGGCAAGGCACTGCACATGAGGTTGCTGAACAGGATAGGATCCTATGATATTACAGGAAAGATACAGCCAGGGTTAGAAGATTGGCTGGCAGGCGGAAGGCAAAGAGTGGGAATAAATGCGGCCTTTATTTGGGTTGGCTGCCGCTGACCAGCTATGTTCTGCAGGGGTCGGTGTTGGCTCCACTACTTTTCACGTTGTATGTAAATGATCCAGATGATGGAATTGATGGCTGTGACCAGGATGATCCCAAGACAGGTGGAGGAGCGGGGAGGGTTGAGGAAGGTGGGAGTCTGCAGAGGCCCTTGGATTGGTTGGAAGAATGTGCAAAGTGGTAGATGGATTGTAGCATACAGAGAAATAAAGGGGAGAGAATTCAGGAAACAGAGTTCTAACGGGTGTTACAAGATCAAACAAGCAACCACAAAGAAGACATATCACACAGAGGTAAAGATGAACAATTACTTTATTAACAAAAAAATTCACCTTCAAACTTTAATTCAAAATCCCCCTTTTATAACAATGCCCACTGGTTAATAAACAAATTTCTATAACAGTGTAAAACTGATAAGTTACCCAGCCTAAATATAACATATGTAATTAAAGTCTAAGTTATGTTGCCAACCAATCCACAGAAAAACTTAGACATAAAACAAACACAAAGCATACAAGACTCACAAAACTTTGATCTCAACCAAGGCAAAGATCATAAACAAAATTCAGTTTGTTTGGTAAACTGAAGCCAAAGATCTTTGAGAGAGAGAGAGAGAGAGAGAGAGAGAGAGAGAGAGAGAGAGTGAGAGAGAGAGCACAAAATTTAAAGTTGTCTTGTGTTGCTTGCAGAGACAGGAACAACAGCTTTGTCCGGATCCTTCTGGCTGTCTTCGGAATGTTCATCCCTTTTAAAATGCCCAACATTCTAAACTGCCTCCCAGACAATGACTCTGCTTGGGCCTCCTTCCACTTCACAGCCACAACCAGTGGTAGTTTGTCTTCCAAGTCCAGAAATTTCTAGATCATCTTCTGCACATGCTCAGTCCGTCTCCCACTCTCTCAGCAGTCCACCTTCAACTTGGCTCTCTAAGACAAACTGTCACTTTCCAACACAAAACCACACAACACATAGGCCAATACACAACACAGAACTCTAATACCTGATGGCAGCAGAGAGAACAGAGCGTGTGCTAGGTGGTGTGGATCCTTAGGAACATAGGAAGTAGGAACAGGAGTAGGCCAAAAATGGCCCATCGAGCCTGTTCTGCCATTCAATATGATTATGGCTGATCTAATTTATGACCTAACTCCACCTACTTGCCTTCTCCCCATATCCCCTAATTCCTCTATCATGTAAAAATTTATCTAACCAAATTTTAAATATGTTTAATGAAGCAGCCTCAACCACTTCCCTGGTTAGAGAATTCCAAACATTCACTACTCTCTGGGAGAAACTATTTTTCCTCATCTCTCTCCTAAATCTACTCCCCTGAATCTTGAGACTGTGTCCTCTGGTTTTAGTTTCCCCGGCCAGCTCAAAAAACCTTCCTACATCTATCCTATCCATACCCTTCATAATCCTATATGTTTCTACAAGATCTCCTCTCATTCTTCTGAACTCGAGCGAATACAATCCTAGACGATTTAATCTTTCATCACAAGTCAACCCCTTCATCCCAGGGATCAACCTAGTAAACCTCCTCTGGACCGTCTCCAAAGCCAGTATATCCTTCCTCAGATATGGAGACCAGAACTGGACACAGTACTCCAGGTGCGGTCTCACCAGTACCTTATACAGTTGCAACATTACCTCCCTACTCCTGAATTCAATTCCTCTAGCGATGAAAGCCAACATTCCATTTGCCTTCTTAATAACCTCCTGCACCTGCAACCTAACTTTTTGTGATTCATGCACAAGCACTCCCAAGTCCGTCTTCACAACAGCATGCTGTAGTTTTTCACCCTTTAAATAATATTCAGCTCTTTTATTTTTCTTGCCAAAGTGGATAACCTCACACTTACTAACATTGTACTCCATCTTCCAGACCTTTGCCCACTCATCCAGCTTAACTATATCCCTCTGCAGACTCTCCACATCCTCATTACAATTTGCTCTTCCACTCAATTTGGTGTCATCCTCAAACTTGGCTACACCACATTTTGTCCCCTCCTCCAGGTCATCAATGTAAATGATGTTGTGGGCCTAACACCGACCCCTGCGGCACCCCACTTACCACTCTCTGCCAACCTGAAAAACTCCCATTTATCCCGACTCTCTGCCTCCTGTCAGACAACCAATTTTCAATCCAGGCCAATATACTTCCCCGGACTCCATTTTCCTGTAACTTACTGAGAAGTCTCTTGTGTAGCACCTTATCAAATGCTTTCTGGAAATGCAAATACACAACATCAACCTGTTCCCCTCTATCCACCGCACCCATTATATCCTCAAAGAATCCTAACAAGTTTGTCAAACAAGATCTTCCCTTTCTAAAACCATGCTGCGTCCTACCTGATTGAACCCTTATGTTCCAAAAGTTTCACTAATTCATCTTTAATGATAGCTTCAAGCATTTTTCCAACTACAGATGTCAAGCTAATTGGCCGATAATTTCCAGTCGTCTGCGTACATCCCTTCTTAAAAAGTGGCGTGACATTTGCTGTCTTCCAGTCTGCCAGGACCTGCCCAGAATCCAAGGAATTTTGGTATATGACCACCAATGCATCAACTATAACTTCTGCCATTTCCTTCAGAACCCTTGGATGCATATCATCAGGACCAGGTGATTTGTCTGTCTTTAGTCCCATTAGTTTCTCCATCACTACTTCCTTTGTAACAACTATTTTATCAAGGCCCTCCCCAACATTTGCATCCTTAACTCTGCACTTGGGCATGCTGGACATGTCTTCCACCGTGAAGACTGACACAAAATATTTGATCAATGCCTCGGCCATTTCCTCATTTTTTTGTAATTGTTCATTCCTTGATGAATGCTACTGCTCTCCAATGGCAGCATTCCTTGTAGATGTTCTTGATGGTGGGGAGGGTTTTGCCTGTGATATCCTGGGCAGAATCCACTACCATTTGCAGGGCTTTACGCTCAGGGGTATTGGTGCCCCTATGCCAGGCCATGATGCAACTGGTCAGCACACTTTCCACCACACATCTGTAGAAGTTTGACAGGGTCTCTGATGTCATACGAAACCTCCACAAACTCCTGATGTGATTTCTCCACAATGCCATTGGTGTTGGGCCCATGAATGATCCTCCGAGATAGTGACTCTCAAGAACTTAAATTTGCTCACCCTCTTCACCTCTGATCCCTCAATGACCACTGGATCGTACACCTCTAGTGTTCCCTTTCTGAAGTCAACAGTCAGCCAAGAGGTTTTGGTGATATTGGTTGTTGATGGTGCACCATTCAGCCAAATTTTCAATCTCCCTCCTGTATGCTGACTCATCACCCCTTCCTATACAACCCACTACCGAATTTGTAAATTGTGTTGTTGTCGTACCAAGCCGCACAGTCATAGTTGTAAAGTGAGTAGAGTAGTTAGCTAAGAATGCAGCCCTGTGGTGTATTGATGTAGATTGTGGAGATGTTTTTACCAGTCCTCACTGATTGTGGTCAGGAGTGGGGTCTTTGAGTTTGTTGATAAATTTTGAGGTGTAGAAGGTGTTAAATGCCGAACTTGTCAATAAAGAGCATCCTGATGTATGCATGTTTGCAAATTTTTGTTTGTATCTTTTCTCCTACAAACCCTCCAAAGTCTCTACTATTTATTTAACAATGTTTATTATTTTTATATTTGTATATACATACTGCATATGTATTGTTTGTCTGTATGTGTGCTATGTCTGTATATATTTTTGCATTCTTTAGCACTAAGGACTGGGGAACTGTCTCGTCAAGCTGTATTTCTACAATCAGATGAGAATAAACGAACTTGATACCCACTTTGTGAAAAGCTTGCCCATCATATCCTCTTTTATACCTTTCCCCTCTTACTTTAAACCCATGCCCTGGGGGAAATGACTGGCAATCCACCTTATCTATGCCCTCTATAAATCTCTATCAGCCTCCTTCTCTCCAGACAGAATAGTCCTGGTCTATCCAGACTATGGACATCTTCTCTCATTGTCCTTGCTGTCTTGGTCCAGGTGCAGGAAATGAAATATGTCCATTCACCTCTTTCTTTACCAACCATGGGAGGCTTGATTTCACTGTGGAAGATTGGTAGGGTGAAGGATATACGGTATTGAGGGCACAAGAAATGGTATAAAAGATATAGGGCTGTGTTGGAGATATGGAAGGAGTAACAATATGTATGATTAGTCAAGTTCATTTTCATCTGATTGTACAAGTACAACCTGACGAAACAGAGTTCTCTGGTCCTCGGTGCAAAATATGCCAACACACATACAGACAAATAATACATATGCAGGACAAGTATTTAATCTATAAATATAAATAAATACATATTGTTTTGTGGAAATGAGAGTCTCGTATGGTTAGTGTGAGCAGTCCCTTTGGTCGTTCAGCATTCTCGCTCCCGCTGGAAGAAGCTGTTCCTCAGCCTGGTGATAATAGCTCTGATACTCCTATATCTCTTCCACTTTGTGTGTATACCTGCGTGGGTGCATGAGAGGCCAACGTAATATCAGATAACGAAATTCCCTTTGATAACTTTTCATTATCTGGGGATCATGGGGCAAACAATTAGTCATCTCCAGCCATTTCCCAACCTCTGCTCAGAAGAACTTGCATTTCACGAACGCGCATTTCCAGAAGTACCTTTCTAAAAATTGTGGAACATTTTACCCCTGCCTCCACTTGGTCTTCCTGCTGTTTGACAGTCTTGGGGAAGTGTACTTTTATGAATGGTTTACACCCAGAATGAAGATGCGCAGGGAACCCAGGAGCCACAGTGCTTTGCCAGATACAGTTCCCCTCAGCTGTGGATGCAAGACAAGAAACATGCTCACTAAATCTATGCTTTCCCCTCACAGTTACAAAACGGTCAACCAGTTTACCTATCTCGGCTGCACCATTTCATCAGATGCAAGGATTGACAATGAGATAGACAACAGACTCCCAAGGCAAATAGCGCCTTTGGAAGACTACACAAAAGAGTCTGGAAAAACAACCAACTGAAAAACCTCACAAAGATAAGCGTATACAGAGCTGTTGTCATACCCACACTCCTGTTCGGCTCCGAATCATGGGTCCTCTACTGGCATCACCTACGGCTCCTAGAACGCTTCCACCAGCGTTGTCTCCGCTCCATCCTTAACATCCATTGGAGCGCTTTCATCCCTAACGTTGAAGTACTCGAGATGGCAGAGGTCGACAGCATCGAGTCCACGCTGCTGAAGATCCAGCTGCGCTGGGTGGGTCACGTCTCCAGAATGGAGGACCATCGCCTTCCCAAGATTGTGTTATATGGCGAGCTCTCCACTGGCCACCGTGACAGAGGTGCACCAAAGAAAAGGTACAAGGACTGCCTAAAGAAATCTCTTGGTGCCTGCCACATTGACCACCGCCAGTGGGCTGATATCGCCTCAAACCGTGCATCTTGGCGCCTCACAGTTTGGCGGGCAGCAACCTCCTTTGAAGAAGACCGCAGAGCCCACCTCACTGACAAAAGGCAAAGGAGGAAAAACCCAACACCCAACCCCAACCAACCAATTTTCCCCTGCAGCCGCTGCAACTGTGTCTGCCTGTCCCGCATCGGACTTGTCAGCCACAAACGAGCCTGCAGCTGACATGGACTTTTACCCCCTCCATAAATATTCGTCCGCGAAGCCAAGCCAAAGAAAAAAAGACAACATTGTGTAAATTTTGTCTAATATTTTGAGGAATGTATTCCTGAGTGCTTTCAGCCTGCAGTTTAAAGCTCGGTCATTTTATTTTTGTGTTGCCTGGACTAACAGTGATTTGTCACTGTGAAGAACTGCTGGTGTGTTCACTGAAATAACAAACTATTCCGTGGGTGTGGTTTCTCAGACCAATGACTTCAAAAGCAGAAGTAAAACACAAAAGTCTGCAGGCACTGTGGTTGAAGTGAAAACACAATGCTGGAGAAACTCAACCAGTCCTTCATATAGCAAAGATAAAAATACAAAACCGAAGATGAGCCCTTCACCAAGGTTTGGAAGAAATATCAACAGGCGTCCAAATAAAAGGGTAAGGGGAGGCTTGGGGGAGGAGGCATGGTCGCAAAGACAGGAGGTAACAGGTGGAGAATGGGGGAGGGGACAGCAGCGAGTAAGGGGAGAAGGGATGGTTGGGTGAATAGAGAGGGAAAGGGGTGGAGAGCCGACAGGAGGAAGGGAAGGGAGAAAAGAGAGTGTCAATGTCATTGCCAATGACGGAAAAAATCAGGTGTTGTGATTTTTGACTTCAAAAGCAGACGATTTTACATTTCGTCGGGAAACTAGGCATACAAGGACTGTGCAAAGATTGTAAACTTGCAAGTGCCACTCAAATGTTCATTCATGGTAATGCGTGCCTACGTACAATCCATGATGCAATTTCACCTCCTTTCTTCTTGTGACCCAGGTTGGAAACCAGCCCAGAATGAAATCTCATGCGCCTTCTCAGTTAGCCATATATGAAAAGAAGACCAATTCAGGAGAAGTTAACTTAAATATTTTCACCGTCTCACTTCAACACACATTGGTAACCTCACTTTTGACGACAACAGAAATAAATCATTTATGTTTCATTAAGAGACTGTTGCATGACTAGACAGGAGAAGCATTGTTGGATCAATGTGCATTGCTGCTGGTTTCTTTCACTGCTTGATGTTTTTATGATGTGAACAGCTTCCCCATCACAGAATATTTAGCATGCAGCTTTCTATAGACAGGAGCCCAGAGCATATTTTTAGGATAATCATAATATTTAATGATAAATATTAGACCTGCAATCTGCTTTTAATTTTATGAGATTCTACTTACAGTTACAAAATCTAACTTATTTTTAAAAAATTTGGAATCATTTGCATGGCCTTGAAGGATGAAATTATTTTTTTTCAGTAATGTCCAAAGTGGCTCAGCACTGCCTGGTTCCAAGTCAAAAGGCAAGAGAAATGCGAGGCCCATCTCTTTACATTTCCAGCTCTTCCCTTGTGGGGCAAAGTAACAGAACATCTCCAAAATGGACAACCATGCACAGCTTTACCAATATCGGTTTTTATGTCCAACCATATGCTTAACATACTTGGGTCAAAAGATCTAGAAAAAGGCGGCAGTAAGGTCAATGGAGCCAAGGAGAATAGCCAGTAGGGAACTCGGGAATAATATTGTAATCCACATGTTGCTTAGAATTGAAAGCGGCTGTTAGGAGAGATTGGATAGGATCATTTTTATCCTTAATGGAATGAAGGAGGCTGAGGTGTGACCTTATAGAAGTTTACAAAATGATCAGGGCCATTGATAGGATAAAGAGTCGGTGTCCTTTGCCCAGGCCAAGGAACCAGAGCACTAAAGGGCAGGACTTAAATGAGATGATCAGAATTTATTGTCAGACATACAAGTTCAATGTGCAAATGCACTGAAATTCTTGCTTGTGGCACAAAAGTGTAAAATAGATTTGTGTGGTGGCGCACATCCTCATGGCGAACCAGCCCTGCTCGTATCATCACATGGCGGGACAGCCATGGGGAAATGGCGTCATCAGAGGTTTCTCTCTGATTCCAGCATCCCTTCCAGCGCGCACCCTGGGGCAGTGATTATGACGTCACAATGCACCAGGTGACTGAGCTCATGCTGCCCTTAAAGGGGCACGGTGAATTAGAATAAAAACAGTCATTAATGACCCTCAACATGGTGGCCGTGTTTCTTCCACTGCTCACACCGCCACAGTGGTGACCCCCACAAGCCCAGACATTTTTCTGGACTCAAAACCCCATGGATTCAGCAGAGGTTAACACCGTCTCCATCAAGCTTCCCCCCTTTTGGACCCACTGACCGAGAATGTGGTTCTGGCAGGTGGAAGCACAATTTCAACTCCACAACATCTCCTCAGATGCCACGATGTTCTATCATGTCGTGAGCACTCTGGACCAAGATACGGCAGCGAGGGTGGATGACATCATCCACCACCCCCCAGCTATGGGCAAGTACACCGCCCTTAAAGACCTGGTGGTTGGAACTTTCAGGCTACCTCCCCAGAAACGGGCTTCCAGGCTCTTTCACCTAGATGGGTTTGGGGACCGTAGACCATCGGCTCTGATGGAGGAAATGCTGGCCCCGGCGAAAGACCACAAGCCTTGTTTTCTCTTTTGTGGAAGAGACATTCCTGGAACAGATGCCAGAGGACATCCAGCTGCTCCTCACAGATGGAAACTTCTTGAAACCGAGGAGAGCAGCAGCTTGTGTGCATGCCCTCTGGCGCACGAAGAGGGAGAATGAGGCAGCCCACAACCAGGTGGCACGACCAGGAGCCAGCCAACTGAAAGCCGCTCCCAAGACCAAGCCAGAGGAGGGCCAGTTGACCTGGTGTTTCTACCACTAGCAGTGGGGAGCGCAAGCCCATAAGTGCTGCCAGCCCTGTGGATTTCAGGGAAACGACCAGGCCAGCCAACATTGATGGCTGCGATGGCTAGCCACACAAACAGCCTCCTTCATGAGATGGACAGGTCCACTGGCCGCCAATTCTTGGTGGACATGGGGTGAGCTCAGCGCCATTCCCCCCCACAGCATTAGAGACTCACACCCAATCTCTAGGTCCAACCATGCGGGCGGCCAACGGGTCCACCATCACCTGCAGGGCACAGATCCAGATCGGGAAAGAGAAGTTCTACTGGAGGTTCATCCTAGCCTCCGTGGGCACCGCGCTGTTAGGGGCAGACTTCCTCAGAGCTCTCAGCCTACTGGTTGACATAAAGGGCAACAGGCTGGTCTACACCTGAACATTCCACTCCACCCGACTGTACACAGAAGCCCGCATGCTCAAAATCTCCAGGGACGAGTTCGACGAGATCCTCTACGAATTCCCCGCCATCTTAGAGCCACGGTTCAATGCCGCCCTACCCCAGCTTGGGGTCTTCCAACACATCGCCATACAGGGCCCCCCGCTGCATGCTAGACCTAGACGGCTGCCATCTGAAAAGTTCCAACAGGCAAAGGAGGAGTTCTCCAGGCTCCAGGAACTGGGAATCATCCAGCGCTCGGACAGCACCTGGGCATCGCCGTTCCATATGGTCCCGAAATTGTCTGGGGGCTAGAGACTGTGCAGGGACTACCGTCGGTTGAACGATGCAACCACACCCGACAGGTACCCAGTGCCCCACATACAGGTCTTCACCAACCTCCACAGTGGATGGGTCTTCTCCAAAGTGGACCTCGTGCGGGGATATCATCAGATCCCGATGCATCCAGATGACGTGGGTAAGACACCCATTATCACCCATTTTGGCCTCTTAGAGTTCCTATATATGCCCTTCAGTCTAAAGAAGGCGGCCCAAACATTCCAGTGCCTCATGGATGCGGTTGGAAAAGACCCAGACTTTGTGTTTATTTACCTGGATGATATTCTCATTGCCAGTCGCAACCACGATGAACACAAAGCCCACCTCTGCACAATCTTTGCCTGGCTGGCAGACTTCAGCCTCACGGTCAATGTGGCCAAATGCCAGTTGGGCAAGGAGTCCCTCCAGTTCCTGGGGCACACCATTTTGGCGGCTGAAGCCGCGCCGGCACTGGAGAAGGTAGCAGCTGTTCAATGATTCCCCAAACCCTTCACCCTGAAAGGCCTCCAAGAGTTCACGGAGATGGTTAACATTTACCATCGTTTCATCCCCAGAGCTGCACGCACCATGCGCCCATTGTTCGCGCTCATGGCCACCACAGACTTTATCGTGGTCAGAGGAGGTGGACAGGGCTTTCATCACAACAAAAGAGGCTCTAGCCAGTGCCACGCTGCTGGTGCACCCATGGCCAGAAGCACACATGGCGCTCTCTGTGGACACCTCAGCTATGGCAGTGGGGGGTGGGGGGGGAATTCTGGAACAGTGGCTCGATGGACAATGGTGCCTGTTGGCCTTTTACAGCAAGCAGATGTGCCCACTGGAACTCAAATACAGCGCTTTCGACCAGGAGATCCTGGCGCTGTTTTTAGCCATCCACCATTTCCGCTACTTCCTTGAGGGCAGGCCGTTCATAGCCTTCACGGATCACAAGTCCCTCACTCAAGCACTGGCAATGGCCAACGATCAGTGGTCCACCAGACAGCAGCGCCACCTCTCATATGTGTCTGAGTTCACGACTGACATCCGACACAGCCGGCAAGGACAATGTAGTGGTGGATGCGTTCTCCCATTCAGCCATCAACACTCTCGCGCCTGGCCTGGATTACAAACAACTGGCTCAGGCACAGAGGAATGATACGGATATGCAGGCCTTGCGGACCGCCATCTCGGGCCTCAAACTCAAGGATATCTGTGTGTCCAGCAGCCCAGACACATTGCTCTGCGACGTCTCAACAGGCACGCCATGCCCAGTGGTCCCGCTGCACTGGAGGGTGAAGGTCTTCAGTCTGATCCACAACCTCGCTCACCCAGCAGTAAAGACAACCATGCGGATGGTCACGGAGCGGTTCGTGTGCTACGGGCTGAAGGAGGTGGCAGAACTGGCCAGGAAATGTACCAGGTGCCAGACCTCCAAGGACCAGTGACACACATGAGTCCCAATCCAGAACTTCGACCGGGCGGTTCACAGATTCCAACACATCCATGTTGATGTCGTCGGGCCCCTGCCAGTGTTCAAGGAGCCTCGTTATCTCCTCACGGTGATGGATCGGGCCACAAAGTGGCCAGAGGCCATATTGATTAAGGAGGTCTCTATGGAGGCATGCACCAGAACTCTGGTCAGCCAATGGATCGCCCGTTTCGGCGTCCCGGCGCACATCACTAGTGACAGAGGAGCGCAGTTCACGTCTGCCCTATGGACTCAGATGGCGAAGCTCCTGGGGGGTCAAGCTCCACCACACCACAGCATACCACCCACAGTTCAACAGGTTGGTGGAGAGGTTCCGCAGGCACCTGAAGGCATCACTTATGGCCAGGCTCTCTGGACCAGTCTGGGCAGACGAACTACCTGGGTCCTCCTTGGGATTATGATGGCACCCAAGGAGGAACTGCAGGCTTCAGCAGCGGAGATGGTCTATGGCGCACCGCTTTCCCTGGCAGGTGAATTTTTCGACCCAGACCCTGATACCACGACCACTGAAAAAAACCTGCTGGCGGACCTATGAAGTCGACTGGCCTCCCTTGTTCCCCCACCCCTGGCTCGCTACAGCACCTGGCCGTTTCATCTCCCCAAAGAGCTTGACTCGGCCCAGTTCGTTTTTGTGCGGAGGGAACCACAAGGTGCATCGCTACAGCGACCGTACGAGGGGCCATACAAAGTCTTGCACTGGTCCAGCGGAACCTTCACCCTGGACGTTGGTGGGAGAGAGGAACTTTTTTCGGTGAACCGCCTGAAGGCAGCCCATCTGGACTTATCACAGCCGGTGCAGATGCGTAACAGTTTCTGGGGGGGGTTGTGTGGCAGCGCACATCATGGCGCACCGGCCCCACTTGTATCACCACATTGGCGGGGCAGCCATGGGGAAATGGCATCGTCAGAAGTTTCTCTCTGACTCCAGCATCCCTTCCAGCGCGCACCCTGGGGCAGCGATTATGATGTCACAATGCACCAGGTGACTGAGCTCAGGTTCCCCTTAAAAACAGTAGTTAACGACCCTTAACGTGGTGGCTGTGTTTCTTCCACTGCTCACACCACCACAGTGGTAAATAAGTATAAATTAAATGACCATATGAGAGAGGATAATAAATATAAAATGATAGATAAATATTCGCAGTTGTAGTTAGTGCAAAAAATTGTGCTGTTATTTAAATGAGTGGCGGCAGATCATTTGTGCTGAAGGAGGGCTTTGGTTATGGTGGTAAGGGAAGGTTTAAGAGCCTGAGAGCTGTTGGTAAAATCTGTTCTTAAATCTAGAGGTGCTGGACTTCAGGCTACTGCACCTTCTGCCTGAAGGGAGTGTTGAAGTGATTAAGGGTTGGTGAACCTCCTGACCACGAAGGCATCAGAGTCAGAATGTCCCACCACATGTCCACCTCATGTCCCATGAGGTCGTGAGTTTATAATAAAATAGAACAAAATAACAAAATAACCCAAGTTTCTTTACCACCAACACTGAAGAAGAAACATCGCAAGTGTGACCAGGCTGTGGCGGGGGGGGGGGGGGGGGGGGAAAGGGGGGGGGGAAGGGGGGGTGTGATAGTACAGATCTATCACCAATGTACATAGTGTATATAGTTACTGTATCTAGACTGTGCTTACAGCGATTGGCTGAGAGCTAAGCCACACCTATTGTTTGGGCCTTAAAGGGTTGTGTCCCTAGCCAGGTCGGATCATTCCGGACTGGTCGGCCACCTGTGAAGAGCTCCGGTCTTTTGCTAATAAAAGCCTTGGTTTGGATCAACAAGTCTTTGGTTCTTTCGACGAGCTCTACAATTTTATTAGCAAAAGACCGGAGCTCTTCACAGGTGGCCGACCAGTCCGGAATGATCGCCGTGGTGCCGGGATTGGGGTCGCTGGAGTGGTGTCGCCAGCGGGCTCGTCGGATGCGACTGCTCCGTCGCTCAATTCCCCAGTAGTTTTGTCGGCAGGGTGGCCCGGGTCATTGGGGTGCTGTTGGTCCTTCTGTTGCGGCACGGGGCCTGGAGCATAAGGAGTTGGGGGGTTTGCTGGGTCTACCGCGTCCTGAGCTAGGTCCTGCACCGAAACAGTGTCCTCCCGCCCATCCTGAGCTAGGTCCCGCACCGAAACAGTGTCCTCCCGCCCGTCTGGGAACTCCACGTATGCGTAATGTGGGTTCGCGTGGAGTAGGGTCACTCGGTCGACCAAGGGGTCGTTCTTTGAGTGCCGGACATGGCGTCGCAAAAGGACGGGGCCAGGGACGGTGAGCCATGCCGGTACAGTGGTTCCCGATTCGGATTTCCTCGGGAAAAGGAACATCCTTTCGTGGGGGGTGGCATTTGTTGCAGTACATAGGAGGGAGCGGATGGAGTGTAAGGCACTAGTGAGAACCTCCTGCCAGTGAGAGGTGGGGAGACCTTTAGACCGGAGAGCCAGCAAACCCCCCAACTCCTTATGCTCCAGGCCCCGTGCCGCAACAGAAGGACCAACAGCACCCCAATGACCTGGGCCACCCTGCCGACAAAACTACTGGGGAATTGAGCGACGGAGCAGTCGCCCCCAACGAGCCCGCTGGCGACACCACTCCAGCGACCCCAATCCCGGCACCACGGCGGTCACGCCAGATGGTCAGACCCCCTGACCGCTACAGTCCTTGACCTACCCCTTCCTTTTCATTCTCTCCCTCGTTTTTGTTTTTTTTCCAGGGTCAATTCTCCAAGAAGGGGTGAATGTGATAGTACAGATCTATCACCAATGTACATAGTGTATATAGTTACTGTATCTAGACTGTGCTTACAGCGATTGGCTGAGAGCTAAGCCACACCTATTGTTTGTGCCTTAAAGGGTTGTGTCCCTAGCCAGGTCGGATCATTCCGGACTGGTCGGCCACCTGTGAAGAGCTCCGGTCTTTTGCTAATAAAAGCCTTGGTTTGGATCAACAAGTCTTTGATTCTTTTGATGAGCTCTACAGGGGGTGAAGAGAAGAGGGTCAGTTACTGGAATGGACTTGGCTAGGATTGTCATTTTCTGCAGGCTTTTATGTTTCTGGACACTCGAGTATCAAAACTAGGCTGTGATGTGTTCAGTCAATAGACTTGTACACTACGTCTACAAGGGTTTGATAGAATATTTAAGGTGTACAGTGAAAGAAATTTAATGGAAATCTGTTCTTTCACACAGATTGTGCTGGTTATCTGGAATGAGCTGCCAGAGGAGGTGGCAGAAGTAGATCCAATTACAATGTTTAAGAGGTTTTTGCACTGGCACTTGTTTAGGAAAATCAGAGGAATCTGGATTTAATGCAAGCAAATGGGTTTAGCTTAGATTGGCATTAAAGGATCTAATTTCTGTGTTATTCTATTCTATGGTCCCATGGATAAAAGTGCAGGGGCTCCCTAGGTTGCAGCTGCCATGATTTAAGGAAAGCCAACTTTATTCAAATTCTCCCATACATTTTTAAAATCATTTTCAAACCAATAATAGTATTAATAAAATAGCTATTCATTATATACCTATGACCATGTGGCCAGGCACAATTTCAATGCTCTCTGCAAATTTGCCGATAACACCACGGTTCTCGGCAGAATCACAAATGGCAATAAGGAGATACATCAGCTCACTGAGTGGCGTCACGCCAGCAAACTTGTACTCAACGTTAGCAAAACCATGAAGGTGATGGTGGACTTCAGGGCGAAAGAAGCACTGTGATTCTGGGAGAATATTCTCGGCGACACTAGGTATTATTCTATTTAGGAGAATCCTAGCGAAGATTTTGCCTGCAATGGAGAGCAGCTTGATTCCCCTGTAGTTTGAGCAGTCAGATTTCTCGCCTTTGTTTTTGTACAGGGTGATGATGATGGCATCACGAAGGTCCTGAGGCAGTTTTCCTTGGTCCCAACAAAGCTTGAAAAACTCATGCCGTTTGACATGCAGAGTTTTGCCGCCAGCCTTCCAGACCTCTGGGGGGATTCCATCCATACCTGCTGCTTTGCCACTTTTCAGTTGTTCATGACCCAGTCCTCATCAAGGGCACAGTAGTGAGACAGTCAAGAACTTCAAATTCCTGGGTGTCAACATCTCCGAGGATCTGTCCTTGCTTCGTTGATGCAATCATGAAGAATGCTTACCAGCGGCTCTACTTTGTGAGGAGATTCGATATGTCACCAAAGAAAACTTCTACAGGTGTACAATAGAGACCATCTTGGCTGGTTGCTTTACTGTCTGGTATAGAGGTGCCAACACTCAGGAATAGAAAAAATTTTACAGAGAGTTGTTAACTCAGCCTGCAGCTCACGGGCACCAGACTTCTCTCCATCGAAGAGATCTACGAGGTGCGGTGTCTTAAGAAAGCAGCCTTCATCCTCCAGGATCTCAGGCCATGCCCTTTTCACACTGCTTCTCGGGAAAAGGTACAGGACCCTAAAGATGAACAGCACAAGGACAGCTTCTTCCCCGCTGCCATCAAATTTCTGAATGACCAATGAACCAAAGACATTGCCTTACTTTGACTTTTCATGCCCTATTTTAATTTATTTTTTGTAAGCTGGTTTATATGAATGTTTGCACTGTGATGCTGCCACAAAACAATGAATTTCGTGATTTTTTTCATGACAATAAATTTCGATTTGCCCTCAGTTTCTGATTACCCATCCTCAATTCTCCCTCAATTCCCTTCCCCATCTTCTTTCTCTCAGCTCTCCTCCCCTTCTCTCTCTATTCACTGACCCATCCCTCCTCCCCTCACTTAGAACCATAGATCCACAAAACACTACAGCACAGAAACAGGCCCCTTTGGCCCTTCTAGTTTATGCCAAACCATTTTTTTTGCTAATCCCACTGACCTGCACCCAGTCTATAGCCATCCATACCTCTCCCATTCATGTACCTATCCAAATTCTTCTTAAATGTAAAAATTGAGCCTGCATTCACCACCTCAGCTGGCAGCTCATTCCACACTCCCATCACTCTCAGAGTGAAGAAGTTCCCCCTCACATTCCCCCTAAACTTTTCTTCTTTCACCCTTAACCCATGTCCTCTGATTTGTGTCTCACCTACCCTCAGTGGAAACAGCCTATCTATATTTAGTCTGTCTATCCCCTTCAATTTTAAATACCTCTATAAAATCTCCCCTCTTCTTCTTCTTCTATGCTACATGGAATAAAGTCCTAACTGGTTTAACCTTTCCCTGTAACTCAGTTCCTGTTATCTAGTAAATCTTCTCTGCATTCTTTTTATTTTATTGACATCTTTCTTGTAGTTAGGTGACCAAAACTGCATAAAATACTCAAATTTGGCTTCACCAATGTCTTATATAGCTTTACCATGACATCCCAACTCCTGTACTCAATATTTTGATATATGAAGGCCATATGTCAAAATCTCTCTTTACAATATTTTTCACCAGTGATATTACTTTCATAGAATTATGTAATTGTATTCCCAGACCCCTGTCTCTATGACAAACTCAATCAGGGATTAATTTAATGACTCTGCACATTATTTATTATTGAATATTTATTTTCCGTATTACCCAGTCAATTTGTTTACATTTCTTTCTCTGTATATACATCTTTTCTTGAGTACAGTTTTATTCCACAACTGACAAGTAGAAATCCTGCCTGGCCTGCAGATAGTTTGTGATGCCATGAATGTATTCTAATAAATCTGAACTTTGATACTGAATGGTAACAAGCCCTTACGGCCCATGAGACCATGGTGTCCCCCCCCCCCCATCCCCTCCCCTGCCAAATAAACCAATTAACCTGCAACCCAGTACAGTTTTGAAGGGTGGGAGGAAACTGGAGCACGATCATGGGCAGAACGTACCACATCCTTACAGAGATTTGCTGGATTTGAACCGAGGTTGCTGGTGCTGTAATAGAGTTGCACTAACCATGCCAACCAAGGATCAATTGTACTTTGAATTTTTTTTTTTTTAATTGCACCATTTGATAAATTCTTTTGGATCCACCATGGTCATTTTTGGTGAATTTTTAGACAGACGTAGGTTTACAGATTTACTAAAATGTTGACCCATAATCGATCAAAGATGACCTCAAGAGTAACTTATCCGTGCAAAATTATCGTGAATATAAAGGAGAGAGATTTATTATCATTACATTTTAATTATATATCTCTTTTCTCATGAAATCCCAAAAGCCGTAAATTAAGGCATAGCATGAGTCATTAACCTGAAACAAATTCTGTTTCTTTCTCCACATACGCTACCTAACCTGCTGACTAATTCCTGTACTTTATGATGATGTGGAAGTTGCTATATAAATGCATACATTTCCTTTTCTTATCAATTAAGATCATCTTAAACTTGCATAATACCATCAATAGCAAGGTATATTATAATCTAGCCAAGAATGTATTCAATTGCTAAGGTTTACAATTATTCCTTACAGGTGATGTGTAATGGAGAAAAATTTCCTGTACCTAAAATGTGTTTAAGGCATATTGGCAAATTGATTTTGTGCAACTTTTAGCATTTACAGTCTGGAAACTAGAAAGTTATGTTAAACTAGTTGTGGGTAAACATTACATCATTAAATGATAAATGAGAGATGAATCCCTCAGAAATTATACTAAGCATATCATTCTACCACAAAAAAAACCCCAAAATTTATGGAGTTTTAAAAATGAAAGCAAATGATATGTGAGACTGAAGGCTTGAGATTTAATTTCTACTGGGAGTATCCCACCTCTTGAGAATGTTGATTTTATGGCCCAAGATTTATTAGCTTTATCGGCACAATCTTTATGAGGTCCATAAATTATGACTAATATAATGTGTAAATATTGAAAGAGGCACCGATAATGATGACTGCCTACAAAATCCATAATGCATGCCTTTTGCTTCAGAAGGGAGGTGGGCAAAGATTTTGTTCAGTTCTTGCTTTGGGGTAAGTGGTATGTTACCAAGCAGATGTTTTTGAACAGTAGTAAGGAATGGGGAGTATTTCAAGGTATTAAATTTTACATTTAGACTTACAGCAAGGTAACAGGCCCTTTCGGCCCAAGAGCCTGTGGAGCCAATTACGTTTTGAAGAGTGGGAGGAAACCGGAGCACCTGGAGGAAATGCAGGCATACACAGGGAGAATGTACAAACTCCTTACAGACAGCACCAGATTCGAACCCGGGTTGCTTGCGCTCCAACAGCATCACGATAACTGCTACACTAGTCATGCCACCAATTTGAAGTACTTTGCAATCTTTGTTCTGCTTTTCTCTCTCAGTAGTTTATACATAACAGGAGGTAAATCATCAATAATGAATCATGGATTTATTGAGTGTATACCATGAAGTTTATGCAATTTCATTCTGATCAACAAGGCTCTCTTTAGAACAAAGGTCCATTTCAGTTCCCCATAGAAACAGAATCATAAAACATCACAGCACAGGAACAAGCCATTTGGTCCATCTAGTCCTTGGCGAACTATTTATTCTGCTTAGTCTCTGTTCTGCACCCAGACCACAGCCCTCCATAACCCTTTGATCCGTATACCTATCCAATCTTCTCTTAAATGTGAAAATCTAACCCGCAACTGCCACCTCTGCTGACCACTCATTCCACACTCTCACTACCCTTTTTTTAAAATAAGTTTTGCCCCCCTCCCCCCTATCCTTAGTGTTCCCTTCAAACATTTTACTATGCACCTCTAAATTTGGCCTTACCAATGTCTTGTACAATTTCAAGTTAATATCCCAGCTCCTGTACTCTTTAATTTATGAAGGCCAATGTACCAAAAACTTTTTCCATGGCCCTATCTACCCATGACTCACTCCACTTTGAAGGAATTATGTTTCTGTATTCCCAAATTCCTCTGTTATGTCACACTCCAGTTTATTACCATTTACTATGTATGCCTTATCTTGGTTTGTCTTCTCAAAGTGCCACACCTCACACTTGTCTGCATTGATTTTTATCAGCTACTTTACAGCCTGTTTTTCCAGCTGGCTCAGATCCTACTGCAAGCTTTGAGAGCCTTCCTCACTGTCCACTACACTCCTATCATAGTCTTATCTGCAAATTTGCTGATCCAATTTACCACATTGATCATTGATACAGGAGGGGGCTCAGCATAGATCCCTGAGGCACACCACTCGTCACAAACCTCCAGTGTGAGATGCAATCCTCTACTATCATTCTCTAGCTTCTCCTGCAAAGTCAGTGTCTAATTTACTACCTCATCCTGGATGTCAAGCGACTGAACATTCCGGAAATGCTGGAGGAATCAGCTGGTCTCTCAATGCTCATAGGAATTAAAGATATGACCTCCAAAAGTGTTTCAGTGGTTCTCTCATATTATGTCCTGTTTAAGCTCAGAAAAAAAATTAGATATCAAGTATTTGATTCATTGGTGAAATTTGAAGATACATGGTGATCTTTTGTGTCTTATTTTCATTTGACGTGAATGTGATTAGATGAACGCACTGTTCAAGATGAGATATAGTCTTTGCTTTTTGATTCACGGTATGAAACAAAAGCTACAAAATATCTGTAACCCTCAGGGTAAGCTGCTCAGATGGTTTTTTTTGGTTAGTCTTTTTAATATTGAGTAGTGATAGATATAGATAGAGAGATATAATTGGTTTATTTGTGAAGTATTGTGTGTTCTTCTTGGAGTGCAAGATCGAGTGCACATTAAATAAATACATGACAGGTGTCTTTGCTCAGTGGAATGAAGGCCATCATCCTCAACTACGAGGGACACACACAATTTTTGATGTCTTTTCTGTCTTCACCCAGCGCAGTGGAGCGGAGAACCAAGTTTATTCTGTTTGAAGTTTTATCCTTCAAAAGGTTATAATTTTTGGAATTCTCTACTCCAGAAAGCACCTGAGGCAGAATAAGTTCATATACTATGTGTTCAAGATGGGCATTTTTGATACTTAAGTTACAAAGGAATAGACTGAAAGGACAGACAGTGAGGAAAAAGTGTTGAAGCCAAGATTAGATCTCACTGAACGTTAGAACATGCTGCAGGGACCAATTGTTTTCCTCATACTCCTGTTTAGCGTGTTCTTAATAAGAATTCTCAAAAGGAACTGGAATAACATGCTACCCAATTTTTAGGCACCAGAAACCCTGGCAAATTTCTACAGATGTGTCTTGGAAAGTGTGCTGACCAGCTGCATCACAGTTTGGTATGAGGCCACCAATACCCTTGAGCATAAAGCCCTCCAAAAGGACACAGCCCAGGACAGCAAGGGCAAAACCCTCCCCACTATTGAGTACATCTGCAGGTAATGCTGCCGTCGGAGAGCAGCAGCAATCATCAAGGATCCACACCACCCAGCACACTCTCTGTTCCCACTGCTACCATCAGGAAAGAGATACAAGTGGCACAAGACTCGCACTACAAGGTTCAGGAACAGCTGCTACCCCTCCACCAACAGATTCCTCAATAGCAAACTCAATCAGGAACTCATTTAAGGACTCTTACTTGTGCACTTTATTGATTTTTTTGTTCTCTGTATTGCACAGTGCCAGTTTATTTACAATCATTATCTGTTCACATTTCTTTTATTTGTATCTATAATTACGCTGTGTATAGTTTATTTTTGCACTACCAATTAGTGGTAATTCTGCCTCACCCGAAGGAAAAAGGAATCTCAGGGTTGTATGAGTTGTCATGTATGTGACAATAAATATAAAGTTTAAAAAAAAGTCATACAGCTCGGCAACAGACCATTTGGCCCACTGTGCCAGTAATCTATTACCCATTTATACTAATCTTCACATTCCCATTTTACTGAGGCCAATTAACCCAACAGCGCACGGATCTTCGGAATGTGGGAAGAAATCAGAATATTAATAGGAGATTTTCCAGTCATAGTGGGATTGTGCAAACTCCACAGAGAAAACATCATAAGGCAAGACTGAGTGGGTCACTGTAAATATGAAGCAGCAGCTTACTAGTTGCACCACTGTGTCCCATTAGATTTTATCCTGAGTGGATTATGCCAGCTATTATTTCCAGGTGAAACCATGCCAGTCACATTATTAATTCAGGCACTGCATGCAATGTGAACATTGACATGCTCAATCTTTTCCTTGACCCCAGTCATTGCTCACAAGCTACAAATTTCATGTTTCACTCATCCCAATAATATAGTGTGCTAACATCAGAATAGCTAACAGGGAGTTTCAGAACTGACTGCATACCGCTCATGCTCCTTCCAGAGACCGGAGTATCTTTGAACTAACAGAGAGCAATTTTTCCACCAATTAGCTGCTGAGATTTCATCCCATGGTGCCTCAGTCGTGAGACGGGCTAACAGCTCTTCATTATTGCAGGCAACATTAGAGACATCCACTCAGTTGGGTCAAGAGGTCCTGAAGAAGACAAGGACATACCCATCAGCAAAGAGCAGAGAGTCTTCAAAGGCACCACATCTGGCCTCAGCCTGTTAATGAAGAATGCATTTATAGGCTCAGGTTTTCCAAGGCTGTCATCGTGGAAATAGATGAAACTTCGTGGGAAGATTCTCTGCCACTTTCTCCTGGAAGGGCAGTTCAACAGGGTTACAGAGGCAAAATGATTAAGGAGGATAAAATGAGACACTAAATGAGTCTGTAATTTATAATGTTGACTGGGGCAGCTTTGATCCTGTTAGAAGAATGAAAGCCAGAAGGATTCTTGTATGTCTGGAGAAGCAATTCCAAAGAATGGGTTTAAGATTTCTGTCCTACCGAGAAGGAGACTGGGGTAAGAGATAGCTTCACAAAAATGAAGTTTAAATAAATGCAGCAGATAGATGAAACCAGAAAATAGATCCCAAGTTGAGATAGAGAAGCCGAAGTACGGAAGAAATGCGCAGAAAAAAATTTGTGAGATGAACATGTCAGGGCCTCACTTTCTCGGGATTTTGCTGAGGTTCAGTAGGACATCCGATATCTTGGCAAGCTTCTACAGATGTAAGTGGAAAGTGTGCTGACCCGGTGAGTCATGGCCTGATATGGGGCCACCACTACCTCTGAGTGGAAAGCCCAGCAAAAGGTAATGGACACAACCCAGTACATCACAGGCAAAACTCTCCCTACCTTTGAGAAAACCTGAAGGGAATGCTGCCGCCAGAGAGCAGCAGCAATCAGTAAGGATCCACCCCACCCAGAACATGTTCTGTTCTTGCTGCTACTGAGAGGGAAGAGATATAGGTGTCACAAGACTCACGCCACTAGGTTCAGGAACAATTGCTACCCCTCCACCATCAGACTCCTCAACAACAGACTCAATTTGAGGATTCTCACTTTGCACATTATTTATACTGAATATTTACTGTTTTCTGGATTTGGACAGTAAATTTGTTTATATTTCTTGTATTGCTTACATTTCTCTATTTTGCATATGTATCTTTCATCTTGTGTACATTTTCCAGTTGCTAATAAGTAGACTTCTGCCTTTCCTGCAGAAAACAAGGATCTCAGGGTTGTATGAGATGTCATGCATGTACTCTGTCAATAACTTTGACCTTTGATGCTGAGGACTCAAGTGAGAGAGGTCACCCAAGCCATGTACTTAGCTGTCACAAAGGCTCCTGCTCAGATGTCACAGACTCCACCATTCACAATCTCCCAACCTTCAGCCTCGCACGGCACGTTTGGACGCTCTATCATCATTCGAATGCCCAAATCCTATCTGGTCTCTTAATGCTCTCTTTTTTGCCCACTATCTGCCCACTGATCTTTTGGCCAACGTTAATCCATTGTAAAAGTGGCCAGCCCCCACTCCCCAACCAACAAACCCCATTTAGCATTGAATGATGAAATTCTACTGGACATTTACTATGAATTGTTTTGATAAAGCTTCAAAGTAATACTGCTGTTAATTCCTCATAGGTTTTATGTATTTTTTAAAAATAATTCAGGTAATTACTTGATATCTAGATCTTTTTAGAATTACCAGCTCATGAGGCTTTTTTAACTTCCAACCTCAAAATTTAATGAAGCAGTGGAAATTTATATCCCCCTAATTTTAATAATATTTTTGGATTGTTCAGGCTGATGGGGTATTGAAATTATTCAGTGGAAGAGACTAAAAATGGACATAATTCATTCCTTATTTCAATTTTGCTTTTGAACTATTGGCAGAGTCTGCCTCGAATCACCTCCAAGTTCAAATACACATTTCCGACAAGTGCAGCTGGATTAAGCTTCGTTTTGGATGCGCTTGGAGCAATTTGTGCAGTGTTAGTCACCCATTAGAAGAAGGTATGGAGGGTTTGGAAAGGGTACAAAAAAGATTGATCAGGATGCTGCCTGGATTGGAGGACATGAGGTATGGGGAGAGGTTGCTGTGGGTTGGCTTGCTTTCTCCGAAGCATTGGAGATGGAGGAATAGATAGGGTAAACATTCAGAATCTTTTCCTAGGGTAAAGATGTCAAAAGCTAGGGGATGTGCTTTTATGGTGAGGGTGGGGAAAGTTTAACAGATAGGTGTGGTCCGTTTTTTTTTAATATACAGTGTGGTAGGTGCCGGAATGAGCTGTCAGGGCTAGTAGGGGAAGGAATAGATCATTTGTTTCAAGATGCTTCGATAGACACATTGATAGAATATGGGTGGCAGGGCTGGCGTAGCAGTCAGTGGAACACTGCTACAGCACAAGCGATTGGGACCGGGGTTCAATTTCTGCACTGTCTGTAAGGAGTTAGTACGCTCTCCCTGTGACTGCGTGGGTTTTCCTCAGGGGCTCCAGTTTCTTCCCACCATTCAAAATGTACTGGGGTATAGGTCAATTGGGTGTAGTTGGGCGGCCTGTTGCCATGTTGTATGTCTAAAATTAAATACAGTACATTTAAATATACAGGATAGAAGGATAGGGTCTTTGTGCAAGGCTGTTAGAGATGCCAGGGGGTGTACTGAACCGGACTCCTGCTCCAGAAAAATGTCATGGACTCGAGGCCAAGGTTGGACAACCTTTTAATTTAGACATACAGCCTAATAACAGGCCATTTCAGCCCATGAGTCCATGCCACCCAATTAACCTACACCTCTGGTACATACTCAGGCTGAAATGGCCTGTTACTGTCCTGTATTTCTAAATTTAAAAATTAAAAGATTGGCCACCCCTTGCACTAGTAGATACTGGCAGGGTATGCATGACACCACGGCCACAAACTAACATTGGATGGAAGAGTAAACAAAGACACATCCCTCCCAGTCAAACTCAATGCATTCCACACTCACTTTGAGCAGGGAGTCAGCAAGCCAATGAAACACATATCTCCTACCTAAAGCACACCTGCTCCCACAGACTCCATTGCAGATGTCAGATCAGCATTCAGAGAGTGAACCTGGGGAAAGCAACTAGACCAGGCAGAGTTCCAGGTCATGTCCTTTGTGCCTGTACAGACTAACTGGCAGGAGTATCTACAGACAGTTTCAACCTCTCACTCCCACAGGGTGAAGTACCCACTTGCTTCAAGAATGCCAGTATCACCCCGATACCAAAAGTAGTGAAGGGCCTAAATGGCTATAGTCCGGTGGCTCTGTCATCCATCATCATGGAGTGCTGAGAGAGGATGGTCATGGTTCATATCAACTCCATCCTACCAGCTGCCCTCAACACACTAAGTGAAACCCGAATGTCTACAGGCACCATGGTTAAAGCAAAAAACACAATGCTGGAGAAACTCGGTAGGTGTCCTTTATATAGCAAAGGGTAAAAATACATCACTGACGTTTTGGGCTTGAGCCCTTCATCAAGGTTTGGAAAAAATGTCTACAGGCATGCTGCGTGTCTCCTGTGTGTTTTCACACTGCCCATTGTGTGTGGTGAGGATCAAGAGAGGAGGATTTTGATCTCAATCTAATTTACCTTGTGTAGAAGATTATGAGAAACAAACAAATTATTAGAGGGACTAAGAGGAATAGTTTTAATCTTGAAAGCAAAGACATCCAAGATCTCTGTGTATTTCATGTTTGACATATGACTAGGATATATAGGGAGGGGACACAGGGATTTAAATAAATGGCTTCTAAAAGAACTTGGGGAGGTGCACGCAATGAAAGAGTTTGATCATAATTCCAGACAAGAGAGGTTGGGTTGAAAGAATAAAAGATCCAAAATAAAACATGGAAGTCCGCAGACATGGTAGTAAAGTTAGAAGTGGTTAGAAGATCTTATCATTTGCCTTTGCAAAAGTCAGAAATGCTGCCATTCTATTGGTTGACTACATAAAAATTCAAGCTTGCTTCAAACAGGTCAAAATCGGACTGATGCAATAGGCCAACCAGAGCTGGCTCTACCATTAGGCCAAGTAGGCAGCTGCCTAGTGCACAGTCTTCGGAGCGGTGCTATTGAAAAGAGATTCCAACATTTCTGGCACCTCTGCGTCATGAATGACGTGGTTCTGACGAACATGCTACAAGCATGCATGCTAATCTGACAAGGTGGAGGGAGGAAGTGGTACGGCGCACGTTGAATGGCACATCAAGTATTGCACCCACCACTCACCCAGCAACCCCACCCCGCACACAGCCTGGCCTAGGGCACATAATAATCTGGCACCGGTCCTGAGGCCAACAGCAAATATGTAAATAATAATGCTGTCGATAATACTTTCATGCTGGAATATAGCATGTCATGTATCCGGCTGGAGTTATTTTCCCAAAATGGTGCTCCAGCACAAGAGCATGTGAAGAAATACAATGAAGTATTTGGGATGCCGGGTTCCAGTGTACCTTGAGGATAATAAATGTGAAAACAGATGCAAGATAATAAATAACCACAGCCATGAGCAATATGAGTATAATTCAATCAAGCCATTCCTGTGATTTTGTGAACCAAAAAGGAAGTGGTTGATGAATGCACCAGAATTCCAACTCATGACCAGCTATTTGTTATTTTATTTAAATAAAAAGGCAAGCTGAATTTTCCATGACTTTTCCATGAATTTTCAATGTCTGTAATCCTAGCAAATTAAGCATTATTTACAAGAATGCTAGACACATACTGGACCAATACTGGACCAAACACCCCAGAGTGCAAGTTTAAGTCTGACATCTTCCAATTGGTCAGCTCGCTGCCAAGTTCACTCATGCCTCCTCGATGTTACTGTATTTTACAGCTCTGTAGTCATGATAAGATCAAGCGCACATTTTCTTAGACATATAATAGGGATGGTAGATGTGGAAAGAGTAGAACAATGTTTTTTTTTCCCCACAACTGCTCTGGACTACACTCAGAGCCATACAATAAATATTCTGTGGAGTCTGATGGAAGTCAGCAGTAACCATTAGTGACAAATACCAGCAGCTTGTGAAATTTTAACAGACTTTGATGGAAGCTCAAGTGAAAGCCTATGTGTTATGGAGCTTTTCTATAAATGCAGTTAATGACCAATTAGTGACTTTAGAGGAATTGACTTGACAGCTGAAGGGCTGAATTGCTGTTATTATGAAGATAAAATGCTTAACAATTAAATTACTTATGGATTGAATGGAAACCATATATAAAATGCTAAATGAATGATGATATTTAAAACACAAATACTTGCAGTCACAAAATCATTTATTACTTTTCTCCCTTTTCTTTCTCCCTTGCTAATTGTGACAACTTACCAGCTCTACTCATTCCTCTGATCCCAGCACCTTACTTACCACATGGTTACAAGTAAAAGAATTACAGTATGGAAGAAATTTAGGAGAATATTGTTAGGGCTATTGAATAAAAACAGTGAGCAACAACTAACTGGGCAAAGATTGTTTTCTGTGGAGTAAAAAGTGTATTAAAATTATGAGAGGCTCATATTTTTATTAGGAGAAAGGTCATTAACTAAGATGTAGAGGATATAAAATTGTCAATTATCTAAGGAAAGGTGAGGAAAATTATATTTCACCCATGGTGGGATGTCTTGAACTCATGGCTGCAAAAGTGGTGGAGACATAACCGCTCACCGTGATTAATATGCAGATTAGCACTCGGAGCATTGTAGCCCACAAAATAATAGATTAAAACTGAGAAAAGGGCTTGAACTGCAGAAGTCCTTCTTGGCCATTGAGAACAAATAAATCAATGCCGTCCTTCTGTGTAGTCCATTTCTGTGATTCTGCAGCAGTGCTTTCCTGCTCTAAATTATAAATAAATACTGTAGCTGATAAAACCAAACCCTTCATATGGTTAATCACCTAGTTTAAGCAATGAAATAAAATCATATGTAATCCCTTTCACAATGTGTGTCCCATCACTTGAAATTTAATTGGTTTTCAGGCTCTGCACTCAGATTATATCAGGCTAGACAGTGCAAAACATGACCCAAGCTTCGTGTTCACAGTACCCTCCACCACCTCCGCAGTCTCCATGGTTGCGCAAACCTTCTGTAACCTCTCAGGACTCATTGAGCTGAAGCCTCACTGCCTCAGCCATCCTGTGAGGCGCAGCAGTCCATGATTAAGAGGCCAGGCAGATGGATTTCGCGAGGCCCTGCCCCAAATCTCCCGAGGCCCTGCCCAAATCTCCCGAGGCCCTGCCCCAAATCTCCCTGATAACCTTTTGGACAGTTCAAATGTCAAATTAGAGGTAATTCATATCTGTTAAATTAGGTTCAAATAACGAGTGTAATATAACAGATATTTAAATGCCAATAACTGATGTCAATTAATTAAAATATTAATATTAATTAATATAAGAAAAATTAACCACACTGCTTATTTTCACTTTACTTTTCTATACGAGTCAGCAAGTTAATGTATTAACAATATCTGGTGTATATTTACTTACAAGTCCCAGTCAAACATGAACAGCCTCAATTCTGAGTTTAACAGAGCAGAGAAACATTGTCTACAGGGAAACTAAGACTCTGTAATAGGTGATTTATACAAGGCGTCTGCTAAATCAGTTCTCAAAGCAAGCCAATTGACTGCGCCCACTGCAATCATTGATACCAACACTGTACACATCATCAGCTGGAAGAGACCAGGTGTGTGATAGGTCCAGTAATTAACTGCTGGTGTTGTCTGTGTGGACTTTGTTCTTCCTGTGACGGTGTAGGTTTTCCTGGATGGCATAGAGTTATGGAGTCATGGAAACAGGCTACATCCAGCACTTGGCCTGTAGTTTTCTATGCCTAGGTGATGATTCAAGTGCACATAAGATACTTCTTAAATGGTGTTAGTGATTGGTTTCCATCACTTTCTCAGCCAGTATATTGCAGGCACTTATTGTTCTCCCCATCAGATCCCCTCTCAATGTCTTATGATAAATCTCTGGCCTCTACTTTTATCTACATCTAATTTGGGGAAAAGTAATTGTTCTTTTCACATCTCAGAACTGTACTTATTGGTAAGTTCATTGGCAACTGCAAATTATCTCTAGTGCAGGTGGGTGGCTGGAGAATCAGAATTTATTGTCATGAACAAGTCATGAAATTCATTGTTTTGTGGCAGCATCACAGTGGAAACATTCATATAAACCACCTTGCAACAATAAATTAAAATAATGCGCAAAAAGTCAAAGTCAGGCAGTCTTTGGTTCACTGATTACTCAAGAATCTGATGGCAGCGGGGAAGAAACTGTCCTTGTGCAACTGAGTGCTCGTCTTTAGGCTCCTGTACCTTCCCCCCCCCCCCCAATGGTAGCAGAGTGAAGAGGGCATGGCCTAGGTGGTGGGAGTACTTGAGGCACCGCCTTTCGTAGATGTCCTCAATGGAGTGAATTCTGGGGCCCATGATATCACATTTCAAGTTTCTGGAGGTTTTTCTTGTCCTGAGCATTGGCACCTCTGGATCAGACAGAGATGAAACCAGCCAGAATTCTCTTTAGGGTACACCTGTAATTAAGTAGAGTTGATAGGTATGGGAAAAAGAATAGGGTGCAGGGTAAATATGGGGAATATAGAGATTACAAAAGGTGTAGTTTTAAGGCTTTTGAAGAATATAAAGGTGGATAAGTCTCCGGGACCAGACGGGATCTTCCCCAGGACATTGAGAGAAGTGAAGGAGGAAATAGCAGAGGCTCTGGCGGTAATTTTTCAAATGTCATTAGATATGGGGATAGTGCCGGAGGATTGGCGCATTGCGCATGTGGTTCCGTTATTTAAAAAGGGTTCAAGGAGGAAGCCTGGCAACTATCGGCCTGTAAGTTTGACATCTGTGGTAGGTAAATTAATGGAGAAAATTCTTAGAGATAGTACTTATAAACATCTGGATAGACAGGGTCTGATCAGGAGCACTCAACATGGATTTGTGGGAGGAAGGTCATGTTTGACCAATCTGATTGAATTTTTTGAAGAGGTGACTAGGAATGTGGATGAGGGTAGCGCAGTGGATGTTGTCTATATGGACTTCAGTAAGGCCTTCGATAAGGTACCACATGGAAGGTTAGTTAGGAAGGTGCAGTCTTTAGGTATAAATTTTAAGATAGTCAAATGGATTGAACATTGGCTGAAAGGGAGAGGCCAGAGAGTGGTAGTGGATAATTGTCTGTCAGGTTGGAGGCCGGTGACCAGTGGTGTGCCTCAAGGATCTGTATTGGGCCCATTGTTGTTCGTTATATACATTAATGATCTAGATGAAGGGGTGGTGAATTGGATTAGTAAATATGCAGACGATACTAAGATAGGTGGAATAGTGGATAATGAAGAAGGTTTTCAAGGATTTCAGAGGGATTTGGGCTGCTTAGAAAAGTGGGCTGAAAAATGGCAGATGGAATTTAATGCTGATAAGTGTGAGGTGCTTCATTTTGGTAAGAAGAATCAGAATAGGACATACGTGGTAAATGGGAGAGCATTGAGGAATACAGAAGAGCAGAAAGATTTAGGAGTAACGGTACATCGTTCCCTGAAGGTAGAAACTCACGTGAATAGGGTGGTGAAGAAGGCATTTAGTATGCTGGCCTTTATCAATCATTGCATGAAATATAGGAGTTGGGAGGTGATGTTGAGATTGTATAAGACGTTGGTGCGGCCTAATTTGGAGTTCTGTGTGCAGTTCTGGTCGCCTAATTATAGGAAGGATATAAACAGAGTGGAGAGAGTGCAGAGAAGGTTTACCAGAATGTTGCCTGGGTTTAAGCATCTGGAGTATGGGGAGAGATTGGACAGATTGGGTCTTTATTCTTTGGAGCGTAGAAGGTTGAAAGGGGATTTGATAGAAGTATTTAAGATTATGAAAGGGATAGACAGAATGGATGTGGATAGACTATTTCCGTTAAGAGGAGGAAAGTTTAAAACAAGAGGACATGAGTTAAGAATTAAGGGGCAGAGGTTTAGAGGTAACATGAGGGGGAACTTCATGAGAGAGTGGTAGCTGTGTGGAATGATCTTCCGGGAGAAATAGTGGCGGCGGAGTCAATTGTATTATTTAAGAAAAGGTTGGACAGGTATATGGATGAGAAGAAGATGGAGGGTTATGGGCATTGTGCAGGGAGGTGGGACTAGAAAGGGGTGTTTGGTTCGGTGCGGACTAGAAGGGCCTAATGGCCTGTTTCCGTGCTGTAATTGTTATGTTATTGAAATAGAGGGGGAAAATAGGACTGCTCTGAGAGACAGCATAAATGTGATGGGCAAAATAGGCTCTTCTGTCACATCAAAATATGAAAAATATTTAATAATATTCTGTTCATACTCTGTTGGCTATAATACATCAATGAATTAATCCTTGATCCAATCTGTATTTCCTGATAATTGACATATTGCTTAAACAACCATGATCTCCGCACAAAATATAGTTTTATTTTGAGTAGCCCCACTCAGTCAGTCTAAACAGTAGGTGAAGTATTTGTCCCTTTTGATTTCCATGCAGTCCAGTCAATGCAACTAGATGTCTTTCTGCTAGGTCTAAGATCGATATCATCGAGCAGATTGAGATTTGTTCTGGACAAAGAAGAGCCAGATCTTTCCATTGTTTCATGCCTGGTATGGATTTTTCTACAAAAACTAGTCCATGTCGGCATGAGAGGCACAGACACCCATTTATACAGAGTTTTCGGCAGGTTAACTAAAAGTAAGGCTGACCCATCATATCTATGCACAGATCAGATACAAATCCAATGTGTGGGGAAATGCAGTTTGGAGCTAATATTTGAAGCCTTTGAGGACCATGCTCATTCTGCGAGGAATAATCAGAGAACTTTATCTCAAGACATTGCACCCAATGACAGTTTCAAGACACAGTGGGATAAAGCACCATGGTTACTCAGCTCACACTGGATATGATTCACTTCATCTAAATTCTTGTACAATCACTTTTGCACCTACTCCTGTGACTTCCAACTCCTGCACAAAGGAGGATTCCTGGAGAAAGGCCAGTTTTACCTTTTACCATTTACTTTCAGGTGGCCAGAAGACCCAACTGTAAAGTTGCCCATTCTACCCCAATGCGACTGTTGGGTGGCCACCTGAAAGTGGAGAACCCGGCCAGGAGGAGCACTTACCTAACCCTCCTCCTGTAGGTATATTCTTCGGCTCGGAGAATCCCACGTTGCACCTGAAAGCAGTACCAGGCAAAGCTGCTAGTTGATTTCAGGTGCCTAGCAGTCCCCCAGCACAGGACTGCAGGGCTGGGGCAGCCAGCGCGGGATGTCAGAGCTGGATGGCCGCCCCACCTCTGTAATCCAGCACCAGCCACCCCAGTCCTGATGTCCCTTGCCAGCTGCCGCAGCCCCGTAGTCCCGCAGCAAGGAGGGGGCTGTCAGGGTCTCAGGAGCCTGCGTTTGCTCCGCGGCACCTCTCCCCACTTCGGACCTTTCAGGTGGCACCTTCAGTGCTACCACCTAAACGTCCTTTCACAGACACCCACAGCTGCTCTGGAGCCGCATTCGCCAGGCAATTCCACCTAAAAGAGGCTCTAGACTGTCAAAAGTCATTGCAACTGAGCAAGACTGCAGCTGGCACTGAGAGATCACGACCTGGCCATGCCAGGCAGCATCAGGCAGACAGCTGAAAGTACTTCAAGGGTTTCCGAGGATGGCAATGGTGACTGTATCCATTCTAGGACTTGAGAGAAACAGCCCTGCAGAGAGTGAGTGCTACCAGTAGCATACAGTGGCAGATTATGGTTATATGTGTATGTTTGTGTGAGGTGCATTAAGCTACTTAATGCAGCCTGATCTAATGACATCATATTATAACCCTGAGATTCTTTCGTGTGCCAGGTAGAATTAACAATTATTGATAGTGCAAAAAAAAACTGTACACAACATACACATGTAAACAAATAAACAAAGGTAAAAAAAAACTGCAATTTAGAGAGGAAAAATAAACAAACAATAAAGTGCACAAGTAAGAATCCCTGATTGAGTTTGTCATTGAGGAGTGATGGTGGAGGGGTAGCAGCTGTTCCCAACCTGGTGGAGTGAGTCTTGTAGCAACTATACTTTTTTCCTGATGGCAGCAGTGAGTACAGTGGGTGTGCTGGGTGGTGTGGATCCTTGATGATTGCTGCTGCTCTCCGACCGCAGCGTTCCCTGTAGATGTACTCGATGGTGGGAAAGGGTTTGCCTGTGATGTTTGAGGCTTTGTCCATTACCCTTTTGCAGGGCTTTACATTCAGAAGTATTGGTGTCCCCATACCAGACCCTGATGCAGCACACTTTCCACCACACCTCTAGAAATTTGCCAGGGTTTCCAATGTCATTCCAAACCTCTGCAAACTATTACTCATTGAAGCCATCATGATGCTCCCTAATGGCAGAACATTTCCCACCCCCCACCCCACCCCGAGATGTGCAAGGTGCTCCCATGTAGCAGAGCATTAGACCTCTAGTTGGATTACGGTGACCCTTAAAAGTGGAATGTCACTGTGTGGTATCTGCCAGCAGCTGTCACCAGCACCAGGAGCGACGGTGTGTTAGGAAGGTTACTGAGAAATGAACAGTACCTGGAGATCATAGACTTCTGGCTTTGAGCTGCCTCCTTCATAAGGGGAGATGGATGCTCATTTCCTGCATTCGGGCCCTAACAGTGCAAACAAAATAATGCCTACACAACAGCAGTATCATGAAAGTGCCCAAACATGGTCCTCCTCCCTCAGCCACATGGTGGTGAATGTTTGAATCCCAAGGACTGCAAGCATGCCTAGTTAAAAGAGATGCTTTTCCTTGAGCTTACAGCAGGCCTTGTTGGAAAAGTGCGAGATGCCAAAGGCAGAGAGGGACTGAATGGCAGTATTCTGAATCATCCATTCTGCATTTTGTTTGCACTCCACTGCATTGCATTCTGTTGTTAAAAAGTACAGATGAATTGCTGCTTCATTTGAAAGCTAGTTTTGTTTTCCTGAATGGTGCAGAGGGCAGAGGTACAAGGGCAAGTGAGGTATTTATGTGTCTGTGCTGGAAGTTATTGTGAGAGGGGTGTGAGTAGGTGACTGAATCCTGACAATCCCTTCCAATTTAAAGAATGGGGAAAAGAAGTGGCTGGATACGACATCGTGATGAAGTTATGGAATGTGATCAGTTGACTGTGGAGTAAAACACGACAGTCTGCAGACATTGTGATTGAAGTAATAACACAATGCTGGATAAACTCAGCAGGTCAAACAGAGTACTTTATAGAGCAAAGATAAAGTCCAAAATGCTGGTTATGTATCTTTATCTTTGCTCTGTAAAGTGCTCTGTTTGACCTGCTGAGTTTCTCCAGCATTGTGTTTTTATTTTAGTTGAATGCAGATGCTGGTGGGGTGGTAGGTGAATCCTTCCCTCACTCTGGTTTGGTTTTGGAGGAGATACAATTGATACAATTGAGAATTCAGTTATAATGATGGAAAGAATGTCATTGTTAAAGCAAATGGGAGGTATCTATCTGTCAAACCCTGCTGAGGAAAATGTGGCCATCAACTTCGCTATCTGTGCTGAATTGAACGTGACCCTTCCTGGACAAAGGTTTTTGGCTAAAAATCTGCTAATCCTGTTTCAGGTTGGCTAACTGTGATTTTTTTTTGAGCAAGCGCTAGTGCGAGTCATGGTTCCACTTAAGTTCAAGATCAACTTCGTTAAGTTTATTGTCATCTGATTGTACAAGAACAACCTGACGAAACAGCATTCTCCGGTCTGCAGTGCAAAACATGCAGACGCACAACCAGACATAACACACACAGACAAACAATACATATACCAGACATGTATTCACATATAAAAATAAATAAATAAATTTTGCTTCATTAAATATGAGAATCTTGGATGGTTAGTATGAGCAGTTCCTTTGGGCGTTCAGGAATCTCACTGCCCATGGGAAGAAGCTGTTTCTCAGTTTGGTGGTGCTGGCTCTGATATTCCTGTATCTCCTTCCCGATGGGCGCAGCTGAAATATGCTGTGCGCAGGATGGAAGTGGTCCTCAATGATTATGCATCCCCTCTTCAGACAACATTCCTGGTAGATCACATTGATTGAGGGTGGGGGGGGAGAGGGAAGGGAGACACCAATGATCCTCTCTGCCACTTATATGGTCCAGTGGATTGACCACTGATCCATTTCTTTGCAGCAACCATACCACACTGTGATGTAGCCGGCCAGGACACTCCTGATAGAAGGTTGACATGATGGGGGCCGGGAGCCTTGCCCACTTCAGTCTTCAATTTATTGTCATGTAAATGTACACATACATATACAGCCCAATGAAACAGTGCATTTCCGGACCATAGTGCACATGCACGGGCACACAGTACAACCTACACACAAATGACACATCCATGCAAAATAAATATATACAAAAATAATTTATGGGTTTCTTGGATGCTAGGCCTCATTGCTAACCAACACCCATCCATTTGCAGTAATCCTATATTAACCCCACTTTTTATTCCTTCTGCGTCAACACCACCTACCTGCAAACATGAGGAGGAATTAGCAGTGGCCAATTAACCTACCAACCCACATGTCTTTGGGATGTGGACAGGATTGAACAGGTCTCTGACACTGTGTGGCAGAGGCTCTGCTCAATGGATATCTGTGGTGCACTAAATCCAAAAATATTGGAGAAAACTAAAACAACCCAATTTCTGTGCAACTTAGTTTGTATATTAACTAACTACATTAGCAAGAGCATCGAGGATGCCATGGAGATCAAATGCTTCACAACCAGGGTTAACCAGAAACCATGGTTGAATGCAGAGGTCCATGCACCTCTCAGGAGATAAGAGGGCACTAAGATTAGCCAGGGCTAAACTCTCCCATGCAATCCGGAAGACAATGCATGGGTACGCACAAAAAATCCATAGGTAGCTGTGTGACAGTGGTGACAGGAAGCACATGTGGCAAGGTTTGAAAACAATAAGAGATAATAAGACAATCTTGCGAGTCAAAGACAATGAACAGGCTGAAAATCATCTTTGCACGATTCGACGAGAAGTATAGGCTGATGCCAAAGAAAACTCCATCTCCCCCGATGAACGGCCCTTGTATAGCCATGGCTGAGGTGAGGAGACTGTTCCCAAGGTGAATCAGTGGCATATCTAGATAAAATAATGCCTATGGCAAGCACTGAAATTGTGCTCCCCGATTTAAAAAAGATACAAGGTTGACATTTGGGAAATTTTCACGCACAATTGGGCTGGCGCTAACTGCTACACCAACCGTCCCACCTGATGCATCCTTGTAAATTTCACACCTTGCAATGTAATTTATTAGAAGTGAACCAATGGATTAACTCCCACCTGGGCCCCTAGGCTGAGCTTTAGTAAGGGAAAGGATCCTCCTCCTCTCGCTCCCCCCTCCTCCTCCTCTCGCTTCCCACCCCCCTCTCGGGCACCTCACGGCGGCGGAGGGTCAATGTGGGATCAATGGGAAAAATGGCAGTCTTCCTTATCCATAATCCCCCACCAGCTGGAACCACTCTACATCTCTCTGGTGTTGGTACTGGCAGAGTGGTTCCAGCTGGTGGGGGATTATGGGTAAGGAAGGGGACCATTTTGCCCATTGATCCTACATTGAGCCTCCTCTGCCGCGAGGTGCTGGAACAGCCCTAAGTCAGCTCGATGAGATGCTGCCCCAGTGAGGTGCGGGAGGGCCACTCCGGTGAGCTTCAGCAGCACTGCACCCCTGGGATGAAATACACACACACATACAGAACTGGGTACCTGGTGCATTCAACAATCGAGGAAAACCAATACGATATCCACCACGCCACCCCTTGACTCAGGCACACGGCCCTATTCTACTACTACTAGGAATACTAATTAAACACTCTCAACCTTTTAACAGTACAGTGCACATCTCAGTACCAACAACAACTTACCAACAATTTCTTCAGTGGCAAGTGCTCTTCCATGGTTCTAGTTCTGGAGTGAAGAAGGGTGGTCCCAACAGCAATGAAGATTATTCAAGCACACGTGGCACCCTTTATAGTGCTGGAGAGCTGGGGAGCCCAGCCCAGGTTATTTACAGGAGCCCAGTGGCTCGGTGCCAGCAAGGTTAAACCAATTATATCAGCCAATGGCCCAACGGCAAGGACAGGTGGTTCAGTTCTTCAGATTATATTACCCTTTTCAGTCACACACCAACACGTTTTTAATTCACGTTTTAAAGATGATACACAGTACTCAGTCACAAAAATGATACCCTGCATTTCCCTGGCACTTGCACTGGCAGAGTGGTTTCAGCTCCATGAGAGATTATGGGTAAGGAAGACAGCCATGAGGTGCTGGAATGGCCCTGAAGTGGCTGGAGACCAGAAACAGCCCAATGAGATGCTGGAGTGGTGCTCCGGGATGCTCAAGTGGGATGGAGAATCTGCATTGGGCTAGGGACTCAGATATTGGGTGGGCAAGGTGAGGACAGTGTCACCCCCCCAACAATTGGCTCCCAGGGTATGTGCCCTAGCTGCCATATCATAGATACGCCTATGAGGTGAACCTGCACAAGGCAGGGGAACCAGACAGCATACCTGATCGGGAACTGAAGGATGATTCAGACCATCTGACGGAGGTCCTTATGGACATCTTCAACACATCACTGCAGCAGTTCATCATCCCTGTGGGTTTCAAGACAGCCACCATCATCCCAATACCAAAGTTGGTGACAGTAACAAGCTTCAACGACTACTACCCTGTGGTACTGACCTAGCTTGGTAATGGAGAGAGCAGAGAGTACCAAGTTTTTCGGAACCTGCTGAAGAAATGACTAATCCTGGACATGCAACATCTCCTCACTTGTCAGGAAGACTGAGGTGGACCACCATCCTGTCAACTTTCTACAGGGGCTCTATCGAGAGTGTCCTGGCTGGCTGGATCACTGTGTGGAATGGCTGGTGCAGAGTATCAGATTGTAGATGAATCCACAGGACCATAAGAGCAGTAGAGAAATCACTGGGGTATTTCGCACCCCCCCTCATCCTCACCTCCCATCGATGGAGTTTGCTGGGGTTATTGTATAAAAAAGGGCTCACAAAATCAGTACCATCCCACCATGCAGCATATTCCACTACTCTTGTCGGGAAAGAGATACAGGAGCATCAGAGCCAGAACCCCCAGGCTGAGGAACAGCTTACTCCCATGGGCAGTGAGAATGCTGAACAACTGATAAACTGCTCATACAAATCTTCTGTGGCCTATGATTTACTTAGCAACAATACTTATTTATTTTAATATTTGTAAACACATACTGACCATAAGTATCGTTTGTCTGTATGTGTTCTATACCTGTATGTGTGTTTGCTGTGTGTTGCTCCAAGGACTGGAGATCACTGTTTTGTCAGGTTGTACTTGTTTAATCAGATGATAAATAAACTTGAATTTGAACTAAAGTGAAATAATGTACCAAAGGACCAAAGTTGATTTTAATATGTCCAGAATTTAAATTCCTAGGGAACAAATCAATTGTGCAATTTTTTAAAAAATGCCTGAAATTGCAGTTTAAAACTGAATTCCTTTCTTAGAAGGTAATAATGGGAGGTGTTTCTTACTCTTGTAAAACAGGGATTTCATCAGATTAACTCTTACCTTTAACATGAAAATGTTGATCAGACACGATGTGGGAGAAAAAAGATTGCATACTTCATTTAATTCCTCAAAATAGTCCACAATGCCACCCTGTACGTTGGAAATTTCATCCTGGTTTTATTAAAGTCTTCTATTTTTGATTAGGTGACAAGAAGTGGTTGGAGATAATTATTTACCAAAGAATGAATTTTACTTTTTAAAACAAACAGATCTTAAATTATTCAGTAAAAACACACAATGCTGGAGAAACTGAGCTGGTCAAACAGTGTCCTTTATGTAGCAAAGGTAAAAATACATAGCCGTCGTTTCGGGCTTGAGCCCTTCATCAAGGTATGGAAAAATGTCAGCAGGCATCCGAGCAAAAGAGTCAGGGGGAGAAGAGGACACAAGGCAGGAGGTGATAGGTGGAGAAGGGAGGGAGGGAGGGGACAGCGGCAATCAAGGGGAAGGAGGGCTGGCTGGGTAAAGGGAGAGGGAGGAGAACTGGACAGGAGGTGGGAAGGGGGGAGGGGAAGAGGGGAGGAGGTTAGCAGAAACCAGAGCAGTTGATGTAAATGCCATCTGGCTGGAGAGAGCCCAGATGGAAAATTAGGTGTTGCTCCTCCAATTTATGGGTGGGACAGTACATAAGGTCATGGATAGACACATTAGTATAGGAGTGTGATATAGAACAGAAATGATTGGCTACTGGGAGGTATCTGTCACTGCAGCGGATGGAGTGGAGGTGCTCAGTGAAACGATCTCCCAATTTGCATCGAGGCTCTCCGGTGTAGAGAAGGCCTCAAAGGGAGCACCATATGCAGTAAATCAGTCCTGCGGTTACACTAGTGAAGCGTTGCTTCAATTGAAAGACCTTTTTGGACCATGGTGAGAGGGAAGGGTGGGCAAGTGTTGAACCTCCTATGGCCACAGGGGAAGGAGCTGGTGGGGGGGGGCGTGATTGGGGGGGCGGGATGTGTTCACAAGGGAGTCATGGAGGGAGCGGTCTCTTCAGAAGGCAGAGAGGGGAGGACAGGAGAAGATGTGACCTGTTGTAAATATTGAAAATTCTGGAAGATAATATGTTGGATGCCACAGAACCCAATCATTTCATTTCTGTGTCATAGTCCACACTCACATCTCTGTCCATGGCCTTATGTACTATCCCACCAAGACCACCCGAAAATTGGAGGAACAATTGGATTTTCCAACTGGGCACTCTCCAGCCAGATGGCATTAACACTGACTTTTCTGGTTTCTGCTCACCTGCTCTTCCCCTTCCCACCCCCTGTCCAGTTCTCCTTCCTCCCTTCACCCAGCCATCCCTCCTCCCTTGATCACTTCTCTCCCCTTCCTCTCTTCTCCATCTATCACCTCCTGTCTTTGCAACCACACCTCCCCCTCCCCCACTTACTCCTTTGCTCGGATGCCTGCCAACATTTTCCCACACCTTGATGAAGGGCTCAAGCCCGAAATGTCGGTTATATACTTTTACCTTTGCAATATAAAGGACACTGTTTGACCTGCTGAGTTTCTCCAGCATTGTGTGTTTTTACTTCAACCACAGTGTCTGCAGACTTCTGTGTTTTGCTTCTTAAATTATTCAGTCAACTCTCATTCAAAGCTTTACCGAGCCAAATTGTTTGGATCTGAGTTCTAACTGTTATCATTACCAAGCAGATGACAAATAAAATCCAAATCCACTGTTTACAGTGATCGGTTTAGAGGAGTCTTAAAATCAGCATCGCAAGCCAGTTGTGCAGTTCACTGTGAACATTCATGTGTATCATACAACACAATGCTAGGACTTGCATAGAAACATAGATTCACAAGTCATGCATTGTCAACTGAACTGATAATGAATTACATTTTGTTTTAAATGTGGCACATATCCTATTGCAGTCCATGGCAGATGTCTATTTGTCCTTGGTGTCCTTTATTGTTTATTGTATTGAATGGTCAGTGGAGAGGGATTATTCAATCTATTCATTTATTTCCCAGAGACCAATACAAAAATGAGCATTAAATTAAAAATGTGGCATCGACGCCCTTCTGTTCATTGTGTTACATGATCATTCTTTCCTCAGTTGCTTTTCATTTAATTTCAAAGCTTGAGTGCTGAGATTTAAAGCTGATTGGTATTTTTTTCATTTTAAAATTTGCAATGGCACTTAATTACTGCCTGTGGACAGAAAAGTATTTGATTCTCATTCATGGCATTCCCTCTTGCTCAGCTATTCAATCCATGTCAGATTATAAATGTTTTAAATTCACTTTCCTTGTAAGACACACTTTGCATCCTCCTCTATCTCTCTATAATCAATTTTTAAATAAAATGTTATTGGTTTCACTGTAATAAAGAAGATTACAATGGTTCCTGTGAGATTTGATTTTGCCCAAGAATATACAATGAAAGTGATTGTGTTAAGTTAGGAATCTGCAATTTGAGTTCACTGTATATATTGAACAGAAATAAGATTATGAGGTCGATATTAGATTATCAATAATTCAGTCTCTAGAATGAGTTTAAGATTTCAGTTTCTATATAAGTTTAATAACTTTCAATCAATATGTTTCACCAACAATTATACTCACTAATTGTTACAAATAGATTTAAAACCAATTTAGAACATCAAATTAAAGGAATACTTGACATTTTGGTGTTGCAATGTTAAACCTGAAGGCATTGTACAAAAATGAATTCTGAAATAAATCATTTTGAAGAATATATTGCAGACAGCCAAAAATAGATGGTGATCATCAATAAGTGATCACAGAATTAACTGAAAGGCACTGGAGAGCCTATTTCTGCCTATCAAAGCTTTATGGGTTTTTTTCCTGTTATAAAATTACATCAAAATATTTAGGAGTAAAACACGAAAGTCTCATCCCTTCCCATTACTCGCTCCCTTGGCACCTTCCCCTGCAGCAGCAGCAGAAAGTGCCACACCTCTTCCCTCACCACCATTCGGGGCCGCAAGCAGACCTTCCAGGTGAAGCAACACTTCACCTGTGTATCCACATGAGTCATCTCCTGCAAGGGAAGGGATGGGGAATTGAAATGGGCGGCCACTGGGAGATCCACGCTATTGCAGCAGACAAGGCTCAATGAAGTGATCTCCCAGTCTGTGTCCAGTCTCTCCGATGTAGAGGAGACCACAATGAGAGCACCGGATGCAGTAGATGACCCCATGCAGATTCACAAATGAAAGGTTGCTTTACTTGGAAGCATAGTTTGAGGCCCCAAGAGGTGGTGAGGGCCACAAAAGTTAGCATCTCCTTGGTCTCAGGGGAAAGTGCCAAGAGGGCAATTGGTGGGAAGGGAGGAGGGGATGAGGGCTTCAAGGAGGGGATCTTTCGTGTTTCATTCCAATGTACTAAGGTCAACACATTGCTTATTATTGCTGCAAAAGTATCATTTCTGATCTCTGAGTTAAGACATCGAACCTGACCCAGCATTAAAAATTTAGCCTCTAAGTCACAAAGTTTTCGCTGCACTTCAGGACCTGAAAATATAACCTAGATTAAAAACCTGTCATTTGCATTTGACTTTCGGGTGGAAATCAAAGTTCCAGGGGAAGAATGAATATCGGGAGAGTAGTCCTCAATTCCATGGTCAATATTTGTTCATTAACTAACCTCAAACAGATTAGCTATTTGCTGAACCTAAGTTAGCTGCTGCTTTTTACTTGTTTGCATAGAAACCATTTTTTAAAAAATGCCCAAGGCTGTAAACCACATGATCACATTTTGAATTTCTAAAAGCCAAAATATGAATGTACGCTCTTTATTTGGAAATAGTTCCATCTTAGCACTACCCTTTTAGTAGAGCACAACAAATTTATAGTAAAGACAGACTACCTTACTTTACCTCCAAAATCCTTTCTATTTTGCTGAATCATATTGACTTCCAACTCATCATGGTCTTCTGCCTAGACAAGGCAGTCTGGGAAAAGCTGAACATCAGACACTTGCTGAAGAAAGGGGCCAAATACAGATGGCGTTAAATCTGTGGCTGATGTACAAGGAACCAACTGTGCCATTCATCCCAATAAGATCGTCAACCTTCCAAAGAAAGCTTGTGACCATTTAAGATTTTTATTTTTACTTACTTCATATTACATTATTTTTATTGAATTTATAGTGGATAAATGTATTTTAATTAAATATATTTATAAATTTTACAATATCTGTACATTAATTAAAATTGTTTTTATATGCCTCTAAGCATTGTAAAAAAAATAATGAAAATTAATTTTGATGTTATGAGGTGTTAAAGGCTAGTAGGTGCAGTCCTGAGGATGAGATCTCACAGTTTACCCTGAAGTCTAATGGCCCATTCCACCTCACGCAAGGCCATAGCGGGGAGACCTCAAGTCAAGGTATCTTGTGGGACCACTAAAGATTCTTGTGACTATAGGGATTGTGGGTCAGTTCGAGCATGTTCCAGCCTAAAATTTCTTTTCATTTCTTAATTCACAGTGGTAATATGGTAGAATGGCAAAATTATTAAGTTAAGCTAATTTTAACTGATTTGCCCCAGCAAAATCTACCATAGCAAAGTATCTACCAATCTGCCTCTTTAATAGTAATGGTGAGGACGGGTATGATTTTTTTTCAAGCTATTGCCTCAAAATTTATCCATATTTGAACTGTTAAAAACATGATGCAGAATCTGCCTTCCAAAATTCATTTCCAATCTAAGTATAATGATACTATCAAAGGAACGGAAGAGTCATTCTGAAAATAACCTAGTGTTTATGCATGTTCCTGCTCTTCCTTGAGCTATAGAAACATAGAAACATAGAAGATAGGAGCAGGAGTAGGTCATTCGACCCTTCGAGCCTGCTCCGCCATTCAACTAGATCATGGCTGATCTTAAAGTTCAGTACCCCATCCCCGCCTTCTCTCCGTAACCTTTAATACCCTTATACTGAAGAAATAGATCTAATTCCCTCTTAAATATATTTAATGAACCTGCCTCTACTGCCCTCTGTGGCAATGAATTCCACAGATTCACCACCCTCTGGGTAAAGAAATTCCTCCTCATCTCGGTCCTAAATGGTTTGCCTATTATCCTCAAACCATGGCCCCGGGTTCTGGATTTTCCCATCATTGGAAACATCCCATCTGCATCCATTCTGTCCAGTCCTGCCAGAATTTTATATGTCTCTATGAGATCCCCTCTCAATCTTCTAAACTCCAGCGAGTACAATCCCAATTTGCGCAATCTTTCCTCATAAGTCATTCCTGCCATTCCAGGTATCAGCCTTGTGAATTGCCTCTGCACTCTCTCCATTGCAAGAACATCCTTCCTTAGATAAGGTGATCAAAACTGCACACAATAGTCCAGGTGGGGTCTCACCAAGGCCCTGTACAGCTGCAGTAAGGTATCCTTGTTCCTATACTCAAACCCTCTTGATATTAAGGCCAACATACCATTTGCCTTTTTAACCGCCTGCTGTACCTGCATGCTCGCCTTCAGAGACTGGTGTACAAGTACCCCTAGGTCTCTCTGCACTTCCCCATCTCTTAATCTATTGCCATTCAAATAGTAATCTGCCCTCCGGTTTGTATTACCAAAGTGGATAACCTCACATTTATCCACATTGTAGTTCATTTGCCATGTATCTTACCAGTCCCTCAATTTATCCAAATCACATTGGAACTTCCTGACTCCCTCTTCCGTGCACACAACCCCTCCTAGCTTAGTGTCATCTGCAAATTTGGAGATATTACATCCAATCCCCTCATCCAGATCATTAATGTAAATTGTGAACAGCTGGGGTCCCAGTACAGATCCCTGTGGCACCCCACTGGTCACCGCCTGCCACTCAGAAAACGAGCCATTTATCCAATCCCATGAGCCTTGATTTTGGAAGTCAGTCGTTTATGCGGGACCTTATCGAAGGCCTTTTGTAAGACCAGGTACACCACATCCACTGGCTCTTCCCCCATTTATTTTACCTGTCACCATCTCAAAGAATTCCAATAGATTTGTCAAGCCTGATTTACCTTTTGTAAATCCATGTTGACTCCGTCCGATCCCTTCTCTGCTAGTCACATGCTCCGCTATTACATCCTTAATAATGGATTCCATCATTTTGCCCACTACTGATGTAAGGCTCACTGGCCTATAATTCCCCGCTTTTTCTCTACCCCCCTTTTTAAGTAGTGGGGTAACATTAGCTACCCTCCAATCCACGGGTACTGATCCTGAGTCTATCAAGTTCTGGAAAATAATTCTTAAAGCATCTGCTATCTGAATGGCCACTTCCTTAAGTACCCTAGGATGTAGGCCCTTGGGATTTATCTGCCTTCAATCCCATCAATTTCCCCAAGACCATGTCCTTAGAGATACTGATTTCTTTCAGTTCCTCCCTTGCATTAGTCTCTATGTTTCCCAACATCCTTGGGAGGTTATTTGTATCCTCTCTTGTAAAAACAGAACTAAAGTAAGAATTTAATTGGTCTGCCATTTCATTATTTCCCATTATATATTCCCCTGATTCCGACTGCAAGGGACCTACTCTGGACTTCACCAATCTTTTCCTCTTGACATATTTATAAAAGCTTTTGCAGTCAGTTTTTATATTTGCCGCAAGCTTACTTTCGTAATTTATTTTTGCTCTCTTGATTAATCCCTTTGTCCTCCTTTGGTGCATCTTGAACTGCTCACAGTCTTTGGTTGTGGTACTTTTTTTGGCCAATTGATATGCTCTCTCTTTGGACATAATGCTGTCTCTAATTTCCCTTGTTATCCACGGTTGAGTCACCTTTTTTGGTTTATTTTTATGCCAAACCTGTATAAACGATTTTTGCAATTTCTCCATTAGATCTGTGAATGCTTTCCATTGTCTATCCACAGTCAACTCCCCCATAAACACCACCCAATCAATCTTACTCAACTCCCGTCTCATACCATCATAATTCCCTTTATTTAAATTCAGGACCTTAGTCTCGGTTTTAATTTCATCACTCTCCATGTCGAGTGAGAATTTGATCATATTGTGATCGCTCCTACCCAAAGGGCCTCGTACAACAAGATTGTTGATTAGCCCCTTATCATTGCATAATACCCAATCTAAAATGGCCTGCTCCCGTGTTGGTTCCTCGACATATTGGTCTAGATAACCGTCCCGTAAACATTCAAAGAATTCCTCCTCCTCAGTATTTTTACCAATTTAACTAGTCCAATCTATATGCAAATTAAAGTCTCCCATGATGACAGCTGTTCCCTTATTGCATGCTTTTCTAATTTCTCTTTTAATGCCTTCCCTCACCTCTACACTACTATTTGGAGGCCTATATACCACCCCCACTAATGTTTTCCGCCCCTTGCTATTCCTCAGTTCTACCCATATAGATTCCGCATCTTCCGAGTTGATATCCTTTCTGTCAATCGTGTCGGTCCCTTCTCTCACCATCAATACTACCCCACCCCCTTTAATTTCTTGCCGATCCCTCCTAAATATGGTATACCCCGGGATGTTAAGTTCCCAGGCTTGCCCACCCTGCAGCCATGTTTCTGTAATCCCAATCAAATCATATTTGTTTCTCTCAATTTCCACAGCTAATTCATCTACCTTGTTCCGAATGCTTCTTGCATTAAGATATAAAGCCTTCAGATTTGCTTTTTTCACCTTCCTTGCTCTTTCTGATTTTTTACTTTCGCTGCCTAACCTAACTTTTCCTGTTTTATCTTTTCTGTCCTTTGCCCTATCATACAGGTTCCCACCCCCCTGCCAAATTAGTTTAAACCGCATTCGACGGCTGTCCCAAACCTAGCTGCCAATATATTGACCCCTTTTGGGTTTAGGTATAACCCATCCTTCTTGTAGAGGTCATGCCTTCCCCAAAAGAGATCCCAATGATCCAAGAAACCAAAACCCTGTCCTTTACACCAGCCCCTCAGCCACACATTCATTTTTCTTAACCTTCCATTTTTGTCCTCAGTTGCACTTGGCACAGGTAGCAAACCAGAGATCACCACCCTGGCGGTCCTATTTCTTAGTTTCTGTCCTAGCTCTCTGTAATCCTTTTTCAGTACTTCCTCCTTCTTTTTATCTATGTCATTGGTACCCACATGTACCAAGACATCAGGCTGTTCGCCTTCCCCTTTTAGAATATCCTGGACCCGATTTGAGATATCCCACACCCTTGCACCAGGGAGGCAGCACACCATGCGGGCATACCTATCTGGCTCACAGAATCTCCTGTCTGTATTTCTGACAATGGAGTCCCCAATGACCACTGCATTCCTCTTTACCTTTTGGTCCACCATGCCAGGCTCAGTGCCAGCGACCTGGTCACTGCTGCCAGCTTTGCATTGTTGTATAATAAATGTTCTTTGTTCTCAATTTCTGTGAAGGTACTTCTGTTTCTCACACTTCTTAATTTCAGTTCCCTGTTTGATCACCAAATGATCCATTTTCTTATGTCTTCTTCTTCTTTCTTTGGCTTGGCTTCGCGGATGAAGATTTATGGAGGGGTAAATGTCCACGTCAGCTGCAGGCTCGTTTGTGGCTGACAAGTCTGATGCGGGACAGGCAGACACGGTTGCAGTGGTTGCAGGGGAAAATTGGTTGGTTGGGCTTGGGTGTTGGGTTTTTCCTCCTTTGTCTTTTGTCAGTGAGGTGGGCTCTGCGGTCTTCTTCAAAGGAGGTTGCTGCCCGCCGAACTGTGAGGCGCCAAGATGCACGGTTTGAGGCGATATCAGCCCACTGGCGGTGGTCAATGTGGCAGGCACCAAGAGATTTCTTTAGGCAGTCCTTGTACCTCTTCTTTGGTGCACCTCTGTCTCGGTGGCCAGTGGAGAGCTCGCCGTATAACACGATCTTGGGAAGGCGATGGTCCTCCATTCTGGAGACGTGACCTACCCAGCGCAGTTGGATCTTCAACAGCGTGGATTCGATGCTGTCGGCCTCTGCCATCTCGAGTACTTCGATGTTAGGGATGAAGTCGCTAATGTTGAGGATGGAGCAGAGACAACGCTGGTGGAAGTGTTCTAGGAGCCGTAGGTGATGCCGGTAGAGGACCCATGATTCGGAGCCAAACAGGAGTGTGGGTATGACAATGGCTCTGTATACACTTATCTTTGTGAGGTTTTTCAGTTGGTTGTTTTTCCAGACTCTTTTGTGTAGTCTTCCAAAGGCGCAATTTGCCTTGGCGAGTCTGTTGTCTATCTCCATTTTCTTATGTATGTATGTATGGAGTAACTCTCCATCCAGAACAATGGTATCCTTCACCAATACAATATTTTCATTTAGCATACCACAAACCCTTGTGAGTTGTCTCTCGTGATTATTTTGTTAAGAAGCCTTGTAATCTAGAAACATTATTCTATTGATCTAGAGTCCAGTGGTTTTCAAACTGCCCCACTAAACTCCCATTCTACCTTAAGCAATCCCAGTGCCACAAATGTTCTGTAATTAGTAAGGGGTGGCTTAAGGTGGTATGTGAGTGGAAAGAAAAAGGTTTGAAAACCACTGTTTTCACGTACCTCATTGACTCGTAATGTGCACGGTTTCATAACTCCAAAGGAATTGGGCCAATGACAAATTATCTCAAGCAAAATATTTCAGTAACAAGTGGGTCTAGAGCAGTGATTCACAACCTTTTTTTTCCTACTCACAGACCACTTTAAGTAATCCCTTAAAAATCACGGAGCACCGGTGGCATAGGGATTACTTAAGGTGGTATGTGAGTGGAAAGAAAATGTTTGAAAACCCCTGGTCTAGGCGCTCTGCAAACTTCAAAACTCAATAATAAGTCAACAGTTTCAAATAAGCAGCCTTTCCTGCTTGTGTCAGAATGGGCATGTAAAGTCATCCAACTGTAACATTTAGTGCTGATATTCCTCTACATACAATCTCCCTGATCTGCTAGGCTCTCTTTTATATTTCCTGCCATTTCTGTGCCTCACAATTCTAGTGGTTCATTTCTCTCTCCATGGCACTCATTCATTTCCCTTCATTTATCCTCCTACAGACAGACATATTCATCATCCCCTCTTGGGTCACATCAACAACATTTGCGTCACCTGGTCAATCATTGTCTCCAACCCATCACACACATTCTCTTTGTGCTCTTTGATCCTCCCCTTTAGAGCTTAAAGCCCATCTGTTTTCTCACTTTTTTCAGTTCTGCTGAAAAGACATTGAACTAAAACGTTAAATCTGCATCTCTCTTCATGAATGATGATTATCTAGTTTTGTACCATTTGCAATTTTGCTTTTTGATTACCTTAAAGGTTTGCGATTTCATGGTTTATGGGGTAAAAGAGTAAAGTAAAACATTTTTGACTACTGCTATCCATAGCTTTATCGTCCATGTGGAAAATGTATCAAGGACATTTGAGAATATACTAAGCTGACTTTCTGGCTGAATTACTTTGGTAAATATTTGATCAGTGACATTGTACAAAGTGATTTGTCTGTGCTGTGGGAAAGGGTTTAAAGGCTTTGTAATGGCCATCAGTCTTGTACAACATACTGCTGACTGTCTGATGATTTCTAATTAACTTCACGAATGACTGCCAGTAAGTCAGACATTCGGACATAAGTCAAATTTCAATAGTGTACAGTGTGCAAGAATGTGAAAGGACACTGGACATGTTTGTGATGAAGAATGCAGCCAATATCAGTTGTATTCATGCCAAACAGCCAACAATTCCAAGACTTTCACGACAAAAAACCGGGAAAGGGGAAAGCTAGTTTGAAACTAAGTTCCCAGTTATCATGAGTTTCTAACCTGAGCATTAATTCAAGAGATTATTGTACAATAGGATATATCACAGTGAAACCTAATCCACATCCAATACCTGTTTGGCAACAGAATAAAAAATCAGAATCTTGCCAGAGTTGTCTTTTCTTTGGTTCAATGATAAAGATAAAATTAATCTCAGCTGAATATTACCGTTACTCTGGCTCAATTTATTCAACTCTGTTTTCCGAAGGCCTTTGATGAAGCCTCACATAAGACGCCAGCTTGGAAAATTAAAGCACATGGGATTTGGGTGAGATACTGAAATGGAATGGAAATTGGTTGACCGACAGGAAATTGACAGTTGGATTAAATGGGATTTTCCTTCAAGGGGAGATGGCGAATGGTGGGGTTCTGCAGAGATCAGTTCTTGGGCTTCAGCTATTCATAATTTACATCAATTATTTGGATGAAAGAACAGAATTTAAGATTCCCAAATGTGCAACAATATAAAACTCTCAGATTATTATGATTTTGAGGGGAATGCAAAGAGGCTTCAAAAGGATTTAAACAAGTTGAGTGAATGGGGAAATACATGGCAGGTGTAATATACTGTATGTATTCATGGGAACCAATTTCTAAGGCAAAATTTAGGGGGGGGTCAACCATTTCACACATACTACTTTTGACCGCAGTAAGTTCTTGCATCATTCGGGTCATTGGAAGTTCAGATGGGTGGGCAGTCAGGGTTAGGATCTGCAGTCGGAGTGTCAGAAGCTTGGATGAGCGGGCAGCTGAAGCGAGGATCCATGGTTGGGGTGTCAGGAGCTCCGGTGTGTGGGCAGCCGAGGCAAGGGTTCATGGTCGGGATGTCAGCAGATTGGATGGGTGGGTGGTTAGGGTGAGGATCTGTGACCCAATTGTTGATACCTATGGGCGGGTTGTCGGATCCTAGGCAAGAGACGGTGGCTGGGGCATTTGGAGCTCTGATGGGTAGGCGGCTGGGGCTTTGATGAGAGATGGTGGTCAGGGTGTTGGGTGCTCCAGTGGGCGGGCGGCTAGGGCCAGAAATTTGGGGGGGGGGAGTTGACTTATACATGCAATATATTAAAAATACCAGATTTGTGGGTCAAAAATAGCGGGTCAATTTTTACCCGTGTAATATGAATAAGTGAGAAGAATAGGGATTAACATCTCAGGATACAGTGTAAAATGATGGTTTAGGATTGAGATAAGGAGAACATTTTTTTCACAGAGAGTGGTGAACTGATGGAATTGTCTACCAAGAGACCATAGGAGGTTAAATTGATAAATAGTGTATGTTTAAGGAGGAGGCAAAAGGATTTCCAGGTACGAAAGCCAACAAGGGCTATGGGGAAGAAAAGCGGGAATGGGTTATTGTATTGGGGATCCGCCATTATTATGCTGAATGGTATGGTAGTTGGGAAAGGTTAAATGGCCTACCCCTTTTCCTATTTTCTGTTTCTTTGTTTCTATGATCTTAAGATTGATATTGGGATTGTCTTTGGGAAGATGGCACATTTTGCATCAAAAGAAGACATGAAAATTCATTTTTATAGAGAAAAGATCAAATCTTCAGAAACTAAATTCTAATTCAATTCTCCAAGTTATTTTAGATATCAGCTCACTCCCGGGCTCTGGTGACTGACTGGTAGGGAGGTTTGAACTGCAGATTTGCTTTCTGCTCCAGGAACCAGATTATCTGTTACTTATTTCTCTCATGAGAAATTATACTCATTAATCAGTTACAATACAAACAATGCATAAGCATGAATTTATTTTGACAAGCCAATAAAGCATTAATTATTTCCCAAGGCAGCTACTACATTTTAGCAGAAATGCACAAATAAATTGAATGTGTCTATCCAAAGATTCTTACATAATCCTGTGAAACTTATTGGCTTGATGCAAATGTCTATTCACGGAGTTATAAAACAAAATAGTGGTGCTTTTAGTACTGCATGTACTAGGAACTGTTTCAACCAATATGCTTAATTCATTAACTAGAGTATAGTGATTAAACCCAAACCACTCAGTTCGCCTTTATTTTAACTTTTGAACAACACACCACATCATTAACATTTCTTTTTCACCCACTTATGTTGCTTGGCCTGCTGAGTTCTTCCAGCAGATTGTGTTTTGCTCCAGATTTCAGCATCTGCGGTCTCACGTGTGAGAAACACATCAGCTGCCTTTTAAACATTTCGGGAGGTTAACAATAATTAGAGAAGGATTATGTCATATTTGGATGCTATGCAGTAAATATAAACTTGCAATGACCACATCACATCTTCTCCAGCTTTAGGACGTCACAAAACACTTCATGTTAGCTGTAAAAAACTGCAGCTGCGTTGCCTAAAATGTGATACTGCCCAGGAAATTAGTTCTTTGAGATAGAATTAAGGGGTGAGGCATTTGATCTTTTTTTTCCTATTCTTGAAACTAAGCATCAGAAGCAATTTTCAAGAACCTTTAATGATTAGAAGAATGAGATGGTAAATGGTAGGGGACTGAGGGGTGCAGCAGAAGAGAGGGATATGGGAATACAGATACATAATTCCCTGAAAGTGGTGTCACAGGTGGATATGGTTGTAAAGAGAGCTTTTGGCATTTTGGCCTTCCTAAATCAAAATGTTGAGTACAGGAGTTGGAATTTTATGGTAAAGTCAACTAAGATATTGGTGAGGCCAAATTTGGAGTTTTGTGTGCAGTTTTGGTCACAAGGTTTACTAGGATATTGCCCAGACTTCAGGAACTGAGTTACAGGTAAAAGTTAAAAAGGTTAGGACTTTATTCTCTGGAACAGAGAAGAATGAGGAGAGATTTGTTAGAAGTATTTATGAGGGAGATACACAGAGTAAAGATAGGCTTTTTCTACTGAGGGTAGGTGATACAAACCAGAGGACATGGGTTAAGGGTGAAAGGGTAAAAGTTTAGGGGGAACATGAGTGGGAAACTTCTTCACAAATAGAGTGTTGGGACTGTGGAACAAGCTGTCAGTTGAAGTGGCTCAATTTTAACATTTAAGAAGAATTTGGACAGGTACATGGATGGGAGAGTTATGGAGGGCTATAGACTTGGTGCAGATCAGTGGGACTAGGAAAAAAAATGGTTCAGCACAGACTGGAAGGGCTAGAAGAGCCTGTTTCTGTGGTGAATTGTTCTATGGTTCTATTGTACTATCTCAGGCAATCTTACGAAATTGGGGTTGACAGGAATGATGTAGGGAGAGTATTTTGACTGGCTGAGAAATCTTGGGCCAGGTTATTGTTAGAGGATAAAGGGTAGAGGGTTTGGGATTAGGAGAAATGTATTTAGTCACGAGTCATGGAACTTTTGATTTCCCTATTCTTTGTGGCTATAGAAGTCCATTCATGTTTTTTTCAAAAAATGAGAGGTAGACTACTGAAAATAAGAAAAGAAAGGATTATGGGGTTCATTCAGACAATAGCACTAAGGTAGCCATATTCAGGCACTATTCCCAGAAGCTCCACGCTTCTACTCGTGCACCTACTTCTTTAAGTTCTTGTGTTCTAACCATTCTGGATGGTGCATTGGAAAAGACCCACTGATGTTAAACTGGGAACGGTGCCTAATGTGGTGACACTGAAGGACAGCAAAATAAAACAAGAACAATGGATTCTAGTGTGGCCAAAATGGTGAATAGCCAGAACAGTTGAGATAAATGGGTCATCTAATTCAGCCTTACAATTGGAAAGGTGGCCCAATGTTTGAACAAACTGTTGTTCGCAAGTACTAAACTGAGAAAATCTATAACCGGAGGGTTAAACAGGGATAGAGCATAATTTTCTTTCAGTTGGATCATTGAATTTTATCTGTTTTTTTTTACACTGCCTTTATCATGGGTCATTTCTGCAATAATGTTCATGTTGCTTCTGAGGCAGTAATGTGGATTTTTACCAATCACACGCCTCCTAGATGTTTATTATATAAAATAAATCTTACATAGTAACTTTATTTTGATACCTGCTGCTGCATTAAAATGCCAGATTGTTCACACCAGTGGGCAGCTGAGGTCCTCTGACTGTGAATTAGAATGAAGTTGCATTCTATCAATAGGTCGAATCTGGAGAGGGGGAGGTGGGGAAGCTGGAGACAGTTTAAAAGGGATTTCCAGAACTCAAAGTCAGGGTCACACAGCTGCAGGAGGGCATCCTTTTTTTTATGGCAAAGCCAACTGCTGTTCCAATGCAGAAGAAGAGAGGAAGGTACAAAAGGCAGCTTTAAAAGATTCTCTCTGATCTCTCTGTAGTTTGGATGCTGTGGCATGGCTGTGAGAATTGACACACAATGCGGGTAATGTCACTGAAATTCTACATTCTAAAATTCCTGGCCAAAGGAAAATAACAAAAGCACCCATCCCTGAGATTCAAAGCACAGAAAAGCATTGACTGAGAAAAGGCATTTGCTGCCATTGTTTACTCTCAACATAACAGAGGACTTGACAGCCCTAGACTGAACAGAAATCAAAAGACTGGGATTATTAGATTAGGGTTCATGCAGAAACTAGGCACGGCAAAGCTAAAATGGTGATGAATATTATAGCCTGAAAGAAATGTCCTTAGGTTGAATTGTTTTGTCAGTGCAGGATGAACCTCACATGAAAGCAGTTTTGATACCTATCTGGCATCACATTGAATTTTAAACAGGTAATTTATTTTTTGTTCTTCAATGGCATGAATGCTTGAAGGCAATAAGAAAAAATGTATTCAAATTTCTGAATTAAAATGTTTAATTAAATTCCTCAATTATCAAAGCTCCATAGAAAACAAGTGTCCTCCTGCTCGGAGACTGGTTTTGTCTTTCTCCCCTGGTCTTTCAGTAATCTGTTTTGCTGTGGAACTGTAGAATTGTTAGAATGCTGACGCAGTCCTACCTTAGCACATATGTTACAAGGGACTCTGTTCAGTCCCTTTCCACTTTTCTCTTTAGGGGAACTGCTTCACGCTGATGTATATTTTCACAGATTTTAGTAGCTTTTGTTTTACTGAACCACAGCAAACATTATGCATGGGACAATGAGCCTGGGTAAAGATTTGACAAGGAAGGGCCTCCAATCTAAGTCCAATCTTCTTTTCACTTTCCCCCCACACATAAATAGAACATCTGGAATTAAAATAAGGGTGGAATACAAGCTTCTTTGTTTGGGTCACATTCCTACCAGCCACTGTTTTAATACTCAGTTTTTAGGAATGGGCGTTGAGAAAATCAAATGTTCAAATTTCAGGTTCATCTGATAATGGCCAGTAAATGTCATGAACACTATTTGCCAATCATACAGAAACGATTGGTATCATGTTGGTGAGAATCTTTTCAAACTTTTAGGTGGGGCAGGATTGACACCATCTGGAAATCTTGTGTCATCTCCTTCACAAGAATCACCTTCAACCTGATTGCAAAAGTGCACAGGGTTCCTCATTATCACTGCGGCCTTGATAACCAGCTGTGGTCTTCTTCTCCTGGCCTGACTAGTCAATCAAGTGTGCCAATGCCATCGATGGCCAACAACACTTTTACTTCGAAATCCTAATAACAACATAGTTTCAATTCAGGCTTCAAAAAATAGTTCATAGCATTACAAACTACTTTCTCCAGTGATCTAAGGGCTGCTTCATGCAACTTATCCAAAGAGTCTCTACATAAACCATAGTGTAATTGGTTCTTTTAAATTTATATTACTATAAGAACTCAGTTCTTTATTGGTGTGAACTCATTCCTTTGGCATGCTTACATGAATGAGTGCCAGATGCCCATTTAAGTTAGTTGATGAATATTAATTTCCTGGCTAATGTTACTCACACGACATCCCACTGAACGGATTACACTTGTGGCATAAATGACTGCAGTGTGTATTGAAGCTGGCAACAGGGTTGAATGGAAAAGTTAAATTAAAAATTAAATTATCTTGTTATAGAGCAATGATTTTCAAACTTTTTCTTTCCACTCAATACCACTTTAAATATTCCCTATGCTATAGGTGCTCTGTGGTTAGTAAGGGATGACTTAAGGTAGTATGAGTGGAAAGAAAAAGTTTGGAAACCACTGTTTTAATCGTACCTAATTGACTCGTTATGTGCATGGTTTCATAACTCCAAAGGAAATGGGCTAATGACAAATTTTCTCAAGCAAAATATTTCAGTAACAATTGGGTCTAGAGCAGTGGTTCTCAACCTTCCCTTCCCACTCACTTACCACCTTCAGTAATCCCTCACTAATCACAGAGAACCTATGGCATAAGGATTGCTGAAGGTGGAATGTGAGTTTAGGGAGGCAGTTTGAAAACCACTGTCTTAGCATCTTATAGTCTTACAATTTCTGTTTCTTTACCTGTGTTAAAACAGTGGTTTACATCAGAAACCTCAAATCAAGTGGAGATCATTCTGTGATTTGGAGGGCAGCTTTTATCCACTTGGAATAGACGGTTGAGGAGGACACTGGTGATTACTTCTGGCCACAATGCAGGGGGTCCTCACATCCAGACTTCTCCTTACTTGGCTGTCTGAGGTCCCTGGTACATCCTTCTGTTTCAATGATGATAGTAAGATTGCAGATTTGTGACTGAAGCTCTTTACCATTCGGTTTTAGGATTTCAGCTGGAGTACGCAAAATATTTCTGAAACAATTGGGTCTAGGGCAGTGATTCTCAACCTTCTTTTTCCCCAATCACATACCACCTTAAATAATCCCTTACTAATCATAGAGCATCTCTGGCATAGGGATTACTTATGGTGGTATGTGAGTATAAAGAAAATGTTTGAAATCCACTGATGTAGAACATCAAACAGTACAACACAATGCTGGCCTTTCAACCAACAATATTGTGCTGACCTATATAAACCTATTCGACAATCAGTCTAATCCTTCCCTCCTTCACAGTCCATAATCCCCCATTTCTCTTCCATCCATGTGCCTATTAAGAGTCTCTTAAATACCCATGTTGTTTGAGCCTCAGCCACTACCATCTGGTTGTGCATTCCAGGGACCCAACACTCCCTGTATAAAATAAAATTATCTTTGGCATCTCCCCTAAACTTTCCTCTGTTCATCTGAAAAAAAAAGATGCTGGCTATCCAGTCTATCAGTGCCTTTCCTAATCTTATATACCTCTATTTAGTCACCTCTCATCCTCTGTGGCTCCCGAGAGAAAAGCCCTAGCTCGCTCAACCTTTCTTCTGTCTAGAATGTGTAGTAGATAATAGAGAGCAGCTCCCTGCCCATGAAGAAACGTCATCTGCAACATTAAGTGCAGGATTGCTCATGGATTGATTGGAAGCACTAAGGCAGGAAACCTCCTGCAGCAAGCTACCATATAGCACAGCTAAAATAAATGCACTGTCATGCTGTAAGGATCTCCCACCATTCTCATCTCAGGAGAATGGACTACTTTTGGGAATTGAATTTAGATAAAGTGATCCAGCAATTTGAGTAGGTGATTTCAGTCAGCACCTTCCAACTTCCTTCTGTCAGACAAAAGGTAGAATAACATGCATCAACACTTCCATCTATTTTTAATAGACAACCACTCTGCATTCTTGTCCTGTATAACAGACTCCCTGAATAGGTAAACACTGTATGAATATCAAAGGAAATATTTAGTGATTTATTTTCTTTTCTCCACAATTTTTAAAGAAATCTGATTTCTCTGCACGAACTCATAATTTTGGAAAGTTGTGAAACAGAAATCTGAAACTTCACCAGCCAGATCCATGATTAGCATTCTTTTAATGGTTAAATTTAACCTTGTTGGATTTGTTTTTTTGGAACCTATTTTGCATGTCCTCCTCTTCCTTTGCTCTGTGAACTACACCACAGCCAAATGAGTATGTCTCTGCCAGAGTCTCCATTCAATGTTGCCAGGCAACCTGATGTTATTTCCTCATCAGTGTATCTTCTGATTATTCCTCTGGACAGGTTTCAGGATTTGGCTCTGCATCTTTCCCAAAAAGGCTGATGAGATGGGAACTTACTCTCTACTGTGTTACCATGAGGACATCTGTGGCTTCGTACGCCATGACCTGTATGCAATTATTAAGCCTTCCTTTGGTATTTTTTATTGTATTGGAAAGCACGTGCTAATATGTTGAAATGCAGTTGGCTCTCAGTGGGGTTGACTGTTCCAAGTGTTAATAAGTGAGAATGTGGATTTTAGCTTGGAGTGATTGCTGTTTAACTAATTATAAAGTGACTTCATGGATTTCACGGAACACACTGCAGGGAGAATTATTAAATTTCTTTAGTGGATGAGAGAAGTGGTATGTTGTAAATTTTTGATGGGCACATCATGAAATAAACATGCGGCGTTCTCAACTGTGCATAACATAATGACAGACTTTACCCAGCATAAGTACGGTTTACTTGCCAAGATTACATTCACAACAAGGCAGAATACTGATCATTAAAATGTGGCTGGAATAGCGAAGATCACTATTTGTCTGTAGAAAGGAAACAAAGTGCAGAAGAAACCCAATCAGCCCAACATGTCCATGCCAGCTCTCTTGCAGAGCAGCTCACTGGCTCTTTTGCATTCCCTGTATAATTTTTCCACGCCAAATATTCATACACCTACTTCTTGAAGACCACAGTGAAACCCAGTCCCAACAGATTCTAAACACATGGTGCATAAAAACAGAAGTTGTTAAGTTGTGTACATTCAGAATAAGAGGGGCAGCACGGTTGGCCTAGCGGTTAGCGCAACGCCGTTACAATGCCAGTGATCGGGATCGGGGTTCGAATCCCGAGCTGTCAGTAAGGAGTCTGCGCGTTCTCCCCGTGTCTGCGTGGGTTTCCGCCGGGGGCTCTGGTTTCCTCCCACCATTCGAAACGGACCAGGGGGTTTTAGGCTAATTAGGTGTAATTGGGTGACATGGGCTCATGGGCCAAAATGGCTTGTTCCCATGTTGTATGTCTATAGTTAAGCATTTTAAAAATCAAAGAAGATGGAAAGATGTCAGACTATCGGACGGTGGTGAGTCTCTTGGTGCAGAATACATATCCTCTGACCTGTGCTTGTGATCATTGTACTAATGTGCTGGTTCTGTCCAGTTTCTTGTTAATGCCTCACCCAGGATGTTGATGGTATGAGACATGGCAATGGTAGTTTCATTGAATGTGAACAACAGGTGGATAGATCATCTTGTTTGGAAGTAGTCATGCTTTCTGCCTCTGTGGCATTATTGCCTAATCCTATGCAGGTATTTATGAATACAGGTATAAATTGCTTCTTTTGTTGAGGAATTGTGATATGAATTGAGCATTGTGCAAACATCATGAATATTGTCATTTTTGGCCAAACTGAAGAAAATTAATTGACTAATTAAATGAAGATGGGTGTGTGTTGGGTGAGGTGGCAGAGGGACTGTGTGCACAGGGTGGTCTAAATGGTTTGTGACACTCATACAGAAGCAGGCAGATGGGGATAATATGGATGAGTAAAACACGAAGTTCTGCAGACACCGTGGTCCGAGTCATTGCTGGAGAAACTCAGCACGACACAGTGTCTTTTATAGAGCAAAGATAAAAACACATAACCGATGTTTCGGGCTTGAGCCAAAAATATGGATGAGGCCTGCTGCAGCTTGTAGTGTCCCTGAAATCTGGTGCATGGATTTTCTGACTGACAGATTGACTAAGATTTGTTCATAACCACTGCCCCCACTCAACCCCGTCACTTTACTACAGGAGCCTTTTGGCACCCTCAAGTTCAGGTTTATTTGCACATGTACCAAGGTGCAGGGAGAATCATAATCAGAATTTATTGACATGAGCATGTCACAAAATTTGTTGTTTTGTCTGCAGTCCATCTAGACATCCTACAGGAAATAAGACACAAAAAAGAAATGCAGATTTACAGAGGAAGATCAAATAGTACAGAACAAAGGCAACACAATTTTACTATGTGTGGTTCATTGGGAAAGAAACTATCCTCAAATCTGTTGAGAGGTGATCTCATACTCATGAATCTTCTTCCTGAAGGAAAAGGGGGTGAAGAAAATGTGACTAGGGTGAGATGAATCTTTTAATATGTAGGTGGCTTCTCCAAGGCAGCAGATAGAGTGGAGGGGAACCGTGTTCACAACGCTCCTCATTTTACTGCTGTCTTGGGTGGAGGAGTTCCTGTATGATGCAGTGCTATACTCTGACAGGATAGTTTCAATCATGCATCATTAGAAGTTGTTAAGAGAAGCAGGTGACATGCCAAATTTCCACAGAATTTCTGAAGAAATAGAAGTACTGATATAGGTGGACCAGGTCAAGTCACTGGAGATGTTTATTGCGTTGCGCTGTCGAACAGAAAGCAGACACACAAACATAAAGTCTGTTCAACAGGATTTATTCTACATAAACTTCCACAGAGCTGGCTGTGAGAGTAGCTGTGCAAGCTCTGAGATTGATCTCAAGGGGCAGCCGACCGGGTGGGGCCTGGTCCATTCAGATTGGCAGATTGACAGCTGGCTAGGAATTGCTTTGTCCTCCAGTGCTCTTCTGCAGGCACACAGGTTACCCCCTGCAGTAGGCTAGTGCAGTATCACCACATTTATACCTAGGAACCTAAAGCTGTCTGTCTTCACCTCAGCATGGTTGATATGGATCAAAGAGTGAGCTGTGGCCCTATCCTGGAAATCTATAACCAGCTCCTTAATCTTGTTGACATTGAGAGATTGTTTTCCTGGTAGCAAACCACGTCCCTTTATCTCCCTTCTATATCCTGACTTATCCTCTTTAGATATCCAGATAGCTGGAGTTGGAGTGGTGTTTGGCCATGCAGTCATGGGTGTACAGGGAAAGCAGTTGGGAGACTGAATACACAGCTTTGGGGATAGGGGGGGGGCATGTTGAGGCTAACACCAATCCTCAATGATTGTGGTCTGTGGGACAGGAAGTTGTGGATCCAATTGCAAAGAAGGGTGTTAAGGCCAAGATCAAGGAGCTTGGTGATGAATGTACTTGGCACTATTGTTTGAAAGGTGAAGCTATAGTCAATGAAAGACATGTCCTTGTTGTCCTGATATTCTAGCACTAAGAGTAGAACCTCAATCTAGCAAACCACCATCCAGAAAACCATCTAAGCTCCCTTACTCACACTGTTGTAAAGTTAGTTCTGCTTACATGAAATGGCCTAGGCCTTGTTTATGATAGAATATCGCTGTAGGGACTTTGTGCAGATTTTCTGCACAAGTTTAATGTGCAAAAACCTGTGTAGAAACTCAACATCTCTGTCAGTATCCATGAGTAGAAATCAATCAGACATTTCTACTTCGGGATACTGTCTGGCCTACTGAGTTCCTCCAGCAATTCTTTGTTTGCCCAAGATTTCAGCATCGGCAGCGTTTCACATGTTTAATGTGCTTCAATCAGTGAAAAATAGCCAGAGCCACTGAACTCATAAAATTGTTAAAGCCTACAACAGATTATGATTAAAGAAAGCAACAAAACCACTGAAGCATTTGAATATTCAAAGCAATCTAACTAGGCTGGAAGCAAAATGACAACTGTATATCTGGCACACTGCTCAGTCGGGTGAACAAAACACAAAATGACGTGTGAAACAGGCAACAAATCCACTCCTGCCAACTTCTGAGCTTTTGTACAACTTTGAATCATCTCCAAAATATTATCTATATTTTGTGTTGGTTTTTTTTTCAGAACAGAAACAGATACCTCTTGAGAAAATTACATGTAATTTAAGAAATAAACATGATATTTTCTTAACAATTTGGTGCCACATTTACACATTATAGATATTACATTATGAAAACTATCCCCTAAACCTCAAGAACCTTATTAACTCCTTGGAATTAATATATGTGTAATATTGTAAAGGCAAAATTTGATTGAATGTATTGCAACTTTAGGAACCAGATGTGTTTCTTTTTCTTTTTTTTCTTTCTCTTGCATCTTTTTCTCTCTTTTCTTATTCTTTTTCTTTTTTCTTTTTTACTTTCTTTGGGGCTATCTTGTTATTTGGGGGAAAGGGGTGGGAGAGGTTGGGAGTTTCACTGATTTGAGATCTATGAGGGATATTTTCAGTATCTGTATAGTAATGCATGTATAGAAATGTTAATAAAATATTCCAAGAAAAGCACAGAAACTAAGAAATTTTAGTCTTAATTAAAGCCTATGTTTTGTGCAAACCGAGCAGTTTCTCGGGTTACTTAGCCAAAGATCATAACTATTCTTAATCCCCATTACTTATTCTGTTCTTTCCTGAGCTGTAAGCTCCTGTATTATATTTTCTTTTTTCTCTTTTTAAGGACGAGGTGGGCATAAACATTTTCACAAGAAAATATACGATACTATAAATCCTTCATTTTGGAATGAAAGCGTTTTGCATTGAAACAAATTGGCAGCTACTAGTGTCGTTAAAGACGCAGTAGTAATCCGCACTAAAACGTGTTCAATCTATTCAGATATCAGCGGAAAACAACTTTGCTGAGCAATTAAAGATCTTGAGCTGTACTTGAATGACAGTTCCAGCTATCGTTGCCTCTCAGAAATTAGGAGAAGGCTAAAATTATCCACAATCAAAGATTAAGATGAACAAGGTTTTATCATGTAATTCCACTGCTGTCAATTGAATAGCACTGATTGCATCCCTGCCTCAGAAGTGGCAATCTCTGTCAGAAAGATGCTGACTGCACTTCAAAAGTAGCCTAGAGGACTTGACCGGATTATTGTTCAGCACGGTTAGCTAATTTGCCTAATCCCTGCGGACCAATTAAATAATTATCTTTTGAAAAAAAAAGAGAACTTTTCAAATATTTGTTCATCAGATTGAGGATGATTCACTTCAACATTGTTACAAAAAAAATCTTCTGACAATCAGGTTCCAACTGAGCAGAATTGCACAATATTTGTACAAGAATATATATTAAACTGACCAAAACTTTCATTAGGTCAGAAATTACAAAATATTTTTTCAGAAGTACAGGTAAATAGAGAATTATTTTCTCTTCTGGTGCAAGCACATTGAAACAAATGAAGAAGGTGCACAAACAACTCTACTTTCCAGGAAGTCTGAGGGGTTCTGGCATGTCAAGTTCAAGTTCCAGTTCAAGTTTATTATCATCGGTCTGTACACATATTCAGCCAGATGAATGGTCGTTTCTCCAGACCATGGGGCACATAATTACACACGTAATATTACTTGCTACAGCTTCCCCATTTGGAATAAGATGAAAATTATATTTTTATTCCTGGATAGTCCACAATTTCAGCGCCAAATCTTGAGTTGATAGCTTAATTGCAGGTTGCATGGATATTCTGACTTCATCTATGGGGTTAATTTAACCATTGGTTGGAATGGGTCCTCTATGAGGAAAGAAACTTATAACATTGCACAAGGGTGACCTGTGAATAAAGACTCCCTTTATCTGGGGATAAATTTATATTACATTGACTCTCATTGGACCACTCTAATTGTCCAGAAAATGTTGGAAATACTGAGCTGGTTGGGCATCAGCTATGGATAGAAAAACAAAGCTCGTGTTACAGGTCGAAGAGCCTTCACCAGCACGGTTGGTGTCGCGGTTAGCGTAATGCTTTTACAGCGGCAGCATTTGGGACCAAGGTTCAAATCTCATGCTGTCTGTAAGGAGATTGTACGTTCTCCCCGTGTCTGTTTGGATTTTCCCCAGGGGTTCCTGTTTCCTCCCACCATTTGAAACCACCCGGAGGTGTAGGTTAATTGGGTGGCATGGACTCGTGGGCCAAAATGGCCTGTTACCGTGCAGTTTGTCTAATTTTAAATAAAAATCTATTGCTTTAATACTAAATCTCCAGTCTCCACAGTTCTTTGAATTTCCCTATAAATGTTCATGGGTTACATATACCATCATAATTTAAAGTCGGGGAGAAAGCAAAACATATATATTGAAAAGATGTCTGCTGTCTCTTTAAATCCTCTGATAATTTATTCCATACACTGCAGACCAGTTGATTTAGAGCCATTTGCAGTTCTAGTTATTTTGGCTTCATTCTCATCAGTCATTTCTGTGGCAGGAAATTGTTCAAACATTTTGCAATTATGAAAGTGCCTTGCATTCCACTTAGACACATGGGAAAATTGTCTCAGAGAATTTTTTCTCAACCTGCTACTCTGTTGAAGTGATCACATAATGGGCAGAAGATAATTGATACTTCCATTTTAGAACTGTTTGCTCCTGGATGATTTTTTTTTTTTGCATGTGTCATTTTAAGTGCCCCGGAGTATTGAAGGTGAAGGCTTCTTTTCATGGATCTGACCATTCATTTCAGCGTAAGTTGACATCAGCTTTTCAGTGTTTTAATATAAATTTCATTCTTTTTAGGCTCTGTACTTAATGACCTTCTCTTTATCACTATATGATACACGTCTTCTTGAGAATACAAAAGTAATTTCATTTCTCCATGATAATGCATCCATCATAGTTGTTGCTGAAGTATACATTTTATATAGAGAACATTATTCATTTCAAAGGACATGTGATTATTTTCTTTCAACCACATTATTTTCTGCTGAGAACCATCATTTTAATAAAATTGCATCACCTTACATGGAATAAAATCCATTAAAAAATGATTAAACGGCTCAGAAACTATTTGTTTCTTAAACTTTGCAAATGCACCATTGTAAATGCAAACAACACGCTTATAAATTCTACAGGCTTAAAGAAAAAGAGAGTAAGTATGTCTCTGATCCAATACTTGATCCATTAAGGTCTGGATCTTAGAAAGTCTGAATGGACAAGCTGGTAAAGAAAAGGGATCAGTGTTAGAATTAGAATGAAAATAGAACTGTTAAATTTCAATTTAGACATACAGCATGGTAACAGGCCATTTCTGTCCATGAATCCATGCTGCCCAATTTACACCCTATTAAAAAAAAAATCCTGGTACATTTCAAATGGAGGGAAGAAACCGGAGTCCCTGGGGAAAACCCATACAGACATGGGGAGAACAGGCAAACTCCTTACAGACAGAGCAGGATTCGAAAACCAAATCCCAATTGCTGGTACTGTAAAGGAATTGCACTAACTGCTATTCCAACTGTTCTGCCCTGTTAAAGTTCTGGAAGAAAAAAAATGACTTTACTCTGAATTAAAGAAACTAATTTTAAATCGTTTTTGTTTCACTTGCTGCTTTCCATGTACAGGATCCTGACAATGTGGCTTTCAACCTTGGCTAGCAATGACCCTTAGCTAGATGAAAGAGCTTCTGGATTGGGAGGTGATGTGACAGATACCTAACAGAGTGGGGAGGAGCATTGTTAGTCAAGCAGAATGATTGGTGGTTGAGTGGAATAGGGGACATCATTTATGTGTGCGTGCTTGCGTGTGTGCGTGTGTGTGTCTGTGTGTGTGTGTGTCTGTGTGTGTGTGTGTGTGTGTGTGTGTGTGTGTGTGTGTGTATGTGTGTGTGTGTGTGCATGCGTGCATGCGTGCTTGTGTGTGTGTGAGAGAGAGAGATCAGAAGAGCACTCCACATTCAGAAAATGTACCATAGCACAGAACCATGGCACCTCAGACAAAACATTCAACAGGGATTTGACCACATATCTGTAATCATGTTGCATCTAATGGCTGCTTCAGGTGTGAACACTCAACAGCACTGTTTATTGATCTTTGTAAAAAAAATTAAACGTTTCTGCCTCATAATGAGCAAAGAGTTTCCTGCTATCTTATTTGATATGATGCTTAACTGAATTCTACCTGCCATTTTTTTCCAGAGGTAAGCACATTGACAATGTCAAAACTCCAAAAATTGCTTTCCCTTGAATTTTGCAACTCCTTTTCACCTAAAATAATGCCATACATGAGGCATTATACCTGTTTAGAGGTCAGCCACCAAGTGGCAATGAACTGAACTTGAAAATTACAACTTGCTTCAACAGCTCTTAATTGAGATGCAAATCCTGGAGCATGTGGGGAATGAGTGGGAAAATAGTTCAATATTCCATGAATAATGTGTGAGCATCAATGTTTGAATAGTTCAACTCCATTTCAAGTCATTTTAACATTCAGTACAATGCATGACGTCAATTCACTTGAAGCAATCAAAGCACTTGAGGATACCCGATGGATATGACGAGCATCTAAAGACGAATCTTGTGAGTAATGTGACAACTTACTTGAAAATTAGATGTGATTTGAAAGAACAAACTAGAAGGCTGAGTACAGGGTTAATGGTTGGTTACTTAAGAGTATGGATGATCAGAGGGACCTTGAGATTCAAATCCACACATCCCTGAAGGTCATTGCACAGGATGATAGGATAGTTAAGAAGGCCTATAGGATGCTGGGCTTAATTAATAAGGGAATTGACTTCAGGAGTAGAGAGGTCATGTTGCAACTCTACAAATGTCTGGTAAGACCACACTTAGAGTATTGTGTTCAGTTCTGGTCACCTTATTATAGGAAGGATGTGGAAGCTGTGGAGAGGGTGCAGAGATTTACCAGGATATTTGCCTGGATTGGGAAACAAGTGTTATGAGGCAAAGATAGCAGAGCTGGGACTTTTCTCTTTGGAGTGAAGAAGGATGAGAGGAGAATTGATAGAGGTCTACAAGATTATGAGAGGCATCGATAGGGTGGACACCCAGCATATGTTTCCCAGGCAGGATAAGCAAGCACCAGAGAACATGCATACAAAGTTAAGGGAGGGAGGATTAGCGGAGATATGAGGGGTAATTTTTTTTTATACAGACAGTTGTGGGTGCCTAAAATGCCTTGCCAGGGTTCGTGATGGAGGCTGAAATATTGGGGACATTTAAGAGACTCTTAGAATGACACATGGATGAAATAAAAATAGAGGGTTATGGGATAGGAAGGGTTTAGTAATTTTTTTTAGGAAGGAATATATGAGTCAGAACAAAATCGAGGCCCGAAGGGCCTGTACAGTGCTGTATTGATCTGTATTCTATGTTCTATGATTTTCCATCCATTCATTTTCTTCCTTTTCCTTTTTCAATATTTTTATTGAAATTGAAATTGAAGTTCCACATTGAAAAATATAGAGTATGTAAGAATACATGTTAAAAGTCAAAAAATGTTACATTACACTTAGATCATCCCAGTTCATCCAAGGTATGCGCATTCTCAATCAAACAAATTATATTACAGTAATATTTTATTTTTTTATTTTAAATAGATGATCTAAACCCACTACTGAAAAAAAAGTAGTTGGAAGGAGAAGAAAATAAAATTCCTAATCAAGGTCGTTTATTAGCCAACACTTCTACATTCATATCAAATCAGAGATTCTGAAAATAATTTATCAATGGTCCCCACAGTGTTTGAAAATTTAAATTCAAATCGAAAATTGAGGGAATTTAGTCATGACGTGGCATCACATAGTCACATAGTCATTGAGCATGAGTAGGTCCCTCCATCTGAGCAACATTGCCCATATCTAGCCATAAAAGAAGTAAAGCCCAGAGAACCCCAAAACCCAACAGCAATAGATATTCACCAAGACATAGTTATTTAAAGAAAAGTTGCTTTTAATTACCTTTAAACACAAAACAGGATCAAACTTCAACTTATAACTATTAACTTAACTAACCTAACTTAACCCCCTTCTAATTCTAAGCACATGTGTGTGTGTAAGTTCAGAAAAGTTCTTTGATTCACAGTCACTCCTCCAAGTACACTGGTATCAGGCAATTCTTATACCGTGCACAGAATTTAAAATTTATGAAGTTCACCAGATTTTGGTGCTTGAAATGGTTACCACTCAGGAAAGTTCTTGTTGGTTTTCAGAGAGAGATCTGTGGTTTGCTAGACACCCACAACTGATTCCTTGTAACCAGCCATTCCAGTGTCTTGCTGACAAAACTTGCCCCATCAGGGTTCTCCAGATGATAACCTCTTTCTTTCAGGTCACCACAGAGTTCCTTTTTGTTTCCCTTATTTCAAGGTGAAACATTAGTCAGCCAGTCCTCTCCTCTTGTATGGACCACAAGGGCTTTGACCAGACTGATCTAAGCACTCACAACCCATCTTCCAAATGGGGTTTCCACAAGCTTACCAGCTTGTCCTATTCCAGTCCCAGCTGCTGCTGCTGCAGAACTGACCTCTCTCTCTCTCTCTCTCTCTCTCTCTCTCTCTCTCTCTCTCTCTCTCTCTCTCTTCAATCAATTGGAAACTCAAACAACAGACAAAAAAAATTCTGAGGAAATAAATAAATAGATAAATAAAATTGCAAATGAATAAGACTGGGCAGATGGACCCTAAAGGGGAGTACTGAGGCCTCATTGGACACCACAGGTTTACGCCGCTGAACTAGAGATGCACCTCGATTTGCATGCATTCTTTTTGCTGTCGCCACTTGCATGAAGGTGAACCGGCTTGTCAGTGTGAGGAAGGTGCGCCAAGGGCCTGACCGGGACACCTTCGTGGAGGTGAGCCAGGTTGTCAGTGTGTGGAAAGTAGTAAAGTTTCAATAAAGTTGGGTTGAAATTAAATGGCGTCGGCCAGGACGAAGAGCTGACCGATGCCAATTGCTGCTGTGGGAACTCTCCCAAAGAGTCTCCCTATCCCTGCCTTGTAAGAGTCTTTGTCTTATTAGTACAGTACATTTCCAATTATCCAAAAACCATTTTACCGAAATTCTCAGAATTAAAGGTTTCAGTGGAGGCATGGCGTCACAAGTTGAATTTTTTTTTGCTCAAACCCTGTCAGCACCATTTTGAATCCAACAGAGCTCTCATGTGGTCACGTGTACTCAAGGTAAGAATTAAACTTTATTTCATGCTTGAAAAGCCTACCCTTGTTCGTTGATGCTACTGGGCTGGGATCGGAGTGGGGTCCTCAGGCTCCTGAGCAGTTTCGACAACAGTGGTGGGGAGGTGTTGATGATCCGAGCGGAGACCACGGGATTCCAGGCAGCTTCAGCAAAGGTGGTGGGGAGCTGTCGGGGATCGGTGGGGGACCACAGGCTCCCAGGCAGCTTCAGCAACAGCGGTGGGGGAAGTGTTGCGGATCAGAGTGGGGACCACAGGCTCCTGGACATCTTCTTGCAACAGCAGTGGGAAGGTGTTGGGAATTGGGGCGGGGACCTCGGAGCCTGGCCAGTTTTGGAGATGGCTGGTAGAAGTATTCTGTTGCTTAAAGCCATTTCTCAGCTATCCAAAAAATGCAGTTAACCAATACACGTCCAATCTCAAGCAGTTCTGATAATCAGAAACACGCTGTATTAGATATATTAGTAAGGATTTATCTGTAAACTTGGGTGAGGGGTTTATTTTGACTGCAACACAGTTACAGCGTCAGCAACAGGGGTTCGAATTTACATTTTTTAAGATACGGGAATTACCTGATTAAAGTGAAATTTACATAATTAAAGACTATAATACTTTTTTTTTTAAATAACTTTACATTTTGCACTGACTTTTGCCTTTTAAATGGTGTATTCCTAACGCATGTGTATCATTTGGGCATTGGCAGTGAAATTTGCGTATCTGACATGCACGGTCCCCATTGATGATTCTACTGTATTAAAATAAATATTATTAATAAATAGCAGAGTCGCAGTGAGTTTTTTAGCAGTATTTCATGGGAAGAAGCAGTTCCTCAGATTAGTGGTTCTGCCTTGGATACTCCTGTATCTCTTCTCCGATGGGAGCAGCAGGGAGATCCTGCATGTCGGGCAGCAGGGGTTCACCCTGATTTTCCAATCCCTTTTTAAACAATGATCCCCGGTAATTCCACCGATGGGCGGGAGGGTGACCTCTTTGCCGTTCTTATTATCCTGTGGATTGACCTCCGATCCGATGCTCTACAGCAACTGTACCACACTTGTGACGCAGCCGGGTAGGACACGCTTGCTGGAGTTCCTGTAGAAAGCTGATAGAATAGTGGCCTGTAGCATTACCTACCTTCTGTTTTTTAAATATTTTTATTGAGTTTAACATATAAATGCATCCAAAATTTTAAGGATAAGTCGTTTCATATACATACAAGTACAAAAAAAAGAAAAAAATGTATGGAACTACGTTGATAGTTCCTTGATCCATATGAGAAACAAGAAATTCAATTAATCTATGACAACATGTTAACCCCATATTTGCCAAGTTAAGCCAAATAAAAATTGATAAAAAGAAAACAAACAAAAAAAACAACTAAATCTAATCTACGCCCTCCCTCTAAACAAGGTTATCTTGTTTTTAAAAATTGGAAATTTTGGATCTGATGGTGGCCTCCAGACATCAGGCAGAGAATCTTCCAGTCATGATAGTAATCTGTGAATGGATGCCACATCTTTATAAATTGAAACTTTATATCTAATTTTCTCCAAGCTTAAGTAGGACATTACATCATGTAACCACTGTGCATGAGCAATTGAAGAGTCATCTCTCCACTTCAATAAAATTACTCATCTGGCTATCAGTGTGGTAAAGGCTAAAACTTTCTCCTGAGATCCAGACAGAAGTATACTCACATGGAAAACCAAACAAAGCAATTAAAGGACAAGGTTTGGAAAGTGTCTTTCCAAAATCTCTCTAAATTTGGGCACTCCCAAAACATATGGATCAATGAAGCTTCAAAAATTTTACACCTCACATAGGGAATCAATATCTACATAAAAACAAGATAATTTAAGTTTGGACAGATGAGTTCTGTGCACCACCTTAAAATGTAATATGAATTACTGGTGAAAAGGCCATCACTGTGGCATCTTCTTGACAGGTTAGAAAAATAAACACAAGCCTGTTACTTTTTACTCCGGCTTTGAAACAGAAGTCCCTTTAATGAATAGAATAAAGGCAGATGATCTCATGCAAAGCAGGTGAAACATCTGATTGTTTTTTTTTCAGAGCATTAATTGAACTATGCTTCCTGCAATTAAAATTTAAGACCCAAAAGTTCAAGTAGTTGTCCTTTATTGAGGCTTGAATATGACTTCAGTTGCTTCCCTGGCCTGGCCCAAAATAAAATGTCATAGGCATTGAACTGTTTCTGAGAGATGCCCATTCCAATTTAGGAGCCAATGGGGCAAACTGTAAACTCACAGTGAGATTTTGCCTTTTCACCAGTAATTCATAGGAAAAAGGATCCCACTTAAACAGTATCACCAGCCTCCCTAGAAGCCATTTTCCTGAAAGTAACCAGTGACTTTTCACGTATTTGAACTGGGAAATCAGGTCAGTTTTCATCATAAATGTGACTAAATCCTATGTGATAGTTTTCCATCCTTCCTAATTTCCATTGATGGTTTATGAAATTTCATGCTGTCTCTAAATGGTTTATGGAAACAAATGGAAGCATTCTGGTGTCGTTCAGAGAAAGGACACGATCTGTAATATAAACACACCAAAATGCTGGAGGAACTCAGCCAGTCTTTTCAGTGTCTATAGGAGACAAAGATGCATTCTGCTTATTCCTTGAAGAAGGGCTCAGGCCCGAAACGTCGGCAATATATCTTTGTCTCCTATAGATGCTGAATAGACTGACTGACTCGCCCCAGAATTTCGGTGTGTGTTTACTATAATTACAGAATCTGCAGATTTTCGTGTTCACCCATGATCTGTAATATTAACATGCTTTTGCCTCTCTACAAATACTTGTTGGTTCACTGTGATTCCAGCATTTTCTCTTTATGTTTTGAAGATTTATTTCTGGTCACCAGCTATAGGAAAATTATCATTAAACTGCAAAGAGGGCAGAGAAGATTCACAAGGTTGTTCTCAGAACAATAGGGCTTGAATTATGAGGAGAGACTGGGACTATATTACTTGGCGCTTAGGAGGCTGAGGGATGATATTATGGAGGTTTCTAACATCATAAGTGGAACAAACAAGGTGCATAGTCACACCTCCTTCTCCAGTAAAGAGCAGTATAAACTAGAGAACATAGGCTTAAGGGGAAAGATTTCAAATGGAACTGAGGGGTAACCTTTTCACACAGAGGATGAAGGATATAGAACGTAGAACATTACAGCATGGAACAGACCTTTTGGCTCATGATGTTGTCTATATAAACCTACTCTACAACAATCTAATCCTTCCCTAACTCACATCAATAACCATCTAATTTTCTTACATCCATGTGCCTATCTGAGAGTCTTTTGAATGTCCGATTTGTACCAGCCTTCTCCACCACCCCCAGCAATGAATTCCAAGCACCCACCACTCCCTGTGTAAAAAAACCTATCCATGACGCTGCCCCTAAACTTTCATCCCTTCACTTAAACAGATATCCTTCTGGTACTTGCTGTTGTCGTCCTGGGAAAAAAATGCTGGCTTTCCATCGTATCTAAGCCCCTCATAATCTGTTATGTCATCTCTCATCCATCTCCCTAAAGAATGGTCAAAAAAGGCAATGAACAATGGTTACTGGTCCCTGAAGGCTCAACCACAAACACTTCCTCCACTTGCCCTTCCCAATTTCCCAAGACTAGATCCAGCGTTGGTCTCTCCCATGTGGAACCCTCTACATATTGCCAGAGGAAACTTTCCTGAACACATCTGACAAATTCTACACTGTCTAAACCTTTTGGACCATGACTTTCCTGGTGAGTGCAACGCTATTACGGTGCCAGTGACCTCAGGTTCAAATCTGCTGCTCTCTGTAAAGGTAGAATACATAGAATGATCTTCCAGAGGAAATAGTAGAGACAGGTACAATAACGACATTTAAAAGACATGGATAGATAGGAAGTTTAAGTACAGGTTTGCGCCGCCTAACGATGTCCAACTGCATATACGTCCATGCTCCATGAACCGATGGGGTTATAATGGAGTTCAGTCAGAAATCCCGATCGGACAATTGCAAGAATGGGACGTCGCAGGCATAACCAGGCATAAGCAACAGCAATTTCCTGCACGCAACATGCGTAGCTCAAAGGCCTATGTATGTATGAAGGTAGACTGTTCTGTACTGGTACCTTCCATCCATTATGTGCATCAATGAGGTTATCTGACCTGAAACTCTCCCAGTGGAACACTATGAGGAAGTGGAGAACAGTGATGAGGGTGATCCTGATCCTCCTTGTTAAATTGTGTGTTATATATGTTAATAAAGTGTTTACATAAAAGTTTAAAAAGTGAAATAAAAAATTAGACAATTTAATTTATTGCAAGTTTGGTATCCCATAGGTATATACTGTACTGTAATATAGTGTTGGCACAACGTCCAAATCTCATTTCACCCAGTTTCGCAGAATGTATCATGGACGTTAAGTGGTGCATACCTATATTTAGAGGTTATGAGCTATGCACAGGGAAATAGGAAGAGGGCAATTTGGTCACAATGAGTTGAAGGGTTTTTTTCCCTATGCTGTACAGTTCTAAGACTGTAAGACTCTGATCACCTAACCACAGGAACTGCATTGATGAATTAACAATTTAATTAATACAATTAATGGATGACTGCTGTGCATTTTTCATCAAATTTGTTTAAAGAATCTAAATATGAAAGCTATTTACATTATTGTAGAGCATGTCAAAGAACCAAAGACTTGTTGATCCAAACCAAGGCTTTTATTAACTGCAGTTGTAGCTGGGATGGGGAGATAATTATGAAAGGAAGGCTTTATTTATTGGTAATGGAAAGTAGAGGACGGATTTGTAAGTTGAGTTGTGAAGAGACCAGTAGCTGGGATATACCTTTACCCTTGGAGGGATGCTCTTACTATCTTTGTCACAAAGAAACCAAAACAATGGGCATAACTTGGAATGTGGTAATCTGTGAGAGAAAGGATTTTTTTTTCTTCTTAAAAGTCAACTAGATTCACATCTTTATTCCCCTCAAAATTCAGCTGTTTCAGTGAAGGGATGAAAGTTTAGGGGCAGTGTCATGGATAGGTTTTTTACACAGGGAGTGGTGGGTGCTTGGAATTCATTGCTGGGGGTGGTGGAGAAGGCTGGTACAAATTGGACATTCAAAAGACTCTCAGATATGACACACCTGAACCATCTCAGTCGTGAGCTTAAGACTGGTTGCCCAGCTTTGAATTCCCAGTGGGCTCACTTGGTAGTCTATGATCGTTCACTTGATCTTGGAACGTTTGCCTGATGGTTTAGTAATGTTTGCTCTCACATCTGCTCATGGAGGAGCTTCTTGTCATTTCTTACTATTTATGGACATCCATCTGAAATGAATTATTATTTCACCAAACAGCAAACAGAACAAAATAAATGAAATATTCAAAAAATTCTCTTGGGTGGTTTGACTTACACATCCCACTTTTGTTATACCTGAATATTTGATTCAGTGTGTAATTCTTTCTTTAGTCCTCTGGAGATTTAGCTGCTCTCCTTAAATGATGCTGGACATTCATTCCACTTCTATTATCATGAGTTATTGTCACCACCATCTAAAGATTTTACCAAGGGGAATCATACTACTCAGGTCTTGTGTGCAATTGACTGCCCATGTTTGACTGCATGGGTGCCTTGCATATTGTTGAATCTGGAGAATGCAGTTTAAAATTCAAAACACACTGCTCAAGGCCACAGAATAGGAACAAACATAAATAAAGATCTGCCATCTTAATCCTCAAACAAAAACAAATAGGATCTTTCAATACAAAATCTTTGAATTTAGGAATCTTTTATCAGAACCTTAGAAAAACGAACTGCCACCTTACAAACAAACTATTTAGCAACACAAATGTTAATGTTTAGACACAAGCAGCTTTTACTGTTTTGTTATTTTCTTGCATGTGATATCAAGGCCAAAACCTAATTTCCCACCTCCTTTTACATTATGATGCCCAACATCAGTTTGTGAAATAACTGTTTGTTCCGAATAAAGTGAACTAACTTGAGAGGTCATTTCTTCAAGCCTTAGCCAACATATTTGTGGTATGATGCTGCTCACCTGTAGTCCCACCACACTTTACATTTCAGATTCAGATCAGATTTCAGATTTATTGTCAGAGTACAAAGTGGCAAAGCAGCAGGTATGGATGGAATCCCCCCAGAAGTCTGGAAGGCTGGCGGCAAAACTCTGCATGCCAAACTGCATGAGTTTTTCAAGCTTTGTTGGGACCAAGGTAAACTGCCTCAGGATCTTCGTGATGCCACCATCATCACCCTGTACAAAAACAAAGGCGAAAAATCAGACTGCTCAAACTACAGGGGAAATCACGTTGCTCTCCATTGCAGGCAAAATCTTCGCTAGGATTCTACTAAATAGAATAATACCTAGTGTCGCCGAGAATATTCTCCCAGAATCACAGTGCGGCTTTTGCGCAAACAGAGGAACTACTGACATGGTCTTTGCCCTCAGACAGCTCCAAGAAAAATGCAGAGAACAAAACAAAGGACTCTACATCACCTTTGTTGACCTCACCAAAGCATTCGACACCGTGAGCAGGAAAGGGCTTTGGCAAATACTAGAGCGCATCGGATGTCCCCCAAAGTTCCTCAACATGATTATCCAACTGCACGAAAACCAACAAGGTCGGGTCAGATACAGCAATGAGCTCTCTGAACCCTTCTCCATTAACAATGGCGTGAAGCAAGGCTGTGTTCTCGCACCAACCCTCTTTTCAATCTTCTTCAGCATGATGCTGAACCAAGCCATGAAAGACCCCAACAATGAAGACGCTGTTTACATCCGGTACCGCACGGATGGCAGTCTCTTCAATCTGAGGCGCCTGCAAGCTCACACCAAGACACAAGAGAAACTTGTCCGTGAACTACTCTTTGCAGACGATGCCGCTTTAGTTGCCCATTCAGAGCCAGCTCTTCAGCGCTTGACGTCCTGCTTTGCGGAAACTGCCAAAATGTTTGGCCTGGAAGTCAGCCTGAAGAAAACTGAGGTCCTCCATCAGCCAGCTCCCCACCATGACTACCAGCCCCCCCCCCCCACATCTCCACCGGGCACACAAAACTCAAAACGGTCAACCAGTTTACCTATCTCGGCTGCACCATTTCATCAGATGCAAGGATCGACAATGAGATAGACAACAGACTCGCCAAGGCAAATAGCGCCTTTGGAAGACTACACAAAAGAGTCTGGAAAAACAACCAACTGAAAAACCTCACAAAGATAAGCGTATACAGAGCCGTTGTCATACCCACACTCCTGTTCGGCTCCGAATCATGGGTCCTTTACCGGCACCACCTACGGCTCCTAGAACGCTTCCACCAGCGTTGTCTCCGCTCCATCCTCAACATCCATTGGAGCGCTTACATCCCTAACGTCGAAGTACTCGAGATGGCAGAGGTCGACAGCATCGAGTCCACGCTGCTGAAGATCCAGCTGCGCAGGATGGGTCACGTCTCCAGAATGGAGGACCATCGCCTTCCCAAGATCGTGTTATATGGCGAGCTCTCCACTGGCCACCGTGACAGAGGTGCACCAAAGAAAAGGTACAAGGACTGCCTAAAGAAATCTCTTGGTGCCTGCCACATTGACCACCGCCAGTGGGCTGATAACGCCTCAAACCGTGCATCTTGGCGCCTCACAGTTTGGCGGGCAGCAACCTCTTTTGAAGAAGACCGCAGAGCCCACCTCACTGACAAAAGGCAAAGGAGGAAAAACCCAACACCCAACCCCAACCAACCAATTTTCCCCTGCAACCGCTGCAATCGTGTCTGCCTGTCCCGCATCGGACTTGTCAGCCACAAACGAGCCTGCAGCTGACGTGGACTTTTTACCCCCTCCATAAATCTTCGTCCGCGAAGCCAAGCCAAAGAAAAAAAACATATATCACATCACATTGTGACAGATTATGTTGTGTATAGATATGTTTTTGGGAGATAAATTGGGGAAGGCTTTTTAGTGTAGGTCACACACAAACACTTTAAAACAGATCTTATTTAAAATACTGGAGCTCTGCTCATGCTAGACATGTTGGGGTCAGAGCCTTTGTAAAAGCTTTGGAGAAGCTTGTCATTTACAAAAAGGCAACAGATGAAAGAACTTGTCAGAGCCGTAGACTGTCTGGAATAGAATGTGCTGTTCTAAGAGGGTCATACGGTTTTTCAGGCTGAGAGAGTCAAACAGGCTTTCTCTATGATAGAGAGAGAGGGAATTCAGTTCTGCAGTTGTAACATCAGCATCAGCAACTGGGACTGGAACAGGACAAACTGGCAAGCTGTGGAAAAACCCATGTGGAAAATGGGTAGTGAGTGCTTAGTTCAGCCTGGTCAAACCCCTTGTGGTTCATGCAAGAGGAGAGGACTGGCTGTCTAATGTTTCACTTGAAATAAGAGAAACATAAAGCAATTCTGTGATGACCTGAAAGAAAAAAGTTATCATCTGGAGAACGCTGAGAGGGCAAGTTTTTTCAGCAAGACACTGAAGTGACTGATTAGAAGGAATCAGTTTGTGTCCAACGAGCAACAAATCTTTCTCTGAAAACCAACAAGAACCTTCCTGAGCAGTAGCCAAAGCCTGGTGAACTTCATAAATGTTAAATTCTGTGCACAGTATAAGATTTGCCTACAACCAGTGAACTTGGATGAATGAGAAGTAAGATTGGACTGTGAATCAAATAACTTTTCTGAACTTACACACACATTACATACACGTGCGCTTAGAATTAGAAGGGGGTTAAGTTAGGTTAGTTAAGTCAATAGTGATAAGTTAAAGTGTGATTCAGTTTTCATGTTTAAAGATAATTAAAAGCAATTTTTGTTTAAGTAACCATTTATCTTAATTTGTATCTGTTCTTCATGCTTTTTTCACCATGAATAGGAAAGTGACATACAAAGTATAATTAACATCATTATCGAAGTCCATTGCAAATATACATTTTTTTAATTTACTTCATTCTTTCCCTTGTATTTTTAATTTTCCACTTGATGTTAAAGCTATAAAGAAAGGAGCCACTAGCAGTTCTAGGCCTAATTTATTGTGTCAACTATAAGTAGCTCTCATTAACTCCTTTATTTATTAACTCCAAGTATGATTTTTTCATGCTTCCTGCCTTTTCATTGCTCCCATTGTGTTGTTTAATCTATTATTCTTCCTCCCACTCATCATTTCCATTATTGTCCCACCTCTTTATCTCTAAATCACCCATCACTCATAGCAATATGCTTCTCTCCATTCATTGCCAACCCCCTCAAGCACCGTCACTTCCGCCAGGTAAATGTCATCTTCCCCGACCCCCACATTCCCTCCCTTCATTCCAAGGAAGTCCTCAGCTTGGTAACTCGTCTCTGAAGAAAATCCAATGAGAATAAAGAAAACATGGTCATCTGTCTTTGCCCCTCCCCCTCCCCACTCCTGTTTGGGTCTTCTCTTTGTTTCTCTAATAGACATTGGAAATTAGAATCTGTCTCTCAAGTCTATGTGATTAGGATTTATTTCGCTTTAGATTTTAAAATGAGTAAGGGACCTTTTCCAATACAAGCCCATTGTTATTGGATAGTTTAGTAAAAATGATCATGGATGTCCACTGCCAGAAATAAACCATGAAAAAATGTTGAAAAATAGCTTCTTTTAAACCTTTAATGACTGTTGATAAGCTACCTTCCCACATTATCACTCCATTGATCCCAACTATACTTGTTTATTGTCATTTGTATCAAGATACAATGAAAAGAGTGTTTGACTAAACAAAGGGCTACTAGGATTGAATGAGTTGAGAGGATCATTTTTATTGCTACATATGCTAAACGAAGACATAGGATGCTTTGGCAGAAAATGTGAAGGAAAATCTTAAGGGTTTCTACAGGTATATTAAAATCAAAAGTAAGGGACAAAAATTGGTCACCTTGAAGATCAGAGTGGTGGCTTTGTATGGAGCCAAAAGTGATGGGGGAGATATTAAATGGTATTTTTTCATCAGTATTCACTCAGGAAAGTAAGGAAAACAAGCAATGAAGACTTGGAATTTATACAGGTTAAAGAGGGCGAAGTGCTTGCTGTCTTAAAGCAAATAAGGGTGGATAAATCCCCAAGTCCTGACAAGATATTTCCTCAGACCTTGAGTGGGGCTGGTGTAGAAATTGCAGGGGGTCTGGCAGAAATATTTAAAATGTCTTTAGCTATAGCTGTGGGTCCAGAGTTTTGTTCCTTTGTTTAAAAAAAGCTCCAAAAGTAACCCTGGAAATTATAGGCCGGTGAGCCTGATGACAGTAGTAGGTAAATTATTGGAAGGTGTTCTGAGAGATTGCATATCCATTTATTTGGATATCCAGGGCTGATGCAGAATACTCAACATGGCTTTGTGCATGGTAGGTCATGCTTAACCAATCTTATAGAATTTTTTGAGGTTACCAGGAAAGTTGATAAAGGAAAGGCTATGGATGCTGTCTACATGGAAATCAGCAAGGCTTTGACAAGGTCCCATGTGGAAAGGCTAGTCCAGAAGGTTTGGACACTGTTCATGGTGAAATAGTGAACTGGATTCGATAATGGCAGGATGGGAGAACATAAAGAGTAGTGGTGGATGATTGCCTTTCAGACTGGAGGCCTGTGACTGGTGATGTGCCTCAGGGATTGGTGCTTTGAGCATTGTTGTTTGTCATCTATATCAATGATCTGGATGATAAGATGGCAAATTGGATCAGCATGTTTCCTGATGGCACTGAGATTGGAGGTGTTGTGGACAGGGATGAAGGTTTTGAAAGTTTGCAGAGAGATCTGGACCATCTGGAAAAATAAGTTGAAATATGGCAGATGTAAATGGAAGGGCACTGAGGAGTGCGGTAGAATAGAGGGATCTGGGAATACAGATACATAATTCCCTGAAAGTTGTAAAGAGAGCTTTTTGCCAAATTGGCTTTCATAAATCAAAATATTGAGTATAGGAGTTGGAATGTCATGGTAAAGTTGTATAAGGCATTGATGAGGCCAAATTTGGAGTATTTTATATAGTTTTGGTCACCTAACTACAGGAAAGAAAGAAAGAGTGCAGAGAAGATATAGTAGAATGTTTCCCAGACTTCAGAATCTGAGTTACAGGTAAAGGTTAAACAGGTTAGGACTTTATTCCCTGGAGTGAGGAAGAATGAGGGGAGATTTGATAGAGTTGATAGAGGGATTTAAAATTATGAGGGGGATAGACAGAGTAAATGTAGGTAGGCTTATTCCACTGAGATACAAACCAGAGGACATGGGTTAAGAGTGAAAGGGTAAATGTTTAGGGGGAACTTGAGGAGGAACTTCTTCACACAGAGATTGATGGGGGTGTGGAACGAGCTGCCAGCTGAAGTGATGAATACGGGCTTAATTTTAACAGTTAAGAAGAATTTGGACAGGTACATGGATGTGAGAGGTATGGAGGACTATGGTCTGGGTGCAGGTCAGTGGTATTAGGAAAAAAAAATGGTTCAGCACAGACTAGAAAGTCTGAATTATCTTATTTCTGTGCTGTAGTGTTCTATGGTTCTAATGGGAATAAGAGCAGGGAAATTCCCTGGAGGATGATCTCCACCCCGATGTTCTCAGACAGATCGCAAGAAAAAATTTGGATATATTGATAGAAACTTTCAATATCTTCTTGATTCTGGAAAGTTCCAGTAGGCTGGTAGAAGAACAAATGCTATTTAATATATTTATTAAAGTTCCTTGAAAATGTACATAACAGAGTAAATAATTTACATTTCCAAAACGTTCCACCTAAATGATCACTGCATAAATTAAAGCCTGAAGGGTTGAGGTAAAATATTACAATATATCAGGGATTGATAACAGATGGAATTGAAAATAGAGATAAATGGGGGTGTCCAGGGATTAATTCGAGGTCCCAGTAATTTGCAATCTATTTTACTGGATGAAGGGACTGAGTATAATACATCAGGGTTGCTGACAATCAAAAGGTAGATGTGAAAGATGGTCATAAGGATGACACAAAGAATCTGTGAAATGTGTCAATTGATTAATTGGGTGTAAAAACGGTGGCCAGTGATAAATTATGTGATGACATATAAGGTTCTACATTTGGGTAAAAAGATTAGAATAAGGAATATGTTACCTAAGGGCTGTGATAAAATTAGATATCAGTGTTTTGAGGTTTCTGGTCTCTTCGTTCAACAAATAGAAAAATTGACATGCAGATGTTAAAAATAATTATGAAGGTACATGAAATGCTGGCATTTATTACAAGGGAAGTGAAAAGTGAGGAGACGAAAGCCTTGCAATAATTATACATGGCAAAACTGGAATTTCTTGTACAATTCTTATTTCCATTTTAAGGAAGGACATAAAGGTCTTCAGCCATTGCAGTGAGGGTATAGGCTACTAGCATCAAACCACACGAGGCAGAGTGCAGGTAAAACATTAGTTTAAATAGAATGGTATACAGCTAGGCTTTGAGGCCTTAGTCTTGCCTCTGTACAAGCCTAGGCCAGAATGAGGGGGAAGGGATTTCCCCCCCCCCCCACCCCGGGCTTATATACAAGGTCACCAACTGAGCCATCTGGTGACCTAGTGGTCTAATTACATCTTGCATGACATACCACCACATTCACCCACCCCTTAAAAAATTGTGACTCGCCTTCCCCCCCCCAACCCCTCTGTTTCTTGCACCCGTTCATAATTCCAGTATTTGACGCGGCCTTCTGGACCTTCAGGGGGCCGGGGCAGGGAGGTGGGGGGTGCCAGGGCCTGGGGGTCTTGGCTCTGGGCGAGAGTATGGTGCGTGGGTGCAGGGCTTTCCACCCATCGGGGTGTGTTTGTCTGCCACTCTTCATGCTGTTCCATGGGGCTCCGTGACCCTCCTGCGTCAACCGTGGTTCCTTCCTGCTGATCCTCCGGAACCTATGGTGCTCCTGCGTCATCTGCCTTCCCATCCTGCCAATCTGTAGGGGTCTATAGTTCTTCTGCACCACCCACGTCTCCTGCCAGTGCGAGGTCCCTGGTGGCCACCGAGTCCTCCCGTCCATCCTCGAACACGACATGGGCGTAGTGAGGGTTTGCGTGCCTCACTTTCACAGGCTCAACCAGTGGGTCCATCCTGTGGCATCTGCAATGCTTGCGTAGGAGGGCCAGACCCGGCGACATCAGCCATTTAGGCAGCACGGTGCCTGTCACGGCTTTCCTCGGGAAAGAAAAGATACGGTCATGTGGTGTCACGTTAGTGGCAGTACACAATAAAGAGCGTATGGTGTGCAGAGCCTCCGGTAACACGTCTTGCCACCTTGCTACTGGTAGGTCCTTTGCTTTGAGAGTTAGCAGAACCGTCTTCCAGATGGTGGCATTCTCCCTTTCTACCTGCCCATTCCCGCTAGGGTTATAACTCGTAGTGCAACTGGTCACAATGCCTCTATCCCTGAGGTACTGCTGGACCTCGGTGCTCATGAAGGCAACACCCCTATCCGTGTGTATATAGCTAGGGTACCCACACAAACTGAATATAGATTGCAGTCACTTTACTGTGGGTACAGTGACATTGGGACACAGGATAGCAAAGGGGAACCATGAGTACTCTTCGATAGCGTTTAGGAAATAGATGTTCCTGTCGTAGGATGGGAGTGGGCCTTTGAAGTCAAGGCTAAGCTGCTCGAAAGGCCTGGTAGCTTTTATTAAGGGGCCAGTGGAACTGCGGTTTACACTCTGCTCAAATGGGGCACCCCTGCTTACCGTCCATACCTCCTCCACTGAGAACTGGAGGTCTTGGGCCCTGACAAAGTGGAAGAGCCTCGCAACTCCTGGGTAGCCCAGCTCATTGTGCAAGCTCTGCAGCTGGGACATGTGATTAAGGGCCACACAAGTGCCCCTGGACAATGCATCTGAGGGCTCATTGAGCCTTCCTGGATGGTATAGGACACACATGTCAAAATCTGGCCCTCGGGCCAAATTTGGCCCGCGATAAAATTATATTTGGCCCGCAAGATCATTTCAAAAATGTATTAGAGGTGGCCCGCCCTGCAGTGAGAGCCGATGCTGTTTTTTGGTAATGTCACCCCCACCATCCTCCCCCTTCATTGCACATCCTTCCCCATTGTAACACGAGAAATTGTAACACGAGAAGTCTGTCGATGTCATCAGCCGGCAAGCCGGTTGGAAGGCTCCCCTCACAACCAGTCACTTCTCCCACCTGTCGAGCGGTGCGGCGGATGGGCGAGCACCTGTGATTTCCTGTCGGCGCGATGGGCATGGCAGGCTGCGCACGGCCCCCGGGCAGCGCGAGCCCCGCGCGACTGGCACTGGACGGCCCTTCCACAGCGCGAGCGCACTTCTCCCAGTCGCCACGGCCTTCAGCGCTTGCACCCGCGCGGACCCCAGGGACGGCTGGTTTGGCCCTGCACGTGAAGAGAGAGATGGTGGCTGTCCACAAAGGCTGATCGGCAGCACGCTGGGTCTGAGTGGGTGGGTAAGCAGGGGTGGGCAGAGGGTGTAGGTGAGGAGTAATGGGCAGGGGAAATTATGGTGGTGCGAGGGGCAGTTAGAGGGAGGGTGGATAGGGAAGAGATAAAAGGGGAGGGGCAGGGCGAGTAGGGGAGGGGTGATTAGAGGGTGAGAGACGGGTAGAGGGAGGAACAGGTTAAGGGGAGAGGCAGTAGAGGGGAGTGTATAGGATGGGGTGGGTAGAGGCAGAGTGAGTGGAGTGAGGGGTGAGTAGAGGTTGGGTAAAGGACTGGTCAGGTAGAGGGATGGTGGGTCGAGGGTGAATAGAGGCCTAGAGCCTGAGGAGTGAGCAGGAAATGCTGATTCCTGATGCAGGCCAAAATGGACACAGCCTGTGAATGCTGACTACATCTCCACAGGAACCAAATATGTTTCCCTCAGGTCAAGCAAAGGGTGAACTTGAGCTACCTACTCCTGACCTGTAACATTATCCTCCTAAAGTTATATCCTAAAGTTTAACATTACATATGTTGAAAGAAGAGAAAACATGCAGATGTTGTTGAAAATTTTCAATAAATATTTAGTTCGGCCCTCGACTTAATCCAAGTTTTTAATTTTGGCCCTCCGTGAATTTGAGTTTGACACCCCTGGTATAGGATGTCGGTATTGTACGTCAACAATTCTATCCTCCAGCACAAGATTTTATCATTCTTTATCTTCCCCTGCTTTGGTTATTGAATATGAGCGCCATGGATCATTGGTCCATGACAAGGGTGAAGCGTTTAGAGGCCAGAAAATGTTTCCAGTGCCACATTGCATCCACAACGGCCTTGGCCTCCTTCTCCACTGCCGAGTGTCTTACCTTGGACCCCTGGAGGATCCACGAGAAAATAGCCACCGGCCGCCCTTCTTGATTCAGGGTGGCAGCCAACACCACGTCTGAGGTGTCGGTCTCTACCTGAAAAGAGACCATCTCGTCAAGGGATCGCAGGGTTGCCTTCGCGATCAGATCCCTGCTCTCTTTGAAGGCTTTGATAGCAGCAGGGCTGAGGGGAAAAGTTGAGGGCTTTATGAGTGGGCGGGCCCTGTCGGCATAATTGGGGACCCACTGCGCATAGTATGCAAACAGCCCCAGACACCTCTTTAATGTCTTTTGAGAATGAGGATGGGGAGGTCTAGCAGCGGGTACATGCAGGCTGGGTTCGGGCTGATTTCCCTGTTTTGCACCACGTAGCCCACGATCGCTAACTTCCTGGTGTTAAAAACACATTTATCCTTATTGTACGTTAGATTGCGGTCCTTTGCTGCGTGAAAAAAATCGTTGAAGGTTAGCATCATGGTCAGCTTGTGAGTGGCTGCAGATCATAACGTTGTCCAGATATGGGAACACCGCCTTTAAGTGGTAATTGTCCACTATGTGGTCCATCTCCCGCTGGAACAGGGATACCCTGTTGGTGATACCAAAGAGGAGGCAGAGGAACTGGTACAACCTGTTGTTCGCTTCGAACGCTGTGTATATCCTATCGCTCTTTCCAATGGGCAATTGGTGATATGCTGCCTTGAGGTTGATAGTGGAGAACACTTTGTACTGGGCAATGCTGTTTACCTTGTCTGTGATACGCAGAAGTGGGTATGCATCCAGCTGCATGAATTTGTAGATGGTCTGACTGTAGTCTATGACCATACGCCTCTTCTCCCCGGTAGTGATCCACTACCACTACTTGTGCTCTCCAGGAGCTGGAACTCTTTTCTATAATATTCTCCTGCAGGAGTCTATGGATTTCTGCACCGATAAACTCCGTCTTTTGGGCTGTACCTCCTGCTCTTGGTGGCCACCAGGGTGCAGTCAGGCATGAGGTGCATGAATAAAGGGGTCCTGCAGAAATGGTTGCCCTTAGTCACATGGTTGTTAGATGCCATTAGCATCTAATGGTCACTGGGGTAAGTTTTTAACGCGAGGTATTCTACCAACCCTTGGTCTATAAAGTTCTCTGTACTCCCATTATCCACCAAACAATTTACATTAGCCTCGTTAACCTTAATACTAACGGTCACATCCAATAGGTCGTGTGGACTCGCCTGATTCAGTCGTAATGAGGCTAGCCTGGCGCTTCCTCCATTCTGATAGGAGCTTTCTTCCCAACCTCAATCATAGTACTCGGTACCGAAGCCGTCAACTGGTCATTGTGTCCTCTAACCGGCGTCCCAAAATGGCTGACAGCACATGGCACTCTGCTTTGTCTTGCCTGTGGGGGAAGGAGAAGATCTTTCCCGCCTCTCATTTACATGAGAGAGGGCTTTGGTGGGAGCCTTGAGACTTCTGCATACTTTCACATAATGCCCCTTCTTTCCATACTTCGAGCAGTCCTTCTCCTTAGCTGGACAGTGGGCCCTGGGGTGCTTTAGCTGCCCGCAAAAAATGCACTTGGAATGGTCTAATGAGGCAGTTGCTGCAGAATGTTGCCCTTGTTCACCCGTGCACCTCTCCCTGTCAGTGGTCCATGAGTCTGGCTCAGTGTACTCCTCTAGCTCCCTCCTAGAGTCCTCCAGAGCCTCTGCAATGGTTTCAGCCTCATCAAGCCTCACTGTCTGCTTTTCCAACAGCCCCTGTCTTATCTCCGTTGATCTGACCCCGGCTACGATTCTGTCCCTCACCAGGTTGTCTGCGTACTCTTGGGTAGATACTGTCTTAAAATTGCAAGCCCTCGTCAAATCCTTTAGCACAAGTATAAAGTCTCTAACAGACTCCCCTGCTTGCAGCGACCTGGTCATAAGTCTGTGCCTGGAGTGCAGCTCACTGTGCCCACTATTATAATGTCTTTGCAGAGTGTCCATTGCTTCCCGATATGACTTGGTGTCCTGAATTAACGAGTACAGACAATCTCCTAGCTGAGCCAGCAGTAGCATCAGCATTTCCTCCTCTGACGCTCCCTCTACTCCTGCGTAATTTAAAAAAACACCTATACCTCCGGCTGAAATGCATGCTCGCACCTGGGGTTCTGGGATCCAGCTCAAGCTTCTCTGGCCGCAGTACCTGGCTGAGCCTCAGCTTGTGGTTCGATAGCTGGGGGGTAGGCACGTGCTGGGCCTGAACCCTCTCTCATGCGGTCGCTCACCCCTGCGGAGACGCAGGCCCCCTCTGGGGAATCAGAAATGGTTGAGGGTGGCTCTGGGGCAACAGCCATCTCCCCAATCCTGCTGATAAACTGTGATCGGCAAGGTGACTTGCCATATGCCCTTCACCTGTGTCTGGCATGACTCCTGGTCGTGCACCAGGAATCCTGTGTGCTGCCCTGGTGAGTTCGCAAACTCTGCTGCTCGTTACTTGCCCCGGGATCCCTGCATGCTGTGCGGCTGATCCTGGTCCCGGTGAGTTAGTGAACAGGTAGGGCACTCTGCCGCTTGATACTTGTCCCGGGGTGTTTCTGACCCCTCCGAAATCCACCACAACTGTGGGATGGTCTCCCCCCTCGCTCTTGATCCCGATCTCGCAGCTTTCTGGCCAATCCGTTTTCGGCTGGACGTTTGCAGGGCCCATTTTCGTTGCTGGGTCGAGGTCTAGCGGGGCATCCATTCTGGAGATATATAGCAGTCTATTAAATTGTGGGCAACTAGCATCAAACCACAGAGTGCAGGTAAAATACTAGTTTTAATAGACTGGTATACAGCTAGGCTTTGAGGCCTTGGTCTTGCCTCTGTACAAGCCTAGGCCAGAATGAGGGGGAAGGGATCCACCCCACACCCCCCACCCCCCCCACCCCCCACCCCCCCCACCCCCCCACCCCCGGGCTTATATACAAGGTCACCAGCTAAGCCACCTGGTGACCTCGTGGTGTAATGACATCATGCATGTCATACCACCACAGAGGGTTCATGGGACTTGTATGAAATATTGAATGTCTTGGATGGGTCACATAGTGATGAACATTACAAAAGCAATATAGAATGATTTCAGAACCACCCTCCTGCTATCCCACATCTGCTAATTGCTGCAGCTTCTATTTGTCTTCGAAGACAATATTTGGTGAGGTGTTTGAGAAGATGCAGTATGTTAATGAAGACTCTCAAAAAACTACTACAGGGTGTACCATAGAGAGCATCTGGCTGGTTACATCACTGTCTGGTACAGAGGCGCCAACACTCAGGACAAGAAACAAACTCCAGAGGGTTGTTAACTCAGCCTGTGACATCACAGGCACCAGACGTCACTCCATTGAAGACATCTACATGAGGCAGTGTCTTAAGAAAGCAGCCTCTCCTCAAGGACCCCCACAACCCAGGCCATGCCCTCTTCACTCTGCTACCATCAGGAAAAGGGTACAGGAGCCTAAAGACGAGCACTCAGCAGCACAAGGACAGGTTCTTCCCCGCTGCCATCAGGTTCCTGAATAATCAATGAACCAAAAACACTGATTTGACTTTTTGTGCAATTTTTAACATTTATTTTTACAAGGTGAATGTTTGCACCAAGATGCTGCCGCAAAACAACAAATTTTGTGACTTGTTCATGACAATAAATTCTGATTCTGATTCTGTTCCTCTCAGACTAACAGTAGAGGATCATCAGGGGACATGGGGGTGCACAGTGGTTCTTCCTTGTTCTGGAGGTCAAATCATGCGTAGAAGACAGCTTTGCTGTCTCCTACTGCAGGTTATGTCATTTAGGCCCCGCCACAGCTGTTGGGTGTCCTTTGATGTTTCCATTCTCGTCCGGAAACTCCACTTCACCCAGGAGATGGCTTCTCATAGGTCATACCTGCTCCTTGTGTAGTGTTTTGGATCTCTGGACTTGAATGCCTTTGATCTGGCTCTCAGCAGATTCCGGATTTCAGTGCCTTATTATTACTTCTCATTCCAGTATCTAGGATGTTAATCTTTACATCTGCTACACTCTACAGATTTACAGAAACTAATAGAGTCTGTCCTTAAATATTCCATTAATTTAATGTTATATTTTATCTTTTCCCCTAAAGATTTCTCAATGTTAACAGACTCACTTTACAGACCTACATTTCCATTGTTTTTTTTTCCATAGTATGCCAGTTATCAAAGTTAGGCCATTTCCCCACTAATTTTACCTTCCTCCCCATTTGCCATATGATCGTTTTTAATTCTGATGACCACTAAGAATGATAAAAAGATTTTCCCATGAAAGATTTGTTTAAACCCAGAGGGCACCAGTTAATGATGAGAGGGAAAATGGGTTTAGATCGGAGGAAGGGCTTTTTCACCAAATGGGTGCTTGAAATCTGGAACACACTGATAAGGCATCGAGAGCTACAGACCATTTGGATGAATATGGATGGGTGGTTGAGGGCTGGCATGAAGGTGATGGGCTGAAGAGCCTGTTTCTACTCTAAGTTGCTAAACAAAACAAATGACAACTCTAAAATATCATAAAAACACAAAATGCTGGAGAAACTCAGCAGGTCAAACAGTGTCCTTTATGTAGCAAAGGCAAAAGCCGCTTTCAGGTGCTCAGACGCAGATAATGCGCTGGTAGACGCGACTGGGGGAGTGCACTGGGACGTTCAGGTGGCCGCGGAGAAGTTGCCTTTCTGTCACCTGAACGAGAGCCGCGACCGAGCGAACGCCAGCTCCTGTGGACTGTGGCCTTAGTCCCACTGCTGCTTTCAGGTACAATGGGGGATTCTCTGAGCCAGAGAATATACCTACAGGTGGAGGGTTAGTTAAGTGCTCCTCCTGGCCAGGTTCTCCACTTTCAGGTGACCACCCGACAACCGCATTGGGGTAGAATAGGTGGCTTTACAGTCGGGTATTCTGGCCACCTAAAAGCAGTTAAAGATACATAACCGACGTTTCGGGCTTGAGCCCTTCATCAAGGTATGAGAGAATGTTGGCAGGTATCTGAACAAAAGGGTAGGAGGGGAAAGGAGTTTGGCAAGGCAGGAAATGATAGGTGGAGAAAGGAGGGAGGGGACAGCACCAATGAGGGGGAGGGATGGTCGGGCTGTGTGGGTGAAAGAACTGGAATGACAGTAAAGGGGGAGGGGAAGAAAAGGCGAGCAGATTTAATAGAAAGGAATAAAGTCAATAATGTTCATGCCTTGTGGTCGGAGGGTGCCCAGACAGAAAATAAGATGTTGTTCCTCCAATTTGCAGGTGGTCTGAGTGGGATAGTACATAAGGTCATGGACAGGCATGTGAGCGCGGGAGTATGTCTTGGAATTGAAGTGGTTGGGCACTGGGAGATTGCTGTGGTTGTGGATGGAGAGGAGGCACTGAGCGAAGTGATCTCCCAGTCTGCAACCAGTCTCTCCAGAAGCACCTTTCAGTGGCCAATCATTTCAATTCCGGGCCACATTCCTGCACTCGCATGTCTATCTATGGCCTTATGTACACTCCAACCCTGACTACCCACAGTTTGGAGGAACCTTATTTTCCATCTGGGCACCCTCCAGTCACGTTATGAACATTGACTCTACTGCTTTCCGTTAAACCTGCTCGCCTTTTCTTCCCCTCCCCCTTTCCTGTCCTTCCAGTTCTTTCACCCACACAGCCCTACCAACCCCCCTCCCTCCTTTCTCCACCTATCATCTCTTGCCTTGCCACCCCCCTCCCCCCCTTTTGTTCGGACGCCTGCCGACATTCTCTCATACCTTGATGAAGGGCTCAAGCCCGAAACGTCGGTTCTGTATCTTTGTCTCTGCTACATAAAGGACACTGTTGGACCTGCTGAGTTTCTCCACCATCGTGTGTTTTTTTTACTTCAACCCACAGCGTCCACAGAATTCTGTGATAGACTCCAAAATAACGTGCATTTTTGATGTCAAGGGCTTTATATTCAGTTAAAGATAGAAAGGAGAATTCGTCTAAAGCCAAGTTAAAAGGTGGATCTTCATCTTAATTTCAAGCAGATCAATTTGAACAAAAGCTGCAGTGTTTGATCAGTCATGAGTGAAAATTTAGAGTAACAATGTTTTTCTAAGTTTAAACATTAAAATTAAAATTGTGTGCATAAAAAGTGGTGAACTCTCATTAATGGAGAGTCTGCAGTGTATGCAGGAGGAGGTTGTCATCAAAGGAGACATGTATACATGACACTCAGCAACAGTGAATTGTTGTGTATATTTCTGGCCAATGACAGATATGGACAATGCGTACCTTCAATTTAACAACTGAAGTTCCTAAAAATTGTAACTGGCAAGTGTACCATGTAATGTAGTTCCTAAATTCATTTGGAGGTGCAGTGCAATGTGCTCAGAATCAGCTTTGCAGCAGTAAAGCATTGCATCTCATTACACTGCCAGGGCATTAACTCAGCAGTTGCAGTGGTTCATTTATCCTACTCATCTTGTCTTTGCGCCAAGGTTTTTTTTATGATCATTGACTCATGCTTTCATTTGGGTTCATCATTTTATATTACCTTGTATCGTAGCAACAGGAAATCCACTGTTTCCCAGGGCCATTGTGACTTTACTAGCTCCCTCTTGTATCTGCATTTCAGGCTGACCTCTGCCTTCTTGGATGACCATTTTCCGTGGCAACCAGAAAAGTTTTGGACAAAAAGCTTTAAAGCAAAACAAGCTAAAAAAAAAAAAACAAAAATGTTCAAGTTCTTAGGGACAATTGTCACCAATTATAAAATGGATGGAGAAATGAAGGTCAATAGCACACAGGTATACCAATCCGTCACCATGTTGCAACATCAATCAATACCCTTCAACTCCAATAAGAATCTCAGGGAGGAAAAATATTTTACCAGCACTTTCTATCGTCGTCTGATCTGGACCTTAAAATCGCATCACGAAAGAAAATTTGACATGCCTGAAAAGAGTGCATTCGAATGACAAGAAGAGTCTGCAGATGCAAGGGCCTCATTATTCAAGCAAGAGAGACCAAACAATGCTACATTATATAAAGGCATAAAATTATTAGCAAGCACGATGAAAATGAAGGAGAATGCCCTTCCAGCGAAATTTCGTTTTCCCACTGACATGAATAACTTCACACTTATTCACTTTGAATTGCATCAGCCATGTATTTGCCACACATTCAACATGGCTAAATTGCATTCTTGTCCCTTCCCTTCTTCATAATTCATAATCCAACCCATTTTGATATTGTTAACAATATTTAACTGAATGAGGGAACCAAATTTCATCAATTCTTACTTTTCATTGGACTCGTGGTTCTTGGCATTTTGGGAAGTTATTTTGTGACTTGATCTTCTCTTCCATGACTGGGCGGCACGATTGGCGAAGCGGTTAGCACAACGCCTTTACATCACCAGCGATTGGGACTGGGGATCAAATCCTATGCTGTCTGTAAGGCGTTTGTACGTTTTTCTCCAGTCAGTGTAGGTTTTGCCCCAGGTTTCCTCGCACCTTTCAAAACGTACAGGGTTGTAGGTTAATTAAATAAATTGAGTGGCACGAACTCGTGGGCCGAAATGGCCTCATACCGTGCTGTATGTCTAAATTTAAATTTAACATTAGAACCAAAGTATCTGTTGAACTGCTCTGACATTTCTTTGTTTCCCAGCTATGAATTCACCGTTTCTGTCTTAGGCAGCTTCCTGAAAATAACATTTCCACTTTGTGGGGTCAGAATTGGCTAATGAGTGACTGTGGACAGGTAGTATCTGATAGGGTGGCTGGGAGAAACTTCTTGAGGTGGGTTGCTCCTTCCCCTGCTTAACAATTGGGCCTGTGTGTACCTGATGCATGTCTCTGCTGTCCTTGTACATTTGTCTTGATTAATTTTTTTTTCATTTTACATACTTGTTCCCTCCTCCACATTTTGAGTTTACGTTTCCTGTCTTCTTGATTAACTTCCACGTGCTTAATTCTAATTTGCTTCCAATCTCTTTTTCATAACTCCTCTTTAGATCTAATAATGCCTTTAACTTCTTGTGTTAGTAAAGGTTGGATCGCTTTTTCTTTTGTGTTTTTGCACGATAAAGAAAAATATAGCTTGTGTCATTTCCATGTTGGATGTCAGGCCTTGTTTATCCACTGTCATGCATTACATTGAAACTCCCCAATACATCACAGCCAATACACTTTTGATACCGATGGTAATTTTCTTGTAACCAAATTTCAGACTGAATTATTTTACTTTTATTTTAGTGACGGTTATAGTCATTCTTCCCAAAAGGGTCTCAAACAACAAAATTATCAATGAACATTTTCTCGTTGGATCAAAACAACATTAAAATACCCTTCTCTCCTATTGATTCCTCAATATATTTATTGAGAAAACATTGATATACATTCATGAATTCATCATCCTCCCTTATTCTGCTAATTTGACTTATCATCAATATATAGATTAAGTCCCTCATGATTACTGTATTACCCCGATGCACAATTACCTCTAATATCTTGATGTATTCCATGTCTAATAATATATCTATATTCAGCTTAAGCTCAATAATATATCTGTTTCAGATATCAGTTATCAAAGGTAAATTTAGAAGGTAAGCAGAAAAATAGAGGGCTATGGGAAAGCCTATTAATTTCTAAGGCACGACTTATGTTCTAAATTACTACTGAGATGGTTTCTCTTTTTAATATCAAAATTAAATATTAACAGGTTGTTCCCATTTCATGACAGAAAAATAGTCTTAATAATTGGGTGCTAAATCTTAGAACTGCAAATCAATACTTCACATATTTTGCATTTGAAAACTGATGGGAGCCTTTGTCCAGTGGCAAAAGTACTGGTAAAAGAATGCACTGCTGTTCCCAGTCATTGCTCAAATCGTTCGGTGACCTTCACCCCTGTTCAAACGTCTTTATCAGTTGAAGGCATTCCTGATAGCATTTGGGTCAGATATTATCATCTGATAACAAAAATTCATTGAATAAGGAATAATTATAGGCAGAATTACAAAAATATATATATATATGATTAAATATACTGATGCCTGGATATGCTTGAGCAGCTACTAACATTACATTCATAAGAGAAATGCCAGAAAAAACAGAATATTTCAAACATAAGGTGACATGCATGCAATGAAATATCTTCAATAAAAACAGTAATTTTATTTATAAATGCAGGTTTTCATTGCTTTAAGTGGCTTGTTCAAAATATTCTGATCAGCATCATTAAGAAGCTCATCTGTTTGAGGAGTGGGTGAAAGGAATGTTTTAGATCCCGAAAAATTTGTGCTGCGTAGCGGAATCCTGGGAAAAAAAAAACTGTGAAATAAATTGCTGTGACAGTTTCGATTTATAAATTGCATGGCCATATTAATTAATATTACAAAGTTCATCATGTTTCGATAAAGATGTTGAGAACTATTTCTCTTTGCTGTAAATTCAAGCAAGCAGCAATGTCCAAGACCTGGTGTCTCCTAAATCAAGTTCAACTTCAAATTTAGTCATCATCCGATTGTACAATACAACCCGACTGAAACAGACTCCTCCGGTCCTCGGTGCAGCACATTGCCAACCAACATACAGACTTAATGCATATACAAACAAAAGATACTGATGCACAATACAGGAAAAATACAAATATTAAAATAATTTAATATTTTGTTAAATAGATAGATGACTCACATAAGCAGCGCATAACAGCTGTCAAAAACGTTATATTGTCATAAAGAACTGGATGTATATCATTAATCAAAAAGAGAACAAAGATGGATGTTTTGATTGTAATTTTATCTTGGTCATCTACCCCATTCAGTTGTTGGATATCATGAAATTGGTAGAATTGTTTAATTAACTTTGTCAACGTAATTCCTTCCCAATGCACAAATTATTCGCTGCTTCTTATGTTCTGATGGTTATTGTAATCCTCTAATCGTAGCTCATTGGACAAATGCATTTCTATTCTAGCGATTAGTTTCCAGTTTTGATAACAATATGTTTGGACAAAGGTCAATTAGTGATGTTTTAGGCATCTTCATTTGATCAGAGCTCTTTAAAATTAATTTTATTTTCAAGTTTACAAGATCAATATCAAAATGTGATTCTCTTCGGATTGCATTGAAAATGTTACAGGAACCTGGAAGTAATACTTTTGTGATTTAGTTCTAACATATTGCAAATATCCCACAGAATAATGATTGAGGTGACCTCAAATATGAAAATAAAATCATCTGCTGAAGTTTGAAATCTGCATTAAAAGCAAAAAAAAATCCTTCAGGCCAGGCAACATCTATGGAAAGATACATTTCAGGTCAAAGATCCTTCATCAGTCTTTCATCAGAACTGAGAAAGAGAGAAAACACATCAATTTTAAATGATAGAGAAGGTGGCTGAGGGTTGGAAAAGGTAAAGGGAATGCCTCTGAGAGGCTGAAAGGGTGAAGCCAGGTTACAATGAGATAAATTGCATGGGCCAATCTGATTGTTGAGTTAATGGGGTGGTTAGAGAAAATGAGGACAGTTAGAGAGTGAGAACTCATATAAAGGAATATAAAGGTTCTGAAATGCAAGACTTTGAGATATACCTATCAGGTTTGGTTGTATTGATAGAGAGTGAAAGAGCCAAAGGCTTGTTCCTTATCCATGATTTGGCCGCAGCGTTGTTGGTGTATCGGGGTCTGTGGGCCTCTTCCCGTGGCTGTGCATATGCAGTTGGTTCAGCCCCAGTGCCAGTGGCTTCAGCCAGGGCTGGTGTGTCCACCAGTATGCAGGCCCCATGGACTAGGTTGACGCATGCACGCTTGGGTTGGCCCTGGCAGCAAGTGGTTAGAGGGGTCTTCTGCAATGAGCATGCAGAGGGTTTGCACACATTGAAAAGTAGGTGAGTTGGGCGATCCGGGGTGGGAAAATTAGGGCAATTCGAGGAGTGTGAGTTAGGCGTTGATCATTTTTGTCGTTCATTACACAGACGTTATATAAATGTTACACATTGCATGTTATGATTAATCAGTATTTCACTGGAATGTTACTTTCTTCTGCAGTAGTTTTTTGCTGTTGATACTGAATGTTACTATAGATATTAGTCCGTTTGTGTTTGTTAATAAAAACTGTTTGAAAAAATTCATTTAGGCTTTGTTACCAATTTATTCAAGAAACATGCACCTCAGTCAACTTCCAAGTGACTATTTTATTGATCGAAGTAACTGCAGAGAGAGAAAAAAAAGTTAGGCAATATATCTCACCACACAGGGGCTTAAACAGGCCTTCCAAATGAGGCAGCATTTCTTCCAGTCTACATTGTTAGTTCACAATTTTGTCTCTTTCAGGGGTGAAGTGCTGCTGGAGATCACTGGAGCATTGCTTTAGCACCTCATGGGGCTCCTCTGGCAACTCATGGGGTCACTTCAGGCAGCATCCCCACCCCCCCCCCCCGCCCCCTCGCCACTGAGCACTATTCTGGAAGGAACCTGTTTTTTTCCACTGTTATGTCTCTATGTTACTTGGGAAGCTTCTTAAATAACTTAGAGATGCAAGATTTAAATAACAAAAGACTTTACTTACTGATGCGTTCCACCATCTCAGGAAACTGTTCACACACTCACATCTGCATATACATATGCCCCACAGTGGTGCACTACAGTTACTACTGTGAGAAGGGTGTATTCTTATTTGGTTGCAAAATACTTCACATTATCCTGACTATATAACATCCACGACTTCACATTATCCTGACTATATAACATCCACAACTGGTCATCCTCCTTCCTTGTCCTACCGATTGCTCTCAATTACACAACACCAAATACAACATGACTGCCACCAAGGCCAGGCCTCGCTAGACCTCCTTGTCACCATTTTTGGTGAGCTCCAGCACCTAAATAATTAGCACTGCACCCCTGGTCTCATCTACATTGGATAGGCCAAATGCTGATTGGGTAACCAGCTTGTGAAATGCTCACCGACTGACCCCAATTCTTCAATTCATCCCTTTGTCAGAACTGTGAAAGAGAAAAGAAATCCCTGGACTCACCCTATCAAAGATAATCCCTTTGTCGTATCATTCCTACCCACAGCCTGATGTTGTCTAATCTCTGGAGTGTTCCTGACATTTTCTGTTTTAATTTCAACCATTACTTAATCTGTTTCTGAATCTTCTAAGACATTTGGATTGCTTTGCTCTTTCGCTCAGCAACTAAGATGAATGGATGATTATCCTAGCTCTGTCAACCCATCAAAGTCATTGGTACAATTGAGGTCACAACAATGAAATTAGTATGATTACTCCTGCTGCTTATACTATTGCAGAGATTACACGACAGGAACGACTTTAAAAGTAGCAGCATCCCTTATAGATAAATTGTAGTACATTTGCTTTCTAAATTCTATATTGCCTTGATCAGATTGTTCAAAGCAGATCCCAGCTGTAAAGCACAATTCCACATACTGTAATTAAATGGCTTTAAAACTGTGAAATTACCCGAGAATGTGACAGATTCTAAAATTGTGATCCGATGTCAGAGACCGATAAAATGATATACCAAAGAAATTAAATTTTATTAATTTTTCCTGTTTTTACACCTGTTAGCCTTCAATTTATTGGTGTTTTCAGTCATTTTCTGCAAGATATCTTAATTTTATAGAAAATATAGCATATTCTCACAAATAAATTGTGTTGAAACCCCACAAGCCAAATGAAATCTCATCGACATTCATTAGCAATACACTGCACCTGATCCACCAAAATTCTTACAGCGGTGCCTCATAGTTAAGATCACAGGATATTCTCCACTGAAGGAATGAAGAATAAACACTATAACTGATGACATTTGTCGATGGGACATACCCGGTCAGTTGTCGCATACATTGCCAGCAATAGTTACACTGAAAGGATATTGATGGCTGAGTAGCTGACACTGTGGTACATATTTAATATAACTGAAGGGTTGTCTTCAGTTCACGTAGCCGAATGTCCAGTGCATTCTGCCATCTCACAGTGGTCTAAGGATTGAGTGAATTGGTTGGATGCTGATATACATTATGAAAGGACCTTGAGGGAAAGGCTCAGTAGAATCATCCATTTGGAACTCTTGGGTTGTCCCCAGCTTGCACATGCCAGCTTTCACTGGTTGAAAATAATTAAGTATGTTCGTGGAAGTTAATTTTCTAGTTGCATGCTGCCTTTCTGTACATGAACAAATACCAGTCTTTCCTTTGAGAAGTCAGTTGTGACCCTACTTAAAAGGTTTAATATTGATTATTTATGATAAGTTGGTGGATTTGAGACATGCCTTTCTAGTTAAAATTAAAAATGCCTGCGAACATGATTTAAATCTCAATAATGGACAAAGGCTGGGATCTGATTTTTAAGATGGTTAATACTACATCCCTATGTGCCCATCATTGCTTGTCACAATTTAAAGTTGTATATAGGGCCCATGTGCCTAAAGTTAAATTATCTCGTATCTGCGCAGATATAAAATTCTTTTATGATAAATGTAAGAGAGAAGAGGCTTCTTTAATTCATATCTTCTGGATGTATCCTAGCCTTTGAAAATACTGGAGGGAGGTATTTCAAACTTTATCTTTAATTCTTAACGTAAATTTAGAGCCTAATCCTTTGGTCGCTCTTTTACGTACAACTGGAGAGGATGATATTCTTTCACCTCCAATTAAATGTCGTACTCTGTCCTGTGCCGCTCTTTTGTCATGATGTGAGATGCTGCTTAGATCGAAGGATGCTGCCTGCCCACTCATGCTTAATGGCTGAGGGACATTATGTCCTGTTTAAACTTAGAAAAGATCCGTCTCTCAATTAATAATTCAAGTATATGGTTTCAAATGCTTTGGGGATCATTCCTGAATTCCTCCTCAAGGCATAATATTCTCTCCGAATTTTAATACTTGCTATTTTACTTCAGGAATGAAGTACATTTTTCCTTTAGCCATAAAACGTGGGTTAGGGGATGTGTTTAGAGCCACACTTCACGTGATAAAAAATATATATATTTTTGTATTATGGTTGAATTGCATGTGTTCTACACTTTGTTATCAAATCTATCATTATTATTATGCATGATTTTATATGCATGTTTATTTGTGAGAATCAATAAAATATTAAAGGGTTGTGACTCTGCTTATCTTGCCATACCCTACAGTTTTTTTTAGAAGGACCTACATAATGGCATCATAGGTTTACGAGTCATTAATAGATATGTGCATTATTGACCTGGAAAGCCCTCTTCCCTGCCAGATTGCCGCAGGCAGCGCAGTTAGCATAGCAGTTAACGGAACACTATTGCAGCGCCAGCAACGCAGGTTCAAGTCCAGTGCTCTCTGTAGGCCTTTTATACATTCTACTCATGTCTGTGTGGGTTTCCTCCAGGCGTTCCAGTTTCCTCCCACCTTTCAAAATGTACAGGGGTTGGAGGTTAATCAGGGTACTTGGGCTGCATGGGGTCATGGGCCTGTTACCATACTGTTTGTCTAAGTTTAAATTTAGATAAAATGAAAGTTAGTCTCTCCTCTTGGGAAGACAGTGCCAAGCCTGAAGATCAGGCTTGGCCAATATTAGACTTGTTGATCTGATTGCCTTTGCACGGTGGCAGTGCCAAACTACCTATTGTCTTCACATGTGAATGATGACTTTGTATTCACAAAGACTGTCTGAAGATTACTTCTCATGGCATTTAAAGCAAGTATTTGGAACTAACAACTGACAATCAAAACTATTTTTACTTTTGAACACTATTTCTTCATGGTTGAAATAAACTCTGAAATAAGTTGGAAAATTCTTCCAACCCTTGTCAAAATAAATTATCATATTGCTCTGGCAGACGATGTGAAGGAAATCCTAAGGGTTTCCACAGGTATATTAAGAGCAAAAGAATAGTAAGGGACAAAATTGTTCCCTTGAAGATCAGAGTGGTCGGCTTTGTATGGAGCCAAAAGAGATGGGGGAGATCTTAAATGTTCTTTTTCATCAGTATTCACTCAAGAAATAGGCACAAGATTTGTGGGAAGTAAGGAAAACAAGCAGTGAGGTCATGGAACCTATACAGATTAAAGAGGAAGAGGTGCTTGCTGTCTTATAGCAAATAAGAGTGGATAAATTCCCAGGCCCTGGCAAGATATTCCCTCAGTCCTTGAGGGAGGCTAGTGTAGGGCTCTAAGGCTCTGGCAAAAATATTTAAGATGTCTTTAGCCACCAGTGTGGATTGGAGAGTAGCTCACATTTTGTTCTGCTGTTTAAAAAAAAAGCTTCAAAAGTAATCCTGGAAATTATAGGCCGGTACCAGTGTGATGCCAGAGGATTGGAGAGTAGCTCACATTTTGTTCTGCTGTTTAAAAAAAAGCTTCAAAAGTAATCCTGGAAATTATAGGCCAGTGAGCCTATAATTCAGTAGTAGGTAAATTATTGGTAGGTGTTCTAAGAGATTGAATATACAATTATTTGGATAGCCAGGGACAGATTAGATATAATCAACATGGCTTTGTGCGTGGAAGGTCATGTTTAACCATTTTATAGAGTTATTCAAGGAGGTTACCAGGAACATTGATTAAGGAAAGGCTGTGGACGTTGTCTATATGGACTTTATTAAGACCTTTGACAAGGTCCAACATGGGGGATTCGTCAGGAAGGTTCAGACGCGAAGTATTCACGGTGAAGGGGTGAACTGGATTCAATAATGGCTGGATGGGAGAAGCCAGAGAGTAGTGGTGGATGATTTATTCTTAGACTGGAGGCCTGTGCTTAGTGGTGTGCCTCAGGGATCAGTGTAGGACCATTGTTGTTTGTCATCTATATCAATGTTCTGGATGATAATGTGGTAAATTTAATTAGCAAGTGAACAGGTGGCACTAAGATTGGAGGCGTTGTGGACAGCAAAGAAGGTTTTCGAAGTTTGCAAAGGGATCTGAAACAGCTGTTAAAATGAGCTGAAAAATGACAGTGTTTAATGCAGATAAGTGTGAGGTGCTCCATTTTGGAAGGACATGCATGGTAAATGGTAGGGCACTGAGGAGTGTGATAGAACAGAGGAATCTGGGAATATAGATATATAATTCCCTGAAAGTGGTATCACAGGTTGTAAAGAGAGCTTTTGGCATCTTGGCCTCCATAAATCAAAGTATTGAGTATAGGAGTTGGATGTTATGTTAAGGTTGTATAGTGCATTGGTGAGACCAAATTTGGAGTATTGTGTTCAGTTTTGGTCACCTAACTACAGGAAAGATATCATTAAGATGGAAAGAGTGCAATGAAGATTTACGAGGATGTTGCCCAGACTTCAGGAACAATTACAGGGAAAGGTTAAACAGATTAGGACTTTATTCCCTTAAGTGTAAAAGAATGAGGGGTGATTTGATAGAGATATTTAAAATTCTGAGGGATAATAACTGAGGGTAGGTGAGATACAAACCAGAGGACATGGGTTAAGGGTGAAAGGGGAAAGATTTATGAGGAACTTCTTCACACAGAGTGTGGTGGAAGTGTGAAATGAGCTTCCAGCAGTAGTGGTAAATGTGGGCTCAATTTTAACATTTAGAAAGAATTTGGACAGATACATGGATGGGAGAAGTATGGAGGGCTTTGGGCTGGGTGCAGATCAGTGGGACTAGGCAAAAAAATGTTTCAGCACAGGCTAGAGGGCCCAACATGGCCTGTTTCTGTGCTGTAATTGTTCTAAATCAATCATGCATCATCAGTTTTGCAGGATAAACGAGATGCAACTCTGGAAAATGCACAACCACAAAATAGGTCAGACACAAGTTGACAATAGAGTAAATATCCAAAGAGACAAAAGAAAACCATGGAAACAGAGGAGAAAAATGCCTTCAAGACTGGCATTCCGAGAAGATCCCATTAATCAAATCACTGTTGTAAACACAAAAATAAAATTTTGAAAGCAAATTAAAGGAAAAACATTTTCCTAAAACCAAAGTTGAGCAGCAGATTAGTCAACCTGTATAAATTTAAAAGAGGATAGATTAATGAATTTAGATGCACAATTTTCATCAGAACTCCAAATATTTTTTTCAACCTGATCCATTTATTTCAGGAATGAATATATGGGCTATTCTTAGCTTCCTTTGATAAAAAAAAATCCCAATTACTTCTTGACATCTATTCCATGTATTTTAGCCTTTAGTCTCCTGAGATTAAAAAAAAGGTGGCTAGATTCCAAGCTGAAAGGGAATCAATGTTTGCTGATTGTTTCATTATATTGATGAAAGATAATTAACCAAACGACCTATGAGAGTAGTCTGCACCTTACATACAGGTCTCCAGTATGAAACTCGTGCCGTTCAGTGCTATTAGAAGAGTTCAGTACCAAAATAATTGTAAGTTATTCTCTATAATTATGCAAGTGGTTGTCCTGATGTTCAGTTGCTAGTTTTCGACTATTTTATTTGAATAAACTGATTTGCCTGATTGAAAGAATTAAATAGTATCCAACGTGTATGTTAACATAGAATGGCTTGTATTATCCTCAGTGAGTGAAGTCCAGTATCAAGGATATTGTGTATTGAACAAGGACAGAGGAAAGTCTGATAAATTTCTGAAATGATAATTGTAGAAGTGGGGTGAAACAGGAAGGAGGTGGGGAGAGTCATGATCTTGAAGTACCTGTGAGTTCATATTTCAGAAGACCTTTCCTGGACCCAGCACATCAACTGTGAAGAAAACCAAGACCTCGTCTTTCCAAAGAGCCTGGGGAGATTTGGCATGTCGACAAGATACTCTACCAAATTTCTATAGGTCCTCTATTGAAATTATACTGACTGGTTACATCACAACCTGCTTTGGTGATAGAAGTGCTCAGGAACTCAGAAAGCTATAGAAAACATAGAAAGTCCATCAGAGTCTCTCACTACCTATCCATTGCAAACATCTATATGAGGCACTGCTTCAAGGAGGAAGCCATCATAAGGCACCCCCACCATCCTTGTCACTCCTTGCTACCTTGGGACAGAAGGCTTAGAAGCCTGAAAACCAGCACTTCTAGGTTCACAAACAGTTTCGTGAAAATGACTATCAGACTCTGATCTATTTTCCATGACATTTTTGTCAGTCACAGTTATAGCTTAGACTACGGAGTACAACATGAAGACATCAGTGAGAGTGATGCATGATCAATTACGCAAAGACTGAAGTTACTGGAGCAGAGGCCTTTTATTAGCAAGAGATGGACAGCATCCCTCGTGCTGCTGGCTCACACCGACCCAGACTCAAACTGGGGGCAGGGTTGTGGGGGATAAAGGGGAGGAGTCATGAGCCGGCCAATGAGAACAGGGTCAAACATAAAAGGTCATGTCATTTACATACACAATAGTGGTTTCACCACAGATAGGTATCTAGATTCCCCCTTTAAAAATTTTCTTGAGTATTTCCTAGCATCCCAGAAGCAACTTCAACCAAGGGTGGATGTTGAGGGGATATTTCTTTTTATGGCTGAATGTAGAACTAGGAGTTACTGTTTAAGGTATAACCCCTTCATGAAAAAAATGTGCCACTTTTTTTCTCACAAAGGATCATGAATCTTTGGAAGTCTCCTTCTCAGATCACAGTGAAAACAACACGGTTGAATATTTTTAAGACAGATCTAGATTGATCCTTAACAAGGGAAGCGCAGTTCGTGAGTTTGTGAAGGATTGCCATATGTGAATGGGAATGCACCGTTGATGCTACTTTAAGCTGTAATCTTATTAAATGGTGGAACAGGATCAAGGAATGGAGCAGCCAATTCTTGCTTCAACTTTGAATGCCCATAAGTTTATTTTATCTTGTTAACTACCAGAAACTATGAAAAACCTATGGTGATTTATTTCAGGTTTGCTCGTGACCACTTACTGAGGCCAAAACATTTGCAGTGTTCATTACTTTTCAAAGCCATTGAGAATGTTTTCTTAGATATGTTAAGCTCCACCTAACTTTCCTTTTCTGAGTTTGTACACCTGGTGGTTGACCTGTAAAATTCATCAAATCTCTTTGGTGCCCAGTGGTTATTTTGCAGATATCTTTTGCTTCATTGGTTAATCAGGTGAGAGAACCCTCAAATCTAACCAAGTCAGCTTGCATTTATGGCAGAATGAGGGCATTGTGATGTTCATGTCTGTGCTTTTGTCTTTGAAGTAGGCATGTGCTCAAACCAAAGGCTCGACACCCCACCAAACTCCAAACTGGCAGAGGCTAAAACACCAGGAAAAATGCTGCAGGAAGCAAACCAATCACAGACAGTTCTTTCTAGAGGTGCTTTAATTGGCCAAAGTGATTTTTATAGCTTTACCCAGACATAATGTGAATTGGTGATTCGCCATTGCTCAAACCACCTCATATCTAATTTGATTCTAAAAATCGTAACCTATTTTAGCAAATCTAGGATTTATCTATTCCACTATCCTACTTACACTAGAAAGTGAATCAGACACAGGGCAGCAGTCAGCTTCCACTGGAATGTTGTCAAGTGTAATCGCCTGAAGTTATAACATAATATATAAGTCGAGTGCTTAGTTGTTCTAAACAGAAGTGAAATAATCTCTTGACATTTACAGATGGATGACATATACATCACATAGGACACTTAGGCTATAAATTTGTTCAAATTATAATAAACTAGATAAAAAATCAGATTGCACGTTGATGAAAAAACTCTGAAAGAGAAAATATATTAAAACAAAAAATGCTGGAATACTCAGCGGGTCAGGTTGCATCTATGAGAAGAAACCAGAGTTAACATCTCAGGACAGAGTCTCTATTATTCCCACAGATGCAGCATAGCCTACTCAGATTGTACTGGCTTCTTCATTCATTAATTGTAGCAATGGGCATCAGGGTGATCCAGGAGCAGGGCATCAGGTTTTACTTTCCACGTGGAACTCAAATGGATCTTCTGTGCTGCAAGAGGTGAGTGCAGTCAAAGGCCCAGTCCAGGCACCAGAAGTAAGGAGCAGGTTGGATTAAGCATCATTATGTCTATTATTTTTAATCAGGATATCACTCACAGATATCTTGCAGATTTGTAAGCAGCTATCATTCTTGTCTTCTTTTTTAATCAAAGCAAAAGTACAAAGCAGAATGATATTATTTAATTTAAAGAGACCCTGCAGGATGTGGGTAGAGCAATCACTTCAGTGCAATTCTTCTACTCTTTCCCCATGCAGATTCCATGTTCTTCCTTCCAATAGTATTGCCACATGAGACACTGGCCTGACCACATCCACAACAATTCTTTGCATCAATCAACTAATTGCAGAAGATACTATCAATTCTGACAAGATTATTGACAAGATCATTCCAGCAACTGTCAGTGCAAATACTTGACAAGTTTTGAAACCCACACTGTCTATATGGAGTTTGTATGCTCTCCCCGTGTCTGCATGGGTTTTCCCCAGGGGTACCAGTTTCTTTCCACCATTCAAAACGTTGTAGGTTAATTGGATGGTACGGACTTGTGGGCTGAAATGGCCTGTTACTGGGCTGTATGAATGTCTAAATTTAATTTTAAGATCTTCAACCTTGTCATTATATATTCCTTTAAGTACTGGCTCAGGAACATATCACAAATTCAAGCAGTAACCTTCAAGTCACTTAAGCTAAGTCCAAATTGTAAGTGTTTCACAGAGACACCCATCCCCCCAACTTGTAGGCCAGTGGCAGTCGGAATAAAAGAATGCTCCTCGACATTTAAATTATTGTCACAGATAGTATCTCCATGCCCACCTCCATATCCAAACCTTAGAAATAGCCCCTTGCAATTAGCATCCAGTTATCTCATCTAATGGCTGATTTAACAGATTTTAAATCTTGAGATGTATACATTCAGAAATTGACTGGAGACAATTTAGGGTTTGCCAGATTATGAAAGGAATTTACTGAGGTTGGTTAAATAAATTAATGAGAGGAATCACAAGGTTTAATGTGTGTTTATAGGCCACAAATTTTCCTTTTTTTTTCTATTCTCCATCCATTCTCCCTCCCATCTCCATCCATTCTCCCTCCCATCACCATCCATTCTCCATCCCATCACCCATTCTTTCTCCCTCCTCACTCCATCCATTCTTCCTCCCATCTCCATCCATTTACCCTCCCATCTCCATCCATTCTTCCTCCCATCTCCATCCATTCTTCCTCCCATCTCCATCCATTCTCCCTCCCATCTCCATCCATTCTCCCTTCTATCTCTGAGTACTTTTTGAACCCAGACATAATTTATGACATTTTTCCAGATGAGAAGGCCTTGGCGGGCAGAATTAAGGAAAACACCAAGGCATTCCACAAGTATGTGAAGAACAAGAGGATAAGATGTAAAAGAACAGGACCTATCAAGTGTGATAGCGTGTATGGAACGAGAGGAAATAGCAGAAGTATTTTAATGAATACTTTACTTCAGTATTCACCATGTAAAATTATCTTGGTGATTGTAGTGATGACGTGCATCAAACTGAAAAGCTTGAGTATGTAATATTAAGAGATAGAAAGTACTTGATTTTTAGGAAAGCATCAAGTTGGATAAGTCGCCAGGACCAGATGAGATGCACACCTGCTTACTTTTGGAGTTGAGGGAGGAGACCTCTGAACATCTGACAATAATCTTTGAAGGTGGACAGGAGAGGTACCAGAGGATTGGAGGTTTGTGGATGTTATTCCTTTATTCAAGAAAGGAAACAGTGATAACCCAGGAAATTTTAGACCAGTGAGTGTTCCTTCAGTGGTTGATGAGTTGATGGAGAAGATCCAGAGAGGCAGGATTTATGAACACTTGGAGAGGAATAATATGATTAGGAATAGTCAGCATGGCTTTGTCAAAGGTAGCCGTGCCTTATGAGCCTGACTGAATTTTTCGAGGATGTGACATTGATGAAGGAAGAGCAGTAGATGTTGTGTATGTGGATTTCAGCAAGGCATTTGATAAGGCAGCCCATGCAAGGCTTATTGAGAATGTAAGGAGGAAGAGATCCAAGGGGACATTGCTTTGTGGATCCAGAACTGGCTTGCCCACAGAAGGCAAGGTGTGGTTGTAGATGGGGCATAATTTGCATGGAGATCAGTGACCAGTGGTGGTCCTTGAGGATCTGTTCTGGGACCCTTACTCTTCGTGATTTTAATAAATGACCTGGATAAGGAAGTGGAGGGATGGGTTAGGAAGTTTGCTGATGACACAAAGGTTGGGGATGTTGTGGATAGTGGGGAGGGCTGTCAGAGGTTACAGCAGGACATTGATAGGATGCAAAACTGGGCTGAGAAGTGGCAGATGAAGTTCAACCCAGATAAGTGTGAAGTGGTTCATTTTGGTAGGTCAAATATGATGCCAGAATATAATATTAATGGTAAGACTATTGGCAGTGTGGAGGATCAGCGGGATCTTGGGTTCCAAGTCCTTAGGATGCTCAAAGCAGCTGGACAGGTTGATTCTGTGGTTAAGAAGGTATATGGTGTATTCATTTTAATCATGGAATTGAATTTAGGAGCCGAAAGGTATATAGGGTCCTGGTCAGACGCCACTTGGAGTACTGTGCACAGTTCTGGTCACCTCACTACTGGAAGGATGTGGAAGCCATAGAAGGGTCCCGAGGATATGTACAAGGACATTGCCTGATTTAGGAAGCATGAAAACAGGTTGAGTGAATTTGGTCTTTTCTCCTTGGAGTGGCTAAGGATGAGGGGTGACCTGAGGTATTTAAGATGAGAGGCATTGATCGTGTAAATAGTCAGAGGTTTTTTCCCACAGCTGAAATGGTTGCCACAAGAGGGCATGGGCTTAAGGTGCTGGGGAGTAGGTACAGAGGAGATGTCAGGGGCATGGTTTTTTTACGCAGAGAGTGATGGGTGCGTAGAATGGGCTGCCAGCAATGGTAGTGGGGATGGATATGTTAGGGTCCTTTAAGAGACTTTTGGAAAGGTACATAGAGGATAAAAAAAAGAGGGCTATGGGAAAGCCTAGTAATCTCTAAGGTAGGGACATGTTTGGCACAACTTTATGGGCCGAAGGGCCTATATTGTGCTGTAAGTTTTCTAGTTCTATGATGTTGTCATTGAGAATCTATACATTTCTGCACATGATTCCAAACACTAAAAGGCCTGCTGCAGAAATACCCCATAGTAAAGCAACTTTTCACATTTTCTGTGGAACCAAGTCTTACAACTTGCTACAATTAGATGGATAGAGTAAAAAAACAACAAAGAAAGACAATGGCTTTCTGGGCAAGTCTCCAGATGGTGGAGGAGCAGGATGTGTTGAGGAAACAGGGAGGCAGCAGAAGGACTTAGACAGATGAGGAGAATGGGCCAAGAAGAGACAAATGAAATACAATGTTAAAAAGTGTATGCTCATACACTTTGGAAGAAGAAATAAACAGGAAGACTACTTTCTAAGTCGGGCGAAAATTGAAAATTACTGGATGCAAAGGGACCTGGGAATTTGGGAGAATGTTGAAAGACATGAACAGAATAGATATAGAAAAGTCATTTCCCAAGGTGGGAGAGTCTAGGATAAGAGGGTGCAACTTCAGGTTTGGAGGGCAGCCATTGAGAAAAAATATATGAAGGAATTTCTTTCGCCAGATGCTGGGGAATCAGTGGGATTTGTTGCCACAGGCAGTTGTGGAGGCCAGGTCATTGGGTATTTTTAAGGCAGAGATTGATTAGCCAGGGACTCAAAGGATATGGGGAGAAGGCTGGGCAGTGGGGCTGAGTGGGGAACTAGATCAGTGTAGTGGCTGCTACAAACAGAAACACACCACTGAACTCGGTAGGGTTTCCAGTAGAACTGTTTATTTGAATTTTGCGCGCGCCCCTTTAAGGCCAGTGAGAGTTCCACCCCACACAGTTGTGAGGTCTTCACGTGGCCCGGGGCGAGAGCTGTGGCCTAAGCCTTGAGGAAATGAGCAAGCCCTGATGGCGCCATCTTCTGCAGCTGTCCTGTCAGCGTGGCAGTACAAATAGGGCCGGTTCACTCACAGAGATGTGCGCCGCCACATCAGTTCATAATCAAAATGTGGGGCTGGCTTGATGAGCTGAATGGCCTATTTCTGCTCCAATGTCTCAGGGCAGTGGTTTTCAAACTGCCACCCCCCAAACTCACATTCCACCTTATGTAATCCCTATGCCATAAGTGCTCTGTGATTAGTAAGGGATTAATTAAGGTGGTATGTGAGCTTAGGGGGCAGTTTGAAAACCATTGTCTTGGCATCTTATGACCTTACGGTATCTGTTTCTTTACCTGTGTTAAAACAGTGGTTTACATCAGAAACCTCGAATCAGGGGCGTGGCAAGATGACGTAGAAGAAAGACGTGTGTTCCACCTTTCCCCAGCTGGATTATTAACTACCCAACTTTAAAAAGTATAAAAGTGGTTAAAAATAGTATTCATAGTTTTTTTGAATAACAGTGATTCATCATGGCTACTAACGTGAAGAAATCTAAAACTCAACTTCAGAAGAAATTACCATATAAAAGTATAGACGATCTGAGGCCAACCTGCACAGCTGAATCCATGGAGTTGTTGTTGGGAGTCTCCAAACCCCAGAGGATTCTTGCCCATTCAAGTTTGACTTTGGCGCCAATTTTGCAGACACAGGATGGTGCCGGCACTTCGGTGAGTCTGGTCGTAGCCAACCCGCGTACACGTTAAGCATTGCGTGTGGGGGGCCGGACTGATAAAGGGGCCCATGAGCCCACAACATTGCTGGGTGGCCCGGGGATGCGCAGTGTAGCATCGAAAGATGCCCCTGCGCGACTGGCAGTTCTGCCGGGCATGCACGGAGCATCCCAGGTCCGGGACCTTTTGGAAAAAGTGTGAGCTTTGAGGGTGCCCAAGTGCCAGCACCCCGACGAGGCCGGCGCCGGGTGTCCAGACCTGCAGTTGTACAGTCAGAGGACCGATGGTGACTGAAGGTGAAGAGGAACTTACCTTATTGGAATTTGCCCAGAAAGTAGACCTCAAAAAGTGGCTATGGAACCTGTTCACTGTTTTGGAAGGGATTGCTTTTCAAATGGATAATATGTCCAAACAAATAACCCAAGGATTTATGGATATGAAAATAAAACTGAATACTTTGTGTGAAGAAATGTCAGGATAACAAAAAGCAAACTTATAGCCCTTTCGCCATAAAACACCTTATGAAACAAGAAATGACTGTAGTTAAGAGTGATATTAACAAATGTATAAAATCTATTGACATTGTACAAAAAAAATTGAAACAGTTTTTCTGAATGTCAAAATCTAGAGGAGCGCAATAAAGAAAAAATGGAAAAAGTGGAAGGTTCTTTTGTAGATTGGGGGATTCAAAGAAGGGATTTATTGAATAAGATTGATTCTTTGGAAAATCAAAGGCGGAGAAATAATGTGAAAATAGTTGATCTTCCAGAGAACTTTGAAGGTTCTGACCCAATAAAATTTTTTAAACATTGGATCCCAGAAGTATTGGGTAAAGAGTTTTTTCCTTAAGTTTTGGAACTGGATTGGGCCCATAGAGTATTGAGGAAAAAAACACTTCCTGGACAAACACCAAGGGCAGTCTTGATTCATTGTTTGAAGTATCAAGATAGAGAAATGATTTTACGAATGGCGGTACAGGAAGTGCGGCAGAGTCAATCCCCGCTGATGATTCAAAACAATAGAATATTTTTTTATGCCGATTTGAGTCAAGAGGTCATTAGAAGATGACAGGAATTTAATTCGGATAAAGATGTCTTATGGAAAAAGGGCTATAAGTTTGCTTTTCGTTATCCTGCAATTTTGAAGGTTTTTTATGGAAACTTTAAATCTCAGTTTTTTGAGAATGATCACGATGTCTTGGTTTTTGCTAATTAATTCCCAGAATTGCGAAGAAATGGGCAGTCTTCACCATTGTCTCTGAAGAGGAGGGTAAATGGAAATGGGAATGGGTTTGGAAAGAATGGTAAGAATGGAAAGAATGGAAAGAAAGAAGAGCTGACACAAAGTCTTCTTGACATTGAAGATCTGGAATAATCATTGGGCTTGGAATCATTGGGTTAAATATATTTACTATATTTGATTGTTTTAATTACATAATTTATGTTTCTGGCTGGGGAGGGAGGGTGGATGACACTGAAAGCTTTGACTGTCATCTACCACTAGTGGGTTTTCCACACCCAGATTTTTAGGGTGTTACTACCTTTTGCATGGTTTTTATTTTTTGGATTTTTTTTAATTTTTAATTTTTAACTTTTTTGTTTATTGAGGAGTGGGTTTTGTGTTCTTTTTGGTGTTTTTGAAGAATTATAAAGGGGAGCATTATTTTATAGTGTAAATATTTTAGAAGTTAGTAAAAATGTCTACTTTGAATTTTGCAACTTTTAATGTTCAGGGATTAAATAATCCAATAAAGCGAAAGAGGGTATTGGCCTATATTTAAAAAATGAAAATTGATATTGCCTTTTTACAAGAAACTCATTTGATCGAAAAGGAACATTTGAAATTGAAAAGAGATTGGGTTGGATGTGTTTTTTTTCTTCTTTTAATTCTAAGGCAAGAGGGGTGGCGATTTTGATTCATAAAAAAATATCATTTGAATTGGAATCTTCAGAGGGAAATGTAGGTAGAGTTTTATGGGTGAATTGTAAAATTTTTGCTGAATCCTGGACTTTGCTTAATCTTTATGCACCTAATGTAGATGATGAGCGATTTATTTCAGAACCTTTTTTTATTGTTAACTCAATCTAATGAAAATATTTTAGTTGGGGGGAGATTTTAATTGTGTTTTGAAACCTTTATTGAATAGAAACCCAAAGAGTATAAGGAAATTAAAAACAGCAATACAGATCAAAGCATTGATGAAGGATTCAGTCTGGTAGATATTTGGAGAAAGGTTAATCCTACAGAGAAAGATTTTTCTTTTTATTCATCACGACATGATTCGTTTTCTAGGATTGATTTTTTTTTGGTATCAGCACATCTACAGGGTAGAGTATTGCAAGCTGAATATAAAAGTAGAGTTCTATCTGACCATTCATTATTATTATTTTCTTGTGTAAGTTCAGAAGTGGTACGTTCGTCGTATAGATGGAGATTTAATGCAATGTTATTGAAAAAATCAGTTTGTTACTTTTGTTAAATAGTATATCTCTTTAATTTTGACTGAGAATATTAATTCTGTGGATAGTCATTTTGTGGTATGGGATGCGTTAAAAGCTTATTTGAGGGGACAGGTTATTAGTTATTCTACGAAAGTTAAGAAACAATTTATGGCAGAAAGTTCAATGTTGGAAAATCAGATTGCTGAGTTAGATAAAAACTTTCAGAAGGATGTGACTGAAGACAAAAGAGCCACATTTGCGAAATTTAAATTACATTATAATACTTTACAAACTTATCAGTTTGAGCATTTAATTAATTGAACAAAACAACGTTATTATGAGTTGGGAGAAAGAGCTCATAATGTACTTGGTTGGCAATTGAAAGCTGAACAGACATCTCAGACTATTAATGGCGTTAAAAAGAATTCAAGTACTACCTATAAGCCTCAGGAAATTAATGACCAGTATTATTAATTTTATCAAAACATATACTTCTGAGGGGAAGCGGAATATGGTTCTAATGAATCTTATTTATCTAAATTGAGGTTACCAGTATTAGATGAGAAAGATATCCAAGAATTGGAATCTCCATTTACAGATTTTGAAATTAAGGAAGCTATACAGGAAATGACAAATGGAATGTCTCCAGGGGATGATGGATTTCCAGTGGAATTTTATAATTTTTTATTTGATGATTTATCTAGTGTATTTGGAGATGTGTTAAACCAAGTTACTGAAGAACAGAAGTTGCCAGAATCTTGTTCAAGTGCTTTAATAACTGTTATTCCAAAAAAAGATAGAGATCCATTAAAAGTGTTTTCATATAGACCTATTTCTTTATTAAATGTAGATTATAAAATTGTAGCCAATAGACTTGCTACGTACTTACCTAAGTTGATACATACTGATCAAACAGGTTTTATTAAGAATAGAAATACATCCGAAACGCAAAAGAATCAGTTAACTAATTTAAAATTTAAATATAATGAAGTACAAACATATCGGTTTGAATGTTTAATGAATCAAACTAAGCATAAGTTTTATGAATGGGGTGAGAAAGCTCATAAAGTTTTGTCATGGCAATTAAAAAAGGAACAATTATCTAGGATTATACCAGCGATTAGAAAGAAATCAGGTATTACTTTTAATCAAAAGGAGATTAATTAGGAATTTTGTAATTTCTATAAACAATTGTATACTTCGGAATGTAAAGATGTAACTGGAGATGCAATAGATTCTTTCTTGAAAAATATTAACTTGCCACAATTGAATCAAGAAGACAGACAAGAGTTAGATAAACCTTTTACAGAAGATGAAATAGAAAGGGCAATAAGAGACATGCCGAATGGAAAGGCACCTGGTGAAGATGGGTTTTCTATAGAGTTTTATAAAGTTTTTTACGCTGATGTATCTTCTATTTATAAGGATGTATTACAACAAACTTACAATACTTTTCAATTACCTGAGTCTTGTTCTAATGCAATAATTACGGTTATACCAAAAAAAGATAAAGACCCTTTACAGGTTTCTTCTTATAGACCAATATCATGGTTAAATGTAGATTATAAAATTGTAGCTAAAATTATGGCTAATAGATTAGCTCAATATCTGCCTAAAATTATACATAGTGATCAAACGGGTTTTATAAAAAATAGGTATGCGTCAGATAATATTTTATGGTTAATAACCTTGGTAAATAAATCTAAATTTCAGTTGAATTATCCAATAGTGGTTTCATTGGATGCAGAAAAGGCTTTTGACAGAGTGGAATTGAAGTTTCTGTTCAAAGTACTTGAGAAATTTTGTTTTGGTTCTTCATTTATTGGGTTGATAAAGGCTTTATATAATAGCCCGAAGGCTAGAATTGCTGTTAATGGCCAAATTTCAGAATCTTTTAGTTTGACAAGATCAACTAGACAAGGATGTCCGTTGTCACCTGCTTTATTTGCTATAGTTATTGAACCTTTAGCACAATTAATACGTCAAAATGAAAATGTTAAAGGTTTGAGAGTTCTGAATGAGGAATACAAGATTAATTTATTTGCTGATGATGTTTTATTATATTTGGTGGATCCGGATACTTCTTTACCTGCAATTAAAGAATGTTTAGAAATTTATGGCCAATTATCTGGTTACAAAGTAAATTGGGCTAAAAGTGAAATTTTGCCAATTTGTAAAGATGATTATTCAGTATATAAAAATATTACAAATTTGAAGTGGACTACACAAATTAAATATTTAGGAATTAATGTTAATATGGAATTTCAAGAATTATATTCAATTAATTATTTTCCTTTAATAAAAAGGATTAAATTAGATTTGATTAGGTGGAGGGGTCTACCTTTGGGTTTACTCGGGAGAATTAATACCATAAAAATGAATATTTTTCCTAGAATACAATATTTGTTTCAATCAATTCCTTATTTTTAAAAAAAAGTTTTTTTAAGGACTTATATAAAGCGATTAGAGAATTCTTATGGAAGGGAAAATTTCCGGGAGTAGCAATGAGAAAATTGATGTGGGATTTTCAATTTGGAGGTTTAAGATTACTGAATTTTCAGCATTATTATGAAGCAGCTCAATTCAAATTTCTTAGTGCATTAATGAATATGGATGACCCACCTAGTTGGGTAAAGATAGAAATGGTGGTTATTTTATAAAAATTTCCTCATGAGTTTTTGTTTCGATGGAATAAAAATTTATTACGAACTTATGATGTACCAATATTGAAACATTTATTGAATTTATGGACAAGTAAACTTAAAAAATTGGGACTTAAAAATATATATTCTGGAAGATTGCCATTATATAATAATCAACTTGTTCCTTTTACGGTCTCCAATGCCACTTTGAAACAATGGGAAAAGAAGGGAATAAAAAATTTATCTGATTGTTTTTCTGAGGGTTGTTCTTGTTCTTTTGATGAATTACAAAGGAAATATGGTATTAGTGCAAATTCTATATTTGTATATTATCAATTAAGATCTTTTGTAAAACAGTTATGTGGTCGACATATGATTTTATTGCCTGAATCTAGTTTTGAAGAATATGTACTTTCAATACCAAAAAATGGATATATATCTGATTTGTATTGTATTTTACAAGAAATTGATAGTAAAAAAGACTGGGATAAAGATAAGTTGAAATGGGAAAAAGCTTTAGGACATAAAATAGCTGAAGAAGCTTGGATGGAAATTTGTCAGAATAGTATTTGGAAATTAATTAATGCTAGACTAGCGATGATTAATTATAATTTTATTCATCAGCTATATTTAACGCCGGAGAAATTTAAAAAATTTGGTCTTAGTAATTTGGATTTTTGTTTTCGATGTGATCAGACGGCCAATACTTTTTTGCATACTGTTTGGCTTTGTGATCGATTGCAACAGTTTTGGAAAGGTATTCAATCTATTTTTAACAGTTTATATAATATCCATCTTGTATTATATCCTGATATATTTTTATTAGGGAACATGCAATCATTAATTGATTTAGGTTTAGAGGATTATCAGATTTCATTTATCTATTTAGCTTTAGTCGTGGCTAAGAAATGTAGAGCACTTACTTGGAAAGATAGAAATATACTAACTTTAGATAAGTGGTATTTTGAAATGAAATTTTGTTTGACTATGGAAAGGATATCTTTTTCAATTCAGGATAAGATGTCTTTTTATAAGTTAAAGTGGACTCCATTTGCTAATTATATGCATTTAAGTTTGATTTAAATATATGTTTAAGCGTGATATTTTAGTATTGACAATTTTTTGTTGTTGTTAGAATTTTTTTTAAGGTTACGTTTTATCTCTTTTTTTGTAAGTGGGTATTTTTTTCCATATATAATATTGTTAATTTTATTAACTCTTCACTCTTTATTTGGGGAGGAGGGTTGGACTAATTTTAAGTTAGACTATTAATATTGTGTTACAATTAATGGGGGGGTGTTATTTTGTGTAGTTTTCTGATGTAATATTGTAATCATACTATTTTAATTTTTTAAAATTTTTCTTTAAATGTAATTCTCTATTGTATTCATGTTATAAAATTTTAAATAAAGTTTTAAAAAAAAAAGAATAGAAATACATCTGATAATATTCTTCGATTAATTACTTTGGTCAATGCATACCAAAAGCAGCCTAACCATCCTATGGCGGCTGCACTAGATGCAGAAAAGGCTTTTGATAGGGTTGAGTGGGATTTTTTATTTAAGGTGTTAGAAAATATTAAATTCTACCTTTTTTTATTGGTTGGGTTAAAGCTTTATATACAAATCCGATTGCTAGGGTGGTGACAAATGGTCAGATTTCTTTACCATTTAGGTTGACTTGTTCAACTCGGCAGGCCTGCCCATTGTCACCTGCCTTATTTGCATTGGCTATTGAACCATTAGCTCAGACTATTAGGCAAAATGATGAAATTAGAGGGATGAAGGCTATGAATGAAGAATATAAGATTAATTTATTTGAAGATGATGTATTGATATATTTGATGGAACTGGAACAGTCATTGAAGCAGTTACAAGAGTGTCGAAATTTGGAGAATTGTCAGGATATAAAGTTAATTGGGATAAAAGTGAAATTTTACCAGTTGGGATAGGAGATTATTCAGAATTTAAAATTATTACAAAATTAAAGTGGACAAATAAAATTAAATATTTAGGTGTGTTTGTAAACGTTAATTATCAATCATTATATCAGTTAAATTATGTGCCTATATTAAAATGGATTAAAGCAGATTTGATTAAGTAGAAAGATCTTCCATTAACTTTGATTGGAAGGGTCAATTGTATTAAAATTAATATTTTTCCTCAAATTCAATATTTATTTCAGTCAATACCTTGTTTACTTCCAAAAGATTTTTTTTCAGAATTTAAATAAGGTAGTACGGGAGTTTTTATGGAAAGGTAAATTAGCTTGAGTGGCATTGTATAAACTTACATGGAAATATGTATTAGGTGGACTTCAGTTACCACATTTTCAAAATTATTATGAAGTGGCCCAGTTGAAGTTTATTAGCAGGTTGATGGATTTAGATAATCCTCCTAGCTGGGCTAAGGTGGAAATGGTGTGTATTTCTGAAGTTAAGGTAAATGAATTTATATTTCATTGGAATTTGAATTTGCTATATGCCGGTATTGAAACATTTGTTAAAGATCTGGATTTTTAAAAATAGGGTTTGGAGATCAAAAGATAAATTATCAATTTAACTCCATTATATAATAATCAGCTTATTCCTTTTTCAATGTTTAATAATTATTTAAAGAGTTGGGATTTTAAGGGTATAAAGACAATACAGGATTGTTTTGAAGAGGGACAATTTTTTTTCTTTTAATCAATTGAGAGAAAGATTTGATATATCTGTAAATTCTTTGTTTGTGTATTACCAACTTCGAGCTTAGGTAAAGGATAATTATGGTAGAGAGATGAATGTTGAGATTTGAGTCTTTGATTTCCTCTGTACCAAAGAAAGGTTATATTTTGGTTATGTATAATTTGTTACAAGATAACTCCTACCAGACTGGGAAAAATCTAAACTTAAATGGGAGAGTGATTTAGTGTTTATTTTTCCTGAAAATGATTGGGCGGATATGTGTCAGGACAATGTAATCAAGTTGACAAATGTAAGATATGGAATGATTAATTATAATTTTTTACAACAATTATATTTGATTCTGGAGAAACTGAAAAAATATGGGTTTAGTAATTCAGATTTATGTTTTAGATGTGATTCATGTATTGGAACATTTCTACATGCTGTTTGGACTTGTGTTAAAGTTCAACCATTTTGGCAAGGAATTAAAGTAGTTTTGGAAAAATTGTATAACTTTACATTACCTTTAGACCCAACAATTTTTTCATTGGGTAATTTGATTTAGTTGAGGGGATTAGGTTTGGATAAAATTCAAATTGATTTTGTATGTTTGGTGTTATCAGTAGCGCGTAAATGTGTTGCGAGTACTTGGAAAGATAATACAGAGATTAATATACTACATTGGCACAATGAATCAAAAACTTGTATTGTTATGGAAAAAATTACCTATAATTTACATGATAATTATTCCCTTTTTGTTAGCAAATGGTCTCCATATTTGAAATATATGCATTTAGATATACTTTGAATTGTTTTCAACATTTATATTTTTTTAAATTATATATATCATCTATATTTTTGGCTCCCCTTAAGGGAGTTGGCTGAAGGGGTGGGACGGTGGGTTTGGGATTTATCTTATAAAATCAATTTTTGATTATTGGATTGTATGTTATGTTTTTTTAAATCTTTAAATAAAGTTTTAAAAAATAAGAAACCTCGAATCAAGTGGAGAACATTCTGTGATTTGGAGGGCAGCTTTTATCCACTTGGAATAGACAGTTGAGGAGGACACTGGCGATTACTTCTGGGCACAATGCAGGGGGTCCTCACATCCAGACTTCTCCTTACCTGTCTGAGGTCTCCGGTACATCCTTCTGTGTTCAAATGATGACAATAAGATTTCAGATTGGTGACTCAAGATCTTTATCGTTAGGTTTTTGGATTTCAGCTGGGGTACACTCTGCTTCCAGTGCTCCGAGCTGTGATATGGCTCTCTTCTCAGTGAGATGACCAGAACAGGTGACTGTGAGGTGGACTCCAGAGCACTCATGCCAGTTTTGATTGTCTCTCTGCCACTGATGTTCATCTCTATTCTTATCTGAGTGGAAGGTGTGGCTTTTTTTTGTTTAGATCAGTGGCTTTTTTCAACATTTTCTTTCCACTCACATTCTTTGGCTTGGCTTCGCCGATGAAAATTTATGGAGGGGTAATGTCCACGTCAGCTGCAGGCTCGTTTGTGGCTGACAAGTCCGATGCGGGACAGGCAGACACGGTTGCAGCGGCTGCAGGGGAAAATTGGTTGGTTGGGGTTGGGTGTTGGGTTTTTCCTCCTTTGTCTTTTGACAGTGAGGTGGGCTCTGTGGTCTTCTTCAAAGGAGGTTGCTGCCCGCCAAACTGTGAGGCGCCAAGATGCACGGTTTGAGGCGTTATCAGCCCACTGGCGATGGTCAATGTGGCAGGCACCAAGAGCTTTCTTTAGGCAGTCCTTGTACCTCTTCTTTGGTGCACCTCTGTCTCGGTGGCCAGTGGAGAGCTCGCCGTATAACACGATCTTGGGAAGGCGATGGTCCTCCATTCTGGAGACGTGACATACCCAGCGCAGTTTGACCGTCAGCAGCGTGGATTCGATGCTGTCGGCCTCTGCCATCTCGAGTACTTCGATGTTGGAGATGAAGTCGCTCCAATGAATGTTGAGGATGGAGCGGAGACAACGCTGGTGGAAGCGTTCTAGGAGCCGTAGGTGATGCCGGTAAAGGACCCATGATTCGGAGCCAAACAGGAGTGTGGGTATGACAACGGCTCTGTATACGCTAATCTTTGTGAAGTTTTTCAGTTGGTTGTTTTTCCAGACTCTTTTGTGTAGTCTTCCAAAGGCGCTATTTGCCTTGGCGAGTCTGTTGTCTATCTCGTTGTCGATCCTTGCATCTGATGAAATGGTGCAGCCGAGAGAGGAAATCTGGTTTACCACTTTAAGTAATCCCTATGTCATCGGTGCTCTGTGATTGGTAAGGGATTGCTTTAGGCGGCACGTGAGTGAGAAGGGAAGATTGAGTATCACTGATCTAGACCCAATTGTTATTGAAATTTTTTGCATTATAGATGGCTTTTAAAATGTGAAAGAATCTTCCTGTGTCCTGTGCACATTCCATCTACCCTCTGTTCTTTAAGTCCCTGGTTTTCTGCTGATCCTCTCTCTTCAGGTGCCTAGAGAATATTAATTTCCTTTGAGTAAAGGTCAAGTTTTCAATGCAGGGATGCCTTACCTTTAGAGTTGATTTTTGTCAAACTAGTTCTTCTTCTAGGTAGAGAACACAAGAGTTTTAACACAAGTACTAAATTATAGCTGATTTGAAGACAGTCATTAAGCTGGTGGGTCGATGAGGTGCTGAATTCACTATTTTAAATTTAAATTTTAAATGTAGGCATTCAGCATGGTAACCACCCCTTCTGGTCCACGAGCCTGTGCCACCCAATTATACCCAATTGACTGACAACCCCACCCCCAATATGTTTTTTGAAGGCTGGAGGGAACTGGAGCACCCGAAGGAAACCCACGCAGACACGGGGAGAATGTTCAAACTCCTAACAGACAGCGCCAGATTCGAACCTTGGTCACTGGCGCTGTAACAGCGTTGAGCTAACTGCCACGCTAACCACGACACCAGATGAACATTTGGCTCCACTGGATTAGAGCAGTGGATTTCAAACTTTTTCTTTTCACTCACATACCACCTTAAGTAATCCATTACTAATGACAGAGCACCTATGACATAGGGATTACTTAAGGTGGTATGTGAGTGGGAAGAAGAAGTTTTTAAAACACTGGTTTAGAGGAACAGTTAAATGCCTGCCTCAAATTCAACTGTCCGCAGAAATCTGTCTCTGTCTTATGTGTGTGTCATGACTGCATGCAACAGCTAATACCAACTGATAGTTTACAACAACTCTAATCCATGCAAAGAGCAGTGTCAGACAAGGCCTCACCATTGCCCCAACTCTTTTCAGACTTTATTTCACAGCAATGTTGCATTTCACTCCCAATAAATTCCTGTGGCGACGAAGCTAATCTCCAGGACTAATAGGCAGCTGTTCAACATTGGATGACTGCACTCCAGAAACAAGTGAATAGCTGAGCTGCACTAGGCAGATAAACTTCCATTTCTGTATGCTCCAAGATGGCAGACTCATTCGCCAAAGCATATGCTGAAATCTGCAAGACCAATGTGTCCATGGGCCTATCTCACAGCTCTCCAACAATGGGGCGTGCAATGATGACCTGGTACACACAAACCACTTCCCATACCTCCTGATATTATTGATGTTGAAAGTCGCCACTCGCTTCAATGCACCAATGCAGCCTTTGTTCATCTGAGCAAGGGGTGTGCAATGATCAACACCTCAGACCTGACAGAAAACTCATGTTATATCAGGCAGCAATGATATTTGCCTCCTTTAATCTTTTGAGATCTGTGAGAAACAGAAGTACCTTCACAGATTTCGCTCGAGACAAAAATTGAGCACAAAGAACATTTATTGTACAACAGAGCAAAGTTGGGTGCTTCCCCTTACCCTGGGAATACACACACATACTGTGGCTCACCCAACTTTTATACAGTTCATTTCAGTGTAGAGGTACCCACCCCCCCAACATTCTTCTGCCTCCTGGATTGGTTTGGCATTTGGTAATTCTGTCTGCCTAAGTGCAGTTTCTGTAAACTTGAAAGACCATGGTATCCTGTCTGGGTCCTATCATGTCATTGTCCTTATTCATGAATCTGCCTTTGCCCTTATTCACACATCTCAACCCCCAGGACTTAATTCTATATGCAGAACTTTCTAATTCTTTCTATCACTATAAGACCCTTATTCTATTATACTTGCGTAACCCTTCCTCACACTCTTATCGGAATTCATCCCTACTCAGCACTTACTTAACTTCCTCTAGTCCAGTCCAGTATTCCTTATTTCATTCATACTAGCTTTACTTCCTATATTCTATTATCTCTCACAATCCACACTTTTTCTTTAGCTACGCTTAGTAAATTCTCAACTGGAAGCTTGGTCTTTTTCCCAGCGAGTCATCAAACGAACTGCAATCTCAGCATCATCAGACAGAGTTTGGGAAACATACATCCTTTGGGTTGTAGTGATCTGATGAAGGGTCCGTTGAATTAAACACTGCACACAAGTCATTAGGCAGGGAAGTATCATGATGGCTAAAATAACGAGTCTAACTGCTATAAGTCACCAGTAAAAAGTTCAACCACCTGACCATTGTGACCGTTGTCATCAATCGATCTTCCACAAACGCTGCCCTCAGCAGCCAACAAGTAATCGAGAGCCAGACGGTTTTGATAAGCTCTATCTGTCATTGTTCTTCAGCCAATAAATCCAAGGCCGTCGCTGTCTGTTTGGTGATAATCTCCATGAGCCGTTTACAACTGGATGGCCCTTATAGTGATGGCCTTTAGCCTTCCGAATGTATTCGTGACCCAAAGGATGATTTACAAGATGCCAAGTTGGGGGGCGCGTTTATTGTTACCTAACCTGTGAGTAGCAGCTTGTCTGCGAGCATTAGCATATATACGCCCTTTATCCCTAATCCAGGTATAGCCCTGACTAATGTTCTGCCTATCATTTTCCCACCATCTTATTTTTACCATATTTTTAGCACTCATCTTTTTAATATCTGTAGAGGCCGGGACGCAAACCCAATCCACTCCCCTAGGGCAGTTCTGTTTCCCTGGTCCATGTTGGGATCCTAAATTAAACCATACTAAATAAGGTACCCCACTATGAATACACTCTATACCTGTGCTCTGTCTGCATTCTAAAGGTAAACTTGTCCATTCCTCAAAGTAATTATCACCTCTGCTGCCCCTATTCCAGGAGGACTTAATACATTGTGTACAATTGGGTGGTTTCCCAAAAATTGGGAACCAGCAGAAAAACAATACAGCAAATAATAAAAATAACATTACAGCACTTTTTCCCGGCGTAGCGTAACTTTCAGACCAGAGGATGCGAGACTGCACGCCAGGTGGAGGGTATATTATCAACGTCTTTAGTTCGTGGATTAGCTTGTTTAATGCGTTGTATGTGAGTCCACCCCTTTTCTTTTGTTCGCACTGCAGTGTCTGCAATCAGAAGTACACAATAAGGGCCTTCCCATATCGGTTTTAGTTTATGGTCTTGCCACGCTTTTACATATACCCAATCACCAGGTGTGATAGTACAGACCTATCACCAATGTATATAGTTACAGTATCTATAGTGTAATGACTTTGCTTACAGCGATCGGCTGAGAGCTTAGCCACGCCTACTGTCTGGGCCTTAAAGGGTTGTGTCCCTAGCCAGGTCGGATCATTCCGGACTGGTCGGCCACCTGTGAAGAGCTCCTGTCTTTTGCTAATAAAAGCCTTGGTTTGGATCAACAAGTCTCTGTTTCTTTCGACGAGCTCTACACCAGGTTTAATAGAATGAACAGGATAGTCGAGGGATGGGTTTTGAGCTAATAAACCCTTCTGTCTTAAGTCATACAGAGAAGTAGAAAGTCCCTGTAAATATTTAGATATGTACTAGTCATTAGCCTCAGGGGTAGGGGTATCAGTGTGGAATCCCACGTAAGGAAGACCAAATATCATTTCATATGGTGAGACAGCAAGGTCCTTACGAGGAGCTGTGCGAGTCCTAATTAAAGCTAAGGGTAAGCATTTAATCCAGGAGAGGCAGGTTTCCTCATGAAGTCGAGTGAGTTGATTTTTCAGGGTCTGATTCATCCGTTCAACACGGCCTGAGCTCTGGGGGTGCCATGGGGTATGTAACTGCCAATCTATTCCCAGGATTTTACACACATCCTGGAGTACCTGAGAGGTAAAATGTGTACCTCAATCTGAGTCAATGGTTTGAATAATGCCATAACGCGGAATAACAGACTTTAGTAATATCCGGATAACGGTGCTAGCACAATCATTAGGGGTCGAGAAAGCCTCAACCCATCGCGTAAAATGATCCACCATCTCCAGGAGGTATTTATAAGCCCCTGTCTTAGGTAATTCCGTGAAGTCAATCTGTATTCATTGAAACGGGCGTACGGCTATATCGCGACCGCCAGGCATTACCTGGCACATGACTTTCTTATTCAGTCGCTGACAGATTGAGCACCCCCGAGTACTTTGCTTGGCTATGGTGTATATTCCTGAGCAATTAAAGGACCGTACAAAAGCATCAACAAGTGCCTGTGTTCCCCAATGTGTCTGCTGGTGGAGCTGATCAATAATCTGATGAGCCAAGGCTTTGTTCAGTACTTGGCGTCCCTCTGCCGTCCACCACAACCCATCGGCAGTTTGACGCATTCCCTGGTCTTTCATATAAACCTCCTCTTCCCATGAAAAGATGGGAGTCTTTTTAACCTCATGTGGGGTGGGGAGTAACAGCTGCATGTCTATTTTTTTCTGTGAGTGCAGCCTGTTTGGCAGCTTCATCTGCCCGTCTGTTCCCCTATGCTTCAGGACTGTCAATAATTTGATGGCCCTGTACATGAACTACATCTATCTCCTCAGCTAACAAGAGCATCTAAGGATTGAACAATTAAATTTTCATGGATCAACTTTTGTCCTTTCCCAGTTATCATTCCCCGCTCTTTCCAAATCTTTCCAAAGGTGTGCACTACACCAAAAGCATACTTTGAGTCGGTATAGATTGTGCTCACCTTTCCCTCTAAACTCTGGAGAGCTCTACAGAGGGCATATAATTCACAGGATTGTGCCGACCAATAACCAGAAAGACAACCGGCTTCAATCTCAACTCCTTCATTCCCATCCATTACACTATACCCGCTATACCGAATGCCGTCAATGCAGCGGGAAGATCCACCAATAAACCTCCCGTAAAGGTTCATCACTTAAATCATCTCTAATTTTTGTCTGTAAATCTATCACTTCTAAATATACATGCTCTAAATCATTGGGGACAGTATCAGAATCTGGAGAAACCAAGAAGGTGGCTGGATTCTGTTCTTTGTTTATAATCAGTGTCAAATCATCCCTACCCATGAGAATCGCTTCATACTTTAAAATTCTAGAATCAGTAAGCCACCTTCCGGCACGTTAAAATTGGGGTATTAAAAGGTGACATACAAGGTTCGAGTATACCATCTTTCACCAATTGGTCAATTACTGGCTGCAGCCCCTTTCGGCCAGCCATAGGAATTGGATACTATTTTCGTCTAATTACTTGGTCAGGGTCTTTTAAAGTAACTTGCAGGGGAGGAATATCTAACCCTCCTCTATTGCCTCTTTTTGCCCATACTCTAGGATTTATTAGTTCCCGATCCTCCTCTGTTAGTACATAAAATTGAACCCCGATACCTGATCTCTGTGGTCTGGTACCAATAGCCAATTGGTTCTGTAAATCCTGTCCCAACAAGCAAACTCCAGCTTGGGGAGCTAGTAAAATATCCTCTGTTATTATCTTTTCTCCCATTTGTATCCTTACATTCTTTAGTATAGGGACCATAAAATCTCATCCCCCCACTCCCGAAATCATCACTGTCCCTTCTGTTTTAACACCCTCTGGCCGTTGTAAAATACTAGACCGGGCTGCCCCAGAATCTACTAGAAAAGTCATCTCGTCACCGTGGGGTCCTATGCTTAAATTTACCAATGGTTCTCCGTGCAGCCCCACGGTGTGTATTGACTGAGAACCGTGACCCCCCCATACATAATCTGCCTCAATCAATGCATAAGATCGCGTCTCCCTGGCTCGCATTGGGCATTCCCTCTTAAAGTGTCCCTCCTTTTTACAATAATAGCAAACTAATACTCCTGTTTCCCAATTTCTAACAGGGTCTCCATGGGGTCCTGGGAATGGTCGTCGTCCCCGGAATTCTCCTCTACCCCTGCCTCTGCTCTGGTCTCTACTTCCCCTCTCCTGGCGCTCCTCCCAATGTCCAGGAGCTGGCACACAGCTCCTAACATTTCCCTGCTGTCCCTCCACAACTTCCTTGACTGCCAAGGGTTCTGCCCTTCCCTCCTGAAGAGTCTCACACTGATCTGAATGGCCCTCATAATCAAAGTCTCCTCCCTCTCATGTCAATTGAGGCGGTAATCTTGTACTCTGTGAGCGGGTCATCATACCACCCCTACTTTCTTTTTCTTTCTCTAACTGTGGAGGAGGAGGGGAAGGTAAAGAAGGGTAAAGCGTAGGTGAGAGGGGGGAGATAGGAGCCGGCACAGGGGGAACATAAGGTGGAGGAAGGGAATGTAACACATCCCATCCTTGTATTTCAGGGGCAGAAGGTTCCTCATCCTTCTTGTTCTTACATTCCTTTTCGCTCAAAATCATTTGATCAAACGATCCACTGAGCCAACAGGCTGCATATTCTCTGCTCTCGGTATTACCTCCTTGATTTTGGTAGAGCTAGATGTTCAATGCCTGACACATCCAGTTCTCGTCAGATCCGAACTTTGGCCAATATACCAAACTCCCTTTTATCGGATTCTTAACCCATTCCTGACAGCAATACCTGACCATGGTCTGCTTATCTTTCCCACGGGTTTTCCCCGCACCCCAATCAGATAACATTAATCCTAACGGACTATGTTTAGGTATCTGATCTTCCCGTCCTTCTTTAGGACTGTTTCCCTTGCTACTTACTCCTCCCATACCACCAGGTAAATAAAATTCCTCTTACCGGGATCCAGTAGCTATTCTTAGCGCACTTCCTTAACGTTCTCCTGTCGTTTGTTCTCAATGCTCTTCTCAGATATCACTCGCTTCATCCACTGACCAGTCACCCGTCGTCCGGGAGTCCAGCTGAATCTGCCGGGGTGCACCTACCCCCGTCATCGGGCACTCTGTCAGTGGAGGGAGTGCGATCCCGGACGAGCCCAACCCCCCATTTGTGAGAAACAGAAGTACCTTCACAGATTTCGCTCGAGATAAAAATTGAGCACAAAGAACATTTATTGTACAACAGTGCAAAGTTGGGTCCTTCCCCTTACCCTGGGAATACACACACATACTGGGGCTCACCCAACTTTTATACAGTTCATTTCAGTGTAGAGGTACCCTCCCCCCCCCAACATTCTTCTGCCTCCTGGATTGGTTTGGCATTTGGTAATTCTGTCTGCCTAAGTGCAGTTTCTGTAAACTTGAAAGACCATGAGGTATCCTGTCTGGTTCCCATCATGTCATTGTCCTTATTCATGAATCTGCCTTTGCCCTTATTCACACATCTCAACCCCCAGGACTTAATTCTATATGCAGAACTTTCTAATTCTTTCTATCACTATAAGACCCTTATTCTATTATACTTGCGTAACCCTTCCTCACACTCTTATCGGAAATCATCCCTACTCGGCACTTACTTAACTTCCTCTAGTCCAGTCCAGTATTCCTTATTTCATTCATACTAGCTTTACTTCCTATATTCTATTATCTCTCACAAGATCTGACCACTTAGAGCCAGAATATCAATGCACTGTAAAAATACCACCAATATCATCCATTTTCACTGGAAAAATAGGGGAAGCAAAGTCAATTTCATCATCCAAACCAATATCCCCAGCATTTATATTTTAAATTTAGACATACAGCATGGTAACAGACCATTTCAGCCCACCAGTCCGTGCCGCACATTTTACACCCAATTAACCTACTCCCCCGGTACGTTTTGAATGGTGGGAGGAAACCACAGCACCCGGAGAAAATCCACACAGACACAGGGAGAACGTACAAACTCTTTACAAACAGCATGGGATTCAAACCCCAGTCCTGATCACCAGCGTTATACAGGCGTTGCGCTAACCGGTATGCCAACCATTCCACCCCAATTTAAACAGCAGTTACTCTCATTTAGCTGGCCACGTCACACACCAGACTCCTAAACACTCTACATTTGTGCTCCATCATGCAGGAGCTTATCAGGCAGAAAAGAAAATACATTCAGAGTGTGCTCAAAGTTTCCTTGAAAAAAACTGCAGTATTCCCACTGACTCCCAGAATCTCTGGCCCATGACCATTCAAAGTGGAGGAGGGGTATCTGGGGTGGTATATGGAGCATTGACACCATGTTGCCAGAGCCCTGTGCAATTGGCTGAAGGACTACTCCACTCAGAAACTACCTCCCTGCCTTTCTGCCCCAGCAGCCACCATCTCCCATCTGTGTTTCCCACTTTGGCCTCAATAACCACCTCAGAACTCAGAAAAACAAAGTGGAAGCATGTGGCCCTGAGGGACTGGCTAAGAAAAAGCCAGGATTCCACCACCTCCATCTAAATTACATCACAGGAGTTCATCCAAACTTATCAGCCAGGTTAGGATTGCTAAATCCCTTGAGTTATTAATAAATTATTGCATAAATTTGCAAGTAATGCCAAATGTATCCAAAGTCATTTTAATGGTATTGAAAAAGCACAGTTAGAGTAGTGGTTAGTGCAATGCTGTTACAGCGCCAGCATTTAGGACAGGGTTCAAATCCCAAGCTGTCTGCAAGGAGTTTGTACGTTCTCCCTGTATCCGTATCCGTGTGAATTCCTCCCGGGAGCTCCGGTTTCCTCCCATTGTTTGAAACATGCCGGGGTTGTAGTGTAATTGGGTGTAATTGGGTGGCATGGACTCGTGGGCCGAAAAGGCCTGTTACTGTGCTGTATGACTAAATCTTTTAAAAAATTTAAAACAGCATTGCTAATCATGAAAGTCACATAAAAATCAAGACTTTAATTTCCATTTTGCCTACTCTTCTCGCTTGAAGGAAAAACCAATTATTACCTTCTTTCCTTTGGTATGAAGCTTAGGTGAGTCCTTAATGAAGCACTGATTAGTGTCAGTATCAAAATTAAGTTCTCTAATTCTGAAACTGCTAGTGTTCATTTTATCACTGCAGCCAGCTGATAAAGCCACATGCACCCTGCAATACAAGCAACACAGGTCTATGTACAGACAAGTGATGCTATTGGATGACAGAGGTCAGGTGGTCAGGAAAAGTGCTTCTGTAGTTCAGAGAGAACTGGCAGGCACTTGAAGACTAATGTCTGCAGGAGGCATGTCTTTTGTCTCGGGTAATATGTCAGTCATTGGTTTCTGTACCTTCTGTCATCCAACTCCTATTCTCTGAAATTCTCTCTTCTCAACCAGTTACATTTCCATATCCCCAAGGCTCTACATAAACTCACCTCTTTGATCACTCCATTTAATGTCTCCTTAGTTAGCTCAGTGCGCTCCTGTTTACAACTTGGCAAACTGAATTAGCTCATTTTGATACTTTAAAATAATGACATGGGAAATATATATTTTCTCTCTCTGCCTATTTCCTTGTAGGTTTGCAGTCAGCTATTTCACTTCTTCTGGACAGGAGACGGAACCACCAGGGGTACAAATTAACTGCCCTTTATTTTTGCAAATTAATGACTTCAATACACTGCACAATGTTTGAGTGATATATCATTAATTCAGTTTTTTTTAATTCTTCATCAAAATGCTGAACTTGGTAGTATCTTTAAAGACCCATGGGATTTTGTACTGCTGAAGTACTCACTGTAATTAGACTTGATAATCTTCCAAGACTAGGCAATGTATGTTAGCCTTGTGAATATATAAAAAAGAAAAGTCCATGATATCAATCATTAATGATTATGTCCTGAATATCATTTATGAAACAAAAATTCTTTCCAATTATACTGATCTAATTAGTTTCCAGGGGACCAACTACATTTAACTATTGAATTTTACCAAGCAGGCAGGATAGAAATTCTCAGCAATCAATTTCTTGAAAGTCAAATGAACAACCAAAAATGATAGAACTGAAGTCTCATTTCACCATTTGGCTAAATGTAAAAGGACAGCAAATCCAGTTACAGGCACTTCCAAAATGATATTGGAATGCAATGAATCGTGCATGGAGCATATATATTAAATAGTTTCATTGCTTCCTTTCAATTATATGGTGTCATATTCGACTTACTTTGTTAAATTAGTAACAGAGTGAAAGAAACCTTCTTCACTAAATTTATATTTAAACAGATCATGATTGAATACTGAAAAGTTTTTTTTTAATTTTACCTCAAGTGTTAATATTTCTCTCTTTCTCTTTCTCTTTGGCTTGGCTTCGCGGACGAAGATTTATGGAGGGGTAATGTCCACGTCAGCTGCAGGCTCGTTTGTGGCTGACAAGTCCGATGCGGGACAGGCAGACACGGTTGCAGCGGTTGCAGGGGAAAATTGGTTGGTTGGGGTTGGGTGTTGGGTTTTTCCTCCTTTGTCTTTTGTCAGTGAGGTGGGCTCTGCGGTCTTCTTCCAAGGAGGTTGCTGCCCGCCGAACTGTGAGGCGCCAAGATGCACGGTTTGAGGCGATGTCAGCCCACTGGCGGTGGTCAATATGGCAGGCACCAAGATTTCTAGATATTTATAATATATATATTAATATCTTTATGTAAACCTCTTCTTGGCAACATTACCCACTTCATTCCATTAAATTAATCTTTACAAGTTCAAGCTTATTGTCACATGTATCAAAAAACAGTGTGCTGACTGGCTACATCACAGCTGGCATGGGGACACCAATACCCCTGACCATAAAGCCATCCAAAGTGGACACAGCCCAGGACATCACAGGCAAAACCCTGCCCACTATTGAGCTCATCTACAGGGAACGCTGCCATCAGAGAGCAGCAGCAATGATCAAAGATCCACATCATCCAGCACACGATCTGTTCTCGCTGCTGCCACCAGCAAAGGAGTATTGGTGCCACAAGACTTGTACCACCAGGTTCAGAAACACCTGCTACCCCTCCACCATCAGACTCTTCACAACAAATTCAAACAGGGACTCATTTAAGGACTCTGACTTGTGCACTTTATTGATTTTCTTTTTGTTCTCTCTGTACTGCAACAGTCAGTTTACATTTGTTATCAGAATATTATTTAAATGATGTTAAGCTAGGGAGTGGGGTAATGCAAAGGGATCCGGGTGGACTCATTCACCAGTCATTGAAAGCTAGCATGCAGGTTCAGCAAGCGGTGAAGAAGGCAAATGGTATGTTGGCTTTCATAAAGAGGGGATTGGAGTATAGGAGTAGAGAAGCCCTCCTGCAGTTGTACATGGCCCTGGTGAGACCTCACCTGGAGTATTGCATCCAGTTCTGGTCCCCATATTTAAGAAAGGACGTACTTGCTATAGAGGGAGTGCAGCGCAGGTTTACAAGGTTAGTTCCCGGGCTGGCAGGATTGTCATACGCGAATAGGTTAGAAAGACTTGGACTATATGCGATGGAATTTTGAAGGATGAGCGGAGACATGTTTGAGGTATTTAGGATTATCAAAGGGCTTGACAGGGTGAAATCAGAGCACATGTTCCCAATGATGGGTGAGACTAAGACTAGAGGGTATAGTTTAAGAACACAAGGAAGGCCATTTAACACAGAAATGAGGAGAATTGTTTTTACCCAGAGAGTTGTGGATCCGTGGAATACTTTGCCACAGAGGGTAGTGGGTCGGATTTGTTCGATAGATTTAAGAGAGAGTTAGATAAGGATCTTGTGGGCAGGGGTTATGGGGATGGCTGGGATTGGTTATTGAAAGGGAAAGATCAGCCATGATCCGATAAATTGCGGTGCTGGCTCGAAGGGCCAATTGGCCTACTCCAGCACCTATTGTCTATTGTCTATTACAGTTCTTTGTTTGTTTACATATTTTACGTTCTGTAGTTTATTTTTTTCACTACCAATAAGTGGTAATTCTGCCACCCTCACATGGAAAAGGAATCTGAGGGTTGTACGTGCTGTCATGTATGCACTCTGACAATAAATCTGAAATACATTGATCAAGGTTGTTTTGTAAGGTGACCAGGAGACATCTCATACATAACACCACAAGTAAGACACAGTACAAAAGTTCAAGGAGCAGAGATGCAGAGAAGAATCAGGTGATACAGAACATTAGGGTTAGGGGGCATTATTTTGGGGTTCATTCAGGGGTCTTACAACAGTGGGAAAGAAACTGTACATGAACCTGGTCATCTCATATTCGTGAATCTTCCTCCTGACGAGAATGCGTTGAAGTGAGCATGGTTGGGGTGGGATGATTCATTGATATATTTATTGCTTTTTCAAGGCAGGGGGAGTTGTCAATGCAGTCTCTGAATGGTGGGGGGGGGGGGGGGGGGGTGGGGTTATGTGATGACCTGAGCCATCAAACCCTCTGTAGTTTGTGGCCTTAGGCAGAGCAGTCCTGATACCACGTAGTGATGCACCCTAATAGATGTTTTGAATGGTACACCGGTAGAAGTTGTCAAGCAATGCTTGTGACATGCCATCTATCTTCATTCTTTTGAGGATGTAGGTGCTGGTGTACTTTCTTGGTCATTGCATCAAGGTGGGTGGACCAAGACAAGTCGCTGGGGCGTTCACTCCTCAGAACTAAAAGCTATCTACCATCTCCACCTCAGGACCATTGATGTGGACTGGGGAGTGAGCTCTGCCCTCCTCTAGAAGTCGATAAACATTGATGGAGAGGTTGTTGTCCTGGTACCAAGCCTCATCTTCCCCTTCCTCTCTCTCTCTCTGCATCTGCTTTGTCATTGTTAGTGATACTACCCATCATGGTTGTGTTACTTATGAAGTCATGGAAAGGTATTTGGTCATGCAATCAAGGGCATATGCATGTTAAGATGTCTAATTTACAACGCTGATGTAACAGGGTTGTAAGTTCAAAAGATATTTCAATTCCAGTGAACTGAGCAGAATTTCCAACTTCAGTGTCTGTGGTAAACCTACTTATCATTCCATCATTTGCATTTTATTTCACATTAATGATCATATTCTGCAATTGTATTACATCTCTAAACATGGTTGCCAGTTTCATTGTACTAATAGCAGGTTACCCTGCACTTTTGCACATGCGAACGAAAAACAATTTGGCCATAATCGACACCTAGTACTTCTGTGTAATTAAGGGATGTTTAACGTTATCTATTTAGTGGGCATTTATTTTACAGAGGTGCACCAAAGAAGAGGTACAAGGACTGCCTAAAGAAATCTCTTGGTGCCTGCCACATTGACCACCGCCAGTGGGCTGATATCGCCTCAAACCGTGCATCTTGGCGCCTCACAGTTCGGCAGGCAGCAACTTCCTTTGAAGAAGACCGCAGAGCCCACCTCACTGACAAAAGACAAAGGAGGAAAAACCCAAGACCCAACCCCAACCCACCAATTTTCCCTTGCAACCGCTGCAACCGTGTCTGCCTGTCCCGCATCGGACTTGTCAGCCTGCAGCTGACGTGGACATTACCCCTCCATTAATCTTCGTCCGTGAAGCCAAGCCAAAGAAGAATTTTACTTCAGTCTATTTCACCTGTCCTCACAGTCATGTGACTCTGGAGCCACCTTCATAAGCATCATTCCATCAAAAGAGTCACACAACTCCACAGAATATCCTGTGCTCTACCTCTCCAAGACACACATACAATTTTATTAAATATATAAGCATAGATTTAGCCAAATCTTCAGTGGACCTCGACAGTGGACAGACCAATAAAAACTAGATTTCATGCACATCTATTGCAAGTCACTGCAGTAAATGATCATCCCTCCCTATGAACCACAAACTCAGTGAAGCCAGATTCTGTACTTCAGAAGATAGTTCCAAGGAACACTTTTCTGAGGAGGAGGAGTTGATTTCACCTGTTGCTTTTAATCATGGTTTTGTTTTTGAATTGGTCAATTAAATTGTAATAAAGTGTATATTGGGAAATGCATTGTAATAATGACACTCTGGTGCAATAAACTTTTGTATTCTAATATAGAGATTCAAGATATTTCAAAATCAAAGAGCCATGTGTGGCTTCAGAGAGCTGAAATCTGGGTTTCATTGTGCTAATTCAGGGAACTTCCTGTGAAGATAAATACTATACACCCTTTAGCTCCTCATACACTTAGAAGTGTCATCTAATTGTAGCTTCTCCTGTTACGACCCCAACCAGCAACAACAGAGGACACAATACTAACTATTAACACTCCAAATTACCCCATTACTAAATGCCCCTATTAACAATGATACAAAAATTACAAAAAGTGTGTATGTGGAAAAAAAACAGACCTTTTTAGTCTGTGCCCATTAAGTGAAAAACAAAAGAAGGAACAAAAAATCCCCCAATCCCCACTTCAGTCCAGACAAGTAAGTCAGTCCAAAAACACAGTCCATAGAATTCACTCGCCAAGTTCAATGTCCCATTTCAGTTCCTCTACTGAATACAAAAGGACTCCATACGAGCGTGGGAGAGAGAGAGAGAGATGACCGATGTTGCTTGGCGGTAAACTTCCGAATCCTTTGCAGTTTCTTCACCATGGACTTTTCCTGGTTCTTCAAGGTTGGTTTGGTTTAACCACCTCGCTTAGGAAGCCTGTGCCTTTAACACAGCTTCCCCACAATTTCCTTCTTTGCAGCAGACAACCAAGTGACCCCTCTCTGTTGCACTCTCGAATTCAGTCCGCCAGAAAACCATTCTCAACACAGAGTGGGATCTCTGCGTATCTCTCTGGCTCCTCTACCGAACTCTCTGTCTCTGCCTTCACCAAGCCCAGGGCATTCTGATTTTCTCTCTCTTCACTCTCTTTTATTCCTTATCAGCCCAGCTTGACTTGGCAAACCAACACTAAGCTTCACAGTTCTTCATTAGAGATCCAATTCTTTAAAGTGACAGTCCACGGTCCAAAAGGTCAGTCCATTGTCCATAACACTCCTCAGACCCCGCCATCACAGAAGTCAGCCTCCAGCCAATTTGACTTACTCTGCTTTTAATTTAGGGAAATTAATACAGGAAAGGTCGTGAGGAAAATAGCATTGAGCTGCAGTATTGAAGACCTCCATTTTAGAACTGGCTGCATCTCCAACTAAGCTATTTCAGTGCAGTTACAACTCTGGCATCTGCCCAATAGGTATGGGTAATGGACTGAATGCACTCAGAGACAAGTGAGGAGTACCAACACGCTTTTAATAGCTTGCAATCAATGGCCGGTAGACACAATAGTCCTCAGGTGAATCTGAGGTAAGGCAGGAAAACCAGGGTTTATATTGGGGTGGGTGAGGGTGGATTCAAGGGAGGAGCCAGCCATCTGAACAACACACAGACTGTGAATTCCAGTTCACTGCTGTATGCCCTGTGCACAAAAAAATAAAATAAATCCATTCTGAATATTTACCACCTGATCAGTCCACTCTCAATCATCAGTAAACTGATAGAGAGATCATTGGCTGTACTGTTGAATTTGGTCAATAAAATCTACAACCCAGGCCTGTTTGGCTTTAGGGTCACTCAGCTCTGGACTCCATCCAATCATGGAATAAAGAGCTCAGTTCTAACTGTGAGCTAAAAGTGAGCTAATAATGACTGTCCTTGACATTAAAGATGCATGCACTACTGTGGCATCAAGCATCCATAATAAAATAGACATCAAAGAAAATAGTTGGAATTATACATTGCAGAAAGGATATTGTTGTAGATATCAAATGTGAGGAGGACATGGTCATAGGTTACCATACCACACACACACACACACACACACACACACACACACACACACACACACACACACACACACACACACACACACACACACACACACACACACACATGCCTCTAGTAACCTATGACCATGTCCTCCTTTGGAATAGCCACCCTAACAATGCCTGTCACCTATCAAAGAAGGTAGGGGTAGGAAAAGGCCTCTACACCCCTCATACCTGCCCCATGATTCTTTACGATCATGGCTGGGCTAAGCTCATCTCAACTCCTCTTCTGTGCAAGTGCCTCATAGCCCACAATTTCCCAATCTTTCAAATATTTATCTGTCTCCACCTTAAAAACTTTAATAATCTGACCCCCCCCACCCCCGAGATCAGAGAATTCCAGAGATTCGCTCTTCTCTGAAAATATCTCGCACAAGGAATCATACTAGTGATCCGCATTGCTGCTATATCGTTCCTTTACTAAGGAAACGTACCCTCTAGGTAGAGCCTCTTTATTTTCATTGTCCATTTCCCTTGGAAAAATGAAGATAATATATTCATTTCTGCATTCGCTTGCTGTTTCGGTTACAAAACTCTTGAAACCCCAACATTTATCATTCTCAGTTTGCCATGTTTTTCCACGTTATCTGATTCAGATTTCAGATTTGGAGAGGGTGCAGAGGAGATATGCCAGGATACTGCCTGGATTGGAGAACAAGTACTATGAAGAACGGATGAGCGAGCTAAAGGTTTTGGAGCAGCGAAGGATGAGCGGTGATTTATTAGCAGTGTATAAGATAATGACCCACATTGATAGAGTGCAGAGCCAACACTTTTTTTTCCCTGGACAACAATGGCCAACACCAGAGGACTTTCATTTAAAGTGAGTGGACGAAAGTTTTGGGGAAATGTCGGAATAGCTTTTTTTCACACTGGGAGCGGTGAAGGCCTGGAATGCACAGCCGGGAGTGGTGCTGGAGGCTAGTACAATAAGGACAATTAAAAGAGATAGGCACACGAATGTGAGAAAAATAGAGGGTTATGGATCTGACTGATCATGGAGTAAATCTATATCATTCGGCGCAACAGCATTAGCAAAAGGACTCGTGCTGTACTCTTTTAGGTTCTATGTTGTCAGGTTTTATATTCCTTTTTGTCGGGTAACCAGATGACAACAACATCACTGGATTGAAATTAAAATATGGAGTTCAAGCTTCCACAGATCTACAAAGATGAATGGTTGGACTTCTATTTTTAGCAGACCCTTTATAAGGAGACTGACAACTATGGGCACATAATAGTGAATAAGAATACTTTTGTTAACCTTTCTTTTCCCTCAGCAAAACCCTGGGCACCATCCTCTTGCATGCGTACAGTTCATCGAGGTCACTAGAGGGTAATCCGGTGAATTCACTGAATATTTTACAAAGATAAAAAGCAACGTGCAATTCCTGTGGGGCGGCACAGTTGGCGTAGCGGTTAGCGCAACGCTGCCACAGTGCCAGCGATCAGGACCGGGCTTCGAATCCCACGCCGTCTGTAGGGAGTTTGTACGTTTGCCCTGTGTCTGCGTGTGTTTTCCCCAAGGGTTCAAGTGTCCTCCCACCCTTCAAAACTAAGCAGGGGTTGTAGGAGTGTAATTAGGCGGCACGGGCTTGTGGGCCAAAATGGCCTGTTACTGTGCTGTATGTCTACATTTTTTTTAATTAAATTTATATTTTTGGCTCTTCGCTCAAAATAGGTGATCTAGTAGAGGAAAACCATTGTACTCTGTCCTGATAATTAGTATTGATCTGTAGTAACAAAGGATAAAAAGACAGTTGAAAGGCAAAAGATTGGTCAATGCTCAGGAACCTTTCTTTGGATTTTCCAACCCACGACCATAAGATATAATCGCAAAAATGGGTTATTCAGCCACCAAGTCTGCCTGCCGCATAAGGAGAAGGCCAGGAGAATAGGTCAAAATGAAAAGCACACAAGTAGCCAAAGGATTTGTTACCCTTTTTTCCATGATAAATTAAAAATTGTCTGCAGTTAAACTATATCTGTTGATTTTAAACGGTATTTGGAAAATTAGTCATGCATTTTCAAAGCTGCAGTAACATTTTATTTAAAATTGAGGAACTAGGAGAATTGTGACAATGCATTAAGGACTGTGTCTTGAATCAAGCCTTGTCCCTTGCACAATTAATTGGTAGATTTCGACTTTTGAGCACTTTAACCTATTTGATTTGATCACTTGTTTAGAGTTATAGATTCTCTCTCCATGACTATGGACTTCGGGAAAGGGGATGTCAGGAGCACACAAACCAGTCCTGATCTAGGGGTCAGCAGTGGAAACTTCAAATTTCTGGGTATCTCTGAAGACTTTTCTTGGGACCATCATAACCATATAACTATATAACAAATACAGTACAGAAACAGGCCATCTCGGCCCCTCTAGTCCGCACCAATTTAAGTGATTTCCTCCAGTCCCACCTATCTGCTCCCTGTCCATAACCCTCCAATCCCTTCACCTGCATGCACGCATCCAATCTTCTCTTAAATGACAAAATTGACCCTGCTGCAACCACCTCTTCCAGAAGGTCATTCCACTCGACCACTACTCTCTGAGTGAAGAAGCTCCCTTTTATGTTACTTCTAAACTTTAGCTCCCTTACCCTTAACTTATGACCTCTTGTTCCAGTCTCTCCTACCCTAAAGGAGAAGAGCCTATTCACATCTACTCTATCAATCTCCCTCATAATTACCTCTATCAAATGCTGCCTCAACGTTCTATGCTCCAATGAATAAAGACCCAGTCTTTATTCGTTGTATTCTAGAAACTGCAATCCAGGGAATATTTTAGTAAATCTTCTCTGCACCCTCTCTACCTTACTGATATCCTTCCTATAATTTGGGGACAAGAACTGCACACAGTATTCCAAATTTGGCCTCACCGATGCCTTAAACAGTCTCAACATCATCTCCTAGCTCCTATATTCTATGCTATGATTTATAGAGGCCAGCCTACCAAAAGCCTTCTTCTCCACCCTATCTACATGAGAATCCACCTTCAAAGAACAATGAACTGTTATTCCAAGATCTCTCTGTTCCTTTGCATTCCTCAACACCCTCCCCTTCACTGCATTTGTCCTGTTTTGATTATTCTTCCTAAAATGAAGCTCTTCATACTTATCGATATTAAACTCCATCTGCCATCTTTCAGCCTACTCTTCTAAGCAGTCTAAATCCTTCTGCAGTCCCTGAAAACCAATCTTCACTATCCACAACTCCCCCTATTTCTGTATCGTCTGCATAGTTATTAACCCAATTTACCACTCCATCATGTCGATACAGTTATGAACAAGGCTCGCCAGTGGCTTTATTTCATTAGGAGTTTGAGAAGATTTGGTATTTCACCAGAGTCTTGCAAATTTCTACAGGTGCACCGCGGAGACCATTCTGACTGGTTGCATCACTGTCTAGTATGGAGGTGCCAATGCACTGGACAGGAAAAGACTACAGAGAGTTGTAAACTCAACTAATCCCGTCATGGGCATTAGTCATCCCTCCATTAATGACATTTTTCAGAGGTGGTAACTCAAGAAAGCAGCATCATCAAGGATCCTCTCCACCCAGGCCATTCCCTTTTCTCATTGCTATCATCAGGGAAGAGATCCAGGAACCTGAAGACGCACACTTAACATTACAAAAGCACCTTCTTCCCCTCTGCCATCAGATTTCCAAACGGACAATGAACCTATGGACACTGCCTCACTTTGTCTCTTTTTTGCATTACTTATTTATTGTTTTAGATCGTGTATTTACATAATTGTAATTTTATAATAATTTTTGCACCTTGTTCTGCACCAGACAGCTGCCGCACAACAACTAATTACAGGACACATGTTCATGACAATAAACCTGGTTCTAATGCTGGTACATGTGGGAACAGGCCCCTCAGCACAACTAATCACCCCAGGAAAAATGTCCCACCCACACTTGTCCCACCTGCCTGCATTTGGCCCACATCCCTCTAAACCCATCCCTCTCCGTGTTTCCATCCAAATTTTTCTTAAACATTGATATAGAACCTGCCTCAACCACTTTCTCAGGCAGCCCATTCAATACACTCACCACTCTCTGTGTAAAATAGTTGCCCCACAGGTTCCTGTTAAATCTCTTCCCCCTTGCTTTAAACCTACATCCTCTGATTTCTGATTGCTCCTTGCTGGGAAAAGACTCTGTATACCTCTATGAAGTCACCTATCATCTTTCTGCACTCCAAGGAATAGTGCCCAAGCCTGCTCAACCTCCCATATGAACATAAGAAATCAGAGCAGGTGTAGGCCATCCGACCTGTCGAGCCTGCTCCACTATTCAATGACATTATGGCTGATCTGATGATAGGCTCATCTCCACCTACCTGCCTTTCCCCATATCCCTTAATTCCCATACTATGAAAAGATCTATCCAACTTTGTCTTAAATATATTCACTGAGATCACCTCCATTACTTCAACGGGCAGTGAATTCCACAGATTCACCACCCTCTGGGAAAAGCAGTTCCCCTTCATCTCCATCTTAAATCTGCTACCCTGAATTTTGAGGCTAAGTCCCCTAGTTCTGGTCTCCCCAACCAACGTAAACAACTTTCTTAGCTCTATCTGTCATAATTTTATATGTTTTTATAAGATCCCCTTTCATTCTTCAAAATTCCAGCAAGTACAGTCCCAGACGACTCAATCTTTCCTCATAGGCTAAACCCCTCACCACTGGAATCAACCTGGTGAACCTACTCTGCACCACCTCCAAAGCCAGTATATCCTTCCTGAAGTAAGGAGATCGCAAATGCATGCAGTACTCTCACGGTAGCTTAGGATCCCAAGTCCTGGGGACATCCTTGTAAATCTTCTCCACACCCTCTCCAGCTCGACAGCATCTTTCCCACAGCACAGTGAACATAACTGAACATACTACTCCAAATAGGGCTTCACCAGCGTCTAATACAACAGCAACATGACCTCCCAACTTCTATACTCAATATTCTATGAAGGCCAATGTGCTAAAAGCATCTTTGACCATCCTATCTAACTGTGGTGCCACGTTTTAAGACCCTTTGTACCTGTGTTGCTTGGTCGCTCTGCTTTACAGCACTCCCCAGATCCCTACCCATGTTAGGCCTCCCAAAATGCAACACCTCACCTTTTGTTTTTGTATTAAATTCCATCAAGCATTCCTCTGCAATCTGTGGCAATTGTCTTCACTACCTAAAGGGTCTTCTCCAGACTGACCTAAAATGTCAAGCCTGAAACATTAAAAACAACTTGTTTTCATTCATTTGTAATTAACTAACTATATTTTTCCACGTTTGTAGTCCATGGTCTTCCAAAATCCAAAAATTATGATCATCAGAGCATTCCACTTTACTTTTGTAGAGGTTTGCGATTACAGAACTTAAAAAAAAAGTGAAGTGAATACCTGGCAACATTATTATTTTTGGAGGTGTGAAACAAATACATTCAATATTACGCAAACGGAATTAAGGTTGCATGTTATTTTCTAACATTAGGTGTTCCTTAAATAAGAAATGTCATGGATCCCATCTGTAGGCCGTCTTTCATTATTCACCAATTTGTGAACTTTCAAAGACACCGTACTCTCCTTGTGCACAGCGTGAAATAAATGAATTATTTACTCCTCACAGCTGAGCAAGCATTCACAAATCCCTTGTGTGGTGTTGAACTCAGGGCATAGTCTTCACATCTTCATCACAATGCCATTCCTGTCCCTAAATTTTTCAAAATAAATTAACATAGTTTTTTTTAAAATATGTAATATAATCTATAATGTTCATATTCAATGGACATACATTGACTGCTCGACTTGATTTAACCATGCAAAAAGGTGATTGATTGCAAATATTTATGGTTCATCTTTGTGGCTATTTGAAACTCCAAAGGTTTAAATATAGATTATTCAACAAGCCATGGTGCATTCATTTATCACACTCAGAGATAGATACTGACTTGTTTTTCTGGCCAAATGAAAATGCATTTTAACAGGCAGATCATACTGAAAACTGGAAGCCGAGAATAAAGAAACCTATTCTCAGCTTTCCCTTTCAAATTCTATAATATTAGTTACGCATATTTCTGTTTTAATGGAGCCACTGAATTGTATAGGATGCATTCAGTTTACTGAAGGTATCCTTCATTCACAAGTGATATTTCTATTAAATGTATTACGACGACAAGAACTGTCTGGGGTAAAGGCTCCTCAAGTAGCAGCACTGCACTGCCTCAATATTTCGCATTTCGATGCTGGCTTTGTTTCACTGTGTGGAATCTTGAAGCAACAGTGTTTAATCTTTTTTAATAAGGCTTTTGTTCTTTTGACACCATTGCAGGAATGATTTCTTTCCGGATGAACCCAGGTCTCTGGTGCGTCTCATAATTAGATAATGCTTGGCACTGTTCCAACCAGCCACACAACTGAAGAGTGCAGTATTCAGCTTTGTGGCTCTCAATAACCTTGTTTACACATTTACTCAACTTTTCTTTCCTTAACCATTCACTTGTAAAAGCTGGACTACAGTGGCATCAAGTAGCACACATTTTCTGGTAAAGCACCTATTAGGCAGTATGCATAGTGTTGTATTTTTTAATCTGCAGTTATCCTATGCCAGCAAGTGTTGCATGTCACATCAAAGCTTTACATTAATGATGAGTCATAAACATGGGGGGGGGGGGGGGGGTGTTATAATGATAATGCCACATCTTACTGTCTGCAGTTTATTTTCCAAAGCTGCTATTGTGAATAAAATGCACTTTGCCAGCCAATATTTTCCAAAGTAAATGTAGGTTGAAATCGAAAACTTTTCAGAGTTAGTATTTCTATGATTTGATTCTTTTTTTTGTCATGGTCAATAACTCAGTTTTGTGAAGGAATTTTGCTGATGCACAATTTTATAGATACCAGCTGGCCTTTGGTAGTTCACCTTCTTGGCCATTCATCATGTCTGACCCCAGACACTCGACGTTAGCAGACCATGACTAGGACCACAAGTGGAAATGAAGCAGTTTCCAACACACCTATATTTTACAAATGTTGTAATGAGACAACATGGGACATTAGCATGGGACAATTAAGGACAGTTATAACATTCCTATCAGTATGAAGTGTCAAGCTAGATTTAACTTACATACCCTACAAATCACTATCCAGTATAGAAATGATATTAAGATATCTATAATTCTTTTCAACAATTAAACAGTGTATGTGAATCTCTTTTCATTGCTCTGCAAATATTTGACAGTGCAAGATAAACTCGGTTATTTTTTCTTCACTGTTCAAATACATTCACCATCTTTAAGACAGTAACTGAAATAGAGAATAAGAAGTAAACTCAGGCTGACATCAAAACTTTGACTCTTCCTAGACACTTTTCACCTCACGATCCAAACACTTGTGAAATTGACACACTGTGCTAGATTTGGCAACTGTAAGTGTGGTGTAAACTGATTGAAAAGCAAGTTCACAAGAGATTTTGATAAGTACTGTACTTGGAAGAAAAAATGCAGGGACCAGAGCAAAAGCGGTAAATGAAATCATTTGGATACCTCTAAGAGGCAGGGGCATGATGGGCCAAATGATTTCCTTCTGTGCTTCATTATTCACTGATGTGAATAACTTGCATTTATTATGTGCCTTTTGCTTTTAAAGTATCCATAAATATATTGGGACAATGAAGATTTTGCTTCCTGAATACTTTGGGTATATTTTATGGATTTTGGGCTGCTGATCAAGAAAATCACCTTAAACTTTTCCTTTTTTTTTAAAAGATATAAACTATTTTTGTGATTTCCTGTAAGTTATAAATCTACTTCAAGCATATAAAACCATAAAGTGCAACATGTCATTGAAAATTCATTTTCTGCATTCACACTTGGACTTCTTCCCTGCTGATCTTGGTGCTGTCAGTGATGAACATAGTGAAAGGTTTCACGAGGATATTGTGCCCCTGGAAAACTGGTGTCAGGGAAACTGGAATCCATCAATGCTGGCTGACTATTGTGGGACACTGACATGAGAGGCATCAGATGCTGAGTACCAATGAAAATCAGCAGAAAACCATTTTTTGGTCAGTTGAACTAACACAATGTGTGAGCATCATTGTGCACTTAAGCATGCTAAATTCAATAAAAGTTAATTTAATGTTTATCCAACTTCCTACATGACACAGCAAATCTGAAATAATCTTTGTGTTCAGCTTGAAGTTTTCTATCATAATCCCCAATTGTTTTTCAGACTTTTTCAAAAAAATTGTTGTCCACTGTAATTGTTTTTGAAATGCAGGTAATATCAACCTATGCAACATAGGTTGGGTGGCACAGTTAATGTAGCAGTTAGCACAATGCCGTTACAACACCAGTGATTGGGACAGGGGTTCGAATCCCATGCTGTTTGTAAGGAGTTTATATGTTCTCCCCATGTCTGCTTGGGTTTTCCCTGGGGCTTCAGTTTCCTACCACAGTTCAAAACTAAGTGGGGGTTGTAGGTTAATTAGGGTGTAATTGTGTGGCATGGGCTCATGGGCCGAAATGGCTTGTTACTGTGCTGTATGTCTCAATTTAAATTTAAACATTAAATAAATGACAAATTAATTCATTTTCAGAAATCTGGATCAATAAATGTTGGTTTGAAAACTAGAAGAATTCTTGGGCTCTCTACATAAATGTAAGAGGGTTATTGGTTTGTGCCTCATCTGAGAGATGCCATCCCTAATACTGCACAGCCTGGATTACATTGTATAAATCCCCAGAGGAGAGATTTAATTGACAATTCCTGACTCACAGTCAAGAGTGATGTTACCAGCCAAGTTGGCACTTAAATAGAAAACATGCTGGGCTCCAATATAAATCCAATTATTCCCTGAGTAAAGATGACCTTAGTAATTCATGGATGACATTCTAATTATGTATTTTTTTTAGAAATGGGATGGGGTATTCCACTATTCCCAAGAACATTCTCATCTGACCTTTTTACAATGCATTTTTTTCTTCTAACCTGCTAATTGGCATTTTCCATGGTCACTTCTGTGTGTCTCCCAGGATGATACAAAAAAAACTATATTTCATCAATGATTTTGAGTATCATAATTATGATTCATAACCAGATGGATCTTTTAAAAAGAAAATAACTAATGCTAGCTTAATTTCTCTTAAATGACAGTTAGAATCCAGATGTTTCAGATGAAGGACTACATTAATTTTTCAATTAATTGCAAACCAGTGATAGAATGAGCATTTTCTACGAATGCAGCCATTGATCAGGTCAGAATAGTATTGCCAGTGGCAGCACAGATCATGTGACCGCCTTTTAAGATATAGAATTTTTCCAGACTATGTGTGATCAAAGTTTGAAGCAACGTCCTGCATCAGGAAGTTTCCTTGCTTGTGAGGGTTTGTGGTTCTGTTGATTGTGGGCTATTTCTGCAGCTTTCACCATTTTTAAATCAATTTATTCAATTGGTGGTATCACTGGCAAGGCCAGCATTTACTGGCCATCTCTAATGACTGAAAAAGAGGTAGGAAGCAACCTTCTTCAGACTGGGTGGTTTGCATTTCGCAGAGTCACATATAGACCAGAGCAGATAAGGGTGGAAAATTTCACCCGTTGAAGTATATTACTGACAATCCTGCATGTTTTGAGGTCATCAATGCTCAGTTTTCCAAATTGCAGATTACAGCTAGGCATAAATTCTACAGCTGCCACAGAAGGATTTGAACTCAGACTCTGAATTGTTAGTCCTGTTCTCTGAGTTACTGGTTTGGTAAGGTAACTGCTGAACCATCACTATGCTCTATTGAACCAGGCCTATTAAGGGATGCAGCTGATCGTGAGACTTTAGTATGGGATAGCACACAATTTTGCTCCCGCTGATGGCCTCTGGATGTCTACTTTAGGACAACTAAATCTCACAGAATTCGTTACTAATCTATCCCATTTAAGATACCAGTAGTCCCACACAATATGATAGAAGTTGTCTTTGGTCTTGTTATGAGCCAAGAGGACTCCAAAACCAAGCAGCAATAGAAATTCACCAAGAGAATGATTAATTGTTCAAAGTTGTTTTTAATTTTCTTTAAACATGTCCCCACCAAAGCATTCAAATCTTTAAAGAATTTTTTGCTGAGGATATGTTTGTCAATTATTTGCAAAAATGAGACTGATTTAAATATTCAACAGTGGCAATATGGAAATGAGGTCTTGTATTCCATTGGAAAAGATTACATATAATTTACATAATAATTATTCTTTTTTTTTGTTAAAGTTTGGAGCCTGTATATGAGATGTATGGGTTTGAATTTGTAATAGATTTTTCCCCGCGGTTGTTGGGGTTGCACCGAACCATGGCAATAGTTGAAGGTTGTTATGTGAGTTGAACTCCTCTTCTATCTTCTATTTTTTATTCTTTTCTTTTTTCTTTTGGGGTAGTTTAGAGGGGTGTTGGGAAGGGTGGGGGGGTTAGGGTTAGGGGTGGGGGATTATAGGGGATAAATATTATGTATCTATTAGTATTTTGACTACGATTTATTTTGATCAATAATTTTTTTTAATTCTTTAAACATAATAACAAGATCAATCTTAAACTTATTTCTATTAACTTAACCCCCTTCTAATTCTAAGCCCACTTGTATGTAATGTGTGTATGTAATGTGTATATGTTCAGGAAAGTTCTCTGTTTCACTGTGCAATCATTCACTTTTCACTTCTCCAGGTTCACTGGTATCAGGCAATTCACATACTGTGCACAGAATTGAACATTTATGAATCTTCACCAGGCTCTGGTGCTTAACGTTAAATGTTTACCACTCAGGAAGGTTCTTGTAGGTTTCAGAGAGAGATTTGTTGCTCATTGGACACACACAAACTGATTTCCTCCAATCAGTCATTTCAGTGTCGTTCCAAAGGAACTTACCCCATTATGGATTTTTCAAATGATAACCTCTTCTTCCAGCTCACCAGAGAGTTCAGCGTGCTTTCCTTATTTCAGGAGAAACACTCTATCCAGCTATTTCCTACAAGGGGTTTGAACAGGCCGAACTCAGAACTCACAACCCATCTTCAAAATGGGGTTTTCAACAAGCCTGCCAGCTTGCAATTTTGTAGCCTCAACTTCTACTGTAGAATTGACCTCTCTCTCTCTCTCTCTCTCTCTCTCTCTCTCTCTCTCTCTCTCGCTCCAAATGAGAAATCATCTTTGTTTTCCTCTCTCTGCTTGTAAAAACCATATGACTTCTTCCAGGGCTTCAAACCCAATCGTTGAAAGATCTTATCAGTATCTCTGAGCTTGGACTTTATTGCCTATACCCAATAGCTCAGCATTCTTTATAGCTTCTGTGGAGCCTCAATGTCTAGCTTGAGCAAAGCTCTTGCATTTTAAATGAGATGTGTTTTGTGAAGTGTTACTCTGTTTGTGAAGTATAACCTACACTAAAGCCCCACAATCTATCACTTTTAAAGACATATTTTACCCATTACTATTCTAACATGTCCCATAACAGTATAAAAACAGGATTTTCCTTCACAAGTGGTAACTCCTTGGACAGATACATGTATAACCAGTAGTTGGGTGAAAAACAGGTCAATTCCTTGTTAATTCTCCCAAAATGCAATATCTCTGATCAATACAGTCACTGGCATTATGTAACCAAATAAATCTTGGTGAATAACAAAAACTCTCCTGCCCGGACTATTATGAAGTGGCCTTGCTTTTCCATCTGATTCTTCCCAGGGCAGTTTTACATGGTGAAATAATGATGCCAGCTGATGGGAACAGTTTTTATTTACATATGGCATGTGGGCATCAGTGCAGGTCACTAATCACTAACCAAGGAAGAGGTTCATTTAGGAATAGGATAGCAGTGGGAAAGAAACTGTCCTTGCACCAAGTCTTAAAGAAAATTTCAGAGAATACAGTTAGTAATCATTAAAGCTTTAGACTGGAGAAATAGAAGACAAAGCATTATAAGAGAAATTGCTGAGAGCATCTCACCAAGTGTGGGCAACATTTCTCTCATATTATATTTCCAAATTGGCAATTTCTGAGACCTGAAGGAAAAACTGTGGTGATGGGGTTGGGTGGGGGGAATATGTGGCTGCTCTGTCTTTCTGGCAACCATCAATGTTTTGAGGTGTTTTGTAAGTAAGATGGAGAATTATGGGCTGTGAGGGAGGGAAAGGTTGTTTGATGTGGAGGAGGTTTATATAGGTCAGCACAACATCATGGGCCAAAGGGCCCATACTGTGCAGTACTGTTCCATGAGTTCTGACTGGTTTAGATAGGTTTTAACCAGACTTAGGTCATGCAAGGTCAACTTGCTGCCACACAAAACCACAAGGTTATATGAAATTCTAGAGTTCAGTGACTTCCAATAGGCATCCAACGGTTACTAGGATCAGTGTGTCCAGAGCCCCTGAACCCACTAGCATCATAATGAGGTCTATATTGAGAAGATACCATCTGAATTCAAGGTGATTCAGAGTAGAGATGCTCTTCAAGCTGATTTGTATGTTGATATCATCAACTTTCCAACACCTATGATGCAACTACTTGAGTAGCTCTGTGCAATAAATTTGGAAGACCAGCAGTCAGGCAAAAAGCATACAATCTGCTTTCAATTATTAATTTTGGTTTGGACTATTTATTTTCTGCAGATTTTGTTTTTTTACATTGTGGCCAAAAAATACATTGTGATCTGAGAATGTTAGACCATAGGAAATTTGAGTTGCTGTTACTGTTGTTGGACTCGAAGACTCCGAGTAGAAAGTGACCGTCAAGTTTGCTGCTTTCATCTATCTTCCTCTTTTACCTCTTCTTTCACTGTTGCTTCCCATTTGTCTGAGAGTGATGACTGATCCTTATGTTGACGAGATAGTGTATCATAAATCACTCAGACAGGTACTCTCGGTCTCCTCCAGTATGGTTCAGCTAGTCTGTGGAGCAATGATTTCTGTTCTACTGCATGACGACGAGTGCTCTTGGAGTGGAATTTGCACATTCTCACTGCAAAATGTGTTCCTCTTCATGCCTTAGTTTCCTTCCACCTGCCTTGGGGGGATGCCACATTGATTGGCCACTGCAAATGGCTTCCAGTGTGCAAGTGAGTGGTAGAATCTGGGGAGAGTTGATGGAAATGTGGAAAGAACAAGTTACAGGGAAAATTAGTGAGGGAATAGGATCTCTGTGAGTTGGCATGGGCTAAATGGCCTCCATAATCACCGAAGGAATTAGAAAATGCAGAAGTAATTTTATCTGTGATGGAGGATTTCTCATTGGCTATCTTTAATATTAAGTCACTTCATCATCAGATAGCCATTAAAAAGGTACCCTTTTGTTTGTTTACACCAAGATGCTGGAGAAACACAGCAAGTCATGCAGCATTCTTTATGTAGCAAAAATAAAGATACATAACCAACACTTTGGGCCTGAGCCCTTCATTAATTGGTGTCAAGATATTCGACTTGATTTCTTCTGTTCAAATACTATCGGGACACTGAGCAAATGGAATTCCTTTCCATTCCAGTGTATACCAATGCAGCAGTTTTGAAAAGGCCACCTGCTGTCCTTATCCTTGTGCCACCTTAAGATCTCAGTTGAAATCCTCAGTGATGATCTGAGATTTATATCTCTATTTACTTATCTCAATTTATTTATAACTTTAACTCCACGAATAAAAATACTCTGCATCAACCACCTCTTGAGACATTGGCGATGTCCTTCATGCCTGCTCTGAACAGCCACAGCCTCGCCCTGCGGGCCCTTCTCCCTCTTCTTCACTGTCCCATTAAAGCAGCTTGTCTTCTGCTTTCTCTGTCTGTCGTGGTCTTTCAGGTGGCAATATACAAAATGATGCACCACTCTCTGGAAGTATTTGTGTGGATCAATACCTTCTGTTCTCAGTAGGGTTTGAAACATGATGCAACTATCGGAAGCAATAAACACCTACAGGATCAGAATGACTGCCACAATTAACCTCGAGGTAGCAATGATTATTTTAAATGGTGGTGGCTGGACTTTGCTGCTGCATTATTAACTGTACAGATTTAAGGGAGGACATTTTCAAGCCCTCTAAAATTCTAAAATGGCAGTACAGCAAACAAACTGATAATATATGCTCCGCATTACTTCTGCTGGGCTTCATCTTCTGCAACACCATATGATGTGATTCTAGAAGCCAGACAACACAATAGCTCTCCAATAAAGACATTACATACCCATACTTTTATCCATGTTGCTCCTTGCTCTTTTAGGGCCTTTTTTCTCCATTTAGAGATTTTAAATGACAGTTTCATTTCAATTGCATGGTGACTTTGATGGTATATACATTTTGAATATGCATTCAGTTTCTGAAATGAAGTAGAAAAATAATGGCTCATTCAGACAATTCCCGGGTAGTTCATGCCTCCCTCAGGCTGTTTACAATGCAATAAATACCCACTATATGCAACAAATTATATCATCCAGGAATGCGCAACACATTCATTCCACTTTATCTACATTAGTGTGATAGTTTGGGTACATGCCTGTCCTACCCCTTTGATTCCATTATCCCATTACGTGCTTCATTTGTTCGACTTATCATGTTAATTTCTTGATAAGTGCCAAGGCTTTACTTCTTATTAGTATTTTGAGCTTTTGTTAGCTTTCATTTTGCCACAAACAATACAAGACAACTGCATTAATTGTTTTTTTTAAATATGAGATTCTAATCCTCAGGGGTTCTGATGTATATTGAAGCTTTCTTATCAATATAAACAGAAAGCTCTCAGTAATCCATTATTTAATTACAGTTACATGCTCAAAATTGCATCAAATATATGGATTATTTTAGTACAAGTTTCACCCATGAATATACTGTGCTTTTGTTTTTAACAGTTTGAATCCTACAACTAATTATTGTCCGAGTTTGTTTTCTAATGTTTTCAAGCAAGCTATTGGCTTCCTGCAATTATTTTGAAAAGAATGACATCAGAATCACCAAATGTTTCTGCTTTCACTGTTCTGGAGTTTTGATTCCTCCTGTATAATGTCCAACGTGTACCATCGGAGGAAACCATTGATCAACCAGCCAACTTAATTGACTCTACTCTCTTGATTTTAGTTTGCTATTACAACCAAATACCTAGCTAGAGTTGTGCACATGACCAGTTTTTACACAATTAAGTTGCTTCGCATTTATATAATGTTGCTTTCAAAATAACCATGTGTAATTTATTCCATCAATAAACCATTGAATCCAAAGAAATCTTAAAAAGAAGCGCTAATTCCTTACATTGAATTTAACTCCAAGCAGCTCAGTTGAATTTTAGAATTTTGGACACTTATCCAATTGACCTTTGTGAATCCAAAAGGTTAATTTTCTGAACAAAACCATGCTTTGCATCTCCAAGACCATATTATCATATAATACATAATTTATAATTCTATTGATTTGTTAGCTAAATAAAATTAAGATCAAACCATTTTTAGAGCAAAGATGATGCTGTTCTTCTTACAGTTCTATTCAATGAGACGGAATGGCAGTTTTTGTTTCATACCTTATTATTGTCAGTCTGTGCTTTGAGCCATGTTGCCAATTGAATTTATTTTGGGGCTTTTTCCAAACACCTTTGAAAATGGTGAATGATACATTACCTTTATGGAAAATATAATTAGTGAACAGAATTACAAATTATGAATTATATTGATAAACTTTTGTTTAGATAAGCAGAATGTCTTTGGTCTAAAAGCTCTATCTTGGATCCATGAAGAATGTGCTGGAAATGTTTAATTGAAGCCCGTTCTTACTAGCTTAGCAGGTACCTAACTAGCAATAAAAGATTTACTGGTTTCATTTTTCACCTCAAAGTAGAAGCACTTACTTAAATTAAGCTCTTTAATTACAGCAATTTACTTTTAACAGCTTCCATATGCAAAATAATGGGGAATATTTGTGGAATTTTCACATAAAGGAACCTATGTGCTGGAATAAAATGCACAAAGCAACATTAGATTATTTTCTATAAGGAAAATAATAATTCAATCACTCACAAATACGCAAAAATGAAATGTCTTTTCAAGGGCCTGACAGTTCAAATCTTTAATTTGCTGTCAGTTTGAATGGGTGGACTTTTACAGTAAACTGTGTTTCGGATTTAATCTCTTTAAATGTTGATTTGCAATTTTAATTACAAATGTTTACTGTCATAGAGGGTTAACAAGGTAACTTTGCTAAAATTTGATTGTATGTAATCATTAAAAAAATATTTCTATAATGAGGGTCAGAGACATTTTTACAGGGTAGCAACAATATATAACTTGAGACTGTTATTATAATGGTATTGGTTAAACTGCACAGAATGTCAACCACACAGCTGAAGATTTAAATGATGAATTCATTTATTATCTACACTCCATCTTCATTATAACAGGGTCATTAGTGCTCTGCATTTTCCATTTTATAATGAATATATTGCTTTAGTAAGTAAGGGTGACAATCTGGAAAATAAAATAAAGCATTAAAATGTTCTGTGATATCACCAGACATAATGGGGTGGGCAATATGTTTGTCATTCTTTTTCTCTTTCTAGAGAATACCAAGAAAATGTATTCTACTCTGTTTATTCTAAAAGTGCACAATATGCATGACGCAAAGTAAATAACTCGAGAGGCTCATCTGTGCCGTGACCCGGGCTTTCTGGGGAAGGGTCAGGGTGTTAGAGGCTTTATACAAGGTCAAAAGTGGTGGGGGGGAACACAGATACAGTCACAGGATGGGGTGGAGCCAGATAATCAGGAATATAACAGTTCAGCTGTTCACCTAAGCACATCAAATATGAACTTTTCCTTAGTTGGATTTATAGTGTAAAGTTGCAACTACATCAACAAATAAGGAACCTTCAGTTGTTAATTAGAGTTCGAGAGATTAGCGGGTCAGATCAATGAGATCTCAGAGAGATGAGGGGAGAGCAAAAGACAGGGGATTGGCAAGGTAATACCCATTGTAATGTAGGAGGTGTCAAGGTCAAACCATTCCCAGGTGACATGCATTCTGGGTTTTTTTTTGAACAGGAATGTTTATGGGTGGGCAGATTGTCTAATGGGAGCAGCAGTCCAATCCCAGGACAGAAGATAAGCTTGGTGGCCACCATGCTCAACACAAGGAAACCCACCATCTGGGAACCAGATCCTTTCCCACCCCATTACACATGCATGAACAGTTTGATGGCTGGCCAGGGGTTTTTTTTATATATTAAAATCTCACCTGACTCCCAATCCCTGAAATATGAAATTATAATCTTGAGCTTTAACAGAGAAGTTTGAATTTTATTTATTGACAAACCCAAATGAAAATCCCTGATCCATTGGAAATCATAAAGATAAAATGAGAATGAGGATTTCGAAGAAAGTGATAAAAAAATTAAATACGTTCAAAATTTTTACTGTACCCACCTCTCTTCCACTGACAACATATTCTATTGTTTGTTTTATTGAGCTTATGTGGCATGTAAGCTCATATATCAATTATTTCTGTATCACACTGCCAAATGTTTCTGTGTGTCTCAAAAACTTGACAAAAGTGGAACTGGACGGTGAAAGATGTGACTTGGGAGGTAAAGGTCTTAATTTTTTTTAAAAAATTTAAACATATAGCACAGTAGCAGGCCATTTCGGCCCATGAGTCTGTGCCGCTCAAATTACACCCAATTAACCTGAAGCCCCTTGTATATTTTGAACAGTGGGAGGAAACCAGAGACCCCGAGGAAAGCTCATGCAGCCGCAGGGAGAACGTACAAACTCCTTACAGACAGCATGGGATTCGAACCCAAGTCCCGATTGCTGGCGCTGTAAAGGCGTTGTGCTAACCATTAGATCAACCGTGCTGGCCTGAGGGCTGAATGCTGAAGGAGATTAAGAAGATCAAATGGAAATGGTCTTGGAACTAGGACAGACATATTGCCAGAACCTCACCTCAGCTCACAGGAGGTCAAGGATGCAAAATACATAGTTCACCTTCATATAAATAGATGATGCAGAAGAGAGAAAGGAAATTGACTTTGTAGTGGAGTGATAAAATTAATATTGTCACCACCAGAAAAATATCCCAATAAAAGCATTATTCCATGAACAAATCATTTGATAATTTATCTTTGTGGAATCTTGCTATTTGCATGGATATTCATTGTTGCTTTCCCACATAGTAACTATGCTTGAGAAGTAATTCTTCAAAAACAGCTTTGGAAATCTCGAAAGATGTGATAAAATGCAAACTTTTTTCTTTACTCTTTTCTGCTCCATGGTTATCTGATGTCTGAGAGGTAGACAGGAACACTATGTGGAGAAATCCATTTTGCAACATTGCAGTTCCCCATTATGGGAAGTAATCTTTTGCCTTCTGTTTGCCTGCTTTGTGGTAAGGCCTCCAACTAAAAGTGGCCGCAGCTGGGATACATTATTCAAAATGCTTGATTATAATTGTGTTTTGAAACCCATCTGGGCCCTTTTTTTTTCACAAACCTGGCCATAATGAAGTCAGCAGGCAAACAGGAAACAATCAGAAGATTGTCATCCAAAAAAAAACAGTCAGTGCCCACAATCTGTATTTCTCAGCTATGCAGCTGAACACAATTTAATGGATACAACAGAGGATAGATTCTGTATGTATGCTAATGAGTATAATCAGTACTTTCGTTTAAAATACGTCCCAGCAGAAATTCACCTACCAGCTCTGCAGAGCATATTTTTCGTGTGCTAAATTCCTCCTGTGGTCAGTGCTAGGTTTACTTGATGAGGTGAAGTCCTATCTCCAATGATCTTTACCTATAGGATGGTAGTCATATATTGATTGCAGCGATAAGGAAAATAGCGATGCAAACTAAATACAGGTTCATTATGCCCCAAGGGCATTGTGTTCAGACCTATATATAGGTTTATGCTGTTGAAAAGGTTATAGGGGCAGTCTAATGGCATAGCAGTAAACGAAGCATTCATTTATCAACCCAAAGCAATGGGTTCAATACCTGTCATTGCAATCTGCCTGCCAGGTTGAAATTATTTTATTCATTTCCAAGTTGCACAGCTAAATGCCGCATTTTATACTAGCAGAATAACCTTCCTCATGTGGAGAATGTCGGAGGAATGCACTCATGCTCTTGATTAATAATTGTAGTGTTTTTTTCTTCCAGTATATTTCCTCAGCTCTTCATTAGTATAGCCGTTGAGGATAAAGCATTCAATACTGCTATATTTCACTACTTTAAATCTATAAGAAAAATCATTGAAGAGATTTTCCTTTTAAACTCTTATGTATGCAGAAAACTATATTAGTTGATGAAGGGACAATACTGATCGACTGTCAAAATGTTGGATGCCTTGATGCACACAGATAAATGCTCCTCAACTGATCCTGGTTCAGGTCCAATGCATTTAATTCTATCTACGTACAGTTAACTCCAGATCCAGCACATCTCATTTAGTGCAGATCTGGCTTTGGTAATTAATTCAAATCTAATAATGCGGAGGTTAGGAAGCAGTGCGCTTCGTCCAGTGCCTGTCCAACATAAAACAGATGCTGCAAATGTAACTGCATTATTGGTTAACAGGGAAACCATCTCAAATCAATTGTAATTACCCTGAGAAAGTACTAACTGTAAGTGGGATTTAATCAGAGGTGAAATCTTTATATTGATCAATGTGTTTATCAGAAAGAAAATGTCTTGATTTTTTTTTGTTTTGTTTGACAAGACATATACATCCTATACTTTATATAGCGGTATCTACTATTGGCTGAACAATTTCCTGAAGTACTCCCTGAAGTTCATCATGGATATAAGCCACACGCTACTAAACAAGCCATAGCCTTCAGATTTTTAAACCAATTCATAAAAAATATTAATGGTATAGTAAAACCCCTGGGTTCCAGCATCTATGGGATTGGTAGATCCCCGATATGCAAATTTTCCAGTTGCTTGCGACTCACTTTTCCAATGCTTAAATAATACACCAGCATTAAGAATAAACAGTTTTAGACACAAAATGTAATCTGAAAAAAATATCAGCAAAGTAGTCCTTAATTATGTAAAGTGCAGGTAATTCCCGTAACTTACAAAATTTAAATTTAAATTCAAATCCCAGTCGCTGGCACTGTAACAGCTTTGGGCTAACTGCTCAACTAACCGTGGCACCATCATACTTTACTCCCCTCCCCCAAGTTTACAGATAAAGCCTTATATACTTAATAATCTAATATCTATTTGTTTTTGTATGTCTGTTTGTCTGTTCAATATGTAGCACTCTAGAAATGTCCAAGGAGGTTCAGTAGGGGTAACATTTGATGCTGAATGTCATGACCACATTGAATTTAACCTTTAAGGTCATTTGAAGTTCAAAAGAGTTTTTGGTCAGCTTGCACTGACTTGCATTACTGTTTATTATACAAGTATTAACTAGCAATGACTTCCAATACTGTTAACTATAATTGTGGTAACATTTGATGCTGAATGTCATGACCACATTGAATTTAACCTTTAAGGTCATATGAAATTCAAAAGAGTTTTTGGCCAGCTTGCACTGACTTGCATTACTGTTTATTATACAAGTATTAACTAGCAATGACCTGCAGTACTGTTAACTATAATTGTGGTAACATTTGATGCTGAATGTCATGACCACATTGAATTTAACCTTTAAGGTCATATGAAGTTCAAAAGTTCACAAACAAATTGAACTTGCACCTCAATTAGTTACAGTGCTGTGAATCAATGTACATTCAGAATAAAAACAAGTGTCCAAACCCAGTTCAACAGCTAGGGTTAAATCCCTCTGATTAAATCCCACTTACAGTTGAATTTATGCAAAATCAAATTAGGTGCACAAGGAAAAATTGACATGGGAACAATCAGTATAAAAGTATCACCTGTTGATGAACTGAAAGCAAAGATCTTCCCAAACCTTTCTGAAAACTACCAGAATCACAGGTGGTTGTGTGAAAGAGCAATATTAGCTCCAAAGAACAATGCTGTCAATGCCATCAACACCCAGCTTTTGCAGCAGCTACTTGGTAATGCTCACTGCTACAAGTCAGCTGGCACAGTTCCTGATCAGACTCGAGTGATCAACTAACCCAGAGTTTCTAAATTCACTGGCGCCTCCACAAGTTCCCACCACATTGTCTCAGTCTAAAGGTAGGAGCTCCTTCGTAACCTGGATCTACAACACCTGTACAATGGAACAAGACTAGCTGTTAAGAGGTTTATGCCCCATGTTATTGAGGCAGCAATACTTTCTGGATATGGCAAGGGTGAAGATAGACTCATTCCAAGAATTCCCATCATTCGCACTGATACTTCTTTTGAGTTCAAGAGACTTCAATTTCCCATACACCTGATCTTCAACATGTCCATCAACAAGTCCCAAAGTCAAACATTGAAGGTAGCTGGACTGCAACTGGAAGAGCTCTGCTTTTCCGATTGGCAGCCCTATATTGGATGTTCATGTGCTGGAAGCCCGAGTAATCATTATGTAAATGCTCCAGATGGAAAAATTACGAACATTGTTTATTATGAACCCCTTAGCTGAGAATTTTTTGTCTATGCTTTGCCAGAAGTCAACTTGGTTTGAATCGTGTATCTCTGATACAAAGAATATAAATGTTATGTTGAATAAATATATTTATGCAGAATTACCATGAAGCTTCTTGGGTATTTTGTTTCAACCATGTAGTCAACCACTGAGATTTTTTTCCTGGGCAATGCCAGGTTTCCTACTAGTACACTAATAAAGATAAAGACTCTTACTAATCAGGGGTAAGGAGGCACTTTAAGAGAGTCATCCCAACGTCAAGTGGCATCACCAGCTCTTCATCTTGAGCAATGTCATTTTATTCAAACACAAATTTATTCAAACAATTACCATGAGAAAAGCATGACCAAGGCTGAATATTTGCTCCCATCTTCACCAAAGGTTTATGTGTCACTTCAGAGAACATTTACTGTTACAATTTTAAACTTTTATTTACATATTTATTTTCCTCAATTGTTTTGCCTGTTGCTTGAGGTTGCTGGTTGCTTGAATTCCGGATAACAAGGGTTTTACTATATACAATTTTGCCTTTTCTGCCTTGTACAGCAGCCTAATTGTAGGTCATGTCAATTCAAGGAAGTCTTCACATATTCCAATGACACACTATGATAATCTATGACAATTGAATTTCAGTGAGCTTCTTAGAACTAACACACAACTCAAAGAATCCCACATTAGCAAGATCTTTCAGAAATGTCAAAGGTTATTGAAAGAGGTCATTTAGAAGTGAGGGAAAAAGAGAACATGACAGAGGTCTGGAACTCACTGTCTGAAAGGGTCAGGGAGACAGAAACACATGTCGTTACATAGGGTTGAAGAGCCAGAATCTGTAAGACATACTGTTGGAAGGTGAGATTATCTGGTTGTCTCTTTTTGCAACATAGATTCTCTTCAAGACTTCACAATTTACTTCTCAGTGTTCCCTAGCATCCATGTCTTTCATCACGGTAAATACAGAGGAGAAATCTTCATGTATGTTGAAGATCAGACATAGGCAACTCATATTGGATATAGGGAAGTGAAGATCAGGCACCAGGAAATGAAATATTCGATATGACATACTAAAGTAAATAATGAAAATCAAAGATTTGAAGATTGAATCATGGTAAATGCTGAAGAACTTGGGTTGGAATAGCACGTGGTGGGGAATGCTGAAGATTAGACTGTGGAATATTCTGAAAATCAGAACTTGGGGAGTGAGAGATCAGATTGTGGGTTACGGGATAATTAAATCATGGACACCACAATATTGGATAATTCTGGGGGGGCTGGGGGTTGAAGATCAGAGAATTACAGATAAGATGCTGGAGATGAAGATCGGGTCTTAAGAAATACTGCTAATTGCATCACTGGGAATATTAGTGATCCGATGATGGGAGGCAGAAAATTGAATTGCATGTTATGATAATGATGGTGTGGAAGTTCAGATTTTTGGGAGGTGAAGATCAGATTGTGAAGTCAACAGTATATTTCAACCGAGGGCGTAGGTGGGAGTACAAAGCAGAGGTTACGACCATAATTTTGTTGAACGTTGGAACATGCATGAGGCACAGACTCCTTCTCTGCCACCACCCACCACACCATTACCCCCTCCCCCCACTCCCCTCCCCTCCATCCCCTTCCTCCCCTCTCCCATAGCTTCTGCTTGGGAAGTGCTGATGTATGAATGCCAGATTTAAATATCAGCTAGTGTGATGTTGAATTTCAGATCATGTGAAGGTGACTATCTGATTGTGGGACATGTGGACAATCAGGTTGTTGAAAAATGAGAATTAATTTGCAGGGACTTCAAAATATTATGAGAAATTGAATGTTGGTTGAAGATGAAAATCTGCTTTAAAGAAGGTAGATGCCGGACATACCACATAATATTTTACTTATCTAAAAGTATCTGTTATGATTTTGGATATTGGATGGATATCAGATTGTAATGAGTGGTGAAGATCAGATCCTGGGGGAGGCAAAGAACAAATTACAAGAAGTGCTGCCAATCGGATCATCAGGAAAATTGATAAATACTCTACTCAAGCTTATGTCACCCTGTTTCCTTCTGAGTAGAACAAGGGCATGGTTCCCTTGTTCCAATTTCCCCCCACCAGTCTCCACATTCAACAATTTCTATGGCTATCAGCATGATGCTACCATCAGACATAATATTCTATCCTCCTGCCATATTTAAAAAAAAAATCCCTTTATGGATTTCAAAGGGACTGAAAATGTAAACACTGTAGATGCTGAAAATATGAAATAGTAACTGAAAATGCAAAAAAAAACACTCAGCAAGGCAAGCAGCATCTGTGTGGACAGAGACATTAACATTTCAAGTCTGAGACCCTTCATCCCACAAAGCCTTCCCAGTTCTCATGGTTTTTGATGTGAAGCTAAATTTTTTCTCCTGTGCCCCCCCCCCCCCCCCCCCACTATTTTGTTTGGGTGCCCACCCACAGTTTGTTCCCACCTTAATGAAGGGCTCAAACCCAAAACATTGGTTATAAACTTTTACCTTTGCTATTATAAAGTACACTGTTTGACTTGTTGAGTTTCTCCAGCATTTGTGTTTTTACTTGTTTCATTCGCTTCCACACTTTTCACATAATTGCTCCATCTCACTGGCTAACCAAATCCCAATCCCTCTATGGATTTCCCTACCACAGCTCAGGGATATTCTGCACCAAATACATCCTTCATTCCATGTCCATGTGTGTTCCTTCAGTCATTGCATTCACCCTGACTGACACCTCTGCTCTATCAACATTCCCTGTGTGTTAGTCTCTACCCACCTCTTCAGTCTTTATTTCATTTTCCTGCCATGTCTATCTGGTAAAACGATGTTTATTTCTGTATGTAAATATCATCATTAGAAATGAGTGGTGCAGTTCTTGAAGGATAACTAAACGTTACTTGTACTGTCCATTACCACTAGAGGCATTGCAGCCAGGCTCGATAATTCATGTGCCGGGAATGCAGAAGGCTGCAGAGGTACCAGTCTCAGGTCTATCACAGGCTCAGACCACCCATTTACTGAAAGCATCTATGTCAAGATGGTAGCCAAGGTAATACAGGACCCCCATCACCTGGTCACCTTGCAATGCTACCTTCAGACAGAATGCACTAGGTACAAGAACAATATATTTCCAATGGCTATCAGGCTCTTGAACCGTCCCTTTTTACACTAATCTGACACCACAAATAAAGGACTGTCTGCACAATTGTAAAACCACTTTTATCTTGCACTGTGTTAACTGTGGATGCTTATTATCTATGCGCTATATTTATTATCTTTTCCAATTTAATGTAATGTTTTCTTTATGCATTGTAGGGGAATTAAGGGTAAATGGGAAAAGGCAGGAAGGCAAAGCAGAATCCACGGCCACATCAGCCACTATCTTTTTAAATAATGGTGCAACCTTGATGGACCAAATGGTCTACTCCTGTTCCTATTTCTCATGCTCTTATGTCCCTATTCAAGGTGGATTATTTTATGAAGTACTTGTCCGACTGTTGCAAGTAAGAATTCAGGAGCATGTGTGTGGTGATACACCACTAGCCCACTGCAAAGGACGATCTCTGTACCTGCAGGAAAATCATCGGAAGACAGACCATCCCTGGGCGGCTGTCAATCAGCCGATCTGAATAGACTTAACTCCACCCGGCCGGCTGTCAATCAACTGCCCGGTATATAATCCTGAGACAGCCCCTCCTGAGCCAGTCACTCGGGAGCCACCAGTACAGCTACCACTGTAGCAGAGATTTTTAACTGAATAAAGCCTGTTGTACAGTCTTTCTCGAGTTTTGTGTCTGCTTCCTGCTGGAGCAGTGCATCACAATGTGTACATTGTACAATGTGCATGACAATAAATTCATAATCATCATTAATATACTTGTTGATATACAGTGACTTGTAGATAAGCACACAGCAAGTTCCAATATTTATGGGGTTAATAGCTTTAACTGATGCATTCTCAAAACATTAGATTGTGCACCCAGCATATCTTTGCAGCCAAAAGTGCCACACATTGTTCTGCTTTCACAAATTTGCTTTGATCAAAATCATTACATTTCACAATGATCATTTTAATTACTGAAAGTAACCAGTATATTTAGCATGCATTACAGCATGACAGATCATGTCCACCAAACACCTGACCGCCCCACAGCAAAACAATGCAGGGAGGTGGGAGATCCCCCTTCTGTCAGGTTGCCATCATTTTGTTCAGAGCTGGGGCAGATGTTATTAAAGTACATCACTTTTACCAAGTACAAAGGTGTACGATTTGTCTGTCAACTGCAGAAAGTATCTTTGTGCCTTGTAGCAGACTACAAATTGTGGTCTATTAGCTAAGAGTATGCACTTATCTCTATTGCAGCTTTCCCCTGAAAAATTGACCTGTCACAACCAGGAGGTAACGATAGGCCTATGTTAGACAATGATTAATGAGTGGCTGGTGATGCTGAAGGCAAACTCTGCAAATGTTATTCAGTGTAACAAGAAGGCTGAATGGTGGACAAGAGTCACATGTTCCAGGTGATTTTCCATTTTTTTATCCAATATGAGTTTCTTTCCGAGAGGATTTCTGGATCACCTGTCAAAATGATATTAACAACAAATTTCATGATGTGTTCATGACAATACATTCTGATTCTTCTACTTCTTGTATTACTTTTGATAACGCCCAGGTGTGCTGGGAATCAGGAATATGGTAACGTTGACAGCACAAAGCTTCTCAAGTCAAGTCAAGTCAAGTCACGTTTATTTGTTATTCATACCATAAACCTTGCAGTGTACAGTGCAAAGGACATGCTGAGAACGAAAATCTTTCATGTGTGTATCTTTATGTGTATACTTTATATTACTTCAGGAATAAGAAAAATCAGAGAGATCCTATTACGACTTGCATGGCCTTTATTGATCAAATGAACTCTTTTATTACAGCAAATTTCTCTAATTCCATGGTCCTTCAACCTGTTCAGCCTCTGTCCCTCTGAACATTTCCTTTCCATGTACCTGTTTATAATCTTTGAAATATGACATTTCTCCCTGCTTCTACCACTACCTCTGGGAGCTTGTAACATTATTTCCACCATCCTCTGTGTGAAGATGCCTCTCTCACCTTTAATCCATGAGCTCTAGTTTAGACCTCCCCTGAACTAGGAAGAAAGACTATGACTATTCATCTTGTCTAGATCCCACATGATTTTATAAACATCTGTAACTTTCTCCTTAGCCTCCTCTGCTTCAGGGAGAAAAGTGACAGCCTTTCCAGCATCTCCTTATTCCTACCAAGCTTGGTCACATTCTCATGTCTATGTCCTTTTCCACCTGAATTATATCTTTTTTGTCGTAATAATCTCTTCACTTTCCCCTACGCCACCAATTTTGGTGTCATCCATAAACTTACCAGTCATGCTAACTGTGGTGATACGACCACCAGCTGACTTTAGGGGGCGATCTCTTTAGCTGCAGGAAGACCACCTAAGGGCTGACTCCACCTGGCCAGCTGTCAATCATCCAACCCGAATAGAGGCCTGAGCCAGCCCCTCCCGAGCCAGTCACACGGGAGCCACCGAAGCATGAACTGGTGTTCAGACTTTTACCTGAATCTTTCTTCTTCAATGGCTTGGGTTCACGGACAAAGATTTATGGAGGGGTATGTCCACGTCTGCTGCAGGCTCGTTGGTGACTGACAAATCCGGGACAGGCAGGCACGGTTGCAGCGGTTGCAAGGGAAAATTGGTTGGTTGGGGTTGGGTGTTGGGTTTTTCCTCCTTTGTCTTTTGTCAGTGAGGTGGGCTCTGCGGTCTTCTTCAAAGGAGGTTGCTGCCCGCCAAACTGTGAGGCGCCAAGATGCACGGTTTGAGGCGATATCAGCCCACTGGCGGTGGTCAATGTGGCAGGCACCAAGAGATTTCTTTAAGCAGTCCTTGTACCTCTTCTTTGGTGCACCTCTGTCTCGGTGGCCAGTGGAGAGCTCGCCATATAACACGATCTTGGGAAGGCGATGGTCCTCCATTCTGGAGACGTGACCCACCCAGCGCAGTTGGATCTTCAGCAGCGTGGATTCGATGCTTGCGGACTCTGCCAGCTCGAGTACTTCGATGTTGGTGCTGAAGTCACTCGAATGAATGTTGAGGATGGAGAGGAGACGGCGCTGATGGAAGCATTCTAGGAGCCGTAGGTGATACCGGTAGAGGATCCATGATTCGGAGCCAAACAGGAGCGTGGGTATGACAATGGCTCTGTACACGCTGATCTTTGTGTGTTTCTTCAGGTGGTTGTTTTTCCAGACTCTTTTGTGTAGTCTTCCAAAGGTGCTATTTGCCTTGGCCAGTCTGTTGTCTATCTCGTTGTCAATCCTTGCATCAGATGAAATGGTGCAGCCGAGGTAGGTAAACTGGTTGACCGTTTTGAGTTCTGTGTGCCTGATGGAGATGTGGGGGGGGGCAAAGCAGCAGGTATGGATGGAATCCCCCCAGAGGTCTGGAAGGCTGGCGGCAAAACTCTGCATGCCAAACTGCATGAGTTTTTCATGCTCTGCTGGGACCAAGAAAAGCTGCCTCAGGACATACGTGATGCCATCATCATCACCCTGTACAAAAACAAAGGCGAGAAATCAGACTGCTCAAACTACAGGGGAATCAGGGAATCACGCTGCTCTCCATTGCAGGCAAAATCTTTGCTAGGATTCTCCTTAATAAACTACTACCTAGTGTCACCAAAAACGTCCTCCCAGAATCACAGTATGGCTTTCGTGCAAACAGAGGAACTACTGACATGGTCTTTGCCCTTAGAGAGCTCCAAGAAAAGTGCAGAGAACAAAACAAAGGACTCTACATCACCTTTGTTGACCTCACCAAAGCCTTCAACACCGTGAGCAGGAAAGGGCTTTGGCAAATACTAGAGCGCCTCGGATGCCCCCCCAAGTTCCTCAACATGGTTATCCAACTGCACGAAAACCAACAAGGTCGGGTCAGATACAGCAATGAGCTCTCCGAACCCTTCTCCATTGACAACGGCGTGAAGCAAGGCTGCGTCCTCGCACCAACCCTCTTTACTATCTTCTTCAGCATGATGCTGAAACAAGCCATGAAAGACCTCAACAATGTAGATGCTGTTTACATCCGGTACCGCACGGATGGCAGTCTCTTCAATCTGAGGCGCCTGCAAGCTCACACCAAGACACAAGAGCAACTTGTCCGTGAACTACTCTTTGCAGACGATGCCGCTTTAGTTGCCCATTCAGAGCCAGCTCTCCAGCGCATGACGTCCTGTTTTGTGGAAACTGCCAAGATGTTTGACCTGGAAGTCATCCTGAAGAAAACATCAGCCAGCTCCCCACCATGACTACCAGCCCCCCCACATCTCCATCGGGCACACAGAACTCAAAACGGTCAACCAGTTTACTTGAATAAAGCCTGTTGTACAGCCTTTCGAGTTTTGTGCTTGCTCGCTGCTACCTCAGTGCACCACACTAACTACTCTATCATTCCAAACGTGGCATGACAAACAACAGTGGATTCAGTACCAATCCCTGCAATGCAGCATTGGTCACAGGCCTCCAATCTGAGTAATAAAACTCTATATCACCCATTGCCTCCACATCAAGCTAATATTGTATCAAATTACCCAGCTTATCCTGGATTCCATGCAATCAGACTTCTCAGACCAGACAACCACATGAGGTGTTTTTTTGAAAGGAATTGCTGAAGTCTGTGTAGACTTCATCCACGCTCTCGATAAACTCTTCAAAAATCTCAATCAATAGCACTGAGTGTGATGTGGCTCCTTTTTACTGATGATTGTCATTGCCCTGCATTATTGTGGAATGAATCTTCCTTACCACTTCTCAACCCTTGCCTGAATATTGTCTCAGACTTGGCGAACACAGGTTTCAATTGCTGAGATGCTTGAAATAAGGCCATAAGGAACAGGAGCAGAAATAGGCTATTCAACCCATCAGTTCTGCCCCACCACGCAATCCTGAGTTGATCCATTTTCCCACCTAGCCTCACTCCTTGGCCGTCTCCCATAACCTTTGATGCCCTGGCTAATCAAGGTCCTATCAATCTCTGCATTCAATACACCAAACAACTTAGTCTCCACTATCACCTGTGGCAATAAATTCCATAGATTCACCACCCTCTGGCTAAAGAAATTCCTCCACACCGCTGTTCTAAGATGGAAATGGAATTCAGCATCAGCTCCTCGACTTCAGACCTTACGGTTGAAAGAAGGTCATTGATGGAAGAGCTAAAGATAGTGGCATGGTGCACTACCCTGAGGAACTCCTGCAGGTACCTTATGGGGCTGGTATAATTGACTTCCAATGAGGTCTGGGGTAGAGCAAACCTAGCACAACCAGACTGGGCATTGGTGAGCCAGTACCATTTGGTAACACTGTTGACAATGACTTCCATTATTTATCTGATAAATGAGAGAAGATGATTGGCAGATGGGATATGTCCTGCTTTTGTGAGTTGGGCATGCTTGAATAAGATGCCAGTGTTATTACTGGACTGAAATGCAGTTAATCAGTTTGGTTGGATATCGGTATAATTAATGGTGGGGATCTCAAGAGAAGGCAAGATGTATTTTCCATGCAAAGGATTCAGCCTTCTTTTTAGAGCTCAAATGCCAAGCCTCACTATCATTGAAAGTGGGACTTGCCCTCTCGTCAGCTTTTTTAACGGTCCATGGCCATTCATCCTAGATGTGATGGGACTCCAAAGCTTCAGATCGATCTGTTGTTTGAGAGATTACATACTCTGTGTATTTATTGGCACGTCAGTACCTCAATATGAGAATCATCTCTGATATTCATGTCTGAGGGCTACAGAGAAGAAGTCCAAAATGAGCTGACTGTCCGAGGGCGACTCATCTGACCTCCTTGTCTGCTCTTGGACTCATCAAAGGACAGGGCTGGAGGTCAGATGTGTTGAGCTAAAATACTAGATGCACATCACGCCCATTCCTTCTGCTTCACTTCAACCATTGCTGGTATATTTAATGCAACCCCATCCATTTGAATAGATTGAAAAGGAAAATCCAGGAGAGCATTTGATTATTTTCTTTATTTTACTTAATCACAATGTTTACAATGTATTTTCTACTTTTAAGTATATTTTAAGTGAATTTGTTTTTTTAATAATTTCTTATTTTTAAATATTTAAATTGTTTTGAACCATTTTTAAACACCTCCTGCCATACATATTTAAAATGCCCTTTGACAGCAGTGGGCTGACAAGAGACCATCATAGCAGTCGGTTGTGGGGCCTCAGGATCTGCCAGCTGAGATCTAATTCCCTCTTGCAGGCCGCTCTTCTTTATGGGCCTGTCCCGACAGAGAAGACTGGAGTTCGATTCGTCCAGCATCTCTCCCATAATCTGTGGCCATTGGTCTAGCACAGGAGACAAAGATGAATTAAGTACTAGATCAGGAACAATCCAGTCCATGATATTTAACTAATGCGCATGCTAAAAGTAAATTATATTAAGCACTTTCAGGTGTCCAAAATCCCCCAATGTAAAGCTGCTTATTATGCCCATATGCAGCTGTCAGGAGGCCACTTGAAAGCGCAGGAGGTGCATGCGAGGCTAACTTTGTAACCCTCCTCCAGGAGGGATAATCGCCGGAGCACTGAGGTCCCCTGGAACCTGAATGCAGCTGCCTGAAAGCAGCTGCTAAGGGGATGACAATCAGCTGGTGAGCACCTGACAGCCTCCATCCCTGCTGCCTCTGCCACTAGCGCGAGGGCAGCCGGCATGGGCTGTCCCCATACTGATCACACTTCCCTGCTCTCTCCCCACAGCCCCGTGTGAATCCCCACACTGATCCCACTGCCCCACTCTTTCCCCATAGTTCTATGTCAGTCCCCACATTGATCCCACTGCCCTACTCTTTCCCAACAGCCCCATATAGGTCCCCACACTGTGGGGTGGCCAGTGCGAGCTGTCAGGCCGGCGCAGGACATCCCCCGTACCCTCCCCACAGCCTTGTATCAGTCTCCACACGGTGGACTGTGGATGGTAGGTTGTTGTGTGGTGCAGCTGAGCACACCACAGGCTGGCAAGGTTAGACCACAGACTGGAGGTGAACTGGGCCCCTCTGTCAGATGTGATGTGGGACATAACTTAAACCGTGCCACCCAGGACGAAATGAGGGCCCTGGCGCATGAGGTTGTGGACGTGTCTGCCAGTGGGACTGCTTCTGGCCACCTGATGAAGCGGTCGATCATCGTGAACAGATAGCAGAAACCCTGGGATACTGGTAAGAGTCCTACTATGTTCACATGGATGTGGTCAAACCTTTGTTCTGTGGGCTCAAAGAGCTGAGGTGGAGTCTTGGTGTGCTGCTGTACTTTGGTTGTTTGGCACTGCGTGCACGCCTTTGCCCATCCGCTGACCTGTTTCCACAATCCATGCCATATGTATTTGCTGGCCACCAGCCGGACCGTGGTCCTGATGGATAGGTGAGCCAGTCCATGGATGGAGTCGAAAATCTGTCATCTCCAAGCCGCCAGGACGATAGGTCTGACCTGGCCGGTGGCCACGTCCCACAGGAGGGTGGTATTACCTGTGCTGACTTGGATATCCTGGAGCTGCAGTCCTGATATGACAGTCCTGTATTGGGGCATATCCTTGTCGTTCTGCTACACCTCTGCCAGTGCCACAAAGTCCACTCCCCTGTGGATACTTTGTCTGGACAGTGCATTGGCCACCACGTTGTCCTTGCCAGAGACTTACCTTACATCTGTGGCATACTCTGAGATGTAAGACAGGTGTCGTTGCTGGCAAGATGACCAGGGTCCCGAGATTTTAGTCAAAGCGAATGTCAGAGGCTTGTGGTCTGTAAAGGCCATGAAAGACCTGCCCTCTAAGAAGTAGCTGAAGTGGCGGATGGCTAAGTACATCACCAGCTGCTCTTTGTCGAAAGTGCTGTACTTCAGTTCCGGAGGCTGCAGATGTTTGCTGAAGAAAGCCAGTGGCCACCAACTTCCATCGATCTGCTGCTCCAGAACTCCTCCGATCGCCGTTTCTGGGGAATCCACCATCAGGGCTGTTGGTGTCTGATCTGGGATGTGCCAGAAGAGCAGCACCTGCCAGGTTCCTTGGCCTTAACGAAGGCTTCCACTGACTCCTCATCATCCAGGCGAACAAGGGCCGCATGATCTGGGGAGTTGAGGGGTTGAACCTGTGGTAGAAGTTGATCATCTCCACGAACTCCTGTAGTCCCTTGGTCATATTGAGTCTGGTCAACTTCCAGATCGCCTCCACTTTGCTGGGTTGCAATATGGCTCCTTCCCTGGTTATCCTGTGGCCCAGGATGGCCTCCAATCCGATTTGTCATTTGGCTGAATTGATCATCAGGCCGAACTCGCTCAGTTGGGTGTAGAGGTTGTGGAGGTGCGTCATGTTCGCCTTGAGGATGTCATCCAGGAACATGAAGGTGCCGTCCAGGTCTCGACCCACTGCATCCATCAGTTGCAGAAAGTCTGTGCGGTGTTCTTCAGCCTGAATGGCTTTCAAAGGGATTCAAGCTGGCCAAAAGGAGTGATGATGGCAGTCTTGGGGATGTACCAGGATCTGATGATATCCCCGCTAATGATCATTGCCCCATGCAGGTTTGCCATAAAGTCCTGGATGTGTGGCATGGGGTATCAATCTGGTGTTGTAGCCTCATTGAGCCAGTGGTAGTCGCCACATGGTCTCCAGCCCCAGTTGCTTTGGGCACCATATGCCGGGAAGAAGTCCATGGGCTGTCTGACGGCCGTACAATGCAATCTAAACCATTGGAATCACCAATTGTAGCCACGCACTACTTGAAGGAGGACACTCACACATGTAGGGTAGTCAGGTTAAGCTCTGTGTTTTATTAGGGGCTCAGATCCGACTTTTATACTCGCCGCATTCCAGCCGTTTCCTCCCTTTACTGATGTCATGACCCACATAACAAAAGTGGGTTTCCTATGCACGGGTACTTTCCTGCATAACAATCCCTTCTTCCCCGCACACTCTCCCTGACTGTTGGCTGCGCAGCAAAGCCTGTGCCATTTTGGAGTCACTGGCCTTGCCGTCCGCCCGCCAGTTCACTTGACAGGGCCAATGCCGCTGCATGGGCTGCTGGCCCTTAGTTACACTTGCTGCCCGGAGCGCCGGCCCGATAACTGCAGTGGCAGGCCGCCACATAATGATAAACCCCGGCAATTACAGTCTATCAAGTTGATCTCTATGGTGGTGGGGGGGTGGGGAAATGTCTAAAAACAACATCAGAATAGAATGAGCATTCACTCGGACAAGTGTGAATTAATTGTAAAGATATGTTACGGGCAGATCATGTCTAAATAACTTGATGAAGATTTTCTATGAACTAACTGAAAGGATCTATAAAGGAAATGCAGCTGATCAGGTCAGGATAGTGTGTTTGATTATGTGTCACATATTAAGCTGATCATCAAGATTGAAGCCTATGGAATTAAAGGGTTTAATTGACAAAACAAAAACTAGTAGTGAAGGATTATTTATTGGACTGGAGGAAAGATTGGTGCAGAGTTCCGCAGACAGCAGCACAGCTTCATCATGTATTTGAAATTTGACCAAGCCTGCTATTGTTTCACAAAGGGACAATACATGAAAGAGGAGAGGGTTGATTAATGAGCAGAGGAAATTGGAAGCAACGTGGGCAACTGATAGCCTCTCACTGAAGGAGTCCTTGATATGATCGTCATATCTGATGATAGACAATTTAGCCAATTATTCACCAGTTGAAGCTCTAACGTGTTTCCAGCATTTTCTGCATTTGTTCATATTTGAGAGATGAAGGAAACAATGAAGGAGGGAGAAGGACATCACACGCAGAGGTAGAATATATCTGTTGTTGCGTCCTGGTAAAAGGAAAGCCTACAGTTTGAAAATCACTGATGCTGTGTGCATAATTCTCCTAATTAATGAAAAAATTGTGGGCAAAATGCCCCTAATCGTCTGGCTTCTGTCCGCAACCCCTAGAAATAATCAATGTAGACTGGGCCTCGGGCTTTTAAAATTTTTTTTATTCCTGGGTTTGGAGCAATTGCCTGGTTGCCTACATACAGAGAGAACTTCAGCACTTGGAGTATGGGTGGGTGGGTTCGGGAGCAGGCAGGACGTTAAAGATGTTTGAAGCAGTGATGTGTCAGGAATTTTTAAAAATGGAATGTTGAAAACGCTCAGCAGGTCCAGTAGCATGTGTGGAGCAAAGTTACGGTTAGCTTGCTGATTAGCACAGCGGGTTTGAATCCCGCGCTGTCTGTAAGGAGTTTGTACATTCTCCCCGTGTCTGCGTGGGGTTCCCATTACCTCCTACTTTCCAAAAAACATACAAGGTTGAGAGGTTAATCTTGGGAGCACGGCCTCATGGGTCAGAAGGCTCTGTTGCCATGCCGTATGTCTACATTTAAAAGATCGATATTTCACATTAAGTCCCCTTCATTAGATCATTCTAATGCAAGGTCTTCATCCATTTTCTACAGATGCTACCTGAGTCACAAAGTATGTCCAACACTTTCTATTTTTAATTCAGATTTCCAGGAATTAACACATCGGAAATCCTGACTTCCTCATTTTTCCTGAGTACATCAGGCCATCAGAGGGCCTTGCAATTTCAATATAGTAATCACTCATTAAGAGGAATATTATCAGAAGATTAAACCTTTCACTGCGTTTACTTGGAATTCTTAAGCTTCTTGACACTAAATGGTTTGTCACTTACCAGTAAATTAGGGAAAAAGTAGAGCCCCATTGGATGGGGTCCTGAAGAGTTGAGAGGGAAACCAAGCAATTTAGGCCAGCTAAACTCACCACAAGAGCTTCTTGAAAGAGGACAAGTTTTCTTGAGATAGATACGTACCCTTGTTTGTTTTGAATGGCACCCACTGAAGCAAGGTGTGTCTAACAGTGGGTGTCAAAATTATCCACCATGCTCAATCTGTTCCTGGCACCATTTTGCTGGAGACATGATCAGAATTTCAATCAGTTGCAAAGGAAGGTATCAGGGATGTAATGATGCCTTGCTTCCCACAACAAGCAATTAAATGAACAGTGCAACACTGGAGAACAGTCAAAATTATCATACACTTCAGTTTAAGGATCTGGCTGCAGGAAGTCATTGACTGTACCTCAGGCACTCTCAGGTCAATCAAGAGTACATCACTCAGAATGTTTAAACAGGTATAACCGGATTCCTGTGCAACAACCATAATGCCTTTGGCAATCTGGCGTCCTTCATTTGTCAGATGGCCATACAGATATACTGTCTGTGTCTTAGGAGATGAGGGCTATTCCTTTAAATCATATATGATGGCATGTATGATTAAAAGATCCATACAGATGGAGCATCAATAGAGGGATAGATGACCAGCTTAGATCACTGTCCAGAAACAGAGATCCAAGTTCCAGCACTGAATACAATTGGTCTTTTAATGGTGCCTTGTAATTTGTACAAGCCTTGCAATGCAGAAGACAGGGCAGGAGGTAGTCCCCCCGGTGAAATGATGAATGGATCACATGGGAAGGCAAGTGAAAAGGCGAGGCACTTTGAACAGTGCACACACTTCCACATGCCACATCACCTTCCATAGGTGTCCTACCTTTCCCTTGATCAGTGAGTTGTAGAGCACTCAGCATTTTGCACTGCAGAACACTTGGCATTTCATTCTGCAGAACACTTAAGACGGTGAACGGCCAAAGTTAATCAAAATGTGTAAGTCCTCAGTGAAAGTATGCAGCCGCACATTTAATACTTCTTATCTTTTATCTTTAATAAAGATTGACCATTCCTTCCATGGGTGCAGACACCTTCATGAAGATACAGACCATGCTGCTCCCATAGTGCATGATGAATAATTTCTAAGCAAGTGCCCATAATAAGACTGGAACAGTAGGCAGTGAAATACACATTCATTCTTGCTGCTCCATGATTTCTTTGTGAGTATATAGCCCTTTCTTACTTGTACTCAAACCCTAATAGACAGCAGACTATTCAGCTTCCTAATTTACCACATATTAACTTTTAATGATTTGCTGCGAACAGCTAGGTTCTGCTGAACACAAATACCTTTCAATCTCCCACCATTTAAAAGCATGTTAGAAAAACACAACAACTGCATAAGCTTGAATCTTTAGTGAACAAAGAGAAGCTGGAGGGAGTCAACAGGTCAGGGAGTCACTGACAGAAATAATGGGTCAATATTTAATTGAGTCTCAATGGAAGGTCCCAATCCAAAATGACGACTGAACACTTCTGTTCTCAGATGCTGCCTGACAAGTTTCTCTTTCAGTCACACTGAAGTAAATGGCTAACCATATTGTCACAGTACATGTCATATCTGTATATTTATCGCTTAGCCTATCTATATCCCTCTCATAGTTCACATTGCATCTAGCTTCATATCGTCAGCAAACCTGGATTTATTAGACCTGACTGCCTCATTCCAGTGAGTGATAAACGTTGTGAACAGTTGGGCGAACATTAATCCTGCAGCACCCCACAAGTTCCAGCCTCCATACCTGAAAATAACCCAACTGTTCACACTCCTTGTGTTCCATCTATAAATCAATCCTCAATCCTCAATCCCCTGTGCTTATTTTAATAATCGCTGGAGTGGCATGTTTTGGAAAACTTTCTGAAAGTTCAAATCTTCCACGCCAACTGATTTGTTTTATCGTCTCCACTCGTTACAACATCAAAATATTCCAACAGATTACATGGTTTCCTTTTCATTAATCCATGTTAGTTCTGTCCATTTTATTAATTAATTTCCAAGTCCCTTGTTACCACTTACTTCACAGTTCTCTCTAATTTGCTTGATTATCTCCCAGCCTCTTTTCTTAAATAATGGGGATGCAATTGTGTAGCACAGATTAAAAACTCGCACTCGACTGGAAGGAGAACAAACGCTTTTATTAGCTTTCAACAACTGGTAGGGTTCACAAGTAGGCTTCAGAGGGGTTCTGGGTTTAGGCGGGAAACCAGGGTTATATATGGGTAAACAGGGATGGAGCCAGGAGGTGGGGCCTGTCATCCATACAGCACTCTCCCAGTGAATCCCATTTCACTCCATTCACCCCTTCCTGTAGAATTAAGATCTGTGGATGAAGAGAACATGGGATCAGAAGCCGGCAGAAGACAGAAAAAAAAGAAAAAATATATAGTACACACTATTTACAAATTTATGAGATCTGGGGGTCTGGAGCTCCTGGTGGAGCGCCTTAGCACCAGGGGGCCTTGGGCTTCTTGAGTCTCCTGGTCCGCCTGTGATAGAAGGGTAGTGGGCTGGGGCTCCAGTTTGACGATGGAGGGGGGTTCACTCTCCTCCTAAACCGGGTCCCCTGAGGCCATGTGTGGGGGTGGAGAGAAAGTACTCGGAAGATCGTGGAGCACCTGAGGCAATGGACCCTCCATTCCAGTGGGTGCCGTGTCCCTGATGGAGATGTTGTCCTCCCTGCCATCTGGGTACTCCATGTAGGTGTACATGAGATTGGCATGAAGCAGTTTCACCCTCTCCACCAGGGGGTTGGTCTTGCTTCTCCTCATGTGCTTCTTAAGAAGGACCGTACCAGGACAAGTGAGCCAGGCTTGGAGCGTAGTCCCCTATGCCAGCCTTCTGTAGAATGTGAACAGTAGCTCATGAGGAGTAGCATTGGTCACAGTGCAAAGTAGCGACCAAGTTGAGTGGAGCGCAATGGGGAGGACATCCTCCAAGTGCAAGACTGGAAGGACTTTTTGTTTCAGGGCAAGTTTGACAGCCTTCCAGATCGTGGCGTTCTCTTTTTCAACCTGCCCATTCTCCCGGGGTTGTAGCTGGTAGTCCTGCTGGATGCGATGCCCATCACCAGCAGGTACTGACATAGCTCGTCACTCATAAAGGATGAGCCCCAGTTGCTATGAATATAGCTGGGATACCTGAACAGCATGAAAATGGAGTCTAGAGCCTTTATAACTGACGAGGCAGAAGTGTCTGAGCACCGAATGTCAAGTACTCATCGATGACCAAGAGAAAGATGTTCCCATTCATGGAGGGGAGAGGACCCTTAAAATCAACAGTGAGTCATTCGAAGGGGCTGGATGACTTTTGCGGGGCGATAAAAGTGCAGCTTGGACTCAGCACAGACCTGGAATGACCTGATAATTTCCCTAACATCTTCTACCGAGTAGCGCAAATTGCGGGACTTGACAAAATGAGTCATGCGGTGACCCCTAGATGGCAGAGCTCATTGTTTATGGTCCACAGCTGACAGGTGTTTGCAGAGACACAGCATCATGCCCTGGACAAGGCATCTGGAGGGTCATTAAGGGCCTCTGGTCGATAGGCAATGTCATAATTGTAGGTGGAGAGTTCGATCCTCCACCTAGCAATTTTGTAATTCTTGATTTTACCCTTCTTGACATTGCTGAACATGAATGTGACAGAACACTGGTCAGTGAGGAGCGTAAATCTTTTACCAGCCAGGTAGTGCCTCCAGTGCCTTAGGGCTTCTACAATGGCTTAAGCATCCTTTTCCACAGATGGGTTCCAGACCTCTTGGCCTTGTAGTGTCCATGATAAAAAGGTGACCGGCCTGCCTACCTGATTGAGGGTAGTGGCCAGGGCTATGTCCAAAGCTTCGCTTTCCACTTGGAAAGGTGCATTCTCATCCACCACATGCATGGCGGCTTTCGCAATGTGATTTCGGAGGTAATTGAAAGCCGTCTGGGTTTCAGCCAAGAGGGGGAAAGTGGTGGCCTTTAAGAGGGGATGAACCTTGTCAGCGTATTGAGGGACACATTGGGCGTAATATGAGAAAAAACCCAGGCATCTCCTCAAAGTCTTTGTCGTCTCAGGGAGGGAGAGCTCTAACAGGGGGCTAATCCTATTGGGATCAGAGCCAATGACACCATTCTCCACCACATAGCCATGGATAGCTAGTCGTGTAGTCCTGAATACACACTTGTCGGAATTATGTGAGATTCAGGGCTTTCGCCGTGTGGAGAAAGATCTGAAGATTGGCGTCATGGTGTGACCACAGATGGTGACATTATCGAGGAAGGGGAAGGTAGCCTTCAACCATACTTGTTCACCATTCTGTCCATCTGAAGCTGGTGATAGAAACCCCATTGGTAATGCCAAAAGAGACCCTCTGGAACTGATAGAGTCGATTGTTAGCCTCAAGTGGTGTGTATGGGTGGTCCTCGGAATGGATTGGCAGCTGGTTGATCTTCGAATAGACCCAATACTGCGCGATATCATTCACCATTCTAAAATGTGAGGGAGGGGGTATGCGTCCAGGAGTGTGTATCTGTTAATTGTTTGGCTATAGTCAATCACTAACCTGGACTTGTTTTCCCCCTTTACTACCACCACTTGCGCTCTCCACGGGCTGGTGCTGGGTTTGATGATCTCCTCCTCCAGCAGGCGCTGGGTCTCTGACTTTATAAACTCCCTGTCTGCCGAACTGTACCTCCTGCTCTTAGTGATGATGGGCTTTCAGATGGTGAACAGGTTTGGGAACAGAGTGGGGGGGGGGCGTCGAGGTTCAGCATTGAGAGACTGCAAGTGGTCCTGGTTTTGAGTGCCCTCCGTTCCAAAATGTTACCGGGGGAAGGGGACCAGAAAACTCCAAGGTCACACTTCTAAGGTGACACAGGAAGTCCAGACCCAACAGTACCAGAGCACACAATTCATCCAAAATAAACTGATGAAATTTACAAAATTTCCCCCTTCGAACGATACAATGATTTTCTACACATGCCAAATGGGACTGAGTTGTGAGGAAGATTCAATAATTAAAAGCATACATTTTTAAGTTATATTTTTGTACAGTCCGTGAGTCTATAAAACTTTCCATGGAGACCGTGTCAATTAGGCACTTGGTAGAATGTCCATTTACCTTCACCGTTACCATAGAGTTACAGAGCTGATGAGGTCTGTTGGAGCAGTCGGCTTGTGGCTGGAATTAGATGCAAGAACGGTACAGGCCATGGACTTCCCCGAACCTTCCTTCGTGTAGCAGACCCTCACCCAATGACCCTTCTTTCTGCAGGTGGAGCACGTTGAATCTTTAGTGGGGCAATGGGCTCAGGGTTGCTGTCCCTTACAGCAGAAAAAGCACTCTTAGGCTCGTGAAGCGGCAGGTGTTAGAGTGGGGGCCATCATAGCAGGAGCAGCTGGTCCTTGGAGGTGCTCACCCGAGAGCACTAGTTCACTGGTCTTATTGTTCTCGAGACTGGCCTGTTCCAGTGATTTGGCCAGCTTGACATGACTAGTGAGGTCCTTCTTTCTCAACACGAGTAGTCGCTGCCTCACTTACCTCGAGCGGACTCCTGCAACCAGAGTGTCCCGGATCTGCTTATCTTCTCAGACACAGCTCGAAGCCGCTTTATACCTGCACTTCTTAGCAAGCATCCTCAGATCCAGCAGGTAGTCGTTGATCGACTCTTGGGGCCGTTGGTGACATTGCTCGCTAGGACCTCGTTCGGGGCCTTCACTTGGCGGGCCTTCACTGCCTCAATGATGGCTTTGTATGTCGGGCTGTCTCTGATGACTGCGTACCCCTTCATTCCTACAGACTTCCAGAGTTCATCTGTGTGGAAGACTCTGCTGGTCATGTTCAGGTAGGCCTGGAAGCAATCTAGCCAATATGTGAACTCCTCAGCCGCGTGGGGGACTGGGGATCTATTATCAGCCTACTGGGCTTGAGTAATGCCTCCATCCTTGTTTAGAAAGCTAATAAAATTGTAGCGTAGATAAAAGCACATACTCAACTGGAGGGAGAACGAATGCTTTTATTAGCTTTCAACAATGGGTAGGGTTCAAAAGTAGGCTTCAGAGGGGTTCTGGGTTTAAGCGGTAAATAGGGGTGGAGCCAGGAGGTGGGGCCAGTCATCAATACAGCACTCTCCCAGTGAATCCCAGTTCACTGCATCTTGTTATCTTCCCAAGCTGTGGGAACCATTGTCAAATATCTGGGAGCTTGGAAATGACATTCAGACACCCACTACTGCCATAGCCACAAGTTTAGATTCAGATCAGGAAAGCATGGAGATTTATTCTCTTTTAGTCACATTAATTACCCCAACATTATTTTAAACTACTGCAATTTTTTATTTTCAATGCAATATTCTTTTATTGTCATGTAATACAACAGAAAATATAATATTACACTCAATTTTCTTTTGACTACCATAAGGCAAACAAATATTCGTCATTAGCAGAAATTTCCCGGTGCCCCTTACAGTCAGAGAAAGAAAAACAAAAGAGAGTTCCCCCAGAATTACTAAGTGTCCACGGATTTGCCTCCAGCGCTCCCACAACCTCCACAGCCATAGAGGCTTCAGTCAAAACTTCTGGCAACATAGGCTCCAGATACAAATCTCCAACTCGATTAGGAAGCCCTCAGCGCCCTCTATACCCCACTCTCGCATCTTGGTTCTGCTACTTGGTACCCCTTTAGCCAGTCTTGAACCAGTCTCCAGTAGCCCACAGCCTATGTGGGTTCCTTGCCTCAAGCCCCCAACAGCTTGTGAGCTCTTCAGCCTCAGAGCCCCTCACTGGTTTGCCACCATGGTCACTGTCCCATATGTCATCTCTCTGTTTCTCAAATGGGGTGGAGGGGGGGGTGGTCTCCCCATTCTCTGGTGTCCTGCACCCAGTCCACAGAGTCTGCAACCATTCATGTTTGCTGCCCAACATTGGCGACACCAACTTAGCCCAGATCCTGTAGTCACAGGATTTTAAAATAAAACCATTTGAGGTCTTGACGTGTAATCTTCCACTATTTATATAGGTTTTATACCTCTTCTTTTGCAAAGTCAAACATACAATATGTTGTTATATCTCAGTATCATTTTTAATATTGTATTAATCCCCAATATAATTTCTCCTCTCTCAGTTAGTAAGGAACCAAAGTTAACTTTTCCTTTTTACATATTTACAGAAAATATTGAATTGAAAATAAATAACAAACTGTTATTTGTTAGACTCCTCTTGTATTTCACAGTGTCTTGCTTCTCCTTTGCTGAAATATTCACAGTCCTCAGGCTCACTGTTCGGCAACATTATAATCCTTTTTCTTTTGAGCTTTAACTTCTGATTGCCATAACATACAATTTTTCTGTGAAATTTTTTATTTGCTTTTAAAGTGGCACATATATAAGTGCCATTGTAGCGAGGTTTCTATGGCTCCAGCTAGGTTATAGCTGTCAGTTATAGCCCTAAGTCTGTAGCTCGAATCCACAAGAGAAGAAAGACACACACCAGTAGACCGTATTCAACAATGAGTTTATTCAGTTTCAGCTCTGCCTTTTATAGTCAGCTCGGCCGCATCATCACCGGGGCATAGCTTGAGTGGGCCGGCTGCCAATTTGTTACCTTGGATGCCCAGATCCCGATTGACCCCCCCCTGTGATACATCGGTGGTGATTGGCCAGTTTCACCGCTCTGCCGGCAGCCTATGGAAATGGGCCTTTCAGCCCGCATGATGCTTTGCCAGTCACTGCTTTGGTCGGCCATTTCCGGTGCCGGCCCAAGGCATGGGCCGTTACACGGCTTTAAAAGTATATTTTAACATAAATGTTGTTTGAAATGTGAAGTCAGTCCTGAAGCAGGGCTTCAATGCAAATCATAAACAATTCCTTCTCCTCACAGATGCTGCTCAATCTGCTGAGTTTTTCCAGCAGTTTGTTTTCAGTGGAAAATGTTCATCTTGCTTATCGTAAATATAACTTTTGTCACAGTTTATAGTACTGTTCTGAGGAACTTCCACCCCATCAGCAGAACAGCAAAGGAAGTCCTCATTTGGCTGCCTGCAGCATTAGTTCCCACTTCAAACTGAAGAATGTGGTTGTGAAAGCACCAAGTGGAAAATCCAGCATGTCGAGTTTATGAGGACTAGGTGAGAACCAATTTCCCTACATCCGCCTTCTCGCAGAATTATCCAAATGATACTGCTGCGCCTCTTCCTATTGTCTGAAGATAATGTCACTTTGGAAGAGTTACTTGCAAAGGTTATCCACTTGGGCTGAAATATATTGGGTATAAATCTACTCAGCATTACGTGGTATAAAAGATGTCAAATTTTGTGATTCGCCTGTGGAAACTGAAGTCCTCAACTTGGACAGCTGTTCTCTGACAGCACACTGATGCCTGGGGTCCAGCAATTGTGTACTGCAATTACAGTTAAGAACATAAATACGGAAATTGGAGCAGGAGTAAGTTATCTTCCCCTTTAAGCGTGTCCATTAAGATCAAGGCTAATGATCTAGCTCAGGCCCATTTTACAGCAAGAGGTATATAGCTCTTGATTCATTTGAAGCTCAGAAATATATTCATCTTTATTCTGAGTGAAAACCAGAACTAACCTCCACTCCTCTCCAAGGTAAAGAATTCCAAAAGTTCAACATTCTCTATGTGAAGAAAGTTTACCTCATCTCAATTTAAAGCACACTGGCCTTTCTTCTGAAACTGTGCCCCCAATCCTAGAGTCCTCTGACGATAAGGAATAATGTATCACATCTCTCACCTTTTTTGGTCTACTTAATCTCTCCTTGTATGGTAAACCTAGAACCATTCTAGTGAGTGTTTCTGCATTTCCTTTATGGAAAGTACATCCTGACTTTGGTAAGGCAACAAAGACTGCACACAATACAATATCAAGTCTCGCCTAGGTCCAATCCAATTTGCATTAAGACTTTCCTACTTCTATATTAAAATTCTCTTGCAGCAAAATGTGACTAACATTCTATTTGCCCTTTTAATTGTGTGATGCATCTGCATGTTGATCCTGGGTGGTGTGTGGAAACAGACAGGTACCTTCCAACTGTACCCAATCTCACACCATTTAACAAATAACCCTCTTTTCTATGTTTTTCCACATTCTATCGGTCATGTTCTTGCCTAATCACTCTGCTGGTGAATCTTCCCACAAAACGGGACATTTTCCGAGTCTATGTCATTTTTTTCAGGGCGTTCCTATCAGTCCCATCACCTTGTTTCCCTGTAACCGATCCACTATCAGATGTCCATCAACTCTCACCTGATCCTCCAGTCATCCACCTACTCTTGTGGCATTTTACAGTACCTCTGCCCTTGGGTTGTTGGAGGATGGGTGTGAATTGGGCGACCTGGAGAAACTGATGCAATCAAAGAAGATGTGGAAACTTAACACATTAGATATAATATTGAAGAAACTATGATTGAATTTGACAAAATATGGGGCCCATTTATGGACAATTATCATAACTTGATTACACAGGTCTGGGGGTTACTTGTGGAGGCAGAAACTCAATTCTTTACTTATTTTTTGCTGATGACTGTGTTGGGGAGGGGCTGGTCTTCCCTTTTCTTTTCTTTTTTCTTTCTTTATTACCTTTTTTTAACTTCTGTTTTTTTTTTTCATTTCTTTTTTTTCTTTCCCTTTTTTTCTTTATATTTAGAAGAGATTACTTAATTTAGTTATCTTACCAGGAATTTATTTCAATAACAGAAAATGAACCCGTTTTTCCAAATAAATTTCTATGATATATGATTATTGTATACAATATAATGTATAATTTGCCTTATGATTCATGTTCTGTATTTGATTGTAATAAGATTTACGATTATTGTTTGTTCTATATATAGCATGTAATAATTCTCTCTTCCAAACTGATAAGAATATATTAAAAAGAAAGGAAACTTCACACAGAATGGGAAAGATCAGCAAAGAACATGGATTGCTGGAGTCGAGCAGTATTAATCCATGCCACTGTACCACCTGTCATCATATTTCAATATCATTCTATTTTTCATTTTTTTATTCAATCTTTCATAATTTTAAATTGTCGTCAGTGAGACACAGACTGACACCAAATTCCGACTCATCAATGTTCCATAATCAATAAAAGCAACAATATTGCACCTCACTAATTTAACAAATTAGCAGATAACAATATCACATTGCAGACCAATTTTTGTCAAGGTTTCTAAGTCATTTAAGTGATGTGTTTCTTTTAAATGACTGATTAAAGAAAGTCTTAGGCTTTCTTCAGAAAGCACCAATCAGGCAATGGGGAAGTGGAAAAAGGGGTAATGGAAATGTTGCTCAGGAGAAAGACCATTAAGAGACTTTAATCAAAGTTGAAACATGCCGTAAAGAAAAACAGTAACGTATTTTACCATCTTACAGAGATGGCGGGGCAGATGAACCATTATGTTACCATTCAGAAATACTGTCTTGATAAAGCTGCCATTGCAATACATAGTTTTTTTTAATCTTTTTTTTATATTTAAAAAAATATGGAAAGCTTCTCGAAATTGTGTGTCATCCTTGCGTGGGGGCCATGCTAATCTTCTCTGTATCGTTCCAGTTTTAGTATGTGTGCTGCCAAAGCTACACAGAGATGTAAAATTAAAAATTCTCAGCTGCATCATTAATATATTTCTGCTCAACTTTCTTTTATCACCTAAATCCTCCTTAAGGCAAGGGTAACAATTATGTGCATTTATATGGCTCTGTGGGTAGATACCATGCAATTTGAATCGCATTGGCACAGTGATCCCAGTTGAGTTGTGTACCATTTCACTGGCCAAGAAAGCGGCACCATCTCACATAATGCAATGAATTAACATGACAATGGATGTGAATTAAATTCCTATCAGTGTAAAATCTAGTGAACTGATAAGACATTGAGATGAAGCTTTTTCTGGCATCATTTGAGAATAAACTATTTTCATGCTCTGTCATTTTAGGTTTTAACAAAATCTTTGTCTATTATTATGTCAAGAAAATTGTGAAGAATAACAAAATTCTTTAACATAATGGAAGCCCTTTGGAACCTTGAAAAAAATTTAAATTATTCTTAAAACTTTATATTTTTATTGCTGACTTTTAACATTGAAAAAAATCTTCCACATGACTTTTAGTACTTTATACAAAAATGTTCTCGTTGCAAGAAATACCTTAGTGCCTTGCTCTATCTTATACATGAAACAAAGGTTCAATAGTATTACTGCACATGATGGCAAATTGAGGCCGAACATTTTAAGAAAGGGAATTCAGTCCAAACCAAAAGTTCACATGCATTAAATGTACTTCGGAAAAATGGCAGGCACTTTTGTGAATATTTTGGATCACTTTTTTTAATCTAATGCTTTCTCTTTGTATTTCTTGATGGAAAGGTCACAGTCTGTCCAGGATGGCAGTAAAACCTCAAGCCCCATCACACTGAGCACTAGTGCACCTTGGGGATGTGTGCTTAGCCGCTACTGTTGGTGCTGCTGACTTACATCTGCACTGCTCTATTTCTAACAAATTTGCTGATGCTACATCTGTAGTTGGGCCTCATCGACAACAATGATGAGACCCATTACAGAGAGGAGGTGGGAAGACTTGGTGCGAGATCAACAACCTGAGTCTCAACGTGGGCAAGACAAAGATGATTGTGGACTTCAGGAGGATGAAGATCAACCATTCTCAGCTACGCATCAATGGTTCCATCATGGAGAGAGAGGAGACCATGAAGTTCCTTGGTGTGCATATAAAGGACAACCTATCCTGATCTCACAACACCTACTCATTGTTCATTGCACTTCCTAAGGAAGATGAGGAGGGCAAGGTTACTGACCCCCCCCCCCCCCCCATCTTGACAGCTTTATGCAGGAGCACAATTGAGCGTGTCCTGTCTGGCTCCACCATTGTGTGGTATGGTAGTTGCAGAGCATTACACCAGAACTCGATACAGAGGATCATTAAAACTGCTGAGAGGATCACTGGGGTCTACCTTTTCTCTATTGAGAACATTTACTAAAGCATTGTCTAAACAGGGCTCAAGGAATTTCAGAAGACCCTTTCCATCCAACGCACAGTATCTTTAACCTACTACCATCAAGAAGGAGGTACAGGAGCATCAAAAGCAGGACTGCCTGATTGGAGAATGGCTTCTTCCCACAGGCTGTGAAATTGATGAACAGTCTTCTGCAACCATGCAAATCATCCCAAATATTTATATATATTTATTTTGATTATTTGTGTAATCATTATGTGCTGTGTATTGTATGTGCACAATGGTCTGGAGAGATGTTGTTTCGTCGTGCTGTAGATGTACAAAATAGTGATAATAAACTTGAACGATATAAAACTCAGCTATTCTGGGATATAACAGAGCCAGTAGTACGGAATCGATGGAGGGTTACATCTGCATCTTGGTTACAATTTTCATTTTGTCATGGTGTGTCTTTAAGAAAGAACAGGAAGAACTACATACATGATGAAAAGCCAATAAATATTGAACATAAAAGTGAAGATATTTCCACAATTTCTGTTGTTACTCTGTTAAACATTCTCTCTGAAAACTGAATGGCCATCTTATGAACAAAATAAAATTCCATTACAAATGAAGCAACTATTATTAAGCTGTGCACATATACCTTGCAATTCTCTCAGCTTGCCATTTCAAAGATTTAAAGGTTTCTTTGGGCTTCTGGATGAAATTCCAGGAGATATTCTGATCTAAAGCTGCTGAAAATACCCTTTGTTCACAATTTGGTGGAGAAGAATGATCTTTCCACCAAATGAACGCATTGTTAAGCATAGACTAGAGATTTTTCATGTATTGATGAACTATGGATGCCAGTATAAAAATGATTATGTGCAATGCATGCCTGCATCAGGTGCCTTGCATTCGGCGTGGGCAGTCATGTCTCTCCATCCATCACGGTCTCTGACCCTCCGCATTGTACTTGTTGTCTCCCCTGTTTCTAACCATGATGTTAATCCATCTCTCATTTTCATTCTCTCCCTCTGCTTCTATTTCCTTCCATCTTTCCAGTTGTAACTAAATGTTCTAATGAATCTCTTCACATGATGTGTCCAAATGGTTTTGATTGCTGTTTTCCGATTCTTTTAAGTAATGTACTTTTTGTTTTCGTTCTCTGTAGAACTTTTTTGTTTGTTATCCTGTCTGTATTTTTTAATAGCAACTATTTCTTTTTGTTTTCTTTGGCTTGGCTTCGCGGACGAAGATTTATGGAGGGGTATGTCCACGTCTGCTGCAGGCTCGTTGGTGACTGACAAGTCCAATGCGGGACAGGCAGGCACGGTTGCAGCGGTTGCAAGGGAAAATTGGTTGGTTGGGGTTGGGTGTTGGGTTTTTCCTCCTTTGTCTTTTGTCAGTGAGGTCGGCTCTGCGGTCTTCTTCAAAGGAGGTTGCTTCCCGCCGAACTGTGAGGCGCCAAGATGCACGGTTGGAGGCGATATCAGCCCACTGGTGGTGGTCAATGTGGCAGGCACCAAGAGATTTCTTTAAGCAGTTCTTGTACCTCTTCTTTGGTGCACCTCTGTCTCGGTGGACAGTGAAGAGCTCGCCATAGAACACATAATTTCTTTTGCATTAAGGCATTTTCAAACATCCAGAGATATTGAATGGTGCTAAGGTCATTTTAAATAAATATTTTAAAAAATTACAGATGCTGGAAATCTAGAATAAAACCAGAAAACACTCAGTAGGTCAAACAAGAACCTATGGAAAGAGAAGCAGGTTTATAATTCAGGTTTAAGACCTGAAGTTCCCCCGAGGATCTTTGATCTGACATATTAATTCTGTATATCTCAACACAGCTACTGTTGAGTGTTTATAGAATTTTTCTCTTCGTAAATCAAAATTCCACACATCCAAAATAAGTGAATAACTTACCATGAATAAAGTATGAAGGTGCACAAACTACTTTTGCTCCATTTATTATGAGGGGCTCAAGATGAAGAATATGGTGGAAAGAAGACTCTTTTTTTGACTCAAATCAGCATTATTCTTTTAAATGATTTTTTTTTCAAAATTTTCTAAATTTCTTCAATGTAATTTTAACCTGTTTTGCAAAACACTAGTTAAATCAAAAGCTAGAACATTTTATCAAAATATCTTCTCAGTATTCTCTGTTACATAAAACATCAAATTATAAATGCTACAAATTATTCTTCAGCAAATAGCAATACATTTGGTTGACAAAAAGTGGAAAGGTTAAAGGCAAAATCACATTATAGTTCTTGAACCTTCAAGGCACAAGTCAAACCTGAATGTTTTGCTCTAAAATACTTCAGCAGGGAGCACTGAAGACTGCAGAGAAAAAGGAATAGCTCTAATAGATCTCTCAAATGAAATGCTGTAATTATTTCCAAAAAAAACTTTTTTAAAATGTCACTTCTTTTTTAAATTTACCAGGCTTGAATTCAATCCAGGTGAACATACACAACTGCCAAATGAACAGTTATGGTGGCACAGTTCGTGTAGCAGTTAGCATAACACTGTTACAGTGCCAGCAACCTGGGTTCGAATCCAGTGCTGTCTGTCTATATGCTCTCCCATGTCTGTGTGGGTTTGCTCCAGGTGATCTGGTTTCTTCCCACCCGCCAAAAATATACAGGGTTTGTAGGTTAATTGGTGCATTTATAGGCAGCATGAGTTCATGGGCAGGTAGGGCCTGTACCTGCAATTAAAAATTATAAAAATAAAAATTAAAATATAAAATTGAACTGTAGATGAGTAAAATTAAAACAATAGTTCTGTCATTTTATAGTTAGAAAATCAGCTTTACAATGTATAAAAAGTATGGGAAATTATGTAGATTCAACACATCAATCTGCTTTCTTACAGGTTTGGCTGAAGGGGGCTGGGAATTTGATGTTTTACACTTGGCAGATGGTATCACCAGTGCGGAATATGTGCAGTTTTTTTTAAAACTTCCTGTCATCTATATATGCCAGAAACATTTGTACATGATGCATATTAATGATTTACTGTAACCAAATCCTGTCTCAGTTTGCAACATATAGTTATGTTCTGTGATGAGAGTCATAATAAGCGACACCCAAGAGCTTAATCTCAGCTTTACAATTCTGTCCCCTTTTTAACAGAGAAATAATGTGGATTTAGCCACACATGTACAGTATCTGTTACCTTCTGTAATGTTAAAATGAAGAATGTTTATGGCAGCATGGTTAGTTTGGTGGTAGGTGCAACACTATTACAGCACGAGTTACCCAGGTTAGGAACATAGGAACATAGGAAGTAGGAACAGGAGTAGGCCAAAAATGCCCCATCAAGCCTGCTCTGCCATTCAATACGATCATGGCTGATCTCATTTATGACCTAACTCCACCTACCTGCCTTCTCCCCATATCCCCTAATTCCTCTATCATGTAAAAATTTATCTAACCGAATTTTAAATATGTTTAATGAGGCAGCCTCAACCACTTCCCTGGTTAGAGAATTCCAAACATTCACTACTCTCTGGGAAAAACTATTTTTCCTCATCTCTGGCCTAAATCTACTCCCCCGAATCTTGAGACCGTGTCCTCTTGTTTTAGTTTCCCCGGCCAGCTCAAAAAACCTTCCTACATCTATCCTATCCATACCCTTCATAATCCTATATGTTTCTACAAGATCTCCTCTCATTCTTCTGAACTCGAGCGAATACAATCGTAGACGATTTAATCTTTCATCATAAGTCAACCCCTTCATCCCAGGGATCAACCTAGTAAAGCTCCTCTGGACCGTCTCCAAAGCCAGTATATCCTTCCTCAAATATGGAGACCAGAACTGGACACACTACTCCAGGTGCGGTCTCACCAGTACCTTATACAGTTGCAACATTACCTCCCTACTCCTCAATTCAATTCCTCTAACGATGAAGGCTAACATTCCATTTGCCTTCTTAATAACCTGCTGCATCTGCAACCTAACTTTTTGGGATTCGAATCTGGCGCTCTTATTTTCACCGAAGGTGCGTGGGTTTCCTCCAGGTTCTCCAGTCTCCGCCCACATTCCAAAGACGTACAGAGTTAGAAGTTGAATTGGTCACGTGGGTACATTTCAGCAGCATGAGTTTGGGGGCTGGAGGGGCCTGTAATGGCGCTGTACCTCTAAGTTAAAAGAATAATGGAATAAAAGAGAGAGTTAGAAGAGATTGTTCAGATTCTAACTCAATGATTATTTATACCAATGCTAAGGGATTGCAGCTATAATTGTTATTTCATCTTGAGTTGTGTGATAATCATCTAATGTTATTATATGAACTTTTATTGTCCAAGCTAAGAGCCTATTTAGCGAACTGCTGACAAGTGTGTTGATAATGAGGTTTTAAGTACTTCGACTTGTCATTTCAAGATTGCACCATGCTGCTAATTAATTGTTTGAAGCCTTGCAGCTGGACGCTGAGTCACTGGAGTCCAGGGGTTGTGGAAATCAACTTCGTAATTGACAAAGAGGAAAAATCAAGGGCATTAAACTGGATGAAAAGAGGAGAAAGAAGATTTCCGATTGGAACAGTTGGACAGCTGTTCACTTGGGACAAATAGAGGGCAGTCAACTTAAACCTAAATAAACTGTACTGGGTGCTAAATGCAGCACCAATAACCAGCAGTTCCTGAAAGTCACACAAAGGGCTGACCTGTGCTGGTTACCTTGTTCACCATCAGTCCAAGACAGGATTGTGAGTTGCTAAATGAGGACCTTAATAAAAATAACCTTGAAATAGATGGATTCATAGGGATGCAAAGACCAGCGGTAAATAGCCAAATAAAATGATATTGGCAACTTTCTGGATGTGTTAATAAAGAGAATTTTGTGACATAGAGCTTTTATTCAGGAGAAGCAAATTACAAAACTGAATGATAGCCTTAATTAAAGAATATTTATGGGATACATGGTTAGTACAGCAGTCAGCACAATGTTAGTACAGCACCAATGACCCAGGTTCAAATCCACCGCTGTCTTTAAGGAGTATCTGCCTTCTCCCCATCTGCGCGGGTTTCCTCCCACGTTTCAAAGGCGTACAGGTGTTAGTCATTTGATTGGTCACATGGCTGTAATTGGGTGGAAGGGCCTGTTACCAGGCTGCATCTCTAAATTACAGGAAAAAGACTGGGAGGGTGGGGAGCAAAGACACAGAGCTCCTCCACGGGATCATACTGCCCAGTCATGATGCTGACGGCCCTGTATGGGTTTTAAATGGCCTGCAGAAGGGGCAAGTGATTTTTTTAAATATCTTTCAAACTTACAAAGATCCATGATGGTGATGTCCCTACTTGGCATTGGGCCAAAAGGGCTGCAGGGTCCAGGGTATCAGTGGGCCAGCTCAATTGAAAAGCATCATGTAAGGCAAAACAAAATAATATTCCTCTTGGCTGGGAGAAGTATTGGAACCAATTCCTAAAACAATCAGCTCATATGAATCATTCATCTCTCTCTCTCTCTCTTTTAAAAAGAAGCCAGATAATTATTTGGGGGGGTGGGTGGGGATGGGATGAGAGGCTAACAGATGGTTATAGGTTGGGGGTGATCAAACAAACCACAAGAAACAATGGCTCCTGTGGTACAAGAGGGTGGAATGAGGAATGTCTCTGAAAAAAAACTCATTTGTTTAGGGGGATATTGACCTTCTTGGATTTTGCTTAATGAAGTTAAGTAAATGGAATTGTATACAGAACTTTTCCATGGTTGATAATTGATGATAAGTCCTTGACATAGAACATAGGACATAGAACATTACAGCTCAGTGCAGGGCCTTCAGCTCTCGATGTTGAGCTAACCTATACATTCCTGGCCAAAAAAAAATAAACCTTTCCTAAACTCATAACCCTCTATTTTTATTTCATCCATGTGTCTAAGAGTTATCTTAAATGTTCCTTTTGTTCCAGTCTCCCCCACCAACACCACCACCACTGGCAATGTATTGCAGACACCCAAAATACTCCGTTAAAAAAAAACTTACCCCTGATGACTCCCCTAAACTTTCCTCCCTTCACTTTATTCAGATATCTTCTGGTGTTTGCTATTCTTGCCATTGTTTGGTGATATCGTAGGTTGTACCAGGCGAGTGGAAATTTACTTGAACAGATTTTTTCTCAATTTTGCTCTCTCGAGTCAGATTTCATCCATCACTCAATCTACTGAGCCTCATTAGCAAGGTTCAGTTTATTTGTCACATTATAACATACAATGATAAGGGTGCTTCCACAAGCTGTCTGACAGGTCAACTCTAAAGTGCATACAGCTATACGAAGTAGAATGGCAAGAGTACAATTACAGAATATAAAGTTGCATTGGAAAAAAAGATCAATTAGTGCAAAGCTAAGGCAGCATGAGAGCATCTTTGTGGAATTCATTCAGGAGGCTGATGGCTGCGGGGAAGAAATGATCTTGAAGCCTATCACTGGACAAGTGTCCAGGGTGGGCCCTTCAGAATGGTGGCTGTCTTTCTATGGCAACTGGAGATTTAGATGGAGCTCATGGAGGGAAGGGAGGTTTTCATTATGCACTGAGCTATATTCACCACCTTCTTGAGCAGCTCGCTGACCAACACTGATGCATCCAGCAAGTATGCTTTAGATGGTGCAACTGCAGAAGTTGGTGTTGAGGAATGGGGGGGGGGGTTGGTGGTGGAGGGGGCAGGATTGTGAACTTGCTTAGTCTTCCAAGTATTACTTGGTGCTGAGTAAAATAAAGGTTTTGGAGCAAATATACTGGAGTTGAGGTTTTCCATGACTTGCTTTCTTCACTGTCACATCAATGTGGTTGGTGCAAGTCAAGTTATTGGAGATCCCCCCTAAAAAAAGAGGCTAGCTCACCAAAAGACTCACTCACATCTTCCTGTAACTAAATAATAACTTAAGTGGAATAATTTAAGTCATCTATTGTCATCTGATTGTACAAGTACAACCCAGTGCAAAACATGCAGACACACAACCTGGCATAACACATGTACAGACAAATAATACATTTGCAGGAGTAGTATCATATCTATAAAAATAAATCAATATTGTTTTGTACAAATTAGAGTAGTGCAAGCAGTTCCATTGGTCGTTCAGCATTCTCACTGCCCGTGGGATGAAGCTGTTCATCAGCCTGGTGGTGCTGGCTCTGATCCTCCAGTAACTCTTCCCCAGCAGGAGCAGCTGAGATATGCTGTGTACAGGGTGGAAGGGGTCCGCAATGATTTTGCGCACCCTCTTCAGATAACGTTCCCGATAGATCACGTCAATGGTGGGGGGGGAGGGGGGAGGGAAACTCCATTGATATTCTCTGCCACTTTTATGGTCCTTTGGATTGACCTCCTACCTATCCATTTCTCTGCAGCAACCATACCACACTGTGATGCTGCCGGCCAGGACGCTCTCAATAGAGATCATTTGAAGATTGACATGTTGGTGGCCAGTAGCATCATGCACTTCAGTCTTCTCAGAAAGTGAGGTCACTGTTGCACCTTCCTGACAAGTGAGGAGATGTTGAGTGTCCACAAAAGGCCACTAGAGAGATACAATGGTCAAAGAAAGTGGAAAAACAGCCAAAAGCAATATAGTTCAAACAGTATTTTGCATATAGTTATCCTCAACTAAATGTGCTATGGAGAAGATCACATGATCTTTGATTAATGTTCTCATCAAATGTAGCTCCCTGAACATTAACAAGAAAACTGCAGCAAAAGAAAAAGGCAAGATATTTCACCTCATTCTCACCTGGATATATAAGCAACAGATGATAGTTAAGGTTGGATGATACTTCAAACCAAGGCTTGCAATTTATTTCTCATTTTGTCTTATCCACATTTGTTTTTGAACTATTTAACAGGTCATGGATTCTGTGGTCAGGACATTCATTAGCTTTTATAAAGTGCAAGATGAAAAATATTCTACATTTCATATTTTTTTAAGGAAGGAGAAAGAGTTTATGAAGATTTCTTCAGATATGAAGCACAAGAAGAATATAGAAAATGTAAGAAAATACTAAGAAGGCAATGAGGAAGGCAAAATGAAGACATGAGGTTGCTTTGGTAGATAATGTGAAGGTAACCCTGAAGGGTTCCTACAAATATAGTAAGGACAAAATTGGTCCCCTAGAAGATCAGAGAGATCATCTATGTATAGAGCCTCATGAGATGGGGGAGATCTTAAACAGTTTTTTGGATCAGTATTTACTCAGGAAACTGGCTTGGTGTATAAGGAAGGAAGGGAAGCAAGCAGTAGTGACATGGAACATGTAGAGATTAAAGAGGAGGAGGCACTTGCTGCATTACAGCAAATAAAGGTAGATAAATCCCTTGGGCCTGACATAATATTCCCTTGGACCTTGAGGGAGATTAGTGTAGAAATTGCAGGGGCCCTGGCAGGATATTTAAAATGTCCTTAGCCATGGGTGAGGTGCTGGAGGACTGGAGGGTAGCTCATGTGGTTCCATTGTTTAACAAACACTCCAAAAATAAACTAGGAAATTATAGGCCAGTGAACCTGACGTCAATAGTAGGTAAATTATTAGAGGGTCTTCTGAGAGATCGGATATACGTGTATTTGGACAGCCAAGGGCTGATTAGGGATAGTCAGCGTGACTTTGTGCGTGCTAGGTCATGTTTAACAAATCTTATAGAGTTTTTTGAGGAGGTTACCAAGAAATTAGATGAAGGAAAGGCTGTTGATGTTGTCTACATGGTCTTTAGTAAAGCATTTGACAAGGTCCCACATGGGAGGTTAGTTTAGAAGGTTCAGACACTAGGTTTCCATGGAGAGATTGTAAAATGGATTCGAAATTGGCTGAATGAGAGAAGGCAAAGAGTGGTAGTGGATGATTGCTTCTCAGACTGGAGACCTGTGATTGGTCACTCTTAAGTTTTAAGAATAAATTTGCTAGATACGTGGGTGGGAGTGGTCTGGAGAGTTATGGAATGAGCGTATGTCAGTGTGACTAGCACCGACTTGAAGGGCCTGTTTTCTGTGCTGGTTCTATACTAAGATTTATGGAAGCTGTAATATTGCTTTAATTTGCTTGCATGGCACAACAATGCCTAGTTCATATCCAGGCTGAGAAGTCATGGCTTACAGATGTCCAGCAGTGTTCAATGTCATGAAGAAGACACTGAAATGCAAGTCCAATGATCAATCCATCTCAATGATGTTTTTTGTTATTCGCTGCTTTTTTTGAAAAAAAAACAAAGCAGCCAACTGTGTCTTTTCACTGTAGCATTGATTTTTGTGCAAATAAGTAATTGTGGTGCCTGCTTGCTTATATACCAAGTCATCAGTCATTTAGACTGTGACTAAAATAGATGAGCTTCTGACATTATCTTCAGCATTAGATCCTATGCTTTGAAAATCAGAACACTGCTGTTTTAATTTTTATTTTAAAATTGATTTTTCTATGTGAATGTTTTGTTCCAAGAACTCAGTTAATTGGGAAAAGCCATTCTTGTAGAAAAATTACTGAAGAGTAACCCCTTCAAACAAAATCCCAATAAAATCAACAGCACAACTGATAAAACTGTAACTAGAGCTACAGTCTGGGAATGGAAGGGAGATCATTTCTGGAGATCAGCCAGGGAGTTGGGGGCCAACAGTGAGAGGATGGGGGTTCCACACCGAGAGGTGTTATTAGGGAAAGTCAAATATAAATTTTTAATTCAAACTTAGACATACAGCACGCTAACAGGCCATTTTGGCCCACGGGCGTGCCGGCCAATTACACCCAACTGGTCTACAACCCCTGGTACATTTTGAATGGTAGGAGGAAACTGGAGCCCCTGGAGGAAACCCACACAGACACAGCAAGAATCTACAAACTCCTTACAGACAGCACAGGATTCAAACCCCAGTCCTGATCACTGGCACTGTAATGGCGTTGCGCTAACTGCTACACCAACCATTCAAGAAAGTGAACAAATCAGAAATGTTGTAAATACTCCCCAGGACAGAGAAGACCAGTGCAAGGAGAACCCGTTTGTCAGAACTGTGAAAAAGATGTATGCTATGTCTAAATAAAAGTAAACATTTTAACCCCAACATTTCCTCACCACACAGGGACCCCCTTCTCACCTTACAGTGACCCCCTCCACACCACACAGTGACCACTCCCCCCCCACACCACACAGTGATCCCTTTTTCAAGAATGTATATTGTGCCAAGGTGACTTAACGTAGGAATGTCAGGAATACCAGAGTCAATCGGGTCTCCATTAAGTGAGCTGAAAAGCTCACCTACATTAACTGAATGCCTACACTAACATGAAGTAAAACACTAAAATCTGCAGACTTCCGTGGTTGAAGTAAAAACACAAAGCTGAAGAAACTCGGCAGTTCAAGCAGTTTCCTTTATATAGCAAAGATAAAAATACATAACCGACGTTTCGGGTTTGAACTTTCAATGCAATTCTGAGAGATAATGATCTTTTAATTTTTTTTTCTTTACAAGCAATTTAACTTTCACAAGGTACCTTGATGAAGGGCTCAAGCCCGAAATGCCGGTTATGCATTTTTAACTTTGTTATATAAAGTGCCCTGTTTGACCTCCTGAGTTTCTCCAGCGTTGTGTTTTTACTTACGTTAACATGACTGGATTTACATTGCAGTACAGCATCCTGGAGGATACAGAATTACATTCAATGATCGTCTTGGAACTTGCTCGAAGCCTCCTATTATCCTTAACTTTGGAATTTTTATTGTATTGAATCAAGCAGCAACCAAAGATATGGTATCAAATTATTTAATTTCTGTACAACTGTGCAATAAGGCTCATGCTTCACAAGGCATAGATAGCCTGCATAGAAACTAAAATAGATTTGCAGGCTGACCCTTTCAGGTTGATGAAGTTGGAAAAAACTGTACTGAAGGCCTCTCTTCATTTTCGTCAGTTGATAAGAAAAACAATCAGGCTTAAATAATTTTGCTTTTTGGTTAATCGTAGGATGTCTTATCCTAACTGTCAATAAGAGAATGGAATACTAATGTATATTATAATATTTAGGCTGGAACCATGCCAGGCCGACAAGCTGTTATAGACTAAATTCAATGCAATTCTGAGTGATAATTGTCTTTTAATTGTTTCTTTACAAGCAATTTAACTTTCACAGTCACCAAGTACTAGTTAATAGCTTGCTGAAACAGCCTGTGGAGGAGTCATGCCAGTGACCTCAGGAATAAAATAAAATGATTGGTTCTCCACAGGTGGCTAATTTTTCAAAGTGGCAGACTCTCACTATGAGGTCATTCAGAGGCCACAAAGACAGCTTTCTGGAAGCCATATACTTTTTGACAATAAATGGAAAGGGTTTTCTTCACCGTGGAGTTCAGATGGTACCTAATTTGGAAGCAGCACACTACTTAAATTGGCACCTGTCAGGAGACCAACTCTTCATGCAGGCATGGATTATTTGTTCTGTAATTGGTGAGTTTTTGTGTGGTATTTGTGTTACTATTGTCAGCTGAAGGGTTAGTTTCCACTTGTCAATCTTATTCCTTCGAAACCAGCCATCCACTGCACAAAGCAGCTGATTATGAGATGGGGATTCAGCTTACTGTAATAAAAATCTTGAATCTGTTTTGAATGACAAGCAAAATTGTGTAATAATTATTGGAGAATTTCAAAACTTATAGAAATGTGTATTTGTTTTGCAAAAAATACTCAGAAAATGATGAACCACTATATTTGTGAATTGTTGAATACATTTTGGTTTCCAGTACCTCAGAAATGTGTATTCTTGCAGGAGATGGATTCATGATTAAAATTATGAAATTCTCCAAGGAATTGTATGATTGTTGGACTTGTGTACTGCTGGGGGTGGGATACTGTTTCTGTCCAGAAAATGTAGCGATTTGAATATTCTCTGAGATTCTCTCCCACAGAGGCAACAGGGATTCACTCTGTTCATATATTCAAGTAGGAACTAGATGATGTTAAAGGGATTAAGGTACATCCTGGGAGAAGATGGCTATAGGGCACAGAAATGGTTGATTAATGGTGCTTGTGTCAAATGGAGGCCAGGGATGATGGCTGACTCCTGCTTATATTGTCTTTGCTTCTCCTTGGAAGACATTGACAAATTGAGACCTTTAGTTGTTGTAAACCTGAAACCATCACATTGATTGAAAAACAGGCAGCCACTTGACTCTACTGTGCATCTGGAGCGCAAGCTGAAATCACACCCAGCTTATAGAAGCAGCGGTGTGTTCCAAGCTTAAAGACATGTTCTGCTTTCCCACTTTTAAAGCTGTGTGAAGGTCAAGCCAAATTAAGACACAAAAAACTTCAACTGTCCAAAACCTCAACTGCTCATTTCCCTCTACAGCTATTGCCTGGCCCGTTGAATTTTACTTTGTGAAGGACAAGA